>NC_140583.1:431906006-432506006 GCF_964204655.1 Triturus cristatus
CACAACGCGAGCCAGCCCCGGAGCCGACGTATACACTGTCGCAACCCGGGGACAGAGCGACCAGAAGAATCAAAGCGAGACGAACAGCGAGGAGTCGCACGACCGCAGACCATCAGGCTGCGACCTGCATCAAGGCGAACGAGAGGGACAAGAGAGCGAGGAAGGGGCGGAGACAGTATAAATACCCCTGTCCCCTCCCCCGCCGGAAGTAGCCATCTGCTGGGGTCTCCCCTGGCAGGACCCAGGGACTAGACCTCCCACCCCTGTGCCTTCCTGTGGCACTAAGGCGGCTGCCCTTCTAGGGGGGGTCTGCTGCGCAACCCCCCCACCCGGGCAGCCTTACATTTTCAGAGAGGTGTGTAACAGCCGAGCCTGCACTAGTGCGTTGAAAGGGCGGGCGGTGTGATACTGCCGGGTTGGTGTGGGAGTAGTGAGACATTACTGTTGAGGTAGTAGTGTGGTGCAAGAATGATATATTTCATCATATTACGTACATTGTGATGAAAGGAGTTCTCTTTGGATAGTGTACACATAGATGCCCAGCCGTTGAAAAAGTAACGCGGTTGAATTCATGCGTAGTTCGCTTTTCGCATGCCTGCATTGGAAGTTGTGTGAATTGCATGTTGACGCCTGTGTTGTCAATGAATGGAAGTCATGTCACAACCAAGTCATGCTACAACCTTGTTTCCATGTATGCTTTCACTGTAGCCACTCGCTGAACGTTATGGTGCACATAAAACAGACGTACATAATTGTATAGCATGCAAGTCTCAGCAGAGCGAGTACACAGCATTCCTTGTGGGCCCTAATAACACGTGAAATATGTACTAATTGCTTAACATGAATACCAGAATGCTTGTTGCAAGAAGAAAGTCTGAAATAACACAAGAAAAGACAAGGAGGGGGTTAAGCAGCCATGGGAAAACTTTTATATCGGCCCCGCTTTCCACAGTGCAATGGACTCCTGTTGTTTTTTTGTACTGTTTGAGATCAAATGTTGTCCGTGTCTTCAAATAACCCACCCTCCCCCGCCGTCTCTCAAGTTGTTGTGATGCCTTTTAATGCCTGTTACATGTTTACATTTTTTTTTTAAATGCAGGCTTGTCTGGGTGATGCTTTTGCCAATGCTTTTATATTAGGCGTGTCAAAAGTAAGTCTGGTGTCTCTCAGCACTGGTGTCCCTAGGGACTGTTCTCTGTGGGGAGGCGGCAGTGATGCAGGCTCCTCTGCATGGATGGGGGTTGTAGTCCAGACACATGCCTCTTGCTAGCGGGCTGCCTGTTTAGGACTACAACTTCTAGAGGGCCACCTTGATGTTTAATGTCTAACCAGCGTACCAGCAAACAGATCAGGGGGTACCTACTTCAGTTTCAGGGTTTCAAATAACCCCCCCATACCTCCTGTTGTTGTGATGCCTACCGTGCCTTTGCACTCACGTTATCCGTGCTGCCCCCCCCCCATCTTGTCGTAATGCCTACCATTTGCAAAACAATAGGTCTCGCGTAAATGCGAGCCCTATTGCATTGCAAATCCTTAGCATCGGACTACACCCTCACCGACAGTATGAATGAAGGGGCAAGTTTACGAAACATTAAAAAGTATCAGGAGCTAAACCAGAAAGATGTAGAGAAAGAAAGAGAGGCTGAACATGTGAGCCAAAAGCAACGTGTGATCCTGGTTGCCTACTTCTCTCAGCGCTGGACATTTCTTGTTTATGTATACACTTTTCAACCATGCCTGTAAGTATGGTAGTATAACTTATTTTAGGCACCTCTGAACAAAATTGTCAGCGTTCTTGCCTCTCCCCAAAGGATATTTCCTTTATTGCGAGTCATCTAATGCGCTCTGATACCTACGTCTTAAGTTCGCGCTATATAAAACCCAGAGGATAAATAAAAAACATTGCCATTTACAATGTCAATAGCTTCAACAAATACAAGACCTATTGCACAAGTACAAAACACTGACATTTACAATGCCAATAGCTCCAACTCCAACACATGTGAGACCTATTACATTTCCAATGCTTGTTAACCATACCGGCTAGAGGTCCAAATAAGAATATTTTACCTACTAGGCAGGTATTCTTAATTCTCACAAAAAACACTCATATTTTTGCACCTAGTGGTCGTCAATCTATTATACATCTATAAGTGCTCCCACATATTTCGAAGGTCGCAGCAACCCCCGTTCCGTCGCGTAATGGTATGGACCCAATGATGAAGCTTGTAAGGAAAGGCCAAGTAACGATAAGTTGTCATTTCGGGCAATTTGTTATCGCTGCATCAAAAGTAAAGGTAAGAGGAATGTGTGTGGTGTTAAGCTAATCGATAAAGAGTTGACATTACAACGCCAGATAAGGAGGATATCCTCAACTTATCGTTTCCATAGCTGGATATGGCAAAGCTCTAAAACAAGATTGCAAAATCTTGGAGCGGGCATGGCGGAAGAGTAATTACTGCCCTGAGGCGAAATTAAAACTACGTTCTATGCAAAGATCCTACTATGGCGCCATATCTGCGGCTAAAAGGCAGTTTTATGCAGTCCGCATTGAGGCGGCCAGGAACAATTCCAAAGAAATCTTTGCTATAGTTCAGAGCTTCATCTCTCCTTTGGCTCAGAAAAGTTCCACACCCTCCTCTCTCGATTGGTGTAATACTCTGTCAGAGTTTTTTAGAGATAAGATACTGGCCATTCAGGCATCTTTTTCTCCTGACAGTGATGTACGGGATGGTGTACGGATTGCTTTGCCCACTCCCTCTACCTTACTGTCTGCTTTTTCCCCGGTCTCTCCCTTGGAAACTCTGAAGATTCTTAAAGGGCTCAAGTCGGGATCCCCTGCTGATGCATGCCCGGCCAGACTCTTAGCAGAGGCTGCCGATTGTATCTATCTGGAGGTTAATTTGATTATCAACCTTTCCCTTCAGTCTATGGTGGTCCCTCAGGTCTGGAAGCAGGCAAAGATTCTTCCTTTGCTGAAGAAACCATCTTTGGACCCGCTCAATCCGGTCAGCTATCGGCCCATCTCCCTCCTCCCTGCTATAGCTAAGGTTTGTGAGAAGGTGGTGCACAAACAGTTGTCGGATTTTGTGGAGATGGAGGGTATTTTACACCAGGCTCAATCGGGGTTTCGGACTGGCCATTGCACCGAGACGGTTCTGGTCGAGGTGGTCGAGGCGGTTCGAACTTGCCTGGATGATGGGGGCAGAGCTGCCCTGATCCTATTGGACCTCTCGGCGGCCTTTGATACGGTCCCACACGGCCTTTTGATGACCCGTCTCACGGAGATTGGAGTCTCTGGGGCCGTGTGGGGCTGGCTCAGGTCTTTTCTGGAGGAAAGGGCCGAACAGATCTGGATCCCCCCGTTTAGTTCCTCCCCGCATTTGGTCACTACGGGAGTCCCGCAGGGCTCTGCACTTAGCCCCCTGCTCTTCAATATTTACGTCACACCGTTGATTCATCTTGCAGAGGATCTGGGGGCTAAGGCACTGGCGTATGCTGACGACACCCAGCTACTTTTTACGTGGGATAAGACCTCCAGCTCTGTTCTGGCCGCCCAACAGTGCCTTCGATCCATCTTTTCCTGGCTGGCTAATGCTCAGCTCAAGTGCAATGAGCAGAAATCCGAGATCTTGCTCTTCGGCACGTTTCCTACTGACTTCCGTCAACAGCTGTGGCCTCAAGAGCTCCCTCCTCCCTTTTCGGAAGGACAGCCCACTAAGAACCTGGGCATTTGGTTTGAGGAGAACCTGTCCTTCTCCACACACATTAAGAAAACGGCCGGATGCTGCTTTGGCCTGATTAAAACACTCAGAAGCTTCTTCCCTCTGATCCCGCAGGCAGCCAGAGTAACCGTGGCCTGCGCGCTTATTCTCTCTCGGCTAGACTATGCCAATTCCTTGTTCACTGGAGCACCTGGTTATTTGGTCAGGAAGCTGCAGGTGGTCCAGAACACGGCGGCTAGGCTGGTCTTAGGTTTTCCATCTAGGTCGAGCGTCACCACGCACCTTAAATCTCTTCACTGGCTGCCGATCTCGGCCAGGATTAAATTTAAATCTTTGGTCCTGGCACATCGTGCTCTTCATGGGCAGGGCCCACTCTATCTTCAAAGACGCTTTGCCTTTTATGCGCCTGCTAGGGTCATGCGCTCTTCGGCTCTCCGCCTGGCTGTCGTCCCGCGATTCAAGCTTCAGAGGATGGGAGGCAGCTCTCTGGTGGTCAGAGCTAGTAGGGCCTGGAATGCCCTTCCTCTTGATCTTCGCCACACTCAGGAGCTCGCATCTTTCAAGAAAAAGCTTAAAACACTCCTTTTTGTATGAATGTCTCTTTCCCCCCCTTTTGGTTCGCGCCGGGACACTCCTGAGTAGCCGAACGCGTTACAAATGGAATAAATGAAATAAATGAAAAATGAAATGGAAAGGGTTAGTGGCGATTAAAATTAGTTTCTCAAGATTGCCAACATGGAGAATAGCAAAGTTTGGAGCAAAGCAAGCTCCCAAGTAGATGCCTTTTTTTCTGTAGGTAAAAGATATCCCTAAACAGAAAATAATTGCGCATGAGAGCAATTTCAAGAAGTTCGATGACAAAATCGGTTGGAATTTGTGTAGGTAAGGGCCTTGTGTCTAATAAATTGTGAATGAATTCAATACCCTCACGTTGGGGGATGTTGGTATGTAATGATTCAATGTCAAGTCCGACTAACATGTCTGAACCAATGTCAAAATCCTTATGCACTGTTTGCCTCATAAAGTCCAAGTTGTCTCTAACAAAGGTGGCAGTGAGGCGAACAAATTCCTTGATCATACTGTCTTGGTATTTGCCCAGTGGTTCTAAAGCAGACCCACAACCCGAGACAATCAAGCGTCCAGGTGAGTTAGATGTATTTTTGTGTATCTTGGGTAAAACATAGATCACCAAGGTGGGAAGATGATAGTTATTGAGGAAACTGTATTCTTTGCTACTGATGATGTCCATATCAAGAGCTGTTTTAGTTACCCTTTTGATATGGGATTGGATTTGAGGTAAGGGATCAAAGAAGACAGTAATCCTCAAGATTGGTGTTGTAATGAATATCTGGTAGCTGAGGTGTAGGTCAAAGTAGATGATTTATTAAACGTAGTTGCAGATAAGTATATTCATAGTATGTTCTTCTCTTAGTCTTTAGAATAGGCTCACCAGGAGCAGCCTCCCTGTTGCTCAGCCCATACTCCAATTGACACTCTCACAGGCATTCATTCCATCACAACCACTCCAACATTCCACACAGCACAATCACATTGGCTGAACAGCAAGGACCAGAGCACCAGGGAAGATACATAGTAAAGTACACAAGATATAACACATCTTTCCCCTTTCTACAACCCGTAAAAATATAGCATATGCAAGATGGAATAACGCATTTACATGAGGGAACATGCATACTGAAAATACACCTGACATAACACATCTTCGACCTTTATAGAGCACATAAAAGTATAGCAAATGCAAGGTGGAAACAACGTATTTATATTAGGATCACGTGTTGCTAAACATAGGACAGAAGATGGAAACCAAACAGTCCTACATCACCATACAGAATTAAAATGGACAATGCCGCTCCTGTTACCACCACTAACCACACCAGCTGGCCAGTCTAGCACGATGGGTGGCATAACACAGAAAACCAACAATTAAGTGGCACAGCACACCAACGAACAGAAGCAAACACTCACACAATCAAAGAACTCTCCAAGCCAAATGCTCAACTTTCTGTACAAATGTGTCTCTGAATGGGGCCCTGTTATCGAGCCATATCACCACTCCTCCTTAAAAGGTGGAGTACAATGAAGAGTACATTTGCCCTACCAGTTCGTGGCCCGTCCGATCTGTTCCAGTGTGGTGAGATGTGTGTCTTGCGAAAAAAAGCACATTTTACATTCTGTTGTCTTATAAATGACAGAATCTTTGTTGTTAGGTGTAATCATGATGCCCTTATACACTCTACGTAATTAGCTTCATAGGGGCACCATGTAGAGTATTTAGAATCCACAATCACTTCAATCAACAACCAGAACCCTCTTGCGTCCCCCAGCATGAGCGGTCTCTCTGCACATTGCAGTCATGTCTGTTGACCTGTCATAGATATTCATTTGTCCCACATACATCAAACAACTCTGTATCACTTACCTCACCCTTAGATACAAAACCACAGACTTTCCTAGACTATTGCTTAGGGCACTGATTCTTAAACGTCTACTGCTATGGACCTCCACTTAATCATTACAGGAACCCAGGGACACCCACTGAATCATTATTGGATCCAACAATCTAAGCATTTTCAATGACTTGAACAACAAATAAATTACTAAAGAAATACAGAAACAAGCATTCATCAAACAAATACAGAAATTATGAAACATTTAATGTAATTCAAGAAGAAATATAAAAAAATTAAGCTTTTAAATTTAATAGAAATGATGCTTATCTTAATCGAATTGAGGCCACACATTGTCCATGCTATATACTATTTGATTCTTGCACTGCCCCCACAAATTAATCTGAGGAGACTGACTTAATGTTTAGCCTCCAATTTCAAATTCCTTCACACGTTCAGCTGTACATTTTGATGCTTTATTTACATACATTTTACTAATATGTTAATATATTACATTTTCTAAGCAGTTGCGGACCCCCTGTGTATGTTTTGCGGACCCCCCAGTGGGTTCCCGGACCACAGGTTAATAACTCCTGGCTTAGGGCATACTCACCATATCCAGAAGTACTACTGTCTTGATAAGAAACAAGCAAGGCGATAACGCACCCCTTTCTTCATCATCATTACAATCCCACACTGAAACGCAACAACTGATGCTAAATAAGCATTGGCAAAGCCAATAGGTCTTGCCTATGTGAGCAGCGTGGTTGCTGTTCATCATGGTAAAAAGTTAGTGGCCTGTTGTAGAACAAAGTGTCATAGAGGAGATTGCCGTGGAGAAGAGTAGCATTGTATGGCGTGGTGTACAGTGGAGTGGCATAGACTGCATTGGCCTATAGTGATACAGAGGGTCTTAGATTAGATTGGTATACATTGGAGTGGCATGTTGAAAAGTGGGATGGAGTAGAGCAGTGGAGTAGAGTGGAGTGGAATGGAGTGGCATAGAGATGCATTGTGTGGAGTAGAGTGGTGAAAAGTGGCGCAGAGCAAAGTGGCATAGTTAGTGGCGTAGAGTGGGGTGGTGTTGAGTGGTGTAAAGCCGAGTGGTGTACAGTAGTCAGTTGTGGGTGTAAATTAACAAAAGCATCATTAGAGACAGAATATAAGGTGAAAGCAACATAAATAAGAAGTAATATGCCTGTGTCAAAAGTAGGAGCGCACATGGCACCCCCAGAAATAATACCAATATACTTGTAAAATAAAAAAAACATAGTCCACAAAAGGACAGGAAGAACAAAGATGAGGAAGAACACATGAACTTAGTCCATGCTGCAGGGAGGAGTTAACACAAGAAAGTAAGGGAAGCCTATGGGAGCTAAGCAATTGAAAGATGGCAACTGAGAGTGACAATGAAACTACTGGTATGTTGTGGCCGGGATGTTAGCCCACTGTATTGTAAATAATACGTTCCTGCAAACAGTGCATACGCTGTGTCAGCGAGACTTAAAAACTACCAGTGTAATAACCTGTCGTAAGCACAGGTTACCGTACGGTTCACACTCATAACAGCCCATCTCAGTATCAGCAGTTGTACAACATTCAGAAAAGTCCCACCAAATGGAAGTGTGGGGGGTGGACATCAACAGTTACCAAGTGCATAAGCCCCCAATGTGTAGTATCTATCTAGTCCATATCCTCTCTGAACAGAAGTCTCCATGCAGTGCAACAGCCATGTAGAAATTGATTTTCATGTCTCCGACAAGCATACTTTTCTTATCAATATTCGACCCCCTCAGTCTCATCATGGCTCATTTGAGACCTCCCCTGGGAGTCAACATCAGCGTTGTGTGTTACTCCTTGGTCCACCCATGTGGAGTTCGATGTTGTGTTATTCCTTTTGACCACCAATGGATACTGCACAGTTTTTACAACTTGACAAGATAACAGACCATTACAGGGATAAAAAGAAATGTGACCTTGCATTGTTTATCACTTTCAGTTTTTCAGGGAAGCGCAACATGTATTGTAGTCTCTGCTTCACCGCTTCCAAGGATTTTATCTGGCAATGGACTTGTGTTGTTAATTGTTGTAAGGGAATGTATGGCTCGATAAACTCTCATATTGAGTAGCCGTTGTTAGTCTGGACATTGTAGGATAGTGTCCCTGGCTAAGAAATACAGAAAGTGGATTGCTTCTGGAGGTGCACCTGACTTCTTTCACCATCTTCAACCCTTTTCCAGCATCCATGTAGTCGTTTGTAGTCTTGGCACATCTGGGCATACCCGTTGCACTTAGAACCTTGGGTCCTGTGCTCAGTGTAATATAGGACTCAAGCTATACTTCACTGATGAGACCTGTGTAGGTCAACACCTGGCTGAGTTTGCTCATAGTCCCTTCTGGAGGGTCCCTTACCTGGCAGTTCGGGACTGACTATTCCCAAGAATAGCAGGGTTGGTACTGATTTGCATACGGCGGGCCTTTGTCTAGAGTGGCTTAGTGGGTGAAAGACGATGGACTGGAATGTGACCGAGCTATTGCCACTGGCTGAGATTTCCAGAATTCAACCCATCACCTTCTTGTTGTTGTACTATTAATTACTCTGTCAGAATTATTTGTGCTGCCTCCCTCCTCAAAAAGAGAGACTCCATCATGGTTCTGAGCTTTTTCATTGACCATTATTAGGTGATCAGCTCTTTGTTGTTTCTCTGGGGCAAGGAAAGGGAAGGCTGTACAAAAGACGACTCTGTCAAGCTGGACAGTCCTCTGTATTAAAAGCTGCTGTACACTGGCCCAGAATCTCGTGAGGGCCCAGAGGCTCATTCCACCTGGCCAAGGCTGCTACAACAGCTTTGGCTTACGGGGTGCATGTTCTTCACATATTCCTGTTGCTGACTGAGTTCTGGTGCTTAAGTTCACAAATCACTCCAGTCTTGGCATTCATGCCTTGAAGAAAGGTCACTTCGCTCACTCAGTATTGCAGGGCTTTATTTGGTCTCGGCTTTCTACCCAGACCCTCCGTTTTTAGGTCTCGCCTGAGCCAGCGCATGCGCTGCTCTGGCGAGACATTTAGTGAGTGGGCTTTCAAAAGTCCTACCACGGCTTTTGGGGTGGCATAGAGCGTGCGGTTACGCGCACTATGATGAGCAGAGGCGCCATCTGGCTTACCTCTCTAGTCATGGTGCGCGCACATCGCTCGCGATCAACTTCACTTTTGCCACGCACACCACTCGCAGGCTCACCTCCTTCTCCCCCTCTCAGTTAATAGCCCCTCCCCCGTCACAGAGCACGCGCACAGGCACGAGCAGAGGCGCCATCTGGCTTTCCTCTCGCTCGCCCAAGCGCGTGTCTCGCTTCAATGCCCCTCCCCCACCACAGAGCGCGTCTCTCAGCTTGTTTTTCCTTCGACTCAGCTTGTGAAAGAATGATTGTCTTACTTGTAAGACTCCCTCTCAATGACTAGCTTGGATGGGGGGACCTTTGGTTTGAAACCCAACATCCTGAGCACAGCGTTTCACCTACCTGCCATCCTGTGCACCCGTGAGGAGCCTGCAGCCCCAAATCCTTTGTGGTTTGTTTCCCCTGCCGCCTTCTGTCACCCGAGGTCGCAGTAGGGGGAAACTACAGGCCCCAGCATCCTCCCTTGCTCCGCCCATTGACGCCGGACAACGCGCCCGGAGGCGCTATATCTAACGAGGCTCCCTCCGTGTCGCGGGACGCGCGCGGGCGCCGCCGGGCTGAGCCCGGGCAGAGGGCGGGCCGTCTGTGGCCGTCCGGGGCAGGAGGAGGCAGGGCAGGGCCACGGACCCTTGATCACCTATTGACTCTACGTACTTGTAAGTGTATTGTTCCACGTGTTCACTTGTGCTAAAAGGCCACTGGACTGATTGTCATGATGCCGAAGGCTAAGTCTATTCACCAGTCTGGTACAGGAGAAAAGAGGACCCTGGATAATTATATGGTAAAAGTTGTTAATAAGATCAACAAAGAACGGAGACTCTCATTGGGTAGATCAAGCTCAGATGTACTGTCAGTAGATACATCAGCTCCTGATACTGAAATACCAACTTTGGTAATTGGTAGGGGCAATACTGACATTGAGACCGTAGTCGATGTACTCCCTGATGTGGCTAATGTTATTGTTGATGTTGAAAGCATTGAGGATTCTATCTCTGTAAATGATTCAACCCCCCAGCAGACCATAATACCCAATATTGATACAATCCCTTCGCCCTTGCCGAGGAAAGCGCGGGCATGCAGGAAAGCCCCAGTAAAGAGGGCGGTGTCTTACAAATCTAAAAAGCAGGGTACAATCCAACCGAGCAGGGCGGTTACACCAGACTCGTCAAAAGATATACTGGGGACAAGCGATAAAGCCGAGGGGGTTCACCTTCATTCAGCCTCAATAGGACTCCTGGCATCAGTCATTGAGTCCAAATTAGAGGCCTTAATTAGTCCTCTGCTGGAAAAGCTAAACTTAGTTTCTGCAGAAGTAGCCTGTTTAAAGGGTCTTTTGGCCTCTTATGAAAATCGACCTTTGGTAAAAACCAAATCGGCCGTCCCGGCCCCTGGAGCTCATAATTTAACGGATGATGCCTTGGGATCCACGTCTAGTACATATAGTAAGGGAGCCTCTGCAAACTTGGGAGACAGCAGGCAGTCAAATCTGTCTGTAAATGTACCGCCTATTGTAACAACAGTACCTCCCCCTTCTTCATTAGTTCCATCATTATGCATGCGTCCACAGTATGTACAAAAACCCTTGGCTGACGGAGATGTTGATTTTACTACCCCCAAGAGAAACCATATAGTTAATCTTCCACCACAGTGCGCACCTTATGTAGTGGTTTTGGCTAATGTTCCTGAGGTAGACTCCAGTATGCTTAAGTCCGGTCAGGAAACCCATGATTCGTTAAAAAACAAGTCTCTTGCGTGGCTCAACAGAAATTGTGGTTTTCCGCTGGCATTTTCCAAAGATATTTTGTCCACTCGCAGAGTTGGCTGGATAGGGGAAGGGAGGAAAACCACCAGAGGGGACTGTATAATAGTTAATTTTAAACATCCACAGCATGTGGCAACTGTCCTCCTAAAAGCTGCTTCCTTACCCAACCAAGTTAATTCAGTCTCTGCTAAACCTTTGGGTTATTTTTACAGTTATTTGAACTGCCAGCAATTATCACATCATCAACAGGGTGAGCACCTTGCAGTTGGTTCAATTAGAGGGAGGGCTGGTTACCCTCCTCACCTGCCACCAAGAGTCCCGACGCATTGTTATAGTGGGGATACATATGGAAATGAGCCTTTTTGTAGGCCGGGGGATTATATCCTCCCCCTGTCCAACCGTTATTCTGCCCTGACGTCGTTGGAGGAAAACGACTGACTGTCTAATAATACTAGGAAGTCGAACGATAATCAGGCCACTAGTGAGCAGTCTAATATAGTGGAGACTGCCGCTTCGCACTACCCATCTGAAACCAGTAAAGCTGATGCTATCATGGTATATCAAGGAACCACGCGGGCGGGGATTGCAACCTCGCCTTCTGCTGTGGATTCCCTTTTAACTTCAGAACCCTGCCGTGTAGAACGAGTAAATGATATCATAGTGTTAAACCATGATTTTAACACGGGTTACCGCATCGTTACGTGGAACATTGCAGGCCTGAAAAGGAAATTGGACTCCCCCTTCTGGAGGGATTTTATCAACAAAGGGTATGACATTATATGTCTCCAGGAGACTTGGTGCGAGGAACCTATTTTTATTGAGGGATATTCAGCATATAGCCTGAATGCAGTGAGCTCGCCTGCCGGCAGAGCTAAAGGTGGTCTCCTGATTTTAATATCAACTACATTAAACTCCTGTAAAACTAAAAGTTATGTTTCAGTGGATGTCTATTCACAGGTATTATGTCTAGAGTTTGACACAGGAAAGGATTTATTGCTGATAAACTTTTATAACAACCTATTTACCGCTGACAGAGATAAAATTCTGATTCAGCTGGAAAATGAAATTGTGAGGATTCAGGCAGTATCAGGCCACCAGTCGTTTGTCCTTTGGGTCGGTGATTTCAACATAAGCCCCTGTCCTTTTGCTACGAGTAATTTATGTGGATTGAGAAGGGAATTTGGTAATACGGTGGAAAACGACTGTCTACATTTTCCGCACTGTGCGTATGGTACCGCCCTAAATATGATGTTAGCTAAGTTGGATTTGGACATGTTAAGTTGCACGAGAAATAGCACTAACGAAATATGCCCAACTTTTACTGGTAGAGGAGCAAACACATATATTGACCATATCTTACTGTCGAATGATTGTGTATACTCCAACTTGCATGTCACTGAGCAAACCCTAAGTGATCACAATAGTATTTCTCTATCACTGCATAGTTGGGGTCATAAAAACATGGACGCCAACAATTTTATAAATAATATCGAGGCAGTAAGACCAAATGGGTTCAGGATTAAATGGACTACGGTCATTCCACATGATTTCCTGGTGGAGGTCTTGAGTAAATGTAACTCGGAAGTAAGTTATTGTATTGGCGATGAGGTACTTTCAAATATTGTACTTGATCACCTGTGTACAATTAATGAAACCATCGACAATTTACTTACAAAACCATATAAAGGGAAAAAAGAATTGAAGACTGGTTGGTTCGATACAAGTTGTACTCAGGCCCTCCACGCATTAAAACAAGCTTTGAGCCTCAAACCCCGCAATAGTACTACAATTAAAAATTGTCGGGTCGTCTATAAATTATCACTTATTAAGAGGAAAAAAGCTCTTCAAGAGGAGGCCTGGGATAATCTCAGTCTTGCGGTCGAAACAAATGACAGCAAATTATATTGGAACACTATAAATAGTCCTTTTTTAAAAAATGAAACTGTGCCTGAAATAACTTCTCACGTTGATTGTAAAACATGGATGCACCATTTTTTAAACATTTTTAACCCGGATAGGTTAGTTTTAGACTCCCAACAGGGCAATGAGTTCACCTGGCCAAGATTGCCTCTGAATATTGGCCTGGACGAGGTTTATGAGGGTTTAAGCAACAGTAAAGGCGGAAAGGCCCCTGGTCCAGATGGGGTCCCGCTGGATCTATACAAGTCCGAGATTCACTTGTGGGCACCCATTCTAACTAGGTTATTCAATGCATCAGTGGAGGGACAAATGCCAACTTCCTGGGGTCAATCTATAATCATTCCCCTTTTTAAGAAGGGATCCAGGTCCGAGGCAAGTAATTATCGTCCCATTTCACTATTAGATGCATCTATAAAAATCATAAGCAGAATAATTTTAAACAGACTTGAGATTTGGGCCACCGAAAACTCGATCATTTCAAAGGCACAATACGGATTCAGGAAAGGTCTGGGGACGTTGGAGCAGTGTGTTAATTTAGACCTCCTCATACATAAATATACTGTTGCTAAGGAAGGCAATCTGTTCCTCTGTTTCGCAGACCTAAGCAGTGCATTTGATCTTGTGGACCATAATATCTTATGGGACACTCTGTTAGATCTAGGTGCCCCTAAAGAGTGTGTATATTTCCTGGCTCGGTTATACTCCGGACTTTCATGTAAAGTACGGTATGGTCCTATGGGTGAATGTACGCCCTTTTTTAAAGTTGCAAGAGGCATTCGACAGGGGTGCGTCCTGGCTCCGTTTTTATTTTCACTTTTTATAAATGAAATTGATTTAATTTTAAGTAAATTGCCTTCAGATGCCCCTGTGATTGAAGGAAGCGTTACCCCTGTTTTATTATACGCAGATGATGCGGTTCTTTTATCACGAACACAGAATGGCCTTCAACGTTTAATAGACAGATTTGTGTTATTCACCAAAGACAGGAAGCTGATAATCAATAAAACTAAGACCTTCGTTATGACCTGTGGAAAGAGGGTAAAATCTAACACTTCATTTTTTATCGACAAAGTTAAAATACAACGGGTCAACAGTTTCTGTTATTTGGGGATAACATTCTCAGGGGATGGGAAATGGAAGAATGAGGACGAGAACATAAGGTTAAAGATGAGCAGAAACACCAGTAGTATTTTTAGATTTTCGGCCAAATTAGGGCAAAGAAGAACGAAAGATATGTTGGCGATTTACAAAGCTAGGTGTATACCATCTGCCTTATATGGGGCAGGAGTATGGGGACATCATTCTGTTATTAGCCTACAGAATGACGAGAACAAATTCTTGAAGAAACTGTTATGTGCCCCCTCCTCCGTCCCTAATATTTTAACTCATATGGAAGCCGGTATTGACTTTATCATGGACCTAGCTGCCTTACGCCCATTGTTACTCTGGCGCTCTATTTGGTCCAAAACCGAGACGTTATTCACCCAAGCAATCATCAAGGATTGTATGAAACTTGATCACTCGTCTCGGATACCATGGCTTAGATACATTTACTACTGGTTTGACTTTCTGTTTGATTGTAACATTCGTCTGAACCCTGAAGCAGCTGCATTAATACCCAAAAAAGCCATTAAATTGAGGTTCCTGGCACATAAGAATGCTGCCAGAGAGAATAAGACTAAGAGTTTAATAACTGTTGCCTCCTATCTTGATTTAGATTTAAGGAGAGGTTTCCAGACATATCTCTCGACTGTGACTCATAACTCTCACAGATTCGTCCTTACCCGCTTAAGGTTAGGGATTGTACATCTTTTAGTCTCATTCCCGGTCATGAAGACCAAATCAAGCATGCTGTGCCCTTGTGATAACATCTCAAAACAAAGCTGCTGTCATTTTTTATTGTTTTGTAAATTTTACAGTTATTTTAGGAAATTTTATTTAAAACCTATCCTTTTAAAACACAAGATACGTTCGACTAAATCAGCAATGAAGTTTTTAACATCCCTGGAAAGCCCTGACACCTGTTTTTTTGTGGCATCTTATGTGCTCAAATGCATAAATATAAGGAAGTCTATAGTCAGCATCGAATAGTAATTTTTGTTATGTGTTTTGTACACCTAGGTATTGTCCAGACTTTTCTTATGCATTTGTAGCTCAATGATTTTTGAATGATGAATTACTGGACCCGTTTTAGGATCTGCATTCTTTGCACATTTGCACATACTAGACACTTTTATGGAACATGCACTTTGTTAAAAATATAACGTAGATGTTTGTAGATAAATTAGACTAATTTTGCACTGTTTACGGTGGTATTATGCACTTTAACAATGTTGATACATTGTTCTCAGTCATGTCTAGTGTATAATGTATTTATTGGATGTTATGTATTTTATGTGTTTTGATCTGCTTATATGGTTGTATTTTACATACCGAATAAAGCTTTTGAATTGAATTGACTAGCTTGGATGCACTCGTGTAGTGGTAGGATTTCAGATTCTTTTAATCTAGTACTGACAGAAAAAAATCTTCACTTAACTACACAACTGGAAAATAGGGAAATGTCATGGTTTCCTTGTGTGCTGCAGTATCTCCATTAAATCATCCCCGTGAATATTCCTGCCTTAATGTCTGTCTTTTCAGTATTCTGCCCCTCATGATAAGACGGGTGCATTTTCTTGGGACGGGAGGGGTTCGGTTTTGTTTTAAATGCTGCAGCTACAGTCATTCCAGTCCTGTACTATATATGTGCCACAGACGGAACTAACTCAGGTGAGCCCTCCCTCTCTGGGTAAGCATTATTACCTGTTTCCAAAAGACTCCTCTTGTCAACACACTTCTTATGCTGCTCCATTTTCTATATTAACACTGCCACAATCGCCCACACATTGTGATGTTTAAATACGAGTGGCTTCTTCCTTGACTGAAATCGCTAACAGTCCTAGCTTTCGCGAGGCGCTGCCATCACAGAGTCAGGCAGTGGCACCCGTGTAAATGATTAATCCTCAAATAATTCCCTCCAGCGGAAGCTCTCAGTCTGCCAAGGCAGCCTCTTTCCTCCGTGGCTTGACTCTCCCTGGCTCCGCCTCTCTTGCAGTTCAGGCCTGTGTCTGGAAGCGTGGCTCATGGTCTCTAGTCCTATTGACGCCTCCCCCCCCTCTGTTTACAGTGACTGCGCGGCGTCTCAGAACGAGGCTTGACCCGCATGCCTGTCTCTGACCGTATGTCCCCTGGCTTCCCTCCACGGTGCCGTCATGTCTGCGATGCAGCGGAAGTCGGCGTTTGAATCTTCGGCGGTGCAGAAACTTCAATAGTGGCCTAGCAGCTGGCTTGACCGGTTACCATAAGCTTAGGACCGAGGCGGAAGCAGGGACGGAGCCCACCTTTCAGAGAGGAACGCGTCCTGAGCACAGCTGAAGCACGGAGCTGTGAGTAACAGCAAGGGATAAGTGTCTGCACATATATCCAGGGCTGCTTGCACCCTTGAGTAAGAGCACCAGACGCCTTCGTGTCAGGGGCTCCTAATTCCAGTCTCGTCACCACTGCTACCACACTATTTTCAAGGGATTCTGTCATTTTTTCCCTCTGGACTGCAACTCCCAAAATGCACCTTCATTTTAAATTATGTGTCCCGAGGGGGGTGTTCTCGATGAAAGGAGTGTGTTTTGCTCGATTAGACAGGGAAACCTCTGCACCCTGAGAGATTTACTCTTCCTAAGGGGTGCTTCTGCCCCATGACGTTATGGGTCCTTCCATATTGTCTCTTACATGTCCTCTCCCCACCCACTTCCTTTTCTCACACCCTCCCTCCGTGTGCCGCTTCCTTAATCCACTCCTCCATTTGTTTCTTTTTTTATTTATATGAAAAAAGTATTAGCCCAGGCCACATCGACACTTTTCCAAAAATTAGCTTTTTTAATCATGCTGTACAACAGACGCGGTGCTAAACACTTATTAGGTCCCCAAAGCGAGACCTATTGGCTATGCCAATGCTTGTTGAGGGAGGTTCTGCGTTATCTATTCTAAAAAGAAGGAATTAGCAGTTAGAAGTATCCAGCAGAAAAACAAGTTTCTTACCTTCTACAAGGCTATGCAGCGCCACATGCGCAGGAGCATCACTGGAAGAATTCTACATACAGTCCAGCTGCTGGGAATATTCTAAAGATGAGTAATCTGCGGTGAAAAGGAGTTTCCACCTGAAAGGGCATTATCGGATGCACGTTTTGAACCAACAAGTCTATCTGGAATCCTATTTGACCTTGCCCTCAGTGAGTGAATTATCCTCTACCCTGGAAAGCGTTGCGTTTCAGGTGAGTGTGCAATGGAAAGTGTCATTTGAGATCCTGAGCAGTAAATCACTTCTTTCTGGTTTGTTAAATGTAGAATGGTTGTGCATCCATAAACATTTGTATAATCTCACAGATTGTGAAAAAGCCACAAAAGTGCGTGTGCGTTCTTGCACATTTAAAAACATCTAAAGCTGGGTGTTAGTTAATCTCTTCGTTAACCATTTTGTGTTGTAAAAGGGCATGTGCTGTGGTTGCGTGAGCACCTTTGTGGTAGATGCTTTAGTGCACGCTAACCTCTCTAATAGTGACAATCATTTTGATCTGTTGGCATTCCTTTTTATGGTCATACATTACTTTTTTGCCACTTTGGCTGCTTTCTGTCAGTACAATGAGTTGCATTGCGCCATCCTCTGGCTAAGCTAACAGATTGATTTTCACATCAGCTGGTGGGTGATGCTCCTTTTTCCAAGCTTGTTTACCTCTGCTTCGCTCATTCGCAGAGCAGAAGGAAATGCATGTTGTTGTAACCACCTCCAGAAATTAACTCTTTTTTTTCTTTGCAAGTGTTTTTTTTTTTTAACAAAGAAAAGACCGCGAAAGCAACAATTTGAACCCCTATTTCCAGTGACCAGCACGGTGTCGGAGACACCTGTATGGTTTTCAGCAGTTTGTGCAGATCTTGTTGCCAATGACATCTCATGTTTATCTAAAATGGTCAACATCTTCTCAATCTGTTGTATTGTTTGAAAGATCTGTACAAAACACTTGGGGAGCAATGCAAACAAACAGCAATAAAGATTCGCTCATAAAATGACTCCTACAAAAAAGTGCAGGTTTATTACTTTTTTAAGTTCACAAACAATTCCAATAGAGTCCCTAGAGAGCCTCAGCTGCAGGCTTCCAGACGTACTACTGGAAATATAATTTCATACAATCCCCAGTCTCCCATTTCCCCAGTACATAACAGCACGGACTTAAGCAAGGTAGAAATGGTGCTCAGTGTGCAAATTCACATGTTTTGCCTGTCAGCATAAATGTTTCCCTATGGAGAAACCCCTTCCCTTCATCGCCTTCAAGTTTTGAGGTGACCTCTTCCACTTCTAATCCTGGAAGGGGAGTTACTTGGCCTCTTCGGTGGTGTAAATCAACCACCATTTAATGGGTGGAAAAGTGTCAAATCGGAGTTTGTGAATGCCCATAAATGTACAAGTTTTTGGGAGTTCACAAACTTACAAAGCTAACCATGGCTTTTTCCTCCCACCTCTTATGTGGGAGTTATGATTGTGCAGTTGTGGCAAATATGGATTATTAAACACATTTATGCATCTCACAAATCAGTTTGTTAATACCTGGCAGATGTAAATTAAGGCATTTTGACTTAAAAAAACATATTCATGGCCAAAAATGTACTCTTGATTTGAATGTGACCGTAGGATTCTGCTTCTGATTTTTCAAAATGAACTCTCATTGCAGCTAGACAATAATTGTTTCTAGTCCTTGTGTTTTGAATCTGTGAGAATCAAGTGTGAATTTTGTTACGACTTTATGTTCTATAAGGTTCTTTGGACCATAAGAAATTTTTGAAAGGCAAAAAAATCTCATAGTGTCCAAGCACACGTTTTTACAAGGGTTTAGGGATCTAAGAAATCAGTAAATAACTTTGTAACACCTTTAAGTGTTAGAGGTCAATTACAAATGTGAGGGATTAATTCAACAATAACTCAAGGATCAGTTATTTGCGATCTGCAAATTAAAAAATAACAATCTCATAGTGTACAAGCACACGTTTTTACAAGGGTTTAGGGATCTAAGAAATCAGTAAATAACTCTGTAACACCTTATAAGTGTTAGAGGTCAATTACAAATGTGAGTGATTAATTCAACAATAACTCAAGGATCAGTTATTTGTGATCTGCAAACTAAAAAATACAGGAAAGCTTATTACTTTTACAAATCCTTCTTTTGATCCTAGACTTAGACAGAAGTATTGAAAAACTCAGGAAGATGATAGAATATTGGAAACATGTGCATTTTGAGCAGCTTCGGTGGATGCAGTAGGACCAAAAGATCAAAAAAACAAGAAAATACAAGTTCAGATCCAAACAAAATCTTACACAATGTGTAAGACCCTAGAAGGATTTTAGGATGTCAGTCACTTTTTACAAATGTGCTCTCCATCTTACAGGTCCAATCTGAACAATTATTCTGTGCTAGGCCAAATTTGTGGAAAATATCCCAAGTTTGATCATTTTAATAAAGTGTGCAGAGTGAGAAAAAGAATGGAAGTCAGCTATGTTATGAACAATTTAGAAGTTATTCAAGATGTCAGCAGGAGAATGTGTAAAATGGTGCTGGCAGTAGATCTGATTGATAATGTTTACAATATGTAGATAACTTGTGAAGATCTTCATATACATATTACATTGGTGGGCTTGAAATCAGGTGGTTGATAGATTCTGGAGCAAGAATTACGAATGCATCTGTGGATAATTATGGAGATTGGTGGGATTCTATTACCACCTGATGTTTCTCCAACAGATTTTGATGGGAGTAATATGGATCTGTTGGGGTATTGTGTCTATAAATGATGTAAAAGATCACAACATCAAGGGATAAATCTGTGGTAAAGACCTGGTTAATTGCGCTGATATGGTGGCACCAGGTAGTTATTACCAGGAATAAAAGTGCCAGCTTCAGTTGTTGAGGAAAAGTGGTTTAGAGAGCACAAAACCCTTCTGATGAAAAAGATGAATAGATGTATTCACGCTATCAGGGTTAAATGTTAGTATGCCCATTTCAAACATACTGTGCAATGTATACCAGTATATTAGGAATGATTTATACCAGCAGTTAAAAGGTGTGTATGATCATGGAATCATTGAACCTGTTGATGCTGCACTTTGATTGCTACTAATTGGCAATCTAACCTGTTGACTTACACTTGTGTATTGATTTTAAGAGTCTCAATGACTTTTATGTGGGAAATGTTACACTGTCCAGAATTGAAGATTTGGTAGAACAGGGTACATGGCTTGCCAAACTCAACCATAGAGTGGAGGATTATGAGTTGGGATTAAATGTAAAAATAAAACATTCATTCCTCTTGATTGTAGACACCAGTTCTGCAGGATGCTGTTTGGTCTGATACTCACAGTTACTGTAATGTTGATTACATTAGCAAATGTAAAATCAAAGGGTACAATGTCAGGAAAGATTAATGTTTCTTCCAAACCGAATAAATTGATTACTTAGGACTTGTTGTGACTAGTGAGGAGGTTAAAGCCAAAACCCAGTTTGGTGGAAAGCATTATCAGGGCTCCATCGTCCAAGGATAAAGATCATTTGACTTAAAGTGCTTGTAGAATTTGGAGTAGAACTCACAGAAATTGTAAAAAAAAAAAGCATGTTTTTCAGAGTTGCTTAGATACTGACGAGATTAAGATTGTTTCTTTGGCCCTTGCTTCATAACCATTTGTCATATGGAGGAAAAGGTTGTATTACTGGGGTCACAGATGTATGCAGGTTAAATGCAGTGTCAAGACACTTTGATTTCCAAAAATATACTGCTTCCAGGACACATAATCTTATGGTACAACAGTATTCTGTCACTGAAAGAAAAATGCTAACCTGTGTATGGAGTGTAGAAAAACTGGAATTGTTTCTTTGGGAGTAGGGCATTAAAAACTGACCAACATCCACTTCCTGACATTTGAGCTTGTCATGCAGTCCTACTAATACGTAGAATCTGCTCATTATTTGGACAACATAACCTAGGGGCTTGGTGCCAAGACTGATTGCGTGCACCTCGCAGGTTATGTTGGCTTATAGACCAGCTAGCTTGCAGTGCCCCTGCAAGCCCCCCAAACCTACCAGAGAGCGAATGGTTTCTGGTAACCACTGAATATGACAACTCTCGCCCCTCAGGGATCATGGAAACAGTACAGAACCTTTCGCTCAGTCACTCGTGCTCACTTATTCTCGGAGAAGTATACAGAGAATACACAGTAGGACGTTTTCAATATATTTATTGAACCAACGTTATTCTTGTGCAGAATACATGTGCTGCAATGATTCATAGACCGAAGCAAATAAAAGTAATTACAAGCACCAAAAGTGTGAATAGTAGATATAGTTGTACTATGGTACTAAAACAATGGATATATGCTGGCATATAAAACAAGGCAGTAATCGAAAGTACTCCTACTATGCGAACCCTACTCTAAGTGTACCTAGAGTGTGTGCATGTGTAGAGCCAATAATCCCCCCATGGGATGATCCAACCCCATTACCTGGTGGGAGAGAATGAAGGACCCTGTCTAGGTCACACAGTGGAAACCCCTCACGAGATGTCAGACTGCTTTGTGATGAAGCCTCATCATGCAAGGACCCTCGGTGTCAGCAGAAGAGCCTCCTCTGCTAATCTGTGAGGATGCTCATCTTTTATAATAGAAATCAGCCTTGCGGTGTGCGTATAGATTAGTGATGTTATGGATATGTAGATAGCCAGTCGCCCCATGGATAAAGATAGAGATGACATTTGTACATAGTGCGAAATGAGACCTTGTGCATGATGTTCAGGGCATTGTGATAATGTTGTTCGAAGCTAGATGTGTAAACAAGTTAAGTCTTAGGGAAACTAATTCATATTTTCATGCACGCAAATATGTGCAAAACGTCACAGCTGAAAATGTTATTTGCGAGGACAATGTAAGAAATAAGTTGCTATGCTACATGGGACTAACTCAGGAATATAACAAGCTGCAGTTAAAATAAATAAAATCATACCCTTTTACACTGGCTGGCTGACAGCCAAGCTCTTACTGTATGATTTTAAAGTTGAGTCCATGCTAAGAGATAAGTGTGTGAGAGCTAATTATTTACCTAGATTGCCTATGTGAGAGAACAAGATTGAAGCATGTGATCTTGCAGATTCAGGAGTTAATACTGTAGTTTGACGGAGTGAAGTGAGTGTGTGTGTAAAGATGATGCTTCAACAGAGTTGTGTTCAAGTATGTCATTCAAGGCTGGCCCAACAGAAATCTTTGAAAAAGGCTATACAATCTTATGACATATGGCCAGTGAGTTGTCTATGAAAGATTGATTGTTAGTAAGATATGATAAGTTAGTTCCTCCAGTGAGTTTGAGATCTAGAACTACAGAGGCAACTCATAAAGGTCATATGGTAATCAACGTCACGAAAAAAGAGTCATAAAGAGTTTAAGTATTTGTCAAGATGGTTTGAAGTAAACACCATGTGTGAATCGACCATTGGCACAGAGTTCAAATTGTTCATGAAAGTGTTCACCAAGGAAGGAATTCCTGACATAATTATAACTGCTAATGGTGTTCAATTTGCATCCCTTGGCCAGTGATGGCTCCTCCACTAAGGCGGAGGAGCTTCACCCCACTGCTATTTCAGCAGTGCAAAAAATAAAAAAATTAAAGATTAACATTATTATTTTATTTTTCTATCCGGGAGTTGTGCGGAGCTGGGCTCTGTGATGCCAGAGCAGGGGAGGAGTGGTTTGCACTCCTCTAAGTGCACATTACGGTTTGGCCGGCCCTCTAGAGTGGGCCGAACCGTCATGCGCACTTGGTATGTTCTCTATTGGGCTATGTTGCACAGCCCTGAAGAGAGCATGCCCAGGTTCCCAGGCACTGCCTGTGCATACAAACAGGACGCTCAGACCAATCACGCCGCTGCTCCTGCAGCGTTGATTGGCTGGGAGAGTCCAGAAGCCTGGGTGCCTCCGGTGCTTCCAGCAGACTGAGGTCAGAGGAGAGGAGTGCGGTGGTGGCAGAGGCGTACGGTGGAGAAGGTGAGTTAATTTTTTTTATCCAACCCCTGTCCCACCACCACCCCCGTTCTGAGGCAGCTGACATTGTCATGAAAATATTTTATGTAAGAGTATGGAGTAACCTATTTTGGGCACCGCCTTACATTGACCACAAAGTAATGGCATTAAGAAAAGGCCACTGAGCGCACTTAGTTTGACCAGGGTTCAGCATGGTCTGTACTAGGGTTTGTCCTTCTGGAGATCTTCCTTTGGATTCTTTAGGTGCACTAGATGGTCTTAGGATCTGCACCCCCGCTCAAAATTGCCTTCTTGCAGCATAGTTCGATTGGTGACACTTGATTCTTTACAGGGTTGCATAGATTCTGTATGTCACCATTTTCATGATGTTAAAATATATATCTTGCTCATTTATTGTACAACAGTACATACTGTGCTTGCCTTTAAAAGCATGCTAAGTCTTACTCATGTCATTAGCTATGACTGATGTTCCAAATATTTTGCTCAATTAGCAGAAATGCAACCTTAGTGGGCATTACCTCCGACTTTAAAAGGTTGCACAGGTCTTGTTTATATTACCATTTTGATTACTAAGCCTACTTGATTATGTTTTTGTTTTTATTATTATAAATGCATGCAGCACGAGCGTTTACCATTAAATGAACGCTAAAGCACGGGTGGCAACAAGCTCCTCTAAAAGGCAGCAGACAATCCTGTGACCACCAGTGTCAAGGCATGGGCGTCAGTTCTCCAAAATGCCTGGGGTAGTGGAAGTACATCACAATTTTTGACCCATTGAAATCACAGGAAGTGATGTCATATGACTTTTGACACACTGTCCCTGTTCCCTCAGCTATTTGTGATCTGTCTAACTTTTCTATTATCTATTAAGCCAATCTCACCTGTTACTGACTCTTTTTCACCCCTCCTGTCTATCTTAACTGTGTAATTCTCACTGATCTCATTATAATGCGTGTTTTCCCCTCACTCACCTAACTTTCTCAACTGTTCTGGCTCTTTTTCCACTCTATATCACCTTTCTCTCTCCTCTTCTGCTCCCTTATCTATCCTTTTTCACCTGTCTATTTTTTTTAAAACAAATTTTTATTGATTTTCCATACATCCAAAAAGGAAGACAAGAACATGGAAAAAAGGAAAAGGGGGGTTTCGGTTACATACCCCAGATAATTAGCAAAGTCACATTATAAATCAGGTTATTTAAGGCACAGTTAAGGCCCCCTAAGATGTCCTTGCCAACTGTTCGAGCAAAGCTTATGATCATTGCAATAAGTATTTTTCAACCATTGAAAATTCCCATCCCCAACTAACCCCCATCCCTTCCTCCCTCCCCACTCCCCCAGACGTGTCACTTAAGTGCTGGCTGCAAGAGGTCAGTAGAACTGTTATCTCAGTGCTTTTTCACCCGTCTATGTCACAGTGTTATTGGTGTCTCTTTCATTCCTCTTTGTCGTTTTCAAACATACATACTCCTGTATTTGTCTCTTGACCGTTTTACCCTTCTCCCTGTAGTGTCTTCTTCCTTTTGTTAATTTATCCTTATATCACCTCAAAGTCTTTTACCTTTACCTCCTCTCTTTCTCTCTCCTTCTCTCCTCTGTATGTGTTTCTTACTCTCTCAACAAGCTCAGGGGCAGCGGGAGGCACGGAGACAATCCACACCACTTGAAACAAAATATTATTTTCCAAGTTAGCTACTATCCTCTGATGTCAGAAGTATGCACTGACAGGACTCTGGGTCGCAGAAGGCAAGCCATGGGTTGCAGCTGCGACCCCTAAATTATGTCCATGTGTCTAGGGGCTTGCACTGCACTTGTTTTCATTTTGCACTCATCATAGCCTGCTTATCTTCATCTCAGCTAAGCAAAATATACATTTGTACTGTTTGCTTTGCTTCCACATGAGTCTCCTGCAGGCCAGGTAGAAAACAGTACATTTAATTATGGGAGAAGAAAGAAGAGCAGTAAAAACAAAATCATCTACACTGGCTGAACACCTTTTTAAATTGTGATATGCCCAGAGTAGACAGTTGTCTTTCCTTAAGAAATTTGAATTTATGTATTGGGATCCATTTTGTGTCAATCCCTGTGTGTTACTACACATAATTTAATTTGCCTTTAATCACAAAATATGCAGCAAAAATGATCTTCCATGCTGAATAAATTGGTTAACTTTGCCACGTTGTTGGTGCTGCATTTCCACACTAGTTTTCCTGCGTATATATAACAGCAGATGTGACTGATTCAGCTCCAGCTCTCTTGGCTTTTTAGAGGCTTTGACTTAATGGGAAATGTTTCTGTGGGTTAGTGGATCTCGTTTTCAGTAGTATGCTATACAGAGATTGTTAAGGAAGACTTCAATTTTTGTGGCCATTTCCATCCGTTAACTGTCCTGTATTTTTGCCAGTGCATATCGTGAGGACTAGCGAGATCCATGAAGCATTTAAAGGGTAGCTGGCCAGAACAGAATAGTTTTCCAAAAGAGTTCTCTTGGGATCAGTCACAGTCATTGGCAAAACATTTGCAGTGAAATTGAAAACAGACTTGTTTTTGTTTCACTCTCCTACTGTTTATTGGTGATTTACAAGAGTGTATGAACTGTGGAAATCTCTCACGCAATTTATGACCTTTTCTCACTGAACACAGACTTGGGAATTGACTTGCTTTAGAGCAGTAGTAGATAAGAGAAATGATGCTTGCATGAGTTGCTTGCTTGCTTGCTTCCGTCCTTGCCCACTCCTAGTACCGGTCTCCATATGTGATTTTGACCTTAACAATTCTAACTTGCAAGACAGAGAACCAAAATAGGGTCTGAACAGTACAATTAAATACACTACTCAAAGCATTCCAAACTGTTAAACTTTACAATTTCCCTAGTAAAGGAAACACATTGCTAAATACCTTTGGTTATAGGCAATCCCCAGATGCCCATTAACTACATTCTGGGGAATGATTTTCTACCAGTGTTGGAAGAGCTGGGAGGGGTAGCTGCCCAGGGGTCCTAAAAGCTCAAGTTTCTGGGGATACCACTTACAAGTGGATGGTATGAAGGCCCAGATTGAGGGGCAGGGGGTATGAAGGTTCACCCCGTCACCTGGTCAGTCTCAGGGTGCAGACATTGAGCTGAGAAACTAGTCCCAGGCTACCAACCCTGAACTGTTGGGAGGGAGAATGGAAGAAGGGTGCCTAACGCCCAGGGCAGTTGCCCCCCATCGTGAAAAACGACAGAGTATGCTCAGGAGCACATAGGCAACGCCTTGCCATCCCCAAGGCTGGAAGTGAGGCCTGCCCAAGGCCCTCGGTTGGAACTATCACCTAGCAGTGAATGGCGCGTGGCCTGGCTCTTGACACTGACAGCTGTCAGTCACCTCTGTTAGTTGCTGTCCTAATGGGCAGAGTTTTCTTTGGGTTGGGGGAAGAAGTCTGACTCAAGGGGTGGAATGGACCACATCACTTTGTTGGCCAAGGTGGCACTGCCTGTCTATTGGGATGCATATGTGATCAATTTATGATTAGGCGCTTCAAAGATGGGTTCCACAGGTGAGGAGAAGGTTTCCCAATGACTTTGGAGCAGGTGTCTTCAACCTTTTTTGTAGTGAGAGCTACTTCTGATCAGTGAAAATCATCGTGAGCTACTAAAGGCCAATCAACATTCACACTGGTCCAAAGACCCCCTGAGCCCAGCTTTGTTGACTTTAAGCCTAATTTCCATTGAACAATGTTAAATAGGGGTCAAACCCAATAAACCCTTGAAGGCTTGGGCAAAGAGATATGAGAAGGTCAGTGTGCCAACAAGGGATTTATTTTAAAGTGATCAATTATTTATGAATTTCACCGATTTGAATCAATAGGCATGTTAAGATGAAATAACATCAATGTGAAATCAATTTCATAAACTGGACATCATGGATATATAATGATAACAACGCACACGGGGGTTTCTTTTGTGATTCAAACACATTAGTTTATATAGTTTCATCCAGAGTAAAAAGAGTACAAAAGAGACATAAATTAAAGCAATATATCATGAAAACAGGGGACGGAATTAAGTCCTCATTTCATCTATATATACACATCTATTCCTGATTGGTTTGAACAGAGATGAAACTTTTTTTAAAAATACAATCTGCTGTGCATAACGAATAACTTGGAATTAGATGGTAAAGTCGACGTTTCGGTCTTGGGTGGTGTCAATCCGTCAGACCATCTTCAGGACAATGATTGCTTAAAGAAGGACTCTTAGAGGTCTCAGTAGCGTTCTCACGTAACTTTATTTAAAATCATGTGGGTAGTTACACATGTGGAGCTTTGGCATCAGCAACTGCCAGATCGTGATAATGCGGGAATCAATCCTGCCAAGATTTTATTTATTTCTGTCGTTAGTCTTCAGAATGTGAATATGATCCGTCTGAATCAGGATAGCCTGATAATACACTGCTTTTAAAGAAAGGCTGTGGTTGCAAATCGGCACAGCTGAAAAGTTTTCTGGCGTCAGTCTTCAGAGAATCAATGGGGGTCTGCCTGCATCATCTTGACGTGAGAACGCTACTGAGACCTCTAAGAGTCCTTCTTGACACCACCCAAGACCGAAACGTCGACTTTACCATCTAATTCCAAGTTATTCGTTATGCACAGCAGATTGTATTTTTAAAAAAAGTTTCATCTCTGTTCAAACCAATCAGGAATAGATGTGTATATATAGATGAAATGAGGACTTAATTCCGTCCCCTGTTTTCATGATATATTGCTTTAATTTATGTCTCTTTTGTACTCTTTTTACTCTGGATGAAACTATATAAACTAATGTGTTTGAATCACAAAAGAAACCCCCGTGTGCGTTGTTATCATTATATATCCATGATGTCCAGTTTATGAAATTGATTTCACATTGATGTTATTTCATCTTAACATGCCTATTGATTCAAATCGGTGAAATTCATAAATAATTGATCACTTTAAAATAAATCCCTTGTTGGCACACTGACCTTCTCATAATTTCCATTGAGGCAGATTCTAAGTTTGAACCAAATACTTGGAGTCATGTGTACTTGTGGCACAGGACCACACAGGCTCTCACCATATGTGGCACCATTACATGTATAACAGAAACATACAATCATTGTTTTAAATGGTAGGAATATGTAATGAAGAAACACGTTTCACAATATGAAACATCTTTCTTCACTCCAAATTTCTACCATTCAAAGTAAATTACTGTATTTTTCTGTTATGAATATGCCTACCGGCCACTGGAAGCAAGTTGTCTGCTGTTTGTAAATAGAACACTTTTAAATGGGAGAAGATCAAAATGAACAGTTAGCTTTGTTGGATTCCATCAAAGTCTTCATTTTAATTTCACACCATTTAAAAGGGTCACATTTACACACAGCAGGCATCTTCCTCCCAGTGTCCTTTAGGCAGGGGGCCATATTTTGAACAGAAAAATAACGTCAACTTTTTAAATGGGAGAAATTGAAAGTGAACAAAAATGCTTCATAAGACATAATTGACTTAAATGAATGTGAAGAAAATGCTTTATTCAACATTAAGACTTAATGTTTTATTAAACATTTTCCTTCTTTTACAATTTCTCCTTTTTAAAACAGTGGTGTATTCTTCTCTTCAAATGGCTCTGTGCCCACCAGCCACTGGGAGCAACATCCCTTCTGTTTGTAAATTAAAGCACTTTATGGGAAAAAAATAAAATGAAGCATTATTAGTTAACTTTTCATTTTATTTTTCTCCCATTTAAAATGATTCACTAAACATCTTGCTCTCATGCTACCACAACTATATCACTGCTTTTTGTGGACTTCGTTATGCTTCATGTTGATGTTTTCTACTTACCACTTTAGCTCCGATAATGCATTAAGCGCCTTAGACTTATTTGCGAGTGAGGTTCCTACCAACAAGCATTATTCCTCTTTAGGATACAGAGGAATAATGCCTATATTTTATCAGTTTACTGAGATGTTTCCCATCTTTCAACTGCATATACGATCCTGGGCTTCCCATCTGAGTGACACTTTCCAGAATTAATGGGAATAAATGACCTAGAAGATGTTATATTCTGGAAAAGACAGTCTATAATTGTCTTTCCCGCCTTAAAGAATTTTTAAAACGGTCTTAGTTCATGAAAATGTCTTCATATGTGAGGCTCAGTGGTCTTAGAAGTCGCTCTGAGCATAATCATTGTGACTCCCTGTCTTTATTTAACCGAGTTTAAAATGTTTTTTCCTTATGGGTAATAATCATAAAATGCCTTTCAAGTCTGGCAATAACACCAATTCGCCCTGCAAATGGCTATAATTCAAACGATACTGCAAGTTAAATAAAGAGATTTCGTAGGGAGCGTAATTAACTGATCTCCAAAAGTTAACTTTTGTATTGAAATCTTATTCCAAGTCACTTATATTCGATAAAAAAAAGCCATATTAAGAAAATCATATGTGGTTTTTAAAACCTAAATTCCATACTATCACATTTGTCATAACATGTATTCCTTCTGTTGTCTGAACTTAATAGAAACTCCAAATTGGCACAGTATTTCAACAAAGATAGCTTTTCAAATATAATTTATGTTCAGCACAGGGTTTTCAGCCAAAAATCATATCTAGTTTTTGAAGCTGGACCTTTTAGAATCTAAGCCCATTTTGTTGAAATATCATTCACACTATGTGGGACTGTTTATCACCACTACAGTAATATGATAGGAATTGCATTTGATCTACAGACATAATAAAAAGAAGAGTGTAATGCTGATCTGTGTTATTACAGTTAGTGCACTTGCTGGGAAAAGATAAATAAGCTTTATGATTTTGGCGTGATTCATAGGGAAAAAAATAATGCTTATTATCTTTTCCTAGCAAGTTTGCTACCTATTATAACATGAACAGCATTACACTTTTCTATTTTCAAGAAGAGCGCATCGTGTTTGTAATTAGGGCATGATGATAACAAGAGACCCAAAACAAAAATCAGGATGCCTCGCCCTGCTCGGCCCCACGCTGCATTAATAAAGCTTAGCTGAGACTCATTTTTTAAATACAATGTCAATGAAAAGAGACATCAATCCCAATATTGTACCTTGGAATTCTCGAGGGAAGGCCTGTATTGCTGTCTAGAGTCTGATGACAGGACTCTGCCAGGAGTCATACTGTGTCTTGGGCATTGCTGTCAGAGACAGTCCCAGACCCACAGTATAGCACATATTCCCTTGGGGTTCTCATCCTTCTTGCGAAACTGCATTTTCCTGGCATTGACAGTGGTCTTGCACTCTCTCGAGACCGCTGTCATTGCATGTGAGGTTTTTTGTGTTTGACTGGTATTCCACGTTCGGGTGCAACAGCAACAACGTAAGTCAGTTGACTCTTCGATTCACAGTTGCTGGACGCTCCCGGTCATGGTTGTGTTGACTTTGCTGAAATAAACCCCACTCACCTCTGTGTTTTACTTCACACAGCCACTGCCCCAGGCCAAGAGTCTGGTGCTCGGCTGATGTGAGGGAAGACCAGTGATAGACTTGCTCAGACCCTAAGAAGCAGCAAGCAAGAGCCCAGAGCAAGTTGCTGCTGCACGGACGCGCAGTGTCCCTAGGCTCGGTTCCGTGCAGCTTAAGACAGGTGGCTCAGTACCAGTCATGACGGGGATTAGGTGCTGCTGGATTAAAATAAATAAGGAGGCTTACGCACAAAATTAAATGTTCTTTACAACAGAAAGCAACATTTAATTACTTTATCCTCAAAAATAAGGCTGTGAGCTACTCAAAGGGGGTCGGAGAGCTACCAGTAGCTCGCGATCGACCAGTTGAAGACAGCTGCTCTGGAGAGTGCAGGCAGAGGGATCCAACTGAGTTCCTAGGAGCATAGAACTGACAAGTGCTACTGCAGAAGATGCTTATTGTCCATGTTCTATTGCCTAAGCAGGGAAGCCCATCAAGGTATTGATTAGTCTACCCTAGCTTTTGGCTTGACGGGCATCGTGTTGGACTTGGCCCTCTCTGCAGTGTCACCCCCAAATATTAGCCTTTACCCCTCCTATTTGCTGAGATTAGCTTTTATTGGCCTTAGGGCTCTGTGCACTTTACCACTGCTAACCAGTGCTAAAGTGCTTGTGCTCTTTTCTTTAGGCTTGGTAAAATGTGCTCACACTCAATTGGCCCATTAATTTGCTTGTAAGTCCCTAGAAAAGTTGTACTACATGTACCCGAGGCCTATAAATGAAATGCTACTAGTGGACTTGCAGCACTCCTTGTGCTACCTAAGAAAGCAGCCTTTTAAAACCTGTATCAGGCATGCCACTGCAGACGGGGTGCAGTTTTTAAACTGCCAATATGACTTGCCAAAATAACCCCTTTGACAAGCTGTAACTGTCCTTTTAATACATATAAGTCACCCCTAAGGTACACTCTAAACAGCCCTTAGGGCAGGGTGCAGTGTATTTTAAAAAATGGACATGTACTTTTATATTTTACATGTCCTGATAGTAAAAAGCTCCTAAATTCGTTGTTCACTACTATGAGGCCTACATCTCCTATAGGATAATATTGGATTATCTTATTACATTTAAAAAGTGATCACTTTTGTTTGGAAACAGGTGGAAATGTCATGTTAGGTGTCTAAAGAATTGTAATTAAGTATAGTCTTTAATGATAAAACCAGATTTGAAATCACTATTCTGAAAATGCCACTTTTGCAATGTTGGAATTTTTTTGTCCTAACTATTTGCTGCCTGCAGCCTGTATCCAGGGTCACATGATTAGGTGCAGTTGGCCTTTGTGCTTTCCTTCCAGACAGTGACAAAGTAGGGATAGGATCGGAGGGGTCGAGTGGTGCACAGCCCCACTATAAGTTCAAAAGAGCGGCCTCAGCACATTCACAAAGGTTATCACACTAGCCTTTTGTCACCCTGGGATCAGGGCATGGAGGAAGAAGATTCTAAAACCATCTGTTGGGGGGAAAACTGCAAGTTTTTTCAACTTCAAAGCTGTCACCAGGGATAAAAATAGGATCCTCAGACTTAGTCTTCAGTACACTCCTGAAACTGTGGATACTATAGAAGAAGGACTACCCTGCAGCTTGAGATCTACCATGCTCTCTGAGAAGGAAGAATAGATCTATTTCTTTTATCCCAGGTACAGGTACTCCAAGAGTCAGCTGGTTGATCTTCTGTTCTGAGCTACAGGGATACCACAAGCTCCAGAGTCCTCCCTGTAACTGCCCAGCTGACCTGCTGCAACTCGACCTGTCTGGGCCTTTCTGGCTTCTGCTACAGTGAGTCCATGATCCCCAAGTGGTGCCTCCCCAGGTCCTGGGCTCTTGGTTGGCATTAGAGTGCACTCCTCTGAAGAAAGAAGTGAGAAACCCTGAAGTATTGGACTCTTCGCGACTGGAAATGGTCCCGTTCATGCTGAGATCTTGCTGCCTGCGACGAGTGCCATCATGAGATCTGTACTTTACGCTACAGACACAATAGGCCGCAGTGACTGCCTGTGCGAAGCATCAGTAGCACCGTCCGCAGCACCGAAAAGGATCTTTGCACTACAGCAATGACAGTGTGATGTCTGGCCTGCTCTTCGTGCTATAGCCACGACCATCTGCAGCACCCTCCTCGGTGCCTCCTCTACCGCAAATTGAACTCTTAGCTCCAGATTTCAAATGGGTAGCTTTTTCAGCGGGACTAACCTGGTCCCTATGTCTGGCCCGTGCTCCAATGCAGTCAGCCTAAACCTGTGAACGTTACCCGAGCTAGCACAGCCAGATAGCCACGAGTGGTGTTTTGTGCTTTTGGGCACTGTAGTTACCTAAATCTTTGAAACTGCATTTCTCTGGTTGTACTGATTATATATTTTTTGTTTTGGTGTCAAATAATTTAAAACATTGTATTCTATTTCTACATTGGTGTGGAATTTTTGATGTGTTGTGAATTCACTTTATTACTGTTCAAGTGCTGCATAAATACTTTACACTTTGCCTCGAAGTTAAACCTCACTATTTTGTGCCAGGCTATCAGAGGGTTAAGCGCAGGTTAATTTAGAGACTTTTTGTGGTTGACCCTTGAAGGTTTGTGGTTGTTGAGCGGAAAGCCCGAAACCGGCCCTAGGATGCCTGTTTCCAGTCCAAGGAGGACCTGGCCTGGCAGTTCGGGCTGGACTGTTCAAATTGGGCGCAGGATCAAGACTGATTTGGATATGGCTGGTTGCAAACTGGAATGGCATGGTGAATAAATAAATGATGGATTTAGGCCCAGATGTCTGTACTGGGGTGAATGTATGACATTGTTCTGCATTCTGTCCATCAATTGTATTTTTTGCATTTGTCACCCCGAGTGGGACGGGTATGCCCAGACGTGGGTCCCGTGCTCTCCATGCCACTGGAGTCAAGCTATCCTGGCTTATGAGGGCTCAAAGCCCGAAATCGGTCTTAGGATGCTTGTTTCCATTCCAGGGAGGACCTGGCCTGGCAGTTCGGGCTGGACTGTTCCCATTGGGCGCAGGGTCAAGACTGATTTGCATATGGCTGGGTCCAAACTGGGGTGGCATGGTGAGCAAATAAACAATGGATTTAGGCCCAGATCTCTGTACTGAGATGAATGTATGACTTTATTCCACATTCTGTCCATCAATTGTATTTTTTGCAGTTGCTTGAGTAGCGTTCATCCCCCCTCACAACTAATAACCTAATTTTTCACACACACTAAGGGGCATATTTATTATTTTTGAGTGCAAAGCAGTACAAGAGGAGAATGCAGCGCAGATCCATATTTTTTAAAAAGGACCTGCTGCTGCGCACTGTCTCTGCATTAGCACAGTAAAAGACTGCCTAAAGTGGCACGTAGTATTTGAACCATAGTGCTGAGGTGGTTATATGCTCTGTAGTATACGATTTGTACTGAAAGCATCCCCTTCCTGTACAAAATCCTACGCATAGACTGTTTTAGATAGAGTCCCTTAAAGAATGTTTGGTTGGGGTGGAGTTTCCGACTTGGTTTTGAGAAGTCAGAGAATAAACTACTGATGTTGTTCCAAATATTAATTAAACAACCTTCAGTATAGAAAATAAACAACTGCAGAAGCACTAATTAGCATACGCAAATAATAGCTAAATGTAAAAAAAAGCCATATATTTTGTAAACAAAAAAAAACTAACAGTATCATTAAATATATGTACAATATTTGTATCAATTTACATTTGTATAAATGAGCCAAAAATCGCCACATAACTTTCATTTGAGTGAGTGCATCCCTCGTGTTAGGATATATGGTTAGAATATATATGCTATACCAGCATATAAAAACTTCAAGCAGTGCTGATATTGTTTAATAAAATAAAGAAATCATCAGAAAATGTCATATTGCCCTTCTGGTGGCAAGGGGTCAACAGTCATGGTCCATAAGCCATACATTGAAGGTTACACACACCATGTTCTGTGTAAATTGAATTGGCAGCTTTGTGAATTTTAAAAAGACAGCTCACTTATGAATCGAGCTTACTGCATTCGGGTGCGCAGCACTAAGACCCAGTTCCGAGCCCCCACCCACTCCCCTGCCCTCCCTTTGACCAAGGGCAGGAGATTGGGTTGCGATGGATTTCCCATTCCTGGTACCGCGGGACCAGGGGCAGGAAACAGAGGCGTGTGAACTCCACGTCACTTCCACCCCCGTCATCGAGGTTGTACGGTCAGGGGCTATTTTTGGCCCAGTTCGACTGGGCTTCCCTTTTTCGCTATTGTGATGACGGGAGAATGATCGGACTGTAGATAGAGTGGGTAGGACTCGGAGCACCTCCGGCCTGTCAGAGTAGCGTCATTCACCGACGAAGAGTGTTGCAACTCCGGCCTCTGCACCTGTCACCTGGTCCACACAGAGTAACAGGATTCCCAGTTCTCCAGCCCCAATGGAGTACCGGCCTGCAGAGTAGGGCGATCATTTTGCTTGCAGTGCTGGTCTTCCCCGCCCCCAGCAGGTGTTGTTACCTCGGCCCCCGTGGCCCAGGGAAGTATTTTGTGATCGGGGCCACTGTGTTAGGCCTCCCTCTTTTTTACTTTACCGGTCAACACTGCCCTTCTCCCTGGGGCCCATCCTTTTCTTGGCCTGGGTTAGCTGCCCTCCACGAGCCTCCAGCTCTCTTCCATTTATTTCTTATCTGTGGTCGGCGTGCCAGCTGACCAGTGCCGATTGGATTCCCTTGCAAGGTGAGAGAGGGGAGTTTTTCTTACAGGGTCTTGCACATTTTCGTTATTTGATTTCTTTTGTTTCTAATCATTTGTTGGTGCTGTGTAGGGACACCGAGTCTCAGGAAGGTGGCCGTATGGGCAAAAGGAAGGGTAATGACCCTGACCTAACCCACTTTATGGACCTTGTCCTAGCTAAATTGGAGAATGAGGGTGGGTCCTACAGATCTGGGTTGGATGCCGAGCAGGAACAAGACACCCAGATTGTTAGTCATCCTTGGTGGTCTGATGTGCCGCCAGGGGCACCCTTACCGCGGGTCCTAAAGATTTGAGGAAACGAGCAACACCACTTTCATTGCTTGGGGATCAAGACCCCTAGGCCAAGCGATTTTACCCCCCCGCCCCCCCCCCTCCCTAGCTACTGTTACACCCAGGGCTATCTGACTTGGGGGCTAATTCCTCAGTTGGGGCTCCCATTTCTATTTTAACCACTGGAACACAGCCCCCAGTCACAGACACATCAGTGCCACCTTCAGTTGCTCCTTCCAGGGTGGGGAATATGGAGAGGTGCTTCATGCCCTTGGTGAGATTAAACAGTCAAAGAAGAACCTCACCTTGGCCCCAAAGGATGGCTTGCCAGGACAGGCGCAGTCTTGGGGGGCGGGGGGAGGGATCGCCCAATCCCAAAGACAGTTAGGAGACAGTCGTTACATCTTCCCCTGTTCAGGAAACGTAACCCGCTAGTAGTATTAAAGACTCTCTGGATGCAACTTTCAGGATATTAGCATCAGTGTCTCAGTTACTGCAACTCTTAGCAGCTAATGCCGATGCACTTCCTTCTAGCTCTTCTCTAACCTCCCTCTGGGCTCCTTCTAATTCAGTCGCATCCACCATTGTGGATTTTCAAAAACAAGTGGAGGCCATAGCAGCTGACCTCAATAGGAAGGGTGATGACAATCAGAATAAGAAGAGCTGCAGGTAACAGTGAAAGGGTCTCTGAGATGTCTGATCTTGCAGTTAGGTGGGTAATTGGAGGGCAGGAGACCATCCTTTCTAAGCCAGGCAAGTGGGCGTCACATCTCTCGGTGGACATCAAAGAGAAAATGTGGAAGAGTAACTTAATCAATGTCCCCTGATTCAGGAGAAAGGTAGTGGTTACAGGCAAAGGAAAAGGATGGGAAGGAGTTCACCAAAGAGGAGAGGCATTGGGTTGATGAAGCCATTACTAACTGGACGCTGACTAAGTGTGACTTTGGACACAAGTGGCCTAGTATCAGGGTTGATCTCCAACCCGTGGGTGTAGGGTGGTCGAGGTGAGTTGGAGGGATGCTTGGGCCACTGGGTCTGCTGCATGCTATCCATTCACCTACCTGATATTGTTGCACTGCATTACGGTGCTGTGTGCAGATGTGAGCGAGTGCCATCCATATGGACCTGCCTGATATCCGTTGCACTGCGTATCGGTGCAGAGTGGGTGTGTTGGAGTGACTGCCTGTGGACTGCTGGTGACTCATTACACTGCCCGGCGGTGTTGCTTTACACGTTGAGTCCTTGCCAAAATAATACTATGTTTTACATTCATTTTACCCATGAGGCCTCGACCCATGATGCTGCTTAAAAGTGTTGTAATCCTTTGTATGTACATATTTTTAGGTCGAGCCTAGAGCCAGCGCGCATGAGCTGCTCTGCGAGACTTATTGTGGTGGAGTAGCGACTAGAAGCCCCGACCACTCTCTGCACATATTTGCAATTGGCTTGTGTCATTGTCTGTCCTAAAAGCTGGTTTCTGATTCGTAGATAGGCTTGTTAGTCCCTCCTTAGTACTGCCTCCTCTTCATTTGTCACCTTCCATGGCGACTGGCCCCTTTACTTCGGTTGTTACACGGTACATAATATTTAGACTTTAAGCACTGTTTTCTTTAATGAGGTTCTCCTACTGCAGGCACGACATGCTTTGATGCCTTCTTTACCCCCCGCCCTCCCTCTTGTTGTCTGTGCCTTCTTCCCCCCCACCCGACCTCTAACCCGTTGTCCGTGCTTTCTCAGCCCACTCACCCACCCTCCCGTTGTCCGTGCCTTCCCCCCATTTCCCGCCTTCCATTGTCTGTGCCTTCTCTCCCCCTCACGCCCGCCCTCCCTCCCGTTGTCCGTGATGCCAACCATTTGCAATGCAATAGGCCTCGTGTAAATGCAAGACCTATTGCAATGCAAATGCTTGTTTACATAATTGTGATCTTGGGCGCACCCTATATCTGTGTGGTATTGAATTATTATGATTGCCAGGGTGGGCCTAGTTTTGACCACATTTGGGTTTAGTACTGCTAGTATATTTCCAAGTGTGATTTATGCCCGAAATACATGATGTTCATGTTGTGTTAATTAATGTATGTGTTATAATGCACTCTTTATTTACATAGATCACATGTGAAGTCTCTTTTGTGATGATCAGGTTATTAATTGTGCATGAGTGCTGTACCAATGCTTTACACATTTCCTCTGTGATAAGCCTGACTGCTCAGTGCCAAACTACTCAAAGGTGACCGTAGGTTTTACAGTGAGTTTAATCACCCACCCTTGACAGGAGTGGTAGGTTGTGTCTGGCTAGGGCATCACCACAGCCAACCAGAAAATCCCAGTTCCACCATAAGGGTACTACAATTATTTTTGCTTGTTAATTTAGTAATATTTTATTTTTTATCTGTAGACTCTAACAATATATATATATATATATATATACCTAATTTACTTTTTAAAAGGTAAATATCAGCTATCTACTTAATGTAAATTGTATAATGTTTATTTAGATTTTTTTAAATTAGTATTTTGGTAATGCGATACTTCCACGGGTCTGAAACTATAGACGGGACCACAAGTGCTCTATGGTTATTGTTTCCATACTCGTGATCACAGTGTATCCGCGAATTGCGCCTCACGGATTTGCTACATTTATTAATGTTATTTTAAATATGTACAACCCTATACTTTCATTAATTTCATCAGTGTGACCATATATATATATATATATATAGATCACCCTATATCTTCTTTTCAAGAATCAACCTTGGTTTACAAGTTTTGCGACTTTGTGAATCTACAGACTGGAATGGTAAATTCACTCGAACACACACCCAAACATTGCCTTTTGATTGGGCATATTAGGACCCCTCCCATGTACATGTAAAAACACACACAAAACAGTTATTTCTCCAGTGAACTCTGTAGAAATAGAATTCAGAAGCTTTGGTTGCTCTGTTTTTTGTTCAGTTTTGTCAATAATTAGATAGAATGGCTGAAGCTTGATTCTTCTGTCCAGGAAGAACATCTATAACCTATTGAGGATGAGGAGTAAGATACACCACCTGCAAGAAAACAGAGTTATGTGGAAGCATTTCACATTACCGTCAGGGGAAAAGAAGGTTACTGCTAAATATGTGTAGAGCAGTATTTGCAGCAAGAAGATATCTAGGGGAATGCATCAAAGTATTTACATGGGACTAGATTCATGTGGTAGCACCTAGAAACAATTCATGAAAGGTTCTACAGCCAGATCTTGCAGGAAAGAGCAGGTGCAGCAGCACAGTCCAACTCTGCAATAGCCTTGGGAGAACCATCATCAGCTGCAGTCATTGCAATACCATCTGCCTGCGAAGAACTGAGTGGCATGGTCATTCACTGCGAAATGCCACATGCTTGTCACTGTAAAAATCTCTTCTGTGGGTGCATTCTTGGACGCAGTGAAAAAGCATCATTGCTAGTTTTTTTTTGCTTCCAGTTGCCAGTTAATCCACCATCTGGTCAAACAAAGAGCAAACTTTTAATGTGTCAGTGGCTGTATCAGTGTGAGACTGGCGTGTCAGTAGCTGTATCTGAGTATGCCTCGATGTGATAGTGTCTGTAGCAATGTTTGTCAAGGTGTATTAGTGTCTGTATTAGTGTGTGGCTGGGTGTGTCAGTGGCTGTATCAATGTGTGTATGGGTGTTTGAGAGGCTGTGTCAGTGTTTGACTGAATGTGTAAGTTGCTGTATCGATAAATGACTGGGTGTTTCATTGGCTGTGTGAGTATGTGCCTTGGTGTGACAGTTTCTGTATCGGTGTGTTGCTGGGTGTGTAAGTGAGTGTATTAGTGTTTGACTGGGTGTCAGTATCGGTACTGGTGTGTAGATGGATGTGTCAGTGTCTGTTTTGGTGTTTCCATGAATGTATCAGTGTGTGTATTATAGTGTGGCTGGGTGTTTCAGTACCTGTATCAGTGTGTGCCTTGGTGTGTAAGTGGCTCTATCGATGTGTGAGTGGGTATGTTATTGGGTGTATGAGTGCGTGCCTGGGTGTGTTAATGCTGTATCGGTGTGTCCCTGTGTGTCTCAGTGGCTATATTGGTGTTTGCCTGATTGCATCAGTGTCTTTAACAATGTGTGCCTGGGTGTGTTAGTGTCTGTATTATTGTGTACATGGGTGTGTCAGTAGCTGTATCAGTATGTGTGTGTGCGTGTAAGTGGTTCTATCAATATGTGTGTGGGTGCATTATTGGGTGGATGAGTGTGTGCCTAGGAGTCTCAGTGGTTGTATTGGTGTGTCTGTGTGTCTGTGTCACTGGTCTGTGAGTGGGTGTGAGAGTGTATGACTGAATTTTTTTAAAATGTATTTCTTGGTTTTGTAGAGCACCTGAATTGCCCCGAAGGGGTATCTCTGTGCTCTTGGGAGAAGCTACTGGCTGGCGGAGGAAGATGTTAAAACAGGGAGGCCTTGAGAAGTTTCCTGAAGCTCAGATAATCTGGGCATTGCCTCAGGTGTATAGGGAGCTGGTTCCAATACAGGGGAGTGAGGTAGGAAAAGTATTTCCCACCTAGCCTGGCTTTCCTAACCCTGGGGACTTGGAGAAGTGATTTGCTAAGAGTCCTTGAGGGGGTATAAGGCTTGAGCTTCCAAGAGATATAGGAAGGGGCTTTTTAGTGCAAGGCTTTATAAACTATGCAGCAGATCTTGAACTTGATGTGCTTGCGAATTGGAAGCCAGTGAAGTTTTTGTAGCAGGGGAAGGGACAGGGTTTTGAACGGAGAATTCGTGATGAGACGCGCAGCAGTTTTCTGAACCACCTGTAACCTGCTACGGGAATACTCATTCGTGGAGACCAGGAGAGCATTGCAATAGTCAAGACGGCTCATTACCATGGTCTGAATGAGAGTTTTCCGAGTATAGTCTGGCAAGACTCGTTGTAGCAGGTCCAGCACGTAGAAGCAGGTGCTTGCAGTATGGGCAGCTTGCTCCTTTAATGTTAAGATAGGATCAAGGCGAATGCCTAAGTTTTTAACTAAGGTTTTAGGGTTCGGGGAGAGGCCGAGGGCTGTCTGCCACCAATCCGGGGACTAGAGAAGAGAGGTGTCTCCAAAAAGCATGATCTCCGTTTTTCCTGCGTTAAGTTGTAAAAAAAATTACTTTTCATCCAGTCTCCAATGGCAGTCAATCCTTCAGAGAAGGTGGACAGAGCTGATGAGGAAGATTTATTGAAGGAGAAAAGAAGCTGGGTGTCATCAGCATAAGAGATAGGCAGGAAACCACGGAACCTGAGAAGGTTGGCCAAGGTGGCAATATAGATGTTGCACAATGTAGGGCTCAGACAAGAGCCCTGGGGGACACCCTTGGTCAGTTCCATCGTCGTGAATCTGTAAATGGGGGCGTGAGCGGGGCTGTGAGTGATTGCATGAGTGTCTTGGTTTATCAGTGGGTGTGTGTGAGAGTGGGTGGGTCTGTGAGTGGGTGTAAGAGGGTCTGTGAGTGGGTCTGTGAATGTCTGAATAGGTTTGTGAGTGGGTCTATAAGATGGTGCGTAAGTGGGTCTGTGAGTGGGTGTGTGAGTGTCTGAATGGGTATATCAGTGGGTGTGTGAGAGTGAGTTTTTTGGCGGGTGTATCTGGGCTAGAGTATAAATTTTCGTTAATTAGGATAAAAAATCCAATTGATGCAAGTAGATTAGATGATCAGGATCAGATTTTTGTATTTTTTATTAGTAGCTGCAAAAGAAGAAAGGATGGCACAGCCAACACGTGTTTCGCCCCCTAATTGGCCATCAGGCCTGGGGCTTCCTCAGGGCGGGTTTTCGCGTAAAGTGGTATTTTTGAACGAGGGTTTGTGAACCCGAAGATTCTTTAGTCTCGGCTAATGCCAGGTGCTGCTGGTGTCCGTGTTTGGTGTGTGAGAGTGAGTCTGAGTGGGTCCGTGAATGGGTGTGTGAGTGGGTCTGAGTGGGTGTGTGAGAGTGTGAGTGGGGTCTGTGAGTTGGTACATGAGAGAGTGGATCTCTGAGTGTCTGCGTGGGTATGGGAGTGGGTGTGTGAGTATGTTAGTGGGTCTGTGAGTGAGTATGTAAGTTGAGTGGGTCTGTGAGTGGGTGTGAGTATACATTTTTTTAAATTTACGGCCGAATTTGTGTATCTGCTGTGATTTTACATAGGGCGCCGTGCGTCATAGTGGATCTGCGAATTTACGCATGTAAAAAAATTATTTCTTTTCATTCATGGGTCACTTATACACCCCTAAATTGCACACATGAGGTCAGGGTACCTCTACTGTAACCCCTTCTATTCAATTTATTTGAAAATTCTCACAACCGGAGACCCTTCCTTGTTATGTAAAATAGCGGCTTTGTGAGGGGGTGCATGAGTGTCTGGGTGAGTCTCTGAGTGGGTGCGAGTGGGTCTGTGAGTGGGTGCATGAGTGTGCCTGCAAGGGGGTGTGAGAGCCTCTGAATGGGTTTGTGAGTGTCTGAGTGGGTCTGTGATTGGGTGCGTGTGTGAGTGGGTGTGTGTGTCTCAGTGAATTTGTAAGTGGGTGTGTGAGAGTGAATCTGTGAGTGGGTGTATGAGTGTATCTGTGAGGGGGTGTTAGAGCCTCTGAGTGAGTTTATGAGTGTCTGAGTGGGTCTGTGATCGGGTGCCTGAGTGTCTGAGTGGGTCTATCAGTGAGTTTGTGTGTGTCAGAGTGGATGTGTGAGTGTGAGTGAGTGCATGAGTGTCTAGGTCTGTCGGTGGGTGAGTGAGTGTCTGAATGAGCCTGTCAGTGTGTGTGTGAGTAGGTGCATGTGTGAGTGGATGTGTGTGTCTCAGTGGGTTTGTAAGTGGGTGCTTGAGAGTGTGAGTGGGTGGTTATCTGAGTGGGTCTAAGTGTGTGTATGAGTATCTGTGTGGTCAGTGAGTAGCAGTGTGAGTACATCTCTGAGTGAGTGTGTGTGAGAAGGTCTGTCATAGTGTGAGTGGCTCTGTATCTGGCTGTGTGAGGGGGTCTGTGAGTAGGTGTGAGTGGATGTGTGAGTGGGTGTGCGTGTCTCAGTGGGTTTGTAAGTGGGTGCGTGAGAGTGTGAGTAGGTCAGTGGATGGTTGTCTCAGTGGGTCTAAGTGTGTGTATGAGTATCTGTGTGGTCGGTGAGTAGCAGTGTGAGTACATATGTGAATTAGTGTGTGGGTCATAGTGTGAGTGGCTCTGTATCTGGCTGTGTGAGAGTGTATGAAGGGTCTGTGAGTGGGTGGGAGAGGAGAGTTTCTGAGGAACAAGTTACTTACCTTCGGTAACGCTGTGTCTGTAAGAGACATATCTTAGTTATAGATTTCTTACCTTAGACTTACCCCCAGGCGTCATACTGGATCCAGAGAATTTTTAGCAGTACTTCTGTGGGTCGATAGGTGGCATTGGTTAACTCTGCGTCCGTCTTTGGCATCTTGGTGCACCACACTAGGGCCCTGCAAGGGAGTCCTTATCCCTAGAAGTCAGTTAGCAGAGAGGGGAGGATGGGTGGGGCAATAAGGAATCTATAACTAATATATGTCTCTTACAGATACATTATTACCGGAGGTAAGTAACTTGCTCATCTGAAACAGACTATTAGGTATAGATTCCTTACCTTAGAATAGATACCCAAGCAATACTATCCCTGGAGGAGAAACTGCGAACCAAGTTCAAACCAGACAGTCCTGGAAGACAGAACGGGCAAAGTAGCCCTCCCTCCGGAGTTGACTATCCAGGCAGTTGTGTCTGGTGAACGTGTGCATAGAAGCCCACGTGGCTGCCTGGCAAATGTCAATGATTGGGACTCCGTGAGACAAAGCAGTGGTTGCTGCTGTAGTTCTAGGGGAATGAGCTTGCAGCCGCACTGGAGGTTCCTTTTTAGTTAAAGCATAACAAATCTTGATACAAAGGACGACCCACAGAGAGATGTAACACTTTTGCACAGCCCAACCTTTCTTGGCACCCACATAGTCAACGAAAAGTTTATTGTCCATCCGGAAATTATTTGTGCGATCAAGGTAAAAAGACAGCGCACGTTTTGGGTCCAGACAGTGGATTCTCTTCTCCTCCTTGGAAGGGTGTTGAGGTGGGAAACAAGTGGGCAGAGTAATAGTCTGTTCGATGTCAAAAGGAGTGACAACTTTAGGTAGGAACGAGAGCATTGTTCGAATCACCACTTTGTCTGGATGGACCGAAAATAAAGGGGGCTTAGAAGAAAGAACCTAAAGCTCGCTCACTCTGTGAGCAGAGGTGATGGCGACAAGAAAGGCAGCCTTCAGGGTGAGAAGCCTAAGAGAACAGTTGTGAAGAGGCTCAAAGGGAGCGCACATAAGATAAGTCAAGACCAGGTTCAAATCCCACGGAGGCATTATGAAAGGAGATGGAGGAAAGAGATGAATAATGCCTTTATAGAACCTACTCACAATAGGGGACTTGAACAAAGAGGGCCGATCAGGGAGCTGAAGAAAAGCAGAAATGGCTGCCAGGTAGCCCTTAAGAGTGCCCAGAGCAGAGCCCTGCTGGGCCAAAGAGAGAAGGAACAAAAGAACCTCAGAAATAGGGGCTGAAAGGGAATCCCCAGCCTTTGCTGTGCACAATGCCACAAACCTATTCCATCGACAGGCGTATACCGTCGAAGTGGAGGGAAGCCTGGCTGCCAAGATGACATTACAGACTTCAGGTGGAAGGTCAAAAGCTGTCCACTGTTGCCGCTCAATTTCCAAGCATGGAGTTGGAGCCTGGACAGGTTCAGGTGGAGGACCATCCCTTGCTGCTGCGGCAGAAGATCCTCCCGAAGGGGCAGTCTGGTCGGAGAATCTATAGCCATGCTCAGGAGCTCGGGGTACCAGACTCTTCGTGCAAAGTCTGGTACCACAAGAATGACTTGGGCCCGGTCGCGCTTGATCTTCTTCAGCACTTGGGGCAGAAGTGGTACAGGCGGAAAAGCATACAGGAGGCCAATACTCCACTTGCGACGAAAAGCGTCGCCTAGCGAGTGCCGCCTTGTATACTCCAATGTGCACAACTGCTGACATTGCGCATTCTCTTCGTGGTGAACAGATCTAACCAAGGCTCTTCCCACTGCTGAAAGAGACCTTGCATCACCTCTAAGTGAAGACGCCATTCAAGATCTACCAGGCACCGACGGCTGAGTTTGTCTGCCCTGGCGTTCAGAGAACATGCCAGGTGTTGAACCACCAGGGTCATGCCTCATGTTCCAGCCATGTCCAAAGGCGAAGAGCCTCCTGACGGGTCCACGACCCCACCCCAACATGTTTGTTGCAGTACCACAAGGCATTTGTGTTGTTTGTGAACACCTGCACTGCCTTTCCCTTGAGAGAGGAAAGGAATGCCTTCAGTGCCAAGCGAATCGCCCAGAGCTCCAACAGGTTGATATGGAGCCCAGACTCTGCCAGAGACCAGACTCCTCTGATGTCCGCCCCCCCAAGTGGCCACCCCATCCCAGGATTGATGCATCGGTCATCACCATGAGTTCTGGTTGGGGAAGGGAGAGGGATCTGCCTCTGACCCAATCCTGGTTCGTTAACCACCACTGAAGTTGTTGCGCAGTTCCCTGCGAGGTCTGGACGTAGTCGGAAAGAATTCCCTGTTGCTGCACCCACTGCAACGCCAGGTCCCACTGCAGAGCCCGTGTATGCCATCTGGCATGATCCATCAGGAGGATGCAGGAGGCCATGAGGCCCAGAAGGGTCATTCTCAGTGAAATCCGAAGATCCCGTACTCCTTGTTTGGGTGGTTATGCCTGAAACTGCACTGTGTCCAGAACATCCTCGATGAAAGGGAGCGAATGAGAGGGAGTCAGGTGTGACTTTGCCACATTGATAGTGAACCCCAGCGAATGCAGGAGGTCCGCTGTAGCCTGGAGGTGGGAGATGACAGCCCGGGGTGAGCCGCCTTCAACAGCCAGTCGTCGAGATGGGGGAAGACTGCGCAAATGAGCTGCGACCACCGCCGTCCCTTTCATGAACACCCGAAGAAGCACTGGTGAGGCCGAACGGGAGCACGGTGAACTGAAAAGGCTCATGGCCTACCGTGAACCATAGGTAACGTCTGCGGGCTGGCAGGACGGGGATGTGAAAATAAGTGTCCTGCAAGTCCAATGCCTTCATCCAGGATCGAGGGCAGATAATACCTGAGCCAAGGTTAGCATTTCGAACTTCTCCTTCCGGAGGAAGTGGTTGAGGGCCCTGAGGTCTTGGATAGGACGCAGGCCTTTGTCCTTCTGGGGCACCAGAAAGTAGCGGGAATAGCAACCACAACCTACTTCTAGCGCAGGAACCCTCTCGATAGCTCCCTTGGCCAAGAGAGCTAAAACTTTCTAGTGGAGAAGCGCCAAATGATCCTCCAACATGCAATCTGAGGACGGTGGAATGGAGGGATGGTTAATCTTGAAGGGGATGGAGTAGCCTCTTCAGACTATCTGCAAAACTCACCTGTCTGACGTGATGGATTGCCGGGGGGCTGATGGCGAATCCTGCCACCCACTGGCCGCTGATGGGCTTGAAAGGTCAGACTAGGTGGGTTTGGAGGCTGCTGAAGGGGGGGAAATGGTGAACTGGCCTGCCCGCTGTTTCCCATGTCCATAGCCATGAAAGGCAGACTGTGGTGGATGGGAGGACGCAGTGAGGCCTGAGGATCTGGCCGTAGCCCTAGAATCAATAAAGCGCTCCAGCACATAGTCTTCCGTGTCACCAAAAAGGAGACGGCCTTCGAAGTGCATGTCCAGCAGAGTTGACTAAACATCCCCCGAAAAACCAGACATCCTCAACCAGGCTTAGAACCGAAGGACTACCGACGTGGCAATCGTTCTGTCCTGTAAGTCGGTGCTATCTAGTCCACAGCGAATTCAGAATTTTGCTGTGTCTTTCCCATCTGCCACGACTTGGGAGAGAGCGGCCCGGGCCTGCTTTGGGCTGTGAGGCTGCACCTATGCAACCGTATCCCAGATAGTATGGGAGTATCGGCCCAAGAGGCACGTGGTATTCACGGACCGCAGGGCCAAGCTGGAGGAAGAGAACATGTGCTTCCCAAGATGATCCAGTTTCTTGGATTCACTGTCTGGGGGTGCTTTAGGGAATGCACCCTTGGAAGAAGAAGCTTGGACCACCAAGCTCTTGGGTAATGGGTGTTGGGTGAGGAAAATGGGATCGCCCTGAGCCGGGCGGTGGCAGCAGGCAATCGTCCAATCCACAGGAGCCCCTGTGCTGGGCTTGGACTAAGTGCCTAGAAGGACTCCGTGGGAGCTTCACTGAAGGGCAAGAGGGGTTCAGAGGAAGTTACCACCGGTTGAAGCACCTCTGTCAGTAGGTTAGTCCTGACTGCCACTGAGGGAGCTCCATCCCTAAGGCCTCGGCTGCCCTACGCACCACCACTGCATTGGATGCTCCCTCCTCCGTAGCCACGGTGTGGGGAGAAAGCAAGCCAAGGTTTGGGGAGGTATCCAGACCACTGGCATCAACCAATTCCTCTCTCCAGTCCAATTCTTCCAGCTGGTCTGTCAAAGGGTCCAGCGACCCCTCGCAGTCCGGATCACTACCCTCAGTGCAATAGGGAACACCTGGGATGAACAATGGGACAAAAGTACCCTCTGGAGTCGGATTCAACGTCGGCTGACGTCAGTCCGGCTCCGGGTCCATCTCGGGGATGAGAATGGGGACGGCGTGGTGTGGATCAACGCCACAGAAGGTCGGGTGAGGTCGACCGGCGTCGATCCGGATCCAGACCTGGATCCGCCGGCATCAAAGATCCAGGGTTCCCAATCGGCTCTGCGGGGCCCAAACACACGGTGGAGGGCTTGGAAGAACTTACAAAGTTGGGCAGGGGATACCACAGTTCCTGGAAAGGGAGGGAAGCGCTGAGCCGTCCCTGAGTCAAGCGCCGGAGGCGAAGCTTTAGAGTGATGACGCTCCGGGTCCCGCATCGTGTCAGCCGACTGACGGGGGAACACAAAGAGCGATGGTGCTTCTTCCCCTTTTTCTTGTGCTTCGACTTACCTGAGGAGTGTGAAAACTTGGATGAGGTGTGATGGCTCTGCAACCAGTCTCGAGACCTTCCCCTCGAGCGAGACCGGGAGCGATTCAGAGTTGACTGCCGGGCCTCCTAAAGCTTTCGGGACCGCTCCCGCAAAGACTTCGGATTCATGGCCCAACAGTCAGAGCACAACTTCGGGTCGTGGGCACAAGAGGCACACGAGGTGCTGGTCTGTCATGGACATCAGCTTGTGACAGGAGTCACAAGACTTCAAGCCAGTCCGCCGATGGGACATCCATCGCACACCAGGAGTCGAAGACACGAAAAAAGACATCGGCAAAAGTCGAAAAAGTTAGTCAAAAAGTGATTAAGGGGCCCGCTCTCTCCGGATCTGTGCCAGGCTGGCACTGAAAAAGAAAGAACTGACGTCATTACACAGGGGCTGTGTCTAAGTAGAAACCGCAACGTCATCCTGGCGACCTCAACGACGGACGCGGAGTCGACCGATGCCATCTACCGATGCGCATGGGTACTTCTAAAAGAAAAATTCTCCGGATCCAGTCTGACGCCTGGGAGTAATTCTAAGGTAAGGAATCTATAACTAATAGTCTCTTTCATATTGGGTGTTTTAGAGTGTGAGTGGTTCTATGTCTGGGTATGTAAGTTAGTCTGTGAGTGGGTCTGTTAGTGGGTATGTGAGTGTCTGAGTGGGTCCGTGAGCGGGTGCATGAGTGTCTGAGTGGGTTTGTCTGAGTGGGTGTGTGAGTGTCTGCGTGGGTCTGTAAGATGGTGTCTGAGTGGATGTATGAGTATCTGAGTGGGTCACCGGGTTGATGTATTTTTTTTAATTAACAACTGAATTTGCGAATCCACTGAGATTTTACACAGGGGATTGGTATGAGGGTCATGGTGAATCCGCAATTTCCCACACGTGGAAAAAAAATACTTAGAAGCCCATTTCCTTTCAATTATGGGTGCCTCATACACCCCTATAATGTACACATGGGGTCAGGAACCTCTACCCTAACCCCTTCTATTAAATTATTTGTAAATTCTCACAACCGGTGACCGTTCCCTGTTATCTAAAATGGTGGCCAAACATCGGCATTACTGTTGACACAGGAAGCCACGGATCCACCGGAGGGGATCTGTGGATGGTCCTCCTTTCTTAATATCTATAATTCTTTTTGCTCTAATAACTCCAAAACTACTGAAAGGATTTACACCAGATCACAAAAAACACTCTTTCTGCACCAAGATCTAGCTTACTGCCAAATATGGTGTAATTGTGTCCAGCAGTTCAGGCTGTAGTTGTGTCTAAAATCCCTTCGGGAAATTGGACCCCCTCTTTTTCTCGGCCCCGTGTGCTGAAGTACCCTGAAACTTTCAATGCAGCAGGTAAAGTGAGTGGCAAACTAGTTTTGAAAATTTCATGAGAGCTGAAATTATTGGCAAAACAAAAAACACTTTCCTATAGAAACTAGGTCCTAACTATTACTACCTACTGGTGACCGTCAGTAGAATATGTATATGTGTGTGTGTGTGCGTGCGCGTGTGTGTATGTGTATATACATACACACATATATTGATATTATATATGTGTGTGTGTTTATATATGATATTAATTGGCGTTAGTCATCAAACTAGCGCTTTCAAGTACACAGTATTTGAGGGCAGTACGCGGCTGGATCAAGGGGGTACAGACGGATTTATTTTTGCAAATGTGACTCTGCCTCTAAATTACAAAGTGGCAGCATAGAATAGCAAGTATGGATACGCCAGTAATATGCAAAGGAATATTTTGCAGCCCACACGTGGGTTTGAACACTGATTGAAAGACATTGGTCTGACAATCATTATGGGGCCAACGAACAATGGAGACAAATATTTTGCATTAACACGGCGACAGTTAAAATCAGAGTTACTGAAGAATTTTCTCTCTTGCCACAATGCATCTTCCAATGGGAGCAAGGCGTGAACATTTTAAAGGGTCAAAACTTTTGAGGGCAGTACGCGGCTGGATGAAGGGTGTACAGAACGTGATTTATTTTTGAAAATGTGACATTCCCTCTGAATTACAAAGAGATAGCGTATAATAGCAGTATGGAAGCACTCCTAATATGCAAAGGAATATTGTGCAGCCCGCACCCACTGTGGGAATGAACACTGATTGAAAGACATTGGGCTGACTATCATTATCAATCAATCAATCAAATAATTTGTAAAGCGCACTACTTGCCTGCAAGGGTTTCAAGGCGCTGAGGGTGGGGGGGGGGGGGTGCTGTTGCTACTGGGCGAACAGCCAGGTCTTGAGTCATCTCCTGAAGGTTAGAAGGTCTTCGGTTTGTCGTAGGTTGAGGGGGAGGGTGTTCCAGGTCTTGGCAGCGCGGTGGGAGAAGGATCTGCCTCTGGCTGTGGTTCTACGGATGCGTGGGACGGTAGCCAGGGAGAGGTCTGCGGAGCGGAGTTTCCTGTTAGGTACGTAGGAGGAGAGTGGACTGTTGAGATAGGCTGGGCCGGTCTTGTGGAGTGCCTTGTGTGCATGGATCAGGAGCTTGAAGGAGATTCTCTTGTCGACGGGGAGCCAGTGCAGGTTCCTCAGGTGGGGGGTGATGTGGTCGCAGCGCGGGACGTCGAGGATCAGGCGTGCAGAGGCATTCTGGATTCTTTGCAGTCTGTTGATGAGCTTGGTCGGGGCTCCGGCATAGAGGGCGTTTCCGTAGTCGAGTCTGCTGCTGACTAGGGCCTGGGTGACTGTTTTCCTTTTGTCTGTCGGGATCCATCTGTAGATCTTGCGGAGCATACGGAGGGTGTTGAAGCAGGTGGAGGAGACAGCGTTGACTTGTTTGGTCATGGTGAGTTTCGAGTCGAGGATGACTCCCAGGTTGCGTGCGTGGTTGGTAGGTGCGGGGGGTGTCCCCAGCGATGCGGGCCACCAGGAGTCGTCTCATGCTGAGGGGTTGGGCCTGAGGATGAGGATCTCCGTCTTGTCTGTGTTCAGCTTAAGGCGGCTATCCTCCATCCAGTCGGCGATGGCCTTCATTCCTTGGTGGAGGTTGGATATGGCGGTGAGGGGGTCCTTGGTGAGGGAGAGGATCAGTTGTGTGTCGTCGGCGTAGGAGATAATGTTGAGGTCGTGATGTCGGGCGATGCGTGCGAGAGGTGCCATGTAGACGTTGAACAGCGTCGGGCTGAGGGAGGATCCCTGCGGGACGCCGCAGATGATCTCGGAGGCTTTGGATCGGAATGGGGGAAGGCGGACTCTCTGGGTTCTGCCGGAGTGGAAGGAGGAGGTCCAGTCCAGGGCCTTGTCTCGGATCCCTGCGTCGTGGAGTCATGTGTGTGCGTAGTGTGCGGCGGCAGACGGTGTCGAAGGCGGCGGAGAGGTCCAGAAGGATGAGGGCCGCCGTCTCGCCGTTGTCCAGTAGGATCCTGGTGTCGTCTGGGGCGGTCTCGGTGCTGTGGTTGCTGCGGAATCCTGACTGGGACGGGTCCAGGATGCTGTTGTATTCGAGGTAGTGGGTGAGTTGGATGTTGACTATCTTCTCGATCACCTTAGCTGGGAACGGAAGCAGGAAGATGGGCCGTAAATTTTTGAGTTCGCTCGGTTCCGCCTTGGGTTTCTTCAGTAGGGCGTTGATCTCGGCGTGTTTTCAGCTCTCAGGGAAGGTCGCGGTCTCGAAGGAGTGGTTGATGATGTTGCGCAGGTGTGGTGTGATGGAGCTTCCGGCTTTGTTGAAGATGTGGTGAGGAAAAGGGTCAGTGGATTGTGCCCATGGTCTTGATTGTGTCTTCGATGCTCACGTTGGCCCAGGTTGTCAGGGGGTCATGGTCGGTGGGGTGTGGTGGGTGCGGCGTGTTGGGGCCTGTTATGGTCGTCCGGGGGTTGAAGCTGTCGTGGATGTCGGCGATCTTGCGGTGGAAGAAGGTGGCGAGGGAGTCGCAAAGGGCTTGCGACGGATGGATGTCGTTGGCGTTGGAGCTGGGGTTGGAGAGTTCCTTCACGACATTGAAGAGCTCCTTGCTGCTGTGTGCGTTGTTGTCGAGGCGGTCTTTGAAGGAGGTCCTCTTGGCGGTCCTGATGAGGTGGTGGTGGTTGCGGATGGAGTCTTTGTGGGTTGCGCGGCTGCCCAGCGACTTCTCGCTGTGCCATATGTTCTCCAACTTCCAGCAGGGACCAACAAACAACTGAGCCAAACCTTATATATTTTGCATTAACATGGTGCGATGTTGAAGTCTTTTCTTGCTTGCCACAATGTATCTTCCAATGGGAGCAAGGTGTGAACGTTTTAAAAACTCCAAAGTTACAACATTGTTTTACTCGCATTTGATAAAGGCACTGAAGCTGAAACGTGTTATGCGAGGTTTAGTAAGTTGGATTCTGGAGAAAAAAAGTGTGCTCCTTTGCTTCTTATGGGCGTGATCTGGGTTAGATATATATAGATGTATATATAAATCTTGCGAAGATAGACAAGATAAAAAACCTGCACACAGCATGTCGGTTTCAAACAATTCAACCCTGCCAGGTCTTTGTCACAGCCTTTCTTTAGACACAGTGCACCAATCCCTTATTTATAAACACAAAGTGATAAACATAGAAAACATACTATGGAAAAGAAGAAGGACAGGAGAAATAGCAAATAATATGCATAAACCTAGGTTTGCAAGGCATTTTGAACATACAATGAAATGTACATTAATCCAAAATGAATTGTAGAATAACAAAATTCAGTATTCTAAAAGGGGATACCACTATTGCAAATAGGGGGTATATTTGCTGATATGTCACAGTGACATATAGCCTACTTGCCAAGTGGCTTCCTTAAACGCAATGGCTCCCCACACTGAACCAAAACCAAGTACTATAGAAGTTAAATAACATTTTGCATACTGAAACACATAGCAAGTGCAAAGCCAAGTGGCTAATTTAGTGTAAATGCCCGAAAATTCAAACAAATGCCAAGACTTTGCAAAAAAAAAATAAGTGTGTTGTCCTGTCCAAATAATCTTCAACACAAAGCTCATAGAGTGAGTGATACCAATTTGTGTGAAAAACGAAACATATCTCGAAGAGAATGCACAATATCATGTTCCGATTTAAGCTATGAGAGACGAAAAATTCTGCTTGTTTTCAGTAAAGAATATAAGATGTAATTCTTATCCCATGCAAGTGCGGTGGTGAGAAATACAGCTGTCATATATGTATATGATTATGATGTATGATGATTTTCAATATTATGTATATGATTTATGATGTTCAATAAATTCCCTTTTCTCTAATTGGAACGTTTCTGGAGTTTGTGACCTGAGAGCGCGTTGTACTGGATGTTCTGCATGATTTGAATGCCGGTATTTTTCCGCCGGCGAACGCGCCACCCCTCAAGGGCTTTGGTCTCCGGAAGGAGTTCCTGTTATCTGGAATATATTTATATACATGTATGTATGTATATATATATATATCTTGTTTTCCAACGGGATTCCGGATGGTCAGGAAATCAAATGTGGACACAGACCCAAAGTAAGTGCTTATAAGATGTTTATTTCTCCAAATTCGTCGATACGCGTTTCAGCTCTGGCGAGCCTTGTTCACTCAACTTGGATACATTTTTTTGGTGAATTTAAAGTGACCGTGCAAAGTTATCTGACCCCACGTGATCGGTAAGCATGTAGACATAGACAACATACTGCTGATGCATTTAGGAGTGAAATCCATATCAAACTTCATATTTTTTACTTAATTGTAAAATGGCAATAAAAAAATCCTAAATTCATTGAAAAACATCATTATTAAAGAGTTTTTGCAAAAAATGCCATTTAGTTGTAATAGTTTTTCATTTCATTGCGTATATGTATAGTATACATAAGAAATGCTACTCGTAGATGTTACGTCACCATGGGGAAAGTGCTGATATGTGCAAATAGCTTAAGTGCAAATAGTGAGTATTCAGTTACATTACATTCGTTAAAAATTAAAAATAGAGCTTGAGTACAAATACATGTGCCAAGTTGTATTCAGAAACCATGTAAGATATATATACTTCGTTTGATTTGGGTAACGCAGAACAGCAATTATCATAATACTGGTAAAATACAGTGTGTATGGCATAGTTAGTGGACCCTACAGAGATATGCTTGTGGAATTGATTTCTTATTTCAGTTCGTCCTGAAATGTACATATGTTTTGTGCCTTGTTATAGAGATGAATTCAACATATAAATAGAGAAGGATTGACATTATACGAATATTGCGTTAAATGCTAAGATTGTGGAACAGGCTAAGTCCTACCTAATAGAAACTGGTTGGATACTAAATGTAGTGATCAACCTAGTTGGATAGATATGCCTGTGAATACGCCTCTATGTTTTTGACAAATATGTATGTATAAATAAATAAATAAATATATAAATATATGTATAAATATATTGCATTGTAAAAACTGGGTAAAAGATACATGTCAAAAATATTGAGTAATTAAGGGCGAAATACCCTGTTAGTTGCTAAGTATTTTGGTGGTTCTGTTCATCTTTCTAGGGCATAAAACAAGGAATGTACATTTGGTATTAACAAGCATGCATACATATCTTCTGTGACATTAAGGCCATTGGGGTGTTTGGTATCTAATTGTATGATGTATCTTGTTTCAAGTCTCCTGAGTTTATTTTCACGGTCACCACCTCTTCTACTCGGGGGTACTGCATCTATGACTAAATATCGAAGGTCTTTGTTGCTAGAATGATGGAATTTTTTTAAATGCCTCGCCACCGGATATGTATTATCTTCATTGGTGATTGCGCGAAGATGTTGTAAAATACGCTTATGGACTTGCAGTTTAGTGCTGCCAATGTATTTTAGGTCACACGGGCATATCAATACACAAATTCCGTTTTGCAAGTTAGTAATTCGGATATTTTGTACTTTGCATTGGAGAAGGGGGTGGTGTATGTCATAGTGTTAATTCCATAGGTACAGGCTTTGCATATCTTGCATTTGAAGAAGCCTTTGTGTGTTTGTAACCATGAGCTCTTCTCTAAGATTTCAGGATTAGTAGATACCAAGCAATCTCTCATGGACGTTGCCTTGCTGTAGGTAATGGACACCCTCTGCGGTAGCAGGGGTCCTATAACCGGGTCACATAATATAAGTGGCCAGCATGATTGAATAATTTTTTGGATTGCCATATGTTGTCTGCTAAAACTCATGATGAGACGAACCTCTTCCTTTTTATTGGTGTTCACAGTTTCTATAGGTCTCCCTATCAACTGCCCTTGTTTTGGAGATAGCTATTTCAATGGTTTTTAGAGAATATCCTCTTTCTAAGAATCTGTTTTTACTAGCTTCTTGAGCAACTTTCAGATCAGTTGTGGTACTGCATATCCGCTTTAGGCGTAGCATTTCGCCATACGGTATGCTGTTTATTAGATGCTGTGGATGGGAGCTAACAGCATGTAATATCGAGTTTCCAGCTGTTTCTTTGTGGTATATGCGTGTTTCTAGTGTGTTGTCATGCACATATACCTGTGTATCCAAAAAGTTGACTGTAGTGTCGCTAACAGTGGCTGTAAAGTGAAGATTCAATAGATTGCAGTTGATATTATTTACAAATTGTTGTGCTTCTTCAATGCTTCCCTGCCAAACCAGAAATAAATCGTCAATGTAGCGGAGCCAAACTTTAATATTGTTCTCAACTACATTTTGGTAATCAATGTTGAGGACCAGCTCCTCCCACCAGCCCATGTGAAGACATGCGTAGCTGGGAGAGAAGCTGGCCCCCATAGCTACTCCCCTCATCTGTTGGAAAAGGAGATTGTTAAACATGAAAATGTTATTCATAAGGCAGTATTCAATCATGGATATAAGCATTTCGTTGTGTGACTTAAATTCCCCAGAACGTTGTGACAGAAAATATCTGATAGCATTGATGCCGTCAGAGTGTTGAATGCTAGTATATAGTGCCGATACATCAAGAGCCAACAGTAGATAGTTTTTTTGCCACTTGAAACCCTGAATTTTTCTGATGAAATCACTCGTATCACGTACAAATGATGGTAACTTTTTGACAAAGTCCTGTAAAATATAGTCAACATAGATAGATGTGTTCTCTAAGAGTCCTTCTTTTGCTGATATTATTGGATGTCCCGGCGGGTTAGAGATGTTTTTATGGATTTTTGGAACGAAATAAATTGTCGGTGTCGTAGGATTGTCCTTTTTTAAGAATTTAAATTCGTCTTCACTGATCAAATCTTTTCTATTCCAAACTGATAGTTTTTTGTAATAATCCTGATAAGTTGACTTCAGGTGAGCCGTGTTAGTGCGGCTATAGCAGTCTTTGTCATTTAGTTGTTTGAATGCTTCTGTCTTGTAATCCTCCTGCGCCCATAGAACTATGTTACCTCCTTTGTCGCTATTGCGTATGACTACTTCTTTGTTAAGTTTCAATTTTAACATTAGGTTGTTGTACATGATTTCATTTTTCCGATAACGTTTTTTAGCCATCATTGTAGATTTGTTAAGTTTTTTTATTTTAGTGGTAACTGCTTCATGGAAAGCATCAATGGAATCATGCAATGCTATAGGATTAAAGTTGGATTTAGGTTTAAAAGGAGTGAGTGCATTCTTTGTAGCAGGTATGTTCATCATCTGATTGTAAGGTTCTTGTGTTGGATTGTAGGTATAGTTCCCATCCCAAAGGTCTTGTAGTTCCTGGGTTAGGGATAGGTCCGATCTGTTGGAGTTGTCGTGAGTCATTTGTTCACAGGTTGGTGTTTGAATAATTCTAGTCTCTTCCGACCCCTTTAACATGTGAAACTTTTTTAGTTTAAGTTTTCTGACTCCCTTGTATATATCCATTCTCGTGGACGCATATTCAAAGTTCTTTGCTGGGCAGAAAGACAGGCCCAAACTTAAAATTTTCATTTCCTCAGGGCTTAGATCTATTTTGGAGAGATTGATGACAGTGTTGTTGATTCTGTTGGTGTCAGTTATCTTCGTTTCCAATAGCCTCGGCCCCTCCTTTTGTTGCCGGCGTTTTCTATTTGCTTTGCGCCTTTGCCCTCGTTTGAAATTGGCATAGGTCCTGCATAGTTTTTTTGAGGCCTTGGTCTGAGGGTTGATCTTCTCTCCTCGCATAGGAAATTTAATTCCTCTCCTGGGGATGGTTTGTTTTTTGATGCTGTTGGCTGCAGCCCTCGCATCTCTGATTCCGAGTCACTGCCTGTTGCAGAGCTGAGGTCCGAATGCGTTGTTTCATTGTTCGTTCTTGTCTCTTGTGATATGCTGTTGAAAGATGCAGATGTTGTTTTTGCTCTAGAGGTTCTGATGGCATCATATTTCTTTGCAAAAGTAAATATTTGACCTAATTCATAGTCATTTTTATCTCTTATGAATTTTTGTGCCTTAAGTTCTTTGATTTTTTCTTCCTCTTTCTTTAGTCTGACAAGCATCTCTTTGCGCAGTTTTGTAATTTTCCTCAGTATTGGTTGATTTGTCCAGGTCATCATTAATTTCATCAATTTCAATCAGTAGTCGGGCTCGGTCTATATCTGCATATTTGATTAAGGAATCAAGATTACATTCAGCCCATTCACGCATAAGGTCTGGATTTTGGGTCTTCATATGTGAGCAGTTAAAATACGCAAGCCTCGTGGTATTCTTCCCACTTCGATGTATCGCTGCAGTGAACGTGACTCCCACCACTTGCTTTGTTCGGCGCGCATTTTTTTCTCAAGTATTTTGAATTTATATTGAATCGTAACGGTTTCTGTTGTACTCAGTATTTCAATTTGTTTAACATTGCGTGTGGTCTGAGGGGTATCTGAAAACATTTCAGTAGCAGCCGCCTCCCTGTCCCTCACCGTATCCGACGACATAAGGATAATGTTTGAAGATCGTGTTTGGCGAGATATCGCAAATGCGGTGTTCTCAGCTTGGGCGCACACTCCTCCACCCCAGTATGCTCAAATGGTCCTACCTGGAATATTTTCCGAGTTCGCCTTGTCCTCCGACTCGAGTGATTGAGTTGAGTGGGGTCTGGGCCTGATTCTTTCACGGACTGTAGTGCTTCCCGGTTGCCCCGGAAGTATTGATCCACTGAAGACGCCGACCAGCACAGAGGAGGGATCTGTTGACGACCGAGTGGCATCTAACGGTCTGAAATATGACTTGTTTACCAACGGGATTCCGGATGGTCAGGAAATCAAATGTGGACACAGACCCAAAGTAAGTGCTTATAAGATGTTTATTTCTCCAAATTCGTCGATACGCGTTTCAGCTCTGGCGAGCCTTGTTCACTCAACTTGGATACATTTTTTTGGTGAATTTAAAGTGACCGTGCAAAGTTATCTGACCCCACGTGATCGGTAAGCATGTAGACATAAACAACATACTGCTGATGCATTTAGGAGTGAAATCCATATCAAACTTCATATTTTTTACGTAATTGTAAAATGGCAATAAAATAATCCTAAATTCATTGAAAAACATCATTATTAAAGAGTTTTTGCAAAAAATGCCATTTAGTTGTAATAGTTTTTCATTTCATTGCGTATATGTATAGTATACATAAGAAATGCTACTCGTAGATGTTACGTCACCATGGGGAAAGTGCTGATATGTGCAAATAGCTTAAGTGCAAATAGTGAGTATTCAGTTACATTACATTCGTTAAAAATTGAAAATAGAGCATGAGTACAAATACATGTGCCAAGTTGTAATCAGAAACCATGTAAGATATATATACTTCGTTTGATTTGGGTAACGCAGAACAGCAATTATCATAATACTGGTAAAATACAGTGTGTATGGCATAGTTAGTGGACCCCACAGAGATATGCTTGTGGAATTGATTTCTTATTTCAGTTCGTCCTGAAATGTACATATATTTTGTGCCTTTTTATAGAGATGAATTCAACATATAAATAGAGAAGGATTGACATTATACGAATATTGCGTTAAATGCTAAGATTGTGGAACAGGCTAAGTCCTACCTAATAGAAACTGGTTGGATACTAAATGTAGTGATCAACCTAGTTGGATAGATATGCCTGTGAATACGCCTCTTAAGTTTTTGACAAATATGTATGTACAAATAAATAAATAAATATATAAATATATAAATATATGTATAAATATATTGCATTGTAAAAACTGGGTGAAAGATACATGTCAAAAATATTGAGTAATTAAGGGTAAATATATATATGTGTGTGTATATATATATATATAAATGTATATATGCACTATGCATCAATTGCAGCTGGTTTCTAATTATTTCTGAGAGATCGTTTTTATGTATTTATTACTCACCGTACTGTATGAATAGATGCACTTGTATTGTAGTCTGTTGTCTATATCTGTCGCCATAGAGAAGGTGTTTAACTGCTTACAGGTGTGCTCTATTTGTCACTAAACGTATTTTACTCGATAGCGCGTCATGTGATCAAGACCGTGAGGTCGGGATTGCTTCGCATAAATGTGTGTGTGTGTGTGTATATATATATAAATATATATATATATATATATATATATATATATATATATATATATATATATTCACTGAAAAAACCATAGGTTTCACACGTTATAGTTAGCTGGACATTTTACTGATAAAAAACCAATGAAATTCCCCCGTTATAGTTAGTGCAGGCAACTATAACTCACGCGACCACAATCCTCTGCTGATGACATATGTGTCTTTATGAAAAAAAAATATTTGTAATATATGTATAGCTAAAATTTAATGGAAGAAGACATGGGCAAATAAGTGTCTAAATACAGTATTAGCATCAGCAGAAGATTGCGGTTGCGTGAGTTATAGTTGCCTGCACTAACTATAACGGGGGAATTTCATTGGTTTTTTATCAGTAAAATGTCCAGCTAACTATAACATGTGTGAAACCTATGGTTTTTTCAGTGAATTTGCAAGGTTTTTTAAATGCTAATTCCTAACTATAAAGTGTGTGAAACCTATGGTTTTTTCACTGAATTTGTACGGTTTTTTAAATGCTAAGTTACTTTACGCCATTCGTGGCGTGCGCGCCCACTTAACGCAGTTCTAACAGCCAATCAGAATCGCGCTCGCGCACGGCACCGTACGCGTACGGTAAGCTTACGGTAAGAGCACGGTAAGCGCACCGTAAGCTGCCACAGATATATATATTGATTTAAATGCTATTTTCTCAGGAACTACTGGACAGATTTACTCCACACCTACAAAAGGCACTTCCTTGACCTGAAGACTACCTCTCTGCCAAATTTCAAGTAACTCTGTTCAGCCGTTCGGGCTGTAGCTGTGTCTAAAGGTCCTATGGAAAAATGCATGGGAAAAACGCGTTTTGGGACCCCCCTTTTTTCTCAGCCCCCACTTGACGAATCCCCCCCGAGACTTTCAGGGTAGGAGCGGAGCATAGCGCCCCACCTATTTTGAAAATTTCGCGAGGATTCGTCGACCGGCGCCAAAGTTATTCCAAATAGAATGTTGAGGATTTCCTATGGAAACGTGGTCCTAACTATAACTATCTACTGGCGACCGCCAGTAGATAATATATATATATTCCATACGAAAGCACTCTTCCTTGGAAAGCCACCCACAGCGTGTTCTTATCTCTCTTTATTGGCAGGCTGCACAGAACATACACAGCGATTCCCGCATTTCAATTTGCCTTTTAACCATAATCGTTTCTAGAAACCTTCCCTTGATCACTGGTTCAGGCAGAGTAGCAACCGGTGAGGCAGAAAGTGACGCTGTTTTATCGGCGTGATTTAATGTTCAGCCTTCATGGGCGTGTCTTAATTGCATTATGGTATTGCGAGTCCAAAGTTAAAGCCATAGTGGATGCCTCGCCTTTTTCTCTTTGCAATGTTCCTTACCACCGTGGGTTCAGCACCCCCACAAAATCCAGGCTGGCCAGGCCCTGGGGTCCCCAGGTCCAGAAGTGCCCAAGGAAAGGGCGGCCACGCGGCCCGCCTCTGGTACTTACAAAAATAAAAAAGAGGCAATGCCCCAGGGGATTGGGCCCCCAGGGCCATTATTGGCCTCAGGAGGGGGCCACACGGCCTCCCTCCAAATTTAATTTTTTAAATGCTGGCCAGGTCCCGGTGGATGGGGTCCCCGGGACCAATAGTGGCCCAGGGAAGGGAGGCCACGTGGCCCCTGGCCACGTGGCCCCCTTCCCGTTTTTTGTTTTTTTCTTTAAAGGGCCAGGGGGATGGGGCCCCAGGGACCAGAAAATAGTAAAAGAAGGGAGGCCACCCAGCCCACCTTCTAAAAATATATTTTAAAAAAAGGAAAGCCGGCATCTCGCCGGAGGCCCCACTCCCTCCCTGCACCTCTCTGCAAACGCGCCCCCTGGTGCGTTCTAAGTTAGGGGATTAAGCCCCCTTCATTCCTGAGGGTCCCTGGGGGCCAACTAGCCCACCAGGTACCGCCAGTAAGCCCCACACAGAGGGATTGCTGAGAGGTGGTCCGAGGCCACGCCCCTTTTTACACCACTCTGCAAACGCGCCTTATGGCGCACTGCCGGTGGGGGGGATGAGGTCCTCTTGTGTCCTGAGGACCTCAGGACACAAGTGGACTTCATCCCCTGAGCCAGGAGCTGCGTTTGCAGAGTGGTGTAAAAAATGGGCATGGCCTTTGAGCACTCTCAGCAAACCAGCTGTATGGGGCTTACTGGAGGTAACAGGAAAGGCTAGTTGGCCCCCAGGGACCCTCATGAGGAAATGGGACATCATCCCCCAACCACAAGTGCCCCAGGAGGCACATTTGCAAGGTGGTGGAGAAAGAGGCAGTGGCCTCTGTCCACCTCTCAGCAATCCCACTGTGTGAGGCTTACTGGAGGTAAGAGGTAGGCTAGTAGGACCCCAGGAGCGAAGAGGACTTCACTCCCCATCCAAGAGCGCACCAGGGAGCGTGTTTGCAGAGTAGTGGGCAAAGGGGGCATGGCCGGTTATGAGAACTTAGCATTCCTGCTGTGTGGTACTTATTGGAGGTAATAGGAGAGGTAGTTGGCCCCTTTGGTTTCCTTGGGGGCCAACTACCCCTCTTGTTACCGCCAGTAAGTCCCACACAGTAGAATTGCTAAGACATCTAAGGAGGCCACGCCCCCCTTCTCCACCACTCTGCAAACACGCCTCCTGGCAGCCTACAGGATGGGGGATGAAGTTCACTTTAGTCCTGAGAGACTTTGGGGGCCAAGAAGCCCTCCTGGTACCTCCTGTAAGTCCTACGCTGCAGAATTCCTGTACGCTGGTCGGAGGCCCAGGACCTTTACTCCATCACTCTGCAAACACGACTACTAGTTAAAGAGGCATTGGCAATGTAACAGGTTTCGCATTTGCGAGAGTTAGAGGTATTGGCGTTGGAAATGTAAACGTTTTTTACTAACTTTTTTGGTGTACAGTGGATTTACGTTGTGTGTAGTGGAATTATGTGGTATGTTGTGCAGTGAAATTATGTGAATAGAAAGTAAGTGGTATTTAGTGTATAGGAATTATGTGGAGTGGTATTATGTGTTTTGGAGAGTAATTATGTGGTATTGTAGTCTGTGTTGTAGAGTGGTAACCTCAGGTTTAGTCTTCCTCGTTTCCATAGAAGCTAAACTATAAACTCAATGAGACACAAAAAACAGAAGGAACACCTGGAGAGCACTTCTGGACCTACTTGGAGGTATGAGCAGGGCACTGGAATTATGTGACTGTTCGGCTGCACCAATTTTCACATAATTAAACATTTTCCGCATTTGCCAAATATTCCATCATCTGCTACCTAATCTGCATATTTGGACAGAAAAAGCCTTGTTTCTACCTCAAACGGTTCAAATGTTCCCAAAAAGGCAGGGTTATGTGTTACAACGTAATGGAAGGCCCTTTGCAAAGCTGGAATGGTCATGTGTTACTTATTGCTAAATGTGGGTGTTAAGTTGGTACTAATGGTGCACAAACCTCTCTTCTTTCTCTGCCTCTCTTGCCTCTTTCTGCATTTCTCTTGAATCTTTCTGTACCCTTCTTCCTCTTCCTGCACCTCACTGTCTTCTATTTGCACTTCACTTGCCTCTTTCTGCACTTCTCTTGCCCCTTTCTGCACCTCACTTGCCTCTTTCAGCACCTCTGTTGCTTTTTCCGCACCTCTCTTGCCTCTTTCTGCACCTCTCTTGCCTCTTTCTGCACCTCACTTGCCTCTTTCTGCACTTCTCTTGTTTCTTTCTATACCTCTCTTGCCTCTTTCTGCTCCTCTGTGCGTTTCTCTTGCTTGTTTCTGCACTTTCCTTGCCTCTTTCTGTACCTCTCTTGCCTCTTTCTGCACCTCACTTGCCTCTTTCTGCACCTCACTCTCTTCCTTCTGCACCTCTCTTGCCTCTTTCTGCACTTCTCTTGCCTCTTTCTGCACTTCTCTTGCCTCTTTCTGCACTTCTCGAGCCTCTTTCTGTACCTCTCTTGCCTCTTTCTGCACCTCAAGTGCCTCTTTCTGCGCCTCGCTTGCTTCTTTCAACACTTATCTTGCCTCTTTCTATACCTCTCTTGCCTCTTTCTGCACCTCACTTGCAACTTTCTGCTCTTCTCTTGCCTCTTTCTACAACCCACTTGCTTCTTATTGCACTTCTATTGTCTCTCTCTGCAACTCTGTTGCTTCTTTCTCCACCCTTCTTGCCTCTTTCTGTACTTGTCTTGCCTCTTTGTGCACCTCTCCTAACTTTTTCTGCACCCCTCTTGCTTCTTTTTGCACAGCTCTTGCTTCTTTCTGCACCTTACTTGCCTCTTTGTGCACTTCTCTTGCTTCTTTCTTTACCTCTGTTGCTTCTTTCAGCAATTCTCTTGCCTCTTTCTGCACTATTTTTCCTTCTTTTTTACCCCTCCTGCCTCCTTCTGTACCTGTCTTGCCTCTTTGTGCACCACTCTTACCTCTTTCAGCACCCCTCTTGCCTATTTTTGCATCTCTGTTGGTTCCTTTCTGCACCTCTGTTGGTTCTTTCTGCACCCCTTTTTCCTGTTTCTGCAGTTCTCTTGCCTCCTTCTGCACCTCACTTGCCTCCTTCTGCACCTCACTTGCCTCTTTCTACACTTCTTTTGCCTCTTTCTGCACCTCTCTTGGCTCTTTCTGAACCTTACTCTCTTCTTTCTGTACCCCTCTTCCCTCTTTCTGCACGTCTCTTGCCCGTCTGAACACCTGTTCCCTCTTCCTATACCCCTTTTGCCTGTTTCTGCAACTCTCTTACCTCTTGCTGCAGTTCTTGTGCCTCCTCCTGCACATCACTTGCCTCTTTTTGCACTTATATTGCCTCTTTCTGCACCTCTCTTGCTTCTTTCTGCATCCCTGTTGTCTTTCTGCATCCCTGTTGTCTCTTTCTGCACCCCTGTTGTCTCTTTCTGCACTTGTTGTCCCTCTGTCTGCACCTCTCTTGCTTCTTTCTGCACCCTTCTTCCTTTGTTTGCATCCCTCTTGCCTCTTTCTGCTATTCTCTTGCCATTTTCTGCTCCTCTCTTGCATCTTTCTGCACCTCGCTTGCTTCTTTCCACACCTCTGTTGCTTGTTTCAGCAATTCTCTTACCTCTTTCTGCACTTCTCTTGCCTCTTTCTGCACTTCTCTTGCTTGTTTCTGCACCTCTCTTGCTTGTTTCTGCACCTCTATTGCCTCTTTCTGCACCTCTATTGCCTCTTTCTGCACCTCGCTTGCTTCTTTCTGCACCACTCTTTTTTTTTTCAAAACTCTCTTTGAGTCGGCAGATATAGTAATTGCACGCATTACAAAGAAGTGAAAGCATACAGTAGTCAGTATATTGGTTTCTAAGCAGGTGACTATTATAAGGCATTTGTAAAACAAGAAAAACCATTTGGGTCCGTAAATGACAGCCCGAAACATTCTTAACATCTGTGTCGTATACCGCATAACAAAACCCTGGTCGTGCCCATCAAGCCTATCTATGTACATCATATCTAATGTAACAGCCTTACTGCCTTGGGATGTATCTCTATATGGTTTCAACTTCCGCAGGTTGTGGCGGAAGCGGTTCCAATAAGAGACCCCTAAAATCAGCCCATCGTTTCTAGTGCAAGTTTGCTCAGCTGTTAGCCCTGTAAACGTCGATCTTGCCTGCTAATTATTTTGCTCTCTGCACATTTGTTTGTACAGTAGAAACGAATTGAATGATGCCATCTTTTTAAAAATAATCTTTTAGGTGTTGTGATGTTTTAACCTGATTTTTAAAACTTTTAACCTGAAATTGGAAATATAGGGTACGGGGGGAATCGAACTGTTGTTGTGTCCGTTTAAATGGTATCTGGTTAATGAGTGACTGATAACCAGTGCGTAATTGGCCGTTTGTGCAGAAATTGGGGAATAGTGCCCTTCTCCTAAGAAGAGGCTGTGAGCTGTGGTGTGGCTAGAGGGATGTCCCTCGTGTATATATGTGTATGTATATATATATATATATATATATTTATATATCCACAGCAATCCTTATTCCCGAAAGAAGAAGGCACGCACACGAAGGCTGAAGGAATAAGGCTTCTTTATTTAAAAGGGCCTCCCTCGACCCATATATTTATATATGTATATATATATATATATATATATATATATATATATATATATATATATATATATATATATTCACAGAAAAAAACATAGGTTTCAGGGGTGTTATAGTTAGCTGGCCATTTCAATCGTACAAAACCATAGAAATTCTTCCGTTATAGTTAGTTCTGCTAACTATAACTCGCGGGCCCGCAATGCACTGCTGATGATGTCACATATTGCATCATTCATGACATGGTCAGTGACATCACTGATGACACCTCAAATGACATCACTGATGACATCATCCAGTGAATGTGGTTTAGTTTGAAATTTAAATATGTATTATATATATACCAATCTGTATTGAAGATTGAGTGGATATATAACTGGATGGAGGATTTAGTAGCTGTCTGACTGTCTGTTTAAGTGAGTAATTAAAAATGTCTCACTTAATACATGGATTAGTAACTAAACTATGTGAATGTGTGCATCACTGTCTCTGTTGTTGTATAACATGCTGCATCAGTTGGTTACTAACTACATGAGTGTGTATATTAGTTATTGATTAGTTGATTGAGTATTTGTATGGGACACTGAGTTTGTGTGTGGTTGCATGGGGTGTGTGTAACTCTATGTATAGATATGTGAATGGTTGATTGACTACATGTATAGGTTTAAGAGTGCATGTGGAAACAGTTGTTCGGGTGACTGAGTGTATTTATTTGTGTGTTGGTGAGTGAATATATGTTTTAGTTGTACATCTTCAACAAAGTAAAAAAATAAAAGGCATTGTATGTGAGAGTTGGTGTATATAAATAAGTATGTGTAAGAGCCAGTGATTGTGAGAGTAACTGTATGAATGAGTGTATAATTGTAATGGTGATTTCTTAACATATTAACTATGAGTTACTTTGTGATTGAATAAATGAGGTGTTGTTGGATAATTGTGTAAGTGAGTAAATGCAAGTGTGATTAATTTTTTTCATGAGTGAGTAGGATGACTGCATAACTGACTAAGATGACTGCTGATGTGTCAATGTCTATATATGTGTATAAGTGCATTTGATAGTGTTCCATTAATTAGTACTGCATGTATAAATTATTCTGTTGTTGAATGGGTAGTTGTGTGTGTAGACTTAGGAATCAGTGAGTGGGTATGTAGTAACTGGTATTGGTGTGTCAATGTTTCAAATATGTTACTCTGTATTTTACAGTGAGTGATGAAAGGTTATACTAGTGTATGATGAGGTGTATCAGATTGTCACGTGGATGATGTCATCAGTAATGTCATTTGAGATGTCATCAGTGATGTCACTGACCATGTCATGAATGATGCAATATGTGACATCATCAGCAGTGCAATGCGGGCGCGCGAGTTATAGTTAGCAGAACTAACTATAACGGAGGAATTTCTATGGTTTTGTACGATTGAAATGGCCAGCTAACTATAACACCCCTGAAACCTATGTTTTTTTCTGTGAATTTCTAAGGTTTTTTAAATGCTAATTTCTAACTATAACGTCTCTGAAAACTATGTTTTTTTTCAGTGAATTTCAAAGGTTTTTTAAATGCTAATTTCGAAGTGTGATACTAGTTATACCTATTTTTTTGTACTGATTTTCTACAGTTTTTTTAACTGTTTATAAATATTTTATTCATTAAATGACATTATATTTTTTTCTGAAAATTGCAAAAAAATGTAAAAAAAAATTCAAACTGAAATATTGATTACTTTTTTTGTTTTCATTTTTTATTTTAATATATTTATATTATTTTCCTTTTTTTTTAATTTCAATTTTTTGGGGGGGAATCGCGCACTTGAAGCGTACACATCACGGTGGGTGCGCGGATTCTAGCCGCCATTTTAGAAAAGTCGTGAAGGATCCGCGTACGGTGTGCGACGACTGCGTGTTTTTCAGTTACATCATATACATTTAATATTACGTGATGTGCGCGATTGGTATGCGACCAGTCCGCGACTCCTGCTCCCGCGCATTCGTGACACATGCACATTACGGTACAAGATGCTTGCGCGGTGGCGGATTCCGCGTGACGTCATATACGTGCTGGGGCGCTATGTTCCAAAATGATATGTATGTGTCTTTAATATACATATTAGGGCAAGAGCTTATCGAAGATATTCATAAAAATAATATATTTGTACTTATAATAAACCTATATTATTTTTAAATATATTTTCGCCAAGTCGGGTGCATGCATCGTGAGTGCAGAGAACCAGGTTAGCAGAGCTGCTGTAGAGCCAGTGAAACCAGGTCAGCAGAGCCGTTGTAGAGCCAGAGAACCAGGTCAGCAGAGCTGCTCTAGAGCCAGAGACCTAGGTCAGCAGAGCTGCTCTAGAGTCAGAGAACCAGGTCTGCAGAGCTGCTGTAGAGCCAGAGAAACCAGGGCAGCAGAGCTGCTTTAGAGGGAGAGAACCAGGTCAGCAGAACTGCTTTAGAGCCAGAGAACCAGGTCAGCAGAGCTGCTCTAGAGGCAGAGAACCAGGTCAGCAGAGCTGATTTAGAGGGAGAGAACCAGGTCAGCAGAGCTGCTTTAGAGCCAGAGAAACAGGTCAGCAGAGCTTCTCTAGAGCCAGAGAACCAGGCCAGCAGAGCTCTTTAGATGGAGAGAACCAGGTCAGCAGAGCTGCTCTAGAGCCAGAGAACCATGTCAGCAGAACTGCTTTAGAGCCATACCACCGGGTCAGCAGAGCTGCTTTAGTGCCAGAGAACCAGGTCAGCAGAGCTGTTCTGTAGCCTAAGAACTAGGTCAGCAGAGCTGCTCTAGAGCCAGAGAACCAGGTCAGCAGACCTGCTGTAGAGCCGGAGAAACCAGGTCAGCAGAGCTGCTTTAGAGGAAGAGAACCAGGTCAGCAGATCTGCTTTAGAGCCAGAGAACCAGGTCAGCAGAGCTGCTCTAGCTGACACTGACTGACTTGCACTGACTGACTGATTGACACTGACTGACACTGATTGACTGACACTGACTGACTGACAATGACTGACACTGACTGACTGACACTGACTGACTGACACTGACTGACTGACACTGACTGACTGACACTGATTGACTGACTGACACTGACTGACTGACATTGACACTGACTGACTACTATCTGCTACTCTCTACTGCTCTCTCTACTAACTCTCTACTTCTCACTCTACTACTCTGCTACTCTCTACTACTCACTCTCTACTACTCACTCTCTACTAATCTCTCTCTCTCTACTCACTCTCTACTACTCTCTACTACTCACTCTCTACAACTCTCTACTACTCTCTCTCTACTACTCACTCTCTCCTTCTCACTCGTTACTACTCTCTCCTACTCACTCTCTAATCTACTAATCACTCTCTATTACTCTCTTCTACTACTCTCTTCTACTACTCTCTACTACTCACTCTCTACTACTCACTCTCTACTACTCTACTTCTCTCTCTCTACTACTCACCGATTTTCTACAGTTTTTTTAACTGTTTATAAATATTTTATTCATTAAATAACATTATATATTTTTCTGAAAATTGCAAAAAAAATGTTAAAAAAATTCAAACTGAAATATTGATTACTTTTTTTGTTTTCATTTTTTATTTTAATATATTTATATTATTTTCCTTTTTTAAAATTTCTTTTTTTTTTTGGAGAATCACGTACTCAAAGCGTACACATCACGGTAGGTGCGCGGATTCTAGCCGCCGTTTTAGAAAAGTCGTGAAGGATCCGCGTACGGTGTGCGACGACTGCGTGTTTTTCAGTTACATCATATACATTTAATATTACGTGATGTGCGCGATTGGTATGCAACCAGTCCGCGACTCCTGCTCCGGCGCATTCGCGACACATGCACATTACGGTACGAGATGCTTGTGCGGTGGCGGATCCCGCGTGACGTCATATACGTGCTGGGGCGCTATGTTCCAAAATGATATGTATGTGTCTTTAATATACATATTAGGGCAAGAGCTTATCGAAGATATTCATAAAAATAATATATTTGTACTTATAATAAACCTATATTACTTTTAAATATATTTTCGCGAAGTCGGGTGCATGCATCGTGAGTGCAGAGAACCAGGTTAGCAGAGCTGCTGTAGAGCCAGTGAAACCAGGTCAGCAGAGCCGTTGTAGAGCCAGAGAACCAGGTCAGCAGAGCTGCTCTAGAGCCAGAGACCTAGGTCAGCAGAGCTGCTCTAGAGGCCGAGAACCAGGTCAGCAGAGCTGCTGTAGAGCCAGAGAAACCAGGGCAGGAGAGCTGCTTTAGAGGGAGAGAACCAGGTCAGCAGAACTGCTTTAGAGCCAGAGAACCAGGTCAGCAGAGCTGCTCTAGAGGCAGAGAACCAGGTCAGCAGAGCTGATTTAGAGGGAGAGAACCAGGTCAGCAGAGCTGCTTTAGAGCCAGAGAACCAGGTCAGCAGAGCTGCTCTAGAGCCAGAGAACCAGGTCAGCAGAGCTCTTTAGATGGAGAGAACCAGGTCAGCAGAGCTGCTCTAGAGCCAGAGAACCATGTCAGCAGAACTGCTTTAGAGCCATACAACCGGGTCAACAGAGCTGCTTTAGTGCCAGAGAACCAGGTCAGCAGAGCTGTTCTAGAGCCAGAGAACCAGATCAGCAGAGCTGCTCTGTAGCCTAAGAACTAGGTCAGCAGAGCTGCTCTAGAGCCAGAGAACCAGGTCAGCAGACCTGCTGTAGAGCCAGAGAAACCAGGTCAGCAGAGCTGCTTTAGAGGAAGAGAACCAGGTCAGCAGATCTGCTTTAGAGCCAGAGAACCAGGTCAGCAGAGCTGCTCTAGCTGACACTGACTGACTTGCACTGACTGACTGATTGACACTGACTGACACTGATTGACTGACACTGACTGACTGACAGTGACTGACACTGATTGACTGACACTGACTGACTGACACTGATTGACTGACTGACACTGACTGCCTGACATTGACACTGACTTACTACTATCTACTACTCTCTACTGCTCTCTCTCTACTAACTCTCTACTACTCTCTACTTCTCACTCTACTACTCTGCTACTCTCTACTACTCACTCTCTACTAATCTCTCTCTCTCTCTCTCAACTCACTCTCTACTACTCTCTACTACTCACTCTCTACAACTCTCTACTACTTTCTCTCTACCACTCTCTCTACAGCTCACTCTCTCCTACTCACTCGTTACTACTCTCTCCTACTCACTCTCTACTACTCACTCTCTAATCTACTAATCACTCTACTACTCTCTTCTACTACTATCTACTACTCACTCTCTACTACTCACTCTCTACTACTCACTCTACTACTCTCTACTTCTCTCTCTACTACTCACTCTCTACTACTCACTCTCTACTACTCTCTCTACTACTCACTCTCTACTATTCACTCTCTATCTACTACTCACTCTCCACTACGCACTCTCCACTACGCACTCTCTACTACTCGCTCTCTACTACTCTCTCTCTACTACTCTCTGTGCAACTCTCTCTCTACTCTACTCTCTACTACTTTCTCTACTACTCAGTCTCTACTAACCCTACTACTCACTCTCTACTACTCACCCTACTACTCTCTCTATACTACTCACTCTTTACTACTCTACTACTCACTCTCTACTACTCTCTCTATATTACTCACTCTCTACTACTCACTCTCTACTACTCTCTACTGCTCACTCTCTACTACTCACTCTCTACTACTCGCTCTCAACTACTCTCTACTACTCACTCTACTACTCACTCTCTACTAGTCACTCTCTACTACACACTCTCTACTACTTGCTCTGTTACTCGCTCTCTGCTACTCTTTACTACTCACTCTTTACTACTTTCTAGTACTCACTCTACTACTCTCTATTACTCACTCTACTACTCACTCTCTACTACTCACTCTCTATTGCCCACTCTCTACCTCTCTCTGCTACTCACTCTCTACTACTCACTCTGTACTACTCACACTCTACTACTCTCTACTACTCACTCTCTACTACTCTCTACTACTCACTCTACTACTCACTCTCTACTCACTCTCTACTACTCACTCTACTACTCACTCTCTGCTACTCTCTCTATTACTCTCTTCTACTCTCTACTACTCACTCTCTACTCTCTATTACTCACTCTCTACTCTCTACACCTCTCTCTCTACTACTCTCTACCTTTCTACCTCTACCTCTCTACCTCTCTCTATAGGCACACATATATGCATTTATGTATCTGTATATACACACATAGATAAACGTGTATATATAATCTGCATATCTATATAAATACAAATATAAAGGCATGCATACATATACATATACATATATGCATCCATATGCATGTTATGTACATGAAAGTTTGAAAAACACTAATAGAAGCAAAGCTAAAAAGCCACCTGATTACAAACAGAATTGCTTTAACTTAAACGAGGGCGAGACCTATTGCATTTTCAATGCTTGTTTACTTTGGTTCCATGAAGAAGGCATTCAGATGTGTCACATCTGCCATAAATTCAGAATGTTAGCACTCTAGTTGCTCATTAGATCACTGTAGTAAAGCTACTGCTCACCAGGGAAGTCTGCTGCTGGTATTCAAAGTGCATATTTCAGTCTGCATGTCAGAATGTTTTTAATGAAATAGAAGAGGATTTGAGAAGTCACAATGTGCCCTAATTTTTCTTTCTGCAGCACTAATCATAATTTCTATGGCAAAATGAACCCCCTCATTTTGGTCCTTTATAAATTAAATGTTTTAAGTGTTACCACTTTATTCCAATCAAGGTGGCTTCAGATGTACCATACTTTTGTAATAAGTAAGACTGTTAGCTCTCTAGTTGTTCTTTAGAACACTCTGGGACATTCTGTCATTGGGCTATACTTGGGCTACATCTAGGTGATATTTGTGCTACATTTGGGCTCTTTTGTCTCTGGTGGCCATCTTGGGAGACTTATTTGTTATGAAGTTTCCTGATTTCCTCATTTACTACAGTCTCCTCAGTAGGAATACTTTCAGTTTTTTACTTTGATTCCATGAAGAAGGCATTCAGATGTGTCACATCTGCCATAAATTCAGAATGTTAGCACTCTAGTTGCTCATTAGATCACTGTAGTAAAGCTACTGCTCACCAGGGAAGTCTGCTGCTGGTATTGAAAGTGCGTGTTTCAGTCTGCATGTCAGAATTTTTTCATGAAATAGAAGAGGATTTGAGAAGTAACTCAAAATGTGCCCTAATTTTTCTTTCTGCAGCACTAATCATACTTTCTATGGCAAAATGAACCCCCTTGTTTTGTTCCTTTTTAAATTAAATGTTTTAAGAGTTACCACTTTATTCCAATCAAGATGGCTTCAGGAGTGCCATACGTTTGTCTGGGAAGCTGCAGTAGAACACAAAGGAATCAACTGACAGTCTTTGCCCTTGTTGGATGTACATGTTTTACTGAGAATGTCAGACTTCATTCTCACATGACTGAGATAGATAATGTGAATATACAGAAAATATGTTCTCAGTTTAGCTTATAGATCACCTTCCAAACCTCTGTGGGAAAAGCATGAGAAAATAGTTTTCTCTCAAACATGATTCATGATATCCCAGCAGAAGGATTTTTCATATGGTAAAATCACCTTAGAACACACCACAATTCCTAAAATGAGTATGGTACCATCAACAAATGATTTATAATGTAACTAAAGTCTTAAATCCTTCTATTAACTGCAATGCTTTTTAATGAGGTGCTATCATGTATATTGGTCCCAAGATGGCTGCCAACACTTCTTGGATGAAGTGCTGACAGCCAATCAGATCTCACGATGAGATGTTTGGTTAGGCTCCGCCCAGATATATCTATGATTTTACCTTTGATTTTCTCAGGAACTACTGAACGGATTTACACCATTTCACCAAAAGGCACGAGTGTGAACCAAGGGCTACCTTTTTGCCAAATTTGGTGTAATTACGTTCAGCAGTATGGGCTGTAGCTGCGATTAAAGGTTCCTATGGAAAATTGCATGGGGAAAACACGTTTTGGGACCCCCTTTTTTCTCGGCCCCCGCTTGACGAATCACCCCGAAACTTTCAGGATAGGAGCGGACCGGAGCGCCCCACCAGTTGTGAAACTTTCGCGAAGATTCGTCAACCGAAGCCAAAGTTATTACAAATAGAATGTTGCGGATTTCCTATGGATAATAGGTCCTAACTATAACTACCTACTGGCGACCGCCAGTAGGTAATATATGTGTGTATATATATATATCACAGCCCTAACTTGCCCACACTTGAGCAGCACTCAAACACAAACAGCAGGTGGCAAATCTTATTCATGGGTATGTGCAGACTCCTGTCTGCCGTTATATTCAGACAGCCATTTTCCGCGTATATCGCCAAACGCGTTTCGAAAGTTCATCCCTTCTTCAGAGGCTTACGCTGGAAATGAATGTGTGCCTCCGGCCTCGGTGTCACCCAAATAATGCTTATCACGCCTCCAGATAGGTTGGTCCGTAACCACCAGCATTATGGGGGGCGTAGTCCCGGCCAATTCTTTCCTCTAATGGTGGCACTAATTCCTGTCACAACTCCAAGCCCTCAGATGGGCCACAGCATGCAGTGTCTGCACTAAATCCCCTGGTTGTGTTCCACAAAGCAGCTCAGTATATCCAAGCTGCGTGGCCCCCTCTGTTTCCGGGGTAGTGCGTGCTCAGCGCCTGGGCGACCGCCCAACATCACAGCTCCAACTTGCCCACACTTGAGCAGCACTCAAACACAAACAGCAGGTGGCAAACCTTATTCATAGGTATGTGCAGACTCCTGTCTGCCGTTATATTCAGACAGCCATTTTCCGCATATATTGCCTAACGCGTTTCGAAAGTTCATCCCTTCTTCTTCCGAGGCTAACGCTGGAAAGGAATCAGTGCCTCCGGCCTCGGTGTCTCCCATATAATGCTTATCATGCCTCCAGATAGGCTGGTCCTTAAACCCAGATCTGTTGACTGGGTGTGAGTGTTTGATTCGTTCTGATACTCCGTCCATCACCACCCCCTTTTGTACCGCTTTGTTCGCCATAAGTTGGCAGGGTATGCTCAGACGTGAGTCCCTTGCTCACTTTGCCACTGGATTCAAGCAAGCCTGGCTGAAGACGGCTGAAATGCCAGAAACCGGTCCTAGGAAGCTTGTTTCCGGTCCAGGGAAGGCATGGCTTGACAGTTCGGGCTGGACTGTTCCCATGAGGCACAGGGTCAGACTGATTTGCATATGGCCATGTCTGAACTGGGGTGGCAGAGTGGGCTAAAGAACGGTGATGGATCAAACCCAGATCTGTTGACTGGGTGTGAGTGTTTGATTCGTTCTGATGCTCCGTCCATCACCACCCCCTTTTGTACCGCTTTGTTCGCCATAAGTTTGCAGGGTATGCTCAGACGTGAGTCCCTTGCTCACTTTGCCACTGGATTCAAGCAAGCCTGGCTGAAGATGGCTGAAATGCCAGAAACTGGTCCTAGGAAGCTTGTTTCCGGTCCAGGGAAGGCATGGCTTGGCAGTTCGGGCTGGACTATTCCCATGAGGCACAGGGTCAGACTGATTTGCATATGGCCATGTCTGAACTGGGGTGGCAGAGTGGGCTAAAGAACGGTGATGGATCAAACCCAGATCTGTTGACTGGGTGTGAGTGTTTGATTCGTTCTGATGCTCCGTCCATCACCACCCCCTTTTGGTCCTTAACCAACAGCATTATGGGGGGGGCGTAGTCCTAGCCAATTCTTTCCTCTAATGATGGCACTAATTTCTGTCACAACTCCAAGCCCTCAGATGGGCCACAGCAGGCAGTGTCTGCCCTAAATTCCCTGGTTGTTTTCCACAAAGCAGCTCCGTATATCCAAGCTGCGTGGCCCCCTCTGCTGCTGGGGTGGTGCGCGCTCTGCGGCTGGGCGGCCGCCCAACATCACAGCTCCAACTTGCCCACACTTGAGCAACACTCAAACACAAACAGCAGGTGGCAAACCTTATTCATGGGTATGTGCAGACTCCTGTCTGCCGTTATATTCAGACAGCCATTTTCCGCGTAGTCAGTCTGGAGCCAGGACAGAAAAGGCAGGATGGCTGGGACTTCAAAGGGAAGCCTGTAGAAGTCTGTCCCACTTCAGAGGAAGACCCAGTTATACATATTGGACCGCAGACACCAACCAACTCTTCAGTACACTTCTGGACCTGTGGATACTCCTCCATGAAGGACTGCTGTGCTGCTGAAAGGGCTGCCACTCTTCTAGACTGCTGCTCTGAAGGACTGTTGACCTGCTGTGCTGACCTGCTGCCTGCGGCCCAATTGGCTGGGTGAGAAGGACTGGATATGTATCTGTTGAACCTTGGACCCCAAAGTGACTCCAAGGGCTAGTTCGCTGGCCACCTGACTAGAACAACAGAAGGCTCCAACAGCATTAAACCCAGTACCTGGATTCTGCCATCTTTGAATCCTACCCTGCCAAGTGGTGCTATCCTAGTCTTGGGCCCTCGGAAACGGCCCTGAAGGTGTTCTACCAGACTATCTGTGGATCCAGCAAAACCCGTGCATCTCCTACGCAGTGCAGGCAAGTCTGAGCAGAACCGATGCATTGCCTCTGCTGTAAGGGTTCCCCCAGGCAAAGGACTCTGCATGGATCTTGCAGCCCGCATCGGAGCTGCTGCTGTATGAAGTTTCACCAACGCAGGCCACTGCATTGCAAATCTCTCGTCGGTGGCAACCTCAAAGACAGCGGAGGTTCTCACATTGCAGCCTCACAGCTCTTCGACTCTGCAACACAACCTCAATTCCGGACTACGCATCGCAAACCCTCAACGGAATCATTGATGATGATGCAGGACCTCACATCTCAGCTCAACAGCAACTTTGAACCGACGCATTGCCTCTGCTGTGCAATGCATCCGCTGTGTGGGACTTTGCAGTGCTCTGCAACCAGGACCTGAGGTACTCCTGTTCAGCTGGCCTACCTGTGTCCCTTTAGCCAGCCTGTGCTCCATTGCGGTCAGCCTGAACTTACAACTTTGTCCCCGTTCAGCGCAACCAGATATCCACAGTTGGCGCTGTATGCTTTTTGGTGCTATTTTCACTGAGATCTTTAAATCTGCATATCTTTGGTTTCACTGATTGCATTTTTGTTGTTTTGGTCTTTTTTATTTATTAAAACTTGCTCAAGTTTTCTAAACTGGTGTAGGATACCTTTTATGGTTTTCATTGTGTTACTGTTTGAAGTGTGCCACAAATACTTTACACATTGCCTCTAAGTTAAGTCTGACTGCCCAGTGCCAAGCTACTTGGGGGTTGAGCATAGATTACTTTAGGGTTTGCTTATAACTTCACCTTGACAAGGATTGTGGTTACGACTGGAGTAGGGTTTCACCCTCCTGACAAGGATTCTGATATCTGCTTTAGTAAAGCGTCCACTGTAGGGTCTTATGTTTGACCTCATGGTCACAGATTAAAATCCCAGCGGGCCCACTCAGCCTTCAATCATTCTGATGTTGATAACATGAATACCATATACTTGGGTAACAATAAACATCGATTAGTTAGCGTCAAGATGCCCACCCGTAAACGTGTGCTTTGCAAATACACGTTATATTATGTTATTCCTAAAGTTCTGGTGTGTGACGTGGTGCGGATGACATTGACAAGTTTTTTGAAGATTATGTGGTGGACTTACAGATGCATAGGACCTCTGAGGAGGATGGAGGTGCCTAGCCTCTGGTCTCACATCTCTAATGAAGGTAGGAAAGCCCTACTGGCCCTAGAGAAGGGAGGATACGATGAAGTATCCCCGCATGAAGGGAATGCTTCTAAGGAAATATGGCCTCACCCCCTAAGAAGTACAGGCAGGAGTGTTGGGACAGCCAGAAGCTGCACTAGCAGTCCTGGGTGGATTGTGTGGATTCATTTTTGCAAGACACCTGATGGTTGGGTGAAGGGCAGTGAAGTAAAGGATTACCAAGGGCTGTACAATTTGATTGTGAGAGAGGGCACTTTCAGTCTTTGTTTTGCTGATTTGTGCTAACATATTACTGATAGTAAGCTCACTGACCCCAGGGAGCTTGCTAATGAGGCGGACTGCTGGCTCAGCACCATGGTCCACAAGACGGTATCTGGGGAGGGATCACCACAAAGGTAGGCAGGGGCCCCACTTGAAGGAGGAGGGGGGACTAACACAAACACAAGGAGTTCTCTAATGGTCCCCAAAATAGTTCTAGGGGTCAGGACTTTCAAGCCCCACCTGCACTGAAAAAGAAGTGGTTCACTATAAGTCCCCAAGTGCTCTAAGTGCCAACAGGTTGAACACTACAGGGGGAGGTCAAGTGTCCCAAGTGGGCACAGCCCCCACTGGTTGGCAGACACTGGGATTGGTTAGTGTAGTACTTAGGGAAGAGATTGACTGAGATAGTAGATGGGTAGTGTAGAGGTTATCCAAGTTTCCCTGGGTGAGGGAGAGATATTGCTGATAACTCCCATGCCTACTAACAATAAGAAATATAGACAGTTCCTCACCTTCAATTGGAAGAGGGTGTTGGCTCAGAGAGACACTGGAGCCAGCATGATTACTGGCAGATGCCATCTGGTGATCTCTGAGCAGGTAGTCCTTAATGCATTCCACCAAGTTATTATAGCCGACAAGCATGAAATTCGCTTCCCAGTGACTCTGGTGTCCTTACTGAGGGATAGTATCAGGTTCCTTGAGGATAGCTGTGAGCCCATCCATACCTGTGAATTGTTTTCTTGGCAGTGACCTAGAGCACACCATGTGGAAGGAGGTGGAGCTCAGGTCACATTTAGAGATGTTAGGGTTGCCTGAATGGATGTGCCTCACCACAAGGACCATGGCCACCTCAGAGTGTATTCAGGAGAACCTGGAGCCTGGAAGAATGGCCCAGGTGTCTGCCAGAAAGAGGAAGGGCCAAGGGCTCGATAAACCCACTCCTGAAACTCCCATGATCTGGGAGGAGGCTGAGGGTGACGTCCTAGAAGCTACAGGGCAGGAGTTTTCCACGCTAGGGAACCTACCTGAGCTGATCACCTGGCCGAAGGAAGGAGGTCCCACCAGGGAGCTCTGCAAAGCGCAGCTGGGGGGGCTGTACTGTTGAGGGCCTACGGTGGCAAGCCGGGGTCCAGGCAGCTAGTGACACCTCTGGTGATCATCTGACCTATTGGGAGAATGATTTCCTGTATGTCATGTTATGTTAAGTTATGTTATGGATACTTATGAAGTGCACGTTCACCAAAAGGTCTCTTTGCACTGGAACCAGGAACAGCAAGACCGGCTATACTTCTAAGGACCAGCCATATGTTTGTCTAAAAAGCCAAGTTCTTAGCTGCTTTCTGAAACCTAAATAGTTGACATACGCCCACAAATCTAATGGGAAGGAGTTCCGGGGGAAGGTGGGAGGGCAGACACTGAGAACCTAGCACCTCCCAGTCTCTTCATTTGACATTTGGGTATCGTCAGCAAATGCAACTGACTAGATAGATGATGTAGATTAGGGGTAGAACGCTGAATTTTTGTGGAGATGAAGGCAAGGCTATTGCCGTGTCGTGACTTAAAAAACAGACACCCTGTTTTAAAGACAGATCTTTTGGCCGCAGGGAGCCAATGAAGCTTACTCATCAAGGGTGTAATGTGGCAGTGTCAAGGTTGGCCAAAAACCAGCAGAGCTGCTTGATTTTGCACCAATTGCAATCTGTCCTTTCAGCCGACTGGGAGATCTAGATAAAGCACATTGTCATAATCAATGCGAGGCATTACCATTCGAATGATAATTTGAATGATAGCCTCGGTTGGAGGAAATATGAGGACGTCACTACTCTTATTTGAGATTTCATGGATGGATCTTCATCAAATAGTATCCCAAGGCTTTTCACTGCTTTCTTGGGTATGGGGGCAGTCCCAATTTCTGGGGGCCTAAAGGAGGGATGCCACTGCTGTATTTTATTTTTTGTCACTTCAAATTTAGTTTTGGCAGAATTAAGCTTCAATTGGTGATAACTTATCCAATTCCAGATGTATAGTATAGTTTCTTAATAGAAAGTCTTAGACTCCAGAGTATCTTTGATAGAGAAGACCAATTGCGTACCATCTGCATAATTGTTATCTTTACCTTCTGTTGCTGAAGGTAATGCATGAGGGGATGGATGTAAAGGTTAAAAAGATGAGGATAAAGCAGAGCCTTAGGGTACACCACTATTACGGTGGACCTTTGGTGACGAAAAAGGAGGAAGATGAACAGATTGAAAACAGTCTTTGAGGAAATATTCAAACCATGCAATAGCATAGCTCTGAGGGCCTGCAACCCAGTCCTGGTCGATCAGAATGGCATGATGGACCGTGTCAAAGACTGCAGTTAAGTCTAAAAGGACCAAAGCCTGTCTTGTTCCTCTGTCTGTCTCCTTCCTGTATGGCGAGCCTAAGGTTCCTGAACCTGGGGCAGTCCGTGTGTTGGTGGTCCCCCAGTGCTACAGGGCATCCCTACTGGAGCTGGCTCATGATGATCCCCTAGCAGGTCATCTGGGGCAGGGCAAGACATTATAAAGGCTTGACACCCACTTTTATTGGCCTCGAATGAGGATGGTCTCAGATGTGTTCTGCATGTCATGTCCTACCTGCCAGGCCAGTGAAAAGTCAGGAGGGAAGCGCCAGGCTCCCCTACAGCCATTTCCTGTCATTGAAACTCCCTTTAAATGGGTGGGCATCAAAATTGTTGTGCCTCTGGACCCCAAGACAGTGCTTGCCAACAGGTTCAACCTTGTCTTCGTGGACCATGCCACTCCGTACCCAGAGGCTATATGTCTGAGGACAGTCACTGCGCCCACAGTGACCAGGGTACTGATGGGGTCTGTACCTGTTTGGGGTTCCCCAAGGAGAGAGTCTCCGGCCTTGGTATCAGAATCATGTTGGCGTACATAAAGTTCATGTCTAAAGAGTGTGAGGTAGCCTTTAAGCTCTCCATTCCCTACTATCCCCAAACTAATGAGCTTGTTGAAAGGTTCAACTAGACCCTAAAAGCCATGTTCATGGGCCTGTCAAAACCCTTGAGTCGGGAGTGGGACATCTTTTTGGCATGCCTATTGAGTACAGCTAGGTACCTCAGAAGGGAATTGGTTTCAGCCTCTTTGAGCTTCTGTATGGGCACCATGTGGACAAACTCTCACTCTGATGAAGGAGGGCCAGAAGTAAGCTCCCAGGAACCTCCCCCGCCCCCCAGGATGTGGTCAGCTACATGCTGGCACTCCATACCCAGATGAAACACTTCTGGAAAAAGGCCAAAGAGAATCTAGAAGCCAACTAGCAGGTCATTAAATGGCGGTATGACCAGAAGGCCACTCTGATCGAGTTTCAGCTTGGCCACAAAATGTGGGTGATAGAGCCTGTGGAGCCCATGGCCCTGCAAGACCTCTGGTCTGGGCCCTATGAGGTGAAAGAGCAGAAGAGTGAGATCACCTACCTGGTGGACCTCTAGACTCCCAGGAGCCCTTTAAGGGATTTGTACGTCAATTTCCCACTTCGAGAGGTCTGAAGTAACCATGCTTCTGGTCATAAATGATGGAGTGGAGGAGAGTGAACCTCTCCCCAACCTCCTTGCTTGCAAGGACAAGCCTTTCCCCTACTCTGCCACTTCAACTGGCAACAGTCCCTCTGGTGCTCTATGGTCAGTTTGTCTCCCTCTTCTCCCTTACCCCAGGACTCGCTACATGGTGTACCTATGATATTCAGACCTCGAGAAATCTACTCGCTATGGCGATTCAGATTTTATCAGGGCAAGCTATTTTTAGGGCCTACTGGCTCTTTCTGGCGAGCTGATAAAAAACAGGTGTTTTGTTATCTCAGAAAGTGAGTGAGCATTAAAGATGCCTTTAAATCTTGTTTTAATCTCATCACATTTGCTCTGCGTTGAGAGACAGAGGTCAAATGTAAGCCTATGTCTTAACAATTTGCAGTCCGAGAAAGACACGCAAGTACAACCTCCAGGATATAATAAGTAGCAAAGTTAGAGGATTTTGTAAAGTGAACTGTCAGACAAATGTGCTTTACAAAGATTGTGAAATAAAAAGCTGTAGGATGTCAGATTCGTTTTCTAACACATTTGAATAGCTTATAAATGGACTGTACAAACTGTCATGTGGCCCTAAGGGGACATTGTCGTCTTCACTAGGTTTTTTGCAAGTACTTTTCACATGAGAACTGTCTGCTGCGTGCATTCTCTGCCAGTTCTTTGGATTCAGTCTGAACATTATAAGCAAGGTCGATAAACAATGCCCCTTGTTATTCTGTTCTGGTCAGGCCCTAGACAAAACAAACCAATGCAGCTGTTGTTTGGGAATCATACTTTAATATTATGGGGATACATGCATAGGGAGCACACACTTGGAGAGTGATCTTTCCAGGGAGAAGATCGAGACATCATCTATGATGTAGAACTACCATCTATAGTCTAAAGTATGGGGTCTGTGGACAAAACCCAGCGATCTTCTAATATATAATAATACTGCTTCTTAGCAAGGGGAGGGAGGTTAGGCTCTATTGTCTTTTCATGATGACATCTCTCTTCAGGATTTATGGATTCGTTACTATGCTGACTGTATTTGTATTGTGCATTTTCCTGCTTGTTGTGGCACGCATACTGCATGTTAGAGCACGTTATGTTAAAATAAATATTTTAAAATGGTTTGTGTCTGTCAGATCTTATTGTGGGCAAGTACAAGAGTGCGAGCGAAAAGGTGTGCCTTGCAACCGCAAGTCCTGAGAGATTCGGGGGTGTTGTGTTCTGGAGTGTCTAATCACTTGTTCCTCTCTGAGTGAGTAGGAGGGCAAGTGAGACAGTATAGCTAGTCGGTCCGGGGCTCATGGGTACTAAAGTGGTAGGATGACTTAGTCCCTGTGCACTAAGGTCCCATAATCCTATGCATAGTTCTGTTCTTGAGCCGAATCCCTGCAACATGGCGGCGCCAACTTTTGCTCTGGTACTTATTCACGGGACCCCTGAGTAGCGCTTGTGCTTGTCCACAATACCCTCCCACCGATTTACGGAGACATCTGTGATGCGGAGGCTTAGCCTCCTATTTTCGTAGGTTAACCCTATTTCTATAAGTTTTTCATGCTTGAAGTTTAAAAGGTATTTTGACCCTGTTTTGCGGTGTCGTTTTATTTGCTCATTTCCTTTTGAAAATGGCACAACCAGTTGCAATTGTGGCACATAACTGCACTGCCTTTACAGCTTATTTAACTGAACACAGAGTCCACAATGCAGGGGCTAACATTATTTTCGTAGTTGAAGCCGATCCAGCATACCGCTTCGAGATTTTTTATTTTTTGGATTACATTCCCTGCGGTAGATGCAAATGGTAATCTGTGTCATGATTACTTGGCAGCTTCTCTGTCAGCAGCATATAGGCCATATGCTTAAATTGACATTCCGTTGACGTCCTAGGAGCATACCATTTGGTTTAATGGTGCCCTTCCTCACCCTGTTTCTTTTGTTCGAATGGGCCTCTTATCTATCGATGAGGCCTCCTGGCCTGTTCTGGCAGGTTTCACGCCGCATCCGAAATATTTTAATGTTACTATTGTGTAGCTACGTATACTTTATACACAACTAGTGCATTTGCACAGACGTGCAATAGAGTTTATGTCTCTGGCAGTTCTAGCTGGTGCTGCTGCCCCGCCACCGGGTCGCGCCAGTGGACTTGTGATTAGTCCCATCATGATTAATTCTGTGATGGGTAAACATCCTCAGAATATGAATGATTTACCGTTTTGGATAGCACAGAAAATTGAGCAGCTTGAAGCTGTATTTCCACATACGACTCCTGTAGAGAAACACAGGATCCTTACAATGAGTTTGCGGAGTGGTCAGATTCCTCCTTTAGTGGACTACATCACCTGGGGACGGTGTTTGCTTTGGTATACACTGTGCTTTGGCACCCCCTCCAGGAGTGTTCTGCCAAGCATTCTGAAGAAGGTACAGGATGAACACATGGCTGGTCCAGCCCTGGATTTAGGGATGAAATTAGTGGGCATGTTCCCTATTGTCTCTGAAATGATTCCGGCCAACATTAAAGGTGAAGCAGTTTGTTTACAGTTACGCCAACGCCTCTCGGCGGTGATAGACATAGATCGGGAACAACAGTTATTATCGTGTATACATCATTGGGTCCCAATAGTTTGGGAATTCAACCGCATACTCCTGCTCATAATAAACCCCCTCCTGAAAAGGAGGGTTGTCCAGTCTTTCCCAAAAAGGCTTCGAATAAAAATGCAAGGCAGCAACAACAACAGAAGCCTTGTTCTCGTGCTGGTTTTCCTCCACCTGCGCTTCTGAACCTAAATATGATTTGCGCGATCGGTCTAAAATTAAGACAACTGAGAGGTTTGAGGTTCCTGGTTCTCCTTGTTCCTTTCAAGAATCGTCAGATCAACAATTTGGTGGAGGAGGGTGACAGGATTCTTAGACAAGGCGAGTCTACGCAGACAAGACGTGACCTGCAGCGCCAGTTTGACCTAAAGTCAAAAAGGGAGGAACCACCTCAATATCAAGCCCCATTTCAGAAGAAAAAAAGTTGCAGCTTTGACAGCAAAGAATGCCTCAGACTGTGAGAACTCTCCTCCTTGACAGGAGTTGGGCGGTAACCTTCCTCGACCGCGCAGAGGAGGTTACCATAGTGCGGCAGACACTACAGCAGCATCTGGAGGCGAAAGCAGCTGACGCTTTTATAATTGTGGAAAGAGCTAACATTTGTGTTGCTCCTCTGATAGGCTGTATGAAGTAGGCCTCCAAATTAAAGGTGATATTAAACGCACTATTAAGGCAGTCTTTTGAGATAACCTTACATCTTCTTATGATATTTTGTGGGCGGAGGTTGATTGGCCTCCCCCTTTTGTTCTTGCCTCTGCTAGAGGGGAGGATGTTATTCTCCCAAGTTTTTCGCAATATGTCCCAAAAGAGGCTAGACTTGCTTATGCATCGGAATGAGCTCTAACCCTTGATCCTGCATTATATCATAATCAGGCGGGTTGGGACAGAGGTTCGCCTGAACATGTAATTCCTTTTTGTTCTATACCGCAGCCTCAACACCCAATTAAACGTGATGTTACAGCGTCTGTAGGTGAAATTCTTACCCAGTTGGAATATCAAGGTGTGATAGAACCCTGTGTTGATAGAACCCTGTGTTTCGTCAATGAATAATCCTCTGTCTTTTGCAAATCTATTTCTTATCGTTTCATAGTTTCGATACAGAAAATACCTGCATGCATGCAGTAGTGAACATAAATACATATAGCATGGGTATGACATCGATATAATAGTTTTCCTTATTTGTAGTATCAGAGCTCGGGACCCATTAGTTACTGATAGACAGGAGATATCAAGAGGAGCAAGTCCTTGAAAAACAGTCCCAATCTCTGTCCATACATTAGTATAAAAAGGAACCTGTAAAAGAAAGGTCTGATAACTACTCTGGATATATGGTTCTAGTTGACCAATGAGTCACATCAGGTTTGTATTATCCATTATGGTTTGCTTGTATATGTGATAACATACAGCTAGGATAATGTCAACAATGTGTGCATTCTTCTCGGTGATATCGGTGGAATAAAAGAAAAGGCAAAACATATGGAATATACAAAAACTTATGTAACTGTTGCTCAGTCCTTAACGCCCTATTGAAATTTGTGGGTTGGTTTCACAACGCCGGTGGCTTCCAGTGTCTTCTCCAGCTAGATCTTGTGTGAACAGTTTTGTATAAGCAGGTTGTGGTGGATTAGTTAAAAGTAACAAGGTGTGCCCTTTGCCCAAACTCTTAACAGCATCAGTTTCCCACCGGTTGCAGATCAGGAGAATCTCCATCCTCCGTGTCCAGACCGAACTGTAACGTAGTGTAGAGCGTGTGAAGTTTGCGCAGTCCCAATGTTTATTTGCGTCTAATGGCTATGCTCTCTGCTTTAGCGCATGCAAGCATTGAATTCCGCCAGGCCATGATATTGGGGGAGTCGAATGCTTTCCATTTCTTAGTAATTAGTCTTTTGGCTACTATCAGCCCCAAGTCTAAGAATCTCGAGGTAACTTTTGTGGCGGGAGTTCTGTGAAATTTGTGCAACAGGTAGGTCGGCCAGTCATGGGATAGCCTTTGATCAGTACAAGCACACAACTGTGCCGCCACGTCACACCAGTAGGGACCCACCCGGGCACAGCTCCAGAGCATATGAATTAAATCAGCTCCCTGTTCAGCACATCTCGGGCACTCTGCATCAGCGCAATTGAAATATTGATAAATTTTTGCAGGCGTGATATGCCCTGTGGATGATATAGAGCTGTATTTGCCGGAAGCGTACATTGCGAGGTATACGTGTCGGACTGTCGTGTATCCGAGCCCATTCAGTGTCTGTAAACTGGTGCCCCAAGTCTTGTTCCCATTTATGTCACATTGGATCTAGGCTAATCGCCGTGTGGGTCCTCAGCGAGGCTGCGAACCAGCGTGTCATGTGTCTGCCTGATCCCATGTCGTGCAAATATTGCATGGTGAGGTGAGTTTGTGGCTGCACAGTCATGTCTCCCCATTTGGCTGTGAGCGACACTATCAGTGCGCGGTGGACTAGAAAGGATATGTACGGTATGAGTGTCCCCTCGCAGTAGAGGTCTCCTGGTGTCTGGATATCGCTATCATGACACCTTTGAATAATTTGTATAGAGAGAATCGCGTGTCTATCAGGTGTTCCTCCTAGGGGAATCGCAGGTGCATAGGGGTTCACCGTGCGTGTGAGATACAGGCCTCTACGGAAGCACTTGTTGGCCACGGTTAGCAACAAGGGTTCTGGTGGTTGCGAGCGTACACCCGGGTGAAAAAGGCTCATGATGTGTTGCAGGGGGTAGGGCGGTCGCGTGGTTGATGTATCTGCACAATGGTGGTTTGATAACCAGCGTGCCATCCATTGAAGTTGAGAGGCGAGATAATTATGTTCGAGACAAGGGGCTGCCATCCCTCCCTGGTCCACTGGTAGATACAACTTTTTCTGTGCTATCCTGTGTCTGGCGTTACCCCAAATGAAGTCGCAAATCTGTCTTTCTATGGGAGTGAAGAAAGGCTGGGAGATAGGTCGGCAAATTCGTAAAAAAGAGTCACGGGAGTACCACCATTTTGGTAAGTGCCACCCTGCCTGCTACAGCCAACGGAAGCGTACTCCAAAACCGCATCTGCGACTTGAGGGAAGTCAGGTCAATGAATAATCCTCTTTTTCTGATATTGAAACTGGACGGTTCATATCGTAATGTTTTATATTGCAGACATTCATGTTTATACATTTGCGTTACAGATCACCCATAGTTCTGCGTTGATTAGCAACAATGTTCGGGAAAAAAAAAAACACTTTGGAAATTTCTAAAGGATTTTTCAGTCGCACTTTGGCTCTTAAAAGCCGTGACTTGACAATCATAAAACATATACGAGATTGCCTATGGGATGTAAGAATAGCCCGGGTGTGTTTGCAGCATGCATTGTGACGATTTTGCATGAGAACGATCCTGATGCCTTCTTGTACGTCGAAGGCATATACTTGACAGATGATGACGTAAATCTGCATCTTATACAAGTAGACCACATTATCTCACACTTTGCTAACTTGGGCTGCAAGTTTAATTTTGCAAAATAGCATATAGCCTTCTTGGCTGTCCTTTTGCTTGGTTATGAACTTAATAACGAAGGTGGGGGGTTGGCCCGCCACTTTCTGACGAAATGTGCTCAATTGCAACCTCCATCTACACTTAAAAAATTGCAATTTTTGCTGGGTTTTTTATATTTTGGGAGTACATACATTCCTGATTATGCCCAGTATCAAACCGCTTTATGCATTGATACAACCCTGTTTTTCTTCTTCCAGTTGGTGTCCGGAACATACTGCTGTACGTTGGTCTTTGCAGTCTGATCTGCTTGCAACCCAGTAGTTGTTGATTAGAGACAATGCTACAAATTTGGTTATATGGATTGTACCAGGACTGTTGGGTTTTACTTACTTGACTTTCAATGAAGAGGACACGGTCTGCATTGCTTATAAATCGCATTTGTATACTCCAACAGAGTTGCATTTTTCTTCAGCTGAAAAAATTTGGACCGCTGTTCAGATGGCGATTCTAAAAGATTGCTCTCTGGCTCAGGAGAAACGCATTTTCATGATCTCGCCAGTGCCTGCTTTAGACGCTGTCACGAAGGTGAGTATTCCAAATTCTAAGGATTTACATCCATGTTGGATACAATGGGGTAGTTTATTGACGTCGGCTTATGTCAATTTTATCATTAACCCTTCTTCTGACACAGGAGGTGTTACAATATGAACATGTTCATCCACCTCCATTGTCGCTGCTGACTCTTGATCAGTACAAATGCATTATTTACACAGATGGTTCTGCACAGTCAGCTATTGCTCCTAAGCATGCTTATTCAGCAGCCTGCGCAATTATAGCAGGCGAGATTTTAGAAGGGGATTTTAGATCTTCCTTGGTACACACACAATCCCTTGGTGATTATATGGGTCAATTAGCCGAGTTACGTGCTTTAGTTTTGGCACTAGATTTCGCTGATCCTGAAGTCCCTACACTAGTAGTGTGCAATTCCTTCAACTGTGTACAATCCTACAATGACAACTTGTTCTTCTAGTCACAAAAGGATTTTCGTGATTCTAAAAGTAGCGCAATAAAGCATAAAGCACTTTGGGCCGCTCTTAAAGAACGTTTGCTGCTCACACGTTATTCATACATTAGGACATCAGCGTGTGGGAGCAAACGCTATTGGTAATTCATTGGCTGATGAGGCTGCCAAATCCGCAGTAGCCACCTGTTCAGTAGCAGCAGTCACTAGGTCTATGACTAAAATTGATGATGATATTCTAGCGGCTATTGCTGCGACGAAGGAGGGAACAGAATTTCCCCAAAGTTTTCCTTCATGTTATACATACCACTTGACGTCTGATCAACTTCCATTTGCAACTATACTATCCGTTGGGGGGTCGACTGATTCCCAACAATGACCATAGACTTTCTTTGATCACATGAAGGCGTGGCTTCTGCCCATGCTAGCGTGATTGCGACAATTTCGTGTTTACAGCAACATTTTTGGTTGCGTTGTTTATATCAGTAAACAAGTAGATATGTTCTTTCTTGTGATATTTTTCAGCAAATTAAACCATCTACTGCTACATGGCCACCACAAACTCAACTTTACATTTCAAATCAGCCATTTGGCTGTATTTATCTTGATCACTATGCTCTTTTGACAATGCTTTTAAATATATCTTGGTTGCAGTGGATTTTCGCACTAGACTTATTTGGATTTGGCCGCAACACAGTGCTGACGCTCGTACTGTTATAAAGGATTTGTGTGTCTTTGTAGGGACGTTTGCCTGTGGCACCTTCTATTCAGACCAAGGCCCGCCATTTGCAGGCTTACCGTGATGCGTTGAAGTCTCTGAGGGTGCAGGTGCGATTATTGTCTCCATATCGGCCTGAGGGCAGTTCTGTTGTGGAGTGGATGACCTGTGACTTAAAGCAATCTTAAACAGCTAGACTATTGGGTACTGGTCGAGGCTGGTTGACTCTTCTATACGGAGTCCAACGTGCACTTAACAATCTCCCTAGAAGATCTCTGGGTGGGTGGACCCCATACGAACTTCTCTTTGGCATTAAAATGTTTGTGCCAGACCTTGATGATCTAGACTTTGTGGCGGCTGCCACAGCGTTTGACGTAGGTAACCATTGGGCTATGTTAAAGGATCTACAAAAGACTTGTGACATACTGGCGAAAGACAATTTTCCCTCATCCATAGATGCAGCGGTGCTGATTCCCGTTACAGTGTGGAAATATGGATTTTTCTGGTCAGTTATGTCCCCTATCTTGGACCCCAACGGTTCTATGTGCATGTTACAAGTACATGTATGTTCCCTCCAGTTCCAGTTATGAAGACGCAAATACATGTGCGTCCACCGTTAACATGTCCTCTGTTGATCCGCCATGAATGGGCCGGATATTTCATTCCTAAGTACGAAAGGCCACTGCCTTTATATGGTTCACTTATGCCATTTTACAGTCCAGGCAAGTAGGCCCTGATTCTGTCATCAAGCTTTTCTTGCTTTCTGTCTCTGAAGCTCCAGTCCGAGCCTGCATCTGTGACCATGAACTTTGTCTCATTCTCTGTGCGGCTCACGAAGCCTGACATCAGCTTGCTGCCTGCCAAGAACTGTATTTCACCTTCGAAAATTATCTGCTCCGCTCCCTGCCCAATGCATTCCTGTCTAGTAGTTTAAGTAAACATTCTTCCAGCTACCGAGCAAAAGGCCCGGCTTCTCTGTCTTCATACAAGTAATTCATAGCCCTGTTACTATGGAAGATTCCGCCCTCGCATCTAGTGTAGACACTTAGACGCTTGTACACGCACTAACAGTCAGTATAGTCAGTATAGAATAAGATTCTACTCTAAGAGACCTCTCTTTTGGATAACATAGTTCTTTAAACATAGGATGTTAGATATGATTTGGGATTAGGTTGACTTGACCCTCCAGACTTCTGTCGCCACATGTAGAGCTAAATGTCAAGTCCCCTCCACCCCCTAGTTGCACGTCAATCACACGTCATGCTGCTGCGCGCGCATTTCTGCCAAGTATTTCTGCTGACATTGCGAAATTCTTTCATGTAACCACCCTCTTATGACATCACATCTGATGACGTTCTGTAAACACACCCAGTTACGCCTATCTTTGTCACGTATGAATATATTATCTCCACTATCAATTGTTACGCCTCTTGTATTGGCCTCACTGTAATGCTTATTGTATAAAAGTAATTGATTATCAATAACGTATGTACTTCACTTCCTGAACCTTCGTGGTGATGGAACCTGGAGCAACCGATTATAATCGACCTCTGGAATAAAGCCCATTCCGAACCTCTAATACCACGGATTCTGCCTCTTATTTACTGAGCTATTTCATTATGTTTCTGTATCAAATTAAGTCCCGGTAATTAAATTATTTACCACATAAATGGCGCCCGAACAGGGACACTTTCTCATCTCACGCGCCGGCGGTGCGTTGCAGGCCCGGTCTCCTGCCACAGCTGGACGGACAACAACGCGTACCAGCAGGATTTCCTGTATCTCCCTCCGGTCAAGCGGGGGCGACTGAGGCTGCGATCAACACCCAGACGAGGCGGTGAGAAGTGCGAAGTATCCCGACCAGAGCCTAGCTGAGAGAGCAAGATCCGAGGTATACAGAGGCCCACCAGTTTCCGAAGTCCCAAGTCGAGTCCAGTGTCCGAAGCGTTCGAGTCGAGTCCAGTCCGGTTCAAGTTCAGTCCAGTTTCTGAGGCCTTCCGTTTCCGAGCTACCCGGTGAGTACCATTACTGGGGAGGCGTTCTGGCGTGCACATAAGTTGTGCCGGTCCAGACGGGTTTGGGTACACAAATCCGGTCTGCACTGTTTCAGCAGTGTATCTGTACTGTTTAGCAGTATATCTAGTATAAAAATTCAGAATAATTCAGTTCAAGTCGAGTATCATGTTTAATGATTAAGTTTTTCTTAGATCATCGTCATCATTACTGTTGCTCAGTTAAATGTTAAATGTTAAATGTTTATAGTACGTTCTGCATATTGTGGTATGAATGACTGTTCATTATTGTGATTACTGTATTAAGTTTGTTCAAGATCAAGTATCAGATCAGTTCTCAATATGCCGCTCTTTTCGAAACTAAGACAGATCACAACTAGAAAAGGGGTACTCGAAGAAGCTGTTCCCATTCCTCCTAGGGACACTCCAGGGTACTTCATGTATCATAAACATGGCCTAGACGCCATATTATTTCTCGATCTATGGGTAGACTACACTAAGGAACTACCAGAAAGTCAGAGGTGGCCCGCAGCGGGGACCTGGGATGCAGAGTGCATCGTGAAAGTAGAGGAAGAATTATGGAAAAAGAAAGCTAGACAATCACAGAAAGATGCCATTGAATTATGGCGTAAAGAATCATATAGACGTACAGAAAAAGCACGTAGACAGGAAGAGAAGAGTAAAGAAAATTCAAATGAAGTCCGAGAAAATCTATTAATTAAAGAAGGTGCACGAGTGAAATCAGAACAAGTGGACAGACAAAGAAATGCCCTTATGAATGGTATGTATCCCCTTCTGGCTGAAGGATTACCTAAGGCTATTCCAGGGATACCAAAAGACTTGCCAACCCCATTATTCCCAATAAAGGTACATCCTAAGGGGCATCCTAGAACCGCAGAAGATGTCTTTCTTTCCTCATATTTAGATAACGCAGCTCCCGAGTATGCTAACCCTGCCCCACATAGACCGTTGGCCGGGGAGGTTCAACGCCAAGATCCTGTACCTGTACCCTTACAGCATCAAGTTCTGACACAAGTTCCGGCAAGCACATCTGTTTCTGCATCTGTCCCTACAGCTACTTCTATAGCTGTATCCACGCCTATAGTTGCTGTATCACGTTCAACGAATCCTTTCACACCCGATACCCCAGATGGGGCTACCGGAGGTGCTACCAATATCTTTTCTACGCCACCTAGAATAAATAAACTTACTTTTCAAGAGTCAGCACATTCACGTACCCCCAAACTCATAAATGCCCGTACGCTTAAGGAACTTCTTATAGATTGTAGATATGACCCTGTGCCCGGAAAAGAGGACGAAATGACCCTAGCATCATTACGTATCAGACGAGCCGCAGTGTATTTAGGGAAATTACCAGGAATGACTGCACATCTGGATAATATATATCATTTTGTCCAAACCGGGCGAGATTCTGAATGTATTAGCAGAGCTATGGAATACCAGAAAGTGGAAATACAGGGGGAACTGTTGCGTTTCCTCATAAATTGTGTGATCAGAAATCAAGACCGACCGGGGGTAGACCCGGAAGCAATGCAAACTCTTACCAGATGGAGCCAGAATATATCAGAAGGGAGACATGATAAGCAAAACTGTATAATAGCCATGTGCCGAAAGATCCGTAAAGAAATAGAACGCCTACACGAAGAAAGATTAGCGGTAGACCAGTTCGAACAAAGCGAGGAAGAAGCATCAGGACTGCCCACAGGACAGTCAGAAACTATAGCCTATGTAGGTAGAAGAAGATCTTGTAATAGTACTAGACGTCTTACTGATCCGATACGTCCGATGTGTCTAGAAAATAACAGGAAATTTCAAACACCAATAATAAATATAAGGTCTAACGAGCATTCATTCCAAGCAGCAGATAAATTACTCCGAGAACGAAGGGGTTATCATTTTCTCGATTCTATGGATGAACAAGAATTAGCCAGGTCAGCTGTCCATTGGGTTGACAGTCCCGGGAAGTATAGTGATGACACAGTAGCACACACATTTTTGAATCTCACCCCAGATGAACAGCGTTTAGCTGGGATTTATATGATTCAACAACTTCTTATACTATATAAAAGCCAACATTCAGATCCTGGTCCCTTACCTGATATATTGACCGAATTACTCACGAATAGATGGAGAGGTTCAGGTACTAAGCTAATTAAAGAAATACTAGAATCAAGAAAGCAGTACATTCTTTTTATATGCCCAGAACATGTCTCACTGCCCATCAAGGAAAGAACCATGTATTACATGGACAGACAGAATCCCTTACGAGAAGTGCACCCAATAAAGGGCGAGGACAATGAGTTTAAACGTGTATATGTGTATACGCCCATATCGAAAATAGAATTGTTGGAAATGAAGAAAGTGGTACCCAGTCATGACAAAGACCCAGCGGGTTTCCACCGAGAAATTAAAGACATGTTACTCATGGGAGAGTATACCTATCCCGACATTATGACAATATTAAAGGTATTGATGCCTGCTGGCATTTATGAAAAACTCAAGGAAAAAGAGTGGGAGGTGGGAGACCAAAAGATAGATTGGACAGCATTAGAAGCAGAAGAAAAGGCCCGAGGTCCAGGTTCGGGGCTTGGGGACAAAACTAAAGCACTACCAGGTCTACTAGTACAGGTACTGCCACGTTTATTAACCACGAAAAAGGAAGACTGGGGTGCAATTTCAGCCTGTAAACAAAAGCAAGATGAAGACACTAGTGATTTCTATGCACGATTTGAAAAATGTTTTGGTATAAATAGTGGTATAAAAGCAAGTAGCGAATCATACCCACATCTGTTTGTGACAAAATTAGTTGAAAATTCCTTGCCCCAAGTGAAGAATAGAGTATTAAAATTCGAGAGTACCTGGCAAGGTAACACTCCATCACAAATGTTACAAATGTTACAGTATCATCACAATAGAATTAGAGAGGAACAAGATCATGAACAAAGACGCATGAAAGACACGAAAATGAAAATGCTAGTCTCCCAGACAGTTCCAGCTGAAGGACATAAAAAGGGTACGACACATTCTGGCGATTTAGCAGGACCTGTAAAAGGGACATGCAACTATTGTAAACAACTAGGTCATCATGTACACGATTGTCCCGTCCTGAAGCGTAATATCGCCACGGGTATTACAAAAGAAAGATCACGGCCACTTAGACAGGATCAGAATGAACAAGGAGCTTTGCAGCATGCACAGTCCATGTCAGCTCCACCACAGACTATACAGTTTGTGCCAGCTGCACCAGCGCTGCCTGTTGCTGCCACGCAAACCACGACACGACAACTGTACCAGACCGCACAGTATGACTATCCTGATTATCAACGATATGCATGAACCAGCCTAGAGAGGGAAGTTGACTTACCCCTTATCGAGATCCCTGTAGATCAAGAAGGACCTTATGTGCATAGTGAATTATTAGGCCAAGACAGAAAATTTTTACTCGATACAGGGGCAAGTCGAACAACCATAAAACGTAGTGAAGTTCCAGGGGCACCCCTCTCAGGCTCACAGAATATTTCCCTTGGTTTTTCAGGAAGACCTATTGTTAATGAAGTGTCACAACCTCTTCCACTTACGATAGGACCTTTGACCCGAACTACAGATTTATTGCTTACTAAATCATGTCCAGAAAACCTGTTAGGAATAAAAACACTGAAGGCTCTAGGAGCCATAATATGTTGTTCTCCGGAAGGAGTAAGATTGTTTTTACGTGATTTTAAAGGTCATTATGTGTCTAGAGACATGGATCCCCGATTACAGACTTTACCTACACATCTATGGGCACAAGGCCCTACTGATGTGGGTTGCATGAATATTACACCCTATCGAGTTACACTAAAGGCAGGAGTGGTACTACCACGAATGCGACAATACAAGTTACCACCAGATGCTGTAGTGGCTTTACTACAAATCATTGACGAGCTCATTGCCCAAGGAGTGGTTGTAGAAACAGACTCCAATGTATGTAATTCACCGATAATTCCGATTCTCAAACGAACAGATCCGAAGGCCCCGCCAGTATATCGATTGATTATTGATCTGCGCGAATTAAACAAGTGTATTGTGCCACAATTCCCTGTGGTCCCCGATATCTCATCATTACTGACAGCTATAGATTCCGAAGCAACATTCTTTACTGTAATTGATCTCAAAAATGCCTTTTTCAGCGTCCCAATAGATCCGGAAAGCCAATATTTGTTCGGATTTAGTTTAAATGGACGTAGCTTTAAATTCTCACGCGCACCTCAAGGATTTACAGAAAGCCCCAGCATCTATAGCCAAGCACTGAAACGAGAACTCGACAGCATCCACATGCCAGTTAACACTGCTTTGCTTCAATATGTCGATGATCTGCTGATCACCGCCCGAAGCGAACCTGAATGTGAAAAAGCATCACTGACAGTTTTACAATTTCTAGCCGAAAAGGGGCACAAGGTGTCCCCTTCTAAGCTGCAATTCTGTGTCCAGCGAGTTATTTACCTTGGTCACTCGCTGTCCAAGGAGGGAAGGCAGCTTACACACGACCGCATTCAGTTAATAGCTAACATGCCAATACCCAAGACACAAAAGGAGGTGCGGGCTTTCATAGGCCTCACTTCATATTGTAGGCAGTGGATCCCTCAGTATGCATTTCTGGCAAAACCACTCATTCAGTTGACAACACAGGAGGCAGCCACATCGACTGTTCTCCCTTGGACTCAGGAACACACACACGCTTTTGAAAGCTTAAAGAAAGCTTTATGTCAAGCACCTGTTTTAGCAACACCATGTTACAGTAAACAGTTTACACTCTTTATTACAGAACGCGAAGGTACTGCCTTGTCAGTACTCACACAGGAACAAGCAGGAGCACACAAACCATGTGCTTATTTTTCTAGTACATTAGATCCCGTAGCTCAGGCTCTGCCTGCGTGCCTGAAATCAGTGGCAGCGACAGCTTTAGCAATCAGACAAAGCGATGCCATAGTGTTAGGACATCCATTGACAGTACAAGTACCACACGCAGTAGAGGTTCTTGTGAACCGAACGCAAACACAACACTTGACTATAGCAAGACTTACAGGGTACGAACTAACACTGTTTCAGCCACATATAGAAATCAGACGTTGTAACACATTGAATCCTGCCACACTTTTACCGGTAAATGGAACAGACCCATTAGCCCACGACTGTATTGATGTTATTACAATCACGACGAAACCCAGACAAGACTTGACAGATGTTCCATTGTCAGATCCAGACCTGACGTTGTATGTAGATGGTTCATGTATGAGAACAAGTACAGGAGAGTTAGTGGCCGCTTACGCAGTCACCACAGACACTGAAATTATTGAGACCAAGTGTATAAATACCTTGTCCGCTCAAGCAGCAGAGCTCGTCGCTCTGACACAAGCCTGTATTCAAGCCACAAATAAAAAAGTCAACATATACACTGATTCACGTTATGCATTCGGAGTCGTACATGACTTCGGCGTGCTGTGGCGAGAGAGAGGTTATTTAACTTCTCACGGTGCCCACATTCAGCACGGACCCCTCATTCATGCCTTATTAGATGCAATACATTTGCCCATTGCAATATCGATTATGAAATGTAAAGCTCACACGAAAATTACTGATATCATTTCTCAAGGCAATGATCTAGCTGACAGAACAGCTAAACAGACTGCTCAAACTCAAACATCCGATATGACAAAGACAATAGTCTCGACGCCAACACATTGTATGACGGTTAAAGATCCTACTCTTGACGTAATTGATATACAGACACATGCTACACCAGAAGAAATAAAGAAATGGACGGAATTAGGAGGGATCCAAACGGATCAAGGATGGTTGATGAAGGAAAAGTCTGTGTGGTTCCTTCCTGATTCAATGGTCCAAGTCATTATTAACACTATCCATAGTCCAGCGCATCTAGGAGAGAAAGCAATGCTAGACAGCATTCAACATATTTGGTTCAACAAGCATTTACGAGCTGCAGCCAAACAAAAGGTTCGTACCTGTCTGATCTGTTGCCAGTTCAACCCAGGAAAAAGCGTTCCCGTAGAACAGGGTGGATTTCAGCCTCCTGATCACCCTTTTGAAGTCCTCCAGATGGATTATATCCAGATGGAACGATGCAGAGGATTCAAATATGTTCTCGTAGTTGTGTGTGCTCTTTCCCGTTGGACGGAGGCATACCCGGTTTCAGATTACACTGCCCCGACTACTGCCAAACAGTTGGTTCGAGAATTCTTCCCACGATACGGTTTACCACGTGTTGTTCACTCAGATAACGGCCAGCCGTTCTCATCCGAATTAATGAAACACGTTTCACTTTTGTTAGGCTATCAGTGGAAATTCCACTGTGTCCGACACCCCGAAGCAGCAGGTCTCGTAGAAAGACATAATCAGACTCTGAAAATAAGATTATCCAAAATATGCAGAGAGAAAGGTGTCGACTGGGTAGTAGCATTACCAGTTGCACTCTTTTACACAAGAATGGTAGCACACTCTCGAACAGGGCTATCCCCGTATGAAGTGATCTTCGGCAGACCACCAAATATGTGGGGGACGCCTATACCACGCAAAATAACTGATATTGACTGTAATATGCTGACAGATTACTTGGCTTCCTTGATGTCTGCACTACAATCTTGTCGTTCACAGGTAGCTGCAGCTTTTCCTGACAACACTGAGGTGAAACCCCATGACGTGGTTCCGGGGGACCTGGTCCTCGTGAGGAACTTTGACCGCAAAACTCAGCTGGAACCTAGGTGGAGGTCACCTCAGCTGGTGTTGCTCACCACAAGAACAGCCGTGAAGATCGAAGGCAGAAAGGGATGGATTCATTCAAGTCATATCAAGAAATTTCATGGACTAAAATCAGACGTGAATACCTCACCTTGTGTGTCTTCACCCATTGACTCAAAACTTCCTTTTGTGGAAAAAAGTGACTCTGAACACTATAAACTAAAGCTTAGGCCCAATCAGTCGAGCAATTTGATTGTTTAAGTCCTCTCCAAGGTGAAGCGGTTGAATTGTCTCTGACATGTATCCCTTGGACCTGAATAGAGAAAACACCCGGAAAATGTTGAAACGACAGGCGTACTGTAAATCACTGCGTAGTCACTGCATAGTGACATTATTAATCTTGTTTTTCTTAAGTCTTTTAATAATTACTGCAAGTATATTGTTGCACATATATTATCCTATTTCTAGACATGTTTACAATGTTACTGCTGAACATTCCTTTGGTAAATTACCTCCGCTTGAGTTGTCTTATAGATTTGCGCTGCGCAATAACACTTTTATTAATATGTTACATCATTCCCATCAGGTTAGCAATGCTACAAATTGTTGGATATGTGGCCGACTCCCTCCCTATCAGAATTATAAAGGAATTCTACCTCTTTTTCCATACCCGTTCACACACAACGGCTCCTGTGGAGCATGGTTTAGTTTAATTAATTCCCAAGATTCGAACTCTGCAGTTTATCAAGACAATAGGGTATGGGGAAATCTGAACTCAGTTTTACTTAAGGTCTGCCACCCCAACAAGGAGGGACTTCCCAAAGGAACAGGAACTGATCTAGAAAATGAAGTATATGGATTAGGTAACTTTACGCTTAATCTCCTGATCTTGAATGTCGAATCCGAAGCTACTTCAATTTTGCCCGCTATGTCAATACTTCCAGTAAAAGGTGAATTATGTATAAGAAAGAATGGTTCCATACACATGGGCCATAGTAAATGCACCATTGTAGTAGAATTTAGTGATCAAGGCAAGTCTACATTTAGAGCTTCCCGCCATTCCTATTTTATTTGTGGTCAGACGGCATATGTACGTTTGCCTCTAGATTGGGATGGTACTTGCTACATTGGATTCCTTTTGCCACCTGTTTTTCTAGCTCCTCCTGATTATCACAGAAATATTCATTTAGTACACAATAGAGAAAGGAGAGATCTCCCAATAGTCGATTACACTGAAACGGCATGGGAAAAATACACAGATTTCAATAAAGGTCTCTTTCCTTATATAGGTACCGTTACTAATAGTAAGCTGATACGTAGATTGACTAGAACCCTTGAAGCAGTAGTGAACGAAACTATTTCCGCCTTAGGCAATTTAACAGAAGAGCAGTCTGCTATGCGGATTGTTGTGCTTCAAAATCGTCTTGTCCTTGACGTCATCCTGGCCGATAGGGGCGGAGCTTGTAGGGTCATCGGATCAAGCTGTTGCATATTCATACCAGAAAATTCGCCATCTGTATATAAGGCCATAACCCGCCTTCATAAGATTGTAAGCCAGATACACCAGAATCCAGGCACCTGGACTTGGTCCGGTTGGTTTTGGAGCGTGATATCAGCCTGGGGATGGAGAGTTCTATCCTTCCTAGGTATTGGCCTTCTCATATTATTCAGCTGCTGCTTATGCCTGCAATGTGGACCAGCGATTTGTGGTCTGTGTGCCACATCGTGCATTCCACATCAAGATTTTCATTCAAGATCCCGGAAGAAGAAAGAAGAGCAAATGATGCTATATGAACAGATCAATGGATTAATGAAGATTGATATCTCTTGACGGGCAAGTAGGGGACAAGGAGGGAATGTGGAAATATGGATTTTTCTGGTCAGTTATGTCCCCTATCTTGGACCCCAACGGTTCTATGTGCATGTTACAAGTACATGTATGTTCCCTCCAGTTCCAGTTATGAAGACGCAAATACATGTGCGTCCACCGTTAACATGTCCTCTGTTGATCCGCCAGGAATGGGCCGGATATTTCATTCCTAAGTACGAAAGGCCACTGCCTTTATATGGTTCACTTATGCCATTTTACAGTCCAGGCAAGTAGGCCCTGATTCTGTCATCAAGCTTTTCTTGCTTTCTGTCTCTGAAGCTCCAGTCCGAGCCTGCATCTGTGACCATGAACTTTGTCTCATTCTCTGTGCGGCTCACGAAGCCTGACATCAGCTTGCTGCCTGCCAAGAACTGTATTTCACCTTCGAAAATTATCTGCTCCGCTCCCTGCCCAATGCATTCCTGTCTAGTAGTTTAAGTAAACATTCTTCCAGCTACCGAGCAAAAGGCCCGGCTTCTCTGTCTTCATACAAGTAATTCATAGCCCTGTTACTATGGAAGATTCCGCCCTCGCATCTAGTGTAGACACTTAGACGCTTGTACACGCACTAACAGTCAGTATAGTCAGTATAGAATAAGATTCTACTCTAAGAGACCTCTCTTTTGGATAACATAGTTCTTTAAACATAGGATGTTAGATATGATTTGGGATTAGGTTGACTTGACCCTCCAGACTTCTGTCGCCACATGTAGAGCTAAATGTCAAGTCCCCTCCACCCCCTAGTTGCACGTCAATCACACGTCATGCTGCTGCGCGCGCATTTCTGCCAAGTATTTCTGCTGACATTGCGAAATTCTTTCATGTAACCACCCTCTTATGACATCACATCTGATGACGTTCTGTAAACACACCCAGTTACGCCTATCTTTGTCACGTATGAATATATTATCTCCACTATCAATTGTTACGCCTCTTGTATTGGCCTCACTGTAATGCTTATTGTATAAAAGTAATTGATTATCAATAACGTATGTACTTCACTTCCTGAACCTTCGTGGTGATGGAACCTGGAGCAACCGATTATAATCGACCTCTGGAATAAAGCCCATTCCGAACCTCTAATTCCACGGATTCTGCCTCTTATTTACTGAGCTATTTCATTATGTTTCTGTATCAAATTAAGTCCCGGTAATTAAATTATTTACCACAACAGGCTGGCTTCCTAAAGTTGGAGATCTGGTCTGAGAAAAGGTGGAGAACAAAAATTAATTTGGTCCTTCATATCGTGCACCAGTCTCAGTCGCTGGATTGAAGGGTACCCATACTGTGATTTTATCTCCGCTGCCTGGTCGTAAGGAGAATCAATTTATTTCCATCAAACATGTCAAGTTACACCATATGCCCGATACTCAATAGTATGCCTACAAGCATTCCCCGAAGGAATGTTTCACTTCGCCCAGTGATTCTGTCTCCCCGGCATCTCCAGGACAACAGAAAGGGGAGATGGGAACTTCCATAGATTTGTTGCCTGTTTTACCGTCAACTTCAACCAGTGTGGCAAATGAGTATGCCTCTCCACCTGTCTAAATTGTGGTTGACATACAAACCATTCATCTTCCAATAAAGAGCAACCCCCATTATTTAGTCTAGGTTCCAGTAGTTACTACATGGACGGTGATAACTTTTTTATTCTGATTCATCTTCTTTGTCTTCCTCTGAGGTAGAGACCCCCACACGTGTTTGTGCTTTCATCTCCTGGTTTAAAAGAACTTACCTTGTTTCCCCTTGGACATACATCTGGCTGGTGCTTACAATGGTGTTTCTCTTCTTGTGGATTGGTTTTGTGACAGTTTTTTTCTTATTGATATTGATAAATGGTCATTACTTACCTGAACGCTCTGCTGTAGACTTAGTGGACGGAGTTCTGGTCCCACCCACTTTGTCTCATAAAAGGAAAAGGGATCGGACCCTAGTTAATATTTAAGCATTCCCAATTGTTGCTGGTATCATTTGGGATAAAGTACCATTCGAACTCTATGGTCCTACCAAAACTTTAGAAATTCCATACTTATTTTGAGTTTCTTTGAGTGATGTTTTTCTGCCCGGAATAGACCCTGATGTCTGGGATGTTAAAGCTGTTCACTCACTGTTTTTGGATTTGAAATATTATACTGCTTTTGAAACTGAGGTTGTGTATTTAGATTCTGCGAATTATGCTGATTTATTCTGTTACCAACATTATGGCCATCATTTCTTTTCACAAATCAAACACTTTGAGACCAACTTTTAATTAGACACCATTCCAGGGGAGTTCACCAACACAGAAAAGTACATTTGTATATTTTTCCGGTTACAATCTTGCTGGCCCGAAGTCATTTTATTACAAATTGAATTTGCCTACACACACAAAATTCATGCTGACGCGTACTAAATTGGTATATTCTTCATCTTTCATAACCGACCTATCCTTAAAAGGTTATGATTATTGGAAGGACATCATTGATTTAAAATCAGTATGGGGTACCAAAGATTGACAGGTGCAGGGAACTGAATCTTTACATCATGCGTCTTTAATACCATCTTAGCTGATTTCTTTGAATATGACTGTTCAACAAACTACATGTTTTGGTCTGGCCTCTGCAAAAACTTCGAGTACACCTTCAATCCCATCTTCGGCTGCCTATGATACATGGCAGACACATACCAACTATACGCTTGACGAATTGAATGAAATGTTTCAAAATGGTACTCTTAACTCCACCAATATTTATCCTTTGGGTTGGTTAGTGTGGCCCACTAATACCAATGCTTGTCAATTATGCCTTTTTAATGCCTCCAGAGGGTTTACGCTCAGTAGACCTGATCCTCCTTTTCCTGATTCCCATACAGTTACTACATATTCAGTAGGTAAATTGTGTCAACAAAGGTTAGAACTTTCCACACTGTCATCTGTGAAACAACACCTTCCTCTCTTGTCAGATGATATCGATCTGGCTGATTTTCTTTTAGGTCCGGTATCCCCTTACAGTAAACGTTTTTCATCAGAAAATTGTCCCAGATGGAAGCTGCAGTATGCTTACGGCAAATTGATCAAGAAAATTTGGAAAAGTTCTTGCCCTGGTTGATAACAGTATTAACACTTCTTCTTCTAGCATATATACATAAGATAATATTGTATCATCTGTAATTGACATTGTTCAGAATTACCTGTCTGTATTGTATCATGGTCAACATTAGTTGCACTCTGTTATGCAATTTGGTTGGAAATTTCAAACGCTGAAAAGTGGGAAAGTGCCATGGGATTATTAAATGCTTCCGCCCTGTTTTTACCATATAACTTGACAGATATACAGAAGGTTATATCAATGAAAGACGCAACATACACAATGTTACACATTGAGAAACTAGATTAGTTACCTTCCTGTTAGAAATGGAAGTTTCGGGAGGCTAGGACATGTGCCAAAGCCAGGCAGAAACCACCACTCTAGTCAGGATAAGGGAGTAACACTCCTAAAATAACCATTGCTCACCCCCTTGATTGCTTGGCATGAGCAGTCAGGCTTATCTTAGAGGCAGTGTGTAAAGCATTTGCACATAACCAACAGTAATACAGTGTAAGCACTACAAAATGACACCACACCAGTTTAGAAAAAAATCCAATATTTTTATATACTTAAGACAAGACCAAAAATGATAAAAGAATCCACAATACTGTACTTAAAAATCTTCGGTTATAAAAATATGCTTGAAAAACAGTTCCTTGATGCCGATAGCTCCGTCTGGGGCGATCACGGTGTCGTAAGCAAACAGATCCAAACAGTTCTGACTCACCGCGGTGTCGCGGGGCAGTTACGGTGTCGGGAAGACCCGCAAACAGTACCTTTTAGAAATGTAGGACATCGGCAACCTCTTGTTGAGCTTCCGAAAGCACAGCGTCCGCAGGCATCGGTTCCGGAGGTCGGTGCGGGAGTCGTCGGGGCTCTCGATGTCACACGCGTGCAGATCAATTTCCTCTCTGTTGGAGTCAGGAGCGCTGGCGTCGCGTCGGGTGCTGCTGTGCGAAGGCCAGCGGTGTGGCGTTCGGTGCCCTCAGGCTGCGGTGCGAGCAGCGGCTTGGTGGCGGCGTCAGATGGCGGCTTCGGTGAAACCAGAGTCGCGGTGCTCGTCACTGTGCTGGCCGGTCACGGCGCAAGCAGCGGCGTCGTAGGGACTGAAGCACTGTCGTCGGCTGACGAACTGAAGTCGATGGCGCCGGCGTCGGTAGGCCATGGCTGCGGTGCGGCATGAGAGCAGTGCGTTGTTTAACTTTATGAGCGGTGCCTCGAACCACGGAGCAAGCAGCGGCATCGATTTTGGCGTGGAGCGTCGTCATCGGGGATACCATGTCGTCGTTGTGAAGCGAGGCGGTGCGGAGTGCGGTGCCCATAGGTCACTGTGCGAGCAGTGGCTCGGGGGCCTTGTCTGCAGGCATCGTCAGTGAGACCAGGGTCGCAGTGCAGCGTTGTTGCGGTGCCCTCTGCGGTGCCTTCAGGACATGGAGTTGGCAGCGGCGTCGTAGACGTCGTTGGGTTGCTTTTCTTCTGTTGCAGCACAAAACACACAATCCCCAGTGCTGAGGGCAGAAGGGATTGAAGTATTTGCTGTTTCTGAGACTTCTTGAACAGGGGGCAAGCACTACCTCAAGCCCTTGGAGAAACTCACAAAGTAGATTGCAGAAAGTTCAGTCCAGTCCTTTCACTGCCCGAAACAGAAGCAGCCACTGCAGGCCAACACAGCAAAGCACACAGCAAAGTGGTAGTTCCTCCTCACAACTTCTCCAGCTCTTCTTCTTGGCAGTCTTCTTGGTCAAAAAGAGTTCTAAAGTTCAGGGGTCTGGGCCCCAATATTTATTTCCCAAAATCCTTTGATCTCTTAGGCAGAGAGTGTCTATGCCCAGCCAGAACCAGTTCTGCCTTCTCTTGTGCGACTTCCTGGCAGGCGGTATAGACGGCATGGTCAGAGGCAGACCAGGCCCTTTTAGGTGCAAGGAAATCTCCTCTACCTTACCCAATTGCAGCCCAAGTCTATTCAGCCCTTTCCTGAACCACCTAGACTATCTGGAGCCACTCCTGCTCCCCAGCCTTCTGTCATCCAAAACACAGACAGGCAATCCACATTCCAATAGAGGCACACATGATGACTGAGCAAGAAAATACCTACTTTCTAAAAGTGTTATTTTCAAAAACAGAATGTAAAAATCACCTTCACTAAAAGATGCATCTTTAGCTTCTGAGTTCAGGCATACTAAACTTTATTTTCCTACCTAATTCCCCGGGCCAGTTATGTTTATAAGATGTTATAAACAAACTCTCCATTCTGTCCTGTTGGGAACAGTTAGCCTTGCAATAGGGAAAATTTAAATTGGCCGTAATTTGCTATCAGGACATGCCACACACACCACGGCATGTCCTACCTTTCACATACACTGCACCCGGCCCACAGGGGATCCTTGGGCCTACCTTAAGGGTGGCTGACATGTAAGAAAAGGGAAGGTGAGGGACTGGCAAGTGTGCGCACTGGCCAAGTCGACATGGCAGTTACAAACTGCGTGCAGACTCTGCAATGGCGGGTCTGAGAGTTACCTTTTCAGGGCTACTCACGTGGGTGGCACAATCAGTGCTGCAGGCCCACTAGTAGCATTTGATTCACAGGCCCTGGCACACTCAGTGCACTTTACTAGGGACTAAAAAGTAAATCAAATATCCAATCATGGAAGCACCAATCCATAACACAATTTACCACTGGAGCACTTGCACTTTACCACTGATCAGCAGTGAGAAAAGTGCACAGAAACACTAAGCCAGTCAAAACCGGGAGGTCAGAAAGCAAAAACTCAGTGGAAACACACCAAAAGATGCCAAGTCTAACACTTTCTCAATAGCAGAAACTGACTCTGCAGTTAATACACTGGGTTATTTTATTGCCCATCTCACTGTTCCAGTTCACGACATGTGTGAAACATTATCCAGTAGGTAGATATGAGCCTCTTGGTAGTAGCTTTATTCATGAATTGTGGTACACGCCTTTCGGGTTTCGTTGTCAATGGGCTGATAAGGAAGTCTTCCTTACGGGAGAGGATTGTGATTCTACAGTAGGACACTCCCTAGTCTGTAAACAAGTGAAACTACATGGTGTTTGCAATATTTCGACCACTAATTTTGCTTGTTTTTAAAAGGGACACTGGTCCCAGCAATTATTCCCACACTGACTCTTCTTTCTAATGGCAGTTATCTTATTCTAAAAACCCACTACTTCTGCGGTTTACCGGCAGGCATCCTGTATATAGTAAAAGTTTCACAACGTGTTGCATGTTTTAGCAATGTTCTCTTTCCACCTCAAGCACTAGTTTTAGATAGTTCGCTGTGGCCTTCTATTCCAACTTTGAAAACAGATTTCAATAAACTAAGCAGACTCAAAGCGCTATTGTTTCAACAAGAAGTGTCTCTCATTTCAGCTCGTGGGACCTTCGAATTGCAGGTGGCAAAAACATCAAGTGAGATTCAGTCATTGCTGAACACAAACCTCCCACTACATTTTGGAGAATTAATTCACCAAATATTTAATTGCCTCTGATACCAAGGGCCTAGCCCACTTTTTAAAACTTGTGGGATCCGGCCTTGTTATCTCCTTTCAGGCTATTTTTGGAGTGATCCCAGTGTTTATTCAATCTATTTTTCCAGCGCCTTCGGAGGGTTTCCCTTGATGCTCCTTTTGATTTGTGGTGTACTTGTTCTTCTGCTGCTCCGTAATGGCTACCAGACCTGTGGTGCTGCCAAGCAAGGACTAATTGCAGCTATACCATGAACGGATGCAGCAACCTTTTGGTTTGATGTAATTGGAAGCTCATATAATCGATTATTGGCTGACCTTCCATTATGCCTATTTCACCTGCGTGCCACCTGTGTTCTACTGCCTCCGGTGCCCCTTTGAATGAGCCCTGGATGGCTGCCTCTCCAATACAACACGTGCCTCTCTGGATTATGAACTGTTGATAGGTCCGTTGATGGCCCATGACAAAGACTTTTCCGTGGGTAGATGCTTTGTGTGTGACCCTGCATTTGGAGCAACAGCAGGCTTGAGTACCTGTGCTAGTGCACAGTGCCTCTTGGATCAGAGTTTCATCCAATTTAACGCAGGCTGCCCTGAAATGCTCCTGGCAGCATTTGGATACGAGGAGCATATCTGCTTTTTTGAATTACTTAATTGGATGGCATACCTTTTTACAATGGACGGTTCTGGCGGCCTGTTGGATCTAATGGCATTCCACTTTTCCTGTGATATTTTTGATTCCGGGGAACAACTGTAAATGAGACCTGGGAAACATGAAGGCCCCTTATACTCTATACTCGTGCGGAATTTTATTATTTTTTTCATTGTGCACCATTGATTTGGCTCGGAATATTTACAACCATTAGACCTTCAACCATCTCGCTTTGGCTTTGCTTACCTTTGAGTTTTGTTTACCTAGGAGCTACTGACCTGGCCAAGGGGAGGGTGTCATGTGGCTCTAAGGGGTCATTGTCGTCTTCACTAGATTAGCATGATCTCTGCAAACGGTACGCGACTTTGCGCACGTTACTACATGGCTTTATTTTTGCAAAGATTTTGTTCATACTTTTCACATGAGAACTGTCTTCTGTGTGCACTAACTCCCAGTTCCTGGGATTCAGTCTGAACATTGTAAGCAAGGTTGATAAACAATGCCCCTTGTTATTCTGTTCTGGTCAGGCCCTAGACAAAACATACCAATGCAGCTGTTGTTTGGGAATCGTACTATGATATTATGGGGATTCGTGCATAGGGAGCACACACTTGCAGAAGGATCTTTCTAAAGAGAAGAGCGAGACAGCATCTATGATGTAGAACTATCATCTATAGTCTAAGGTATGGGGTCTATAGACAAAACCCAATGATCTTCTTATATATATTAACACTGCTTCTCAGCAAGGGGAGGGAGGTTAGGCTCTATTGTCTTTTCATGATGACCTCTCCCTTCATGATTTATGGACTAGCTGCTATGCTGACTGTATTTGTATGATGCAATTTCCTGCTTGTTGTGGCACTTATACTGCATGTTAGAGCTCGTTAGTTAAAATAAATATTTAAAACTGGTTTGTGTCTCTGTCAGATCTTATTATGGACAAGTCCAAGAGTGCGAGCGAAAGGGTGTGTCTCGCAACAGCGAGTCCTGAGAGATTCTGGAGTGTTGTTTCTGGGGTGTCTAATCACTTGTTCCTCTTTGAATGAGTAGGAGGGCAAGTGAGACACTATAGCTAGTTGGTCCTGGGCTCATGGGTACTAAGATGGTAAGATGAACCAGTCCCTCGCACTAAGGTCCCATAATCCTACGCATAGTTCTGTTCTTGGGCAGAATTCCTTCAACAAAACATTTCAAAAATATATTTTAGTAGTTATGTTAGTTAAAGCATTTTGTTGTAAGTTTGTGTGATTGAAAACAAGTTTTTAATATGATGAAAACAAATCAGAACACTTTATTCAGTTATGTACAAATGATAAAACTGATCACTGATGCCAAAATGGCCGCTGAGTAGGAGCCTCCCGAGGAGCTCCGGGTTTGGGGATTACCAACTTGGTAGTTATCCCCGTTAAAACCCCCTCCCCGGCCCTCCACCCGCCTGCCTCAGGACCGGACTGCATTCCTGTCCAAAGCATACCGCTGAAGCTGAACTCAGCAACCAACTTACCCGTGGGATCGACCGCTGCTGCTGCTCCGGTCTGCATTTTTGCTGCCCGGCTTCTGACATCAATCCGCTGATCTCCTGGGACAAATTGCTACTGATGTCCACTGTGGCGAGCCCTGGGATCTAACGCTGTTGGCTCCTCGGATCCCGTGTCTGCCTGCCCCAGAGGATCGAGATTTCCTGGCGCTGAGGCGTGACTCTATGTGCAGGCACTATCTGTAAGGACTCTCCCCTGGCCAGGGGAATTTGGCGATGAGCCCCTGCCTGCTGCGGCTGGCCCACGTCCTGGAGGACCTGACCGGAGCCCGGTGGCCAGCACCTGGAAGATGGGTCTTTCTCCTCTCCCGAAGGACCCTTGTCTTGGGACTGTGGAGGGAGTCAGTGGCTACCGGCACCATTTGGTCTCCGACGCCATTTTGCAGCCTATGGTACTGCTGCCCTCTGACCGGCCCGGAGCCTGACCGCCCGGCAATGGTTGCCGGCGACATTTGTTTCTCTGACGCCACTCTATGTAGCCTGTTTACAGCCACATTCCAGGTGATCTGCACATTACTTGGTTTGCCGCACTGGGCTGCTCCCTCCATCGCGGCAGACAAGCGGCAACTTTCTACCCACCAACGATGCGAATGGAGAGGTTGAATGCCAGGCTCGAGTGGCGGATTGTCAAGAGCATCTCTTGAAGTGGAGTGCTGGCTCGGACCGACAGCTTGCTACCAGTTTTAGCCCCGAGCCTTCAAGCGGTCACCGAGACAATTGGAGAACACTTTGCCTGGACCCTCAAAATGGCAGACGTCATAGCACTACTCAGGCAACTCGCGTCTCCCGCAAGTGGTAAGCAAGACCACCGACCCTCAGTCCCTCACCTGCCTGCTGATAACCTCCCTGATAGCCGGCCACTTATCATGTCCCTCTCGGCGTAGCCTGAGGACCATCCTTGTTCTATACTACCTCACTCTGCCTGACCCTAAGATGGCCGCCACCTACGAGGCTTGATTCCACAGAATAAGAAGCCTAAACTGTTTTTGCTCAACTCGCCTGGCCACAAATTTAACCGTAACAGATACACCAGGTTATTACACACAGGGCTGCCACTGCGTGCTTCTTCGCCTCTGAGACTACCTCCACTCAACTTTGTTTGTCTTGCCCTGGGGGGGGGGGGGGGGGTCGCAGCTCTGATCAATCCAGTGTCCTAATGTGATTTGCCCCGGACTTACCTGTTACGGAGCCATCGTGAGGGTGGTTGTCCTCCCCTAAGACACCCTATTCTATTACTCCCTGTCTTTCGGGACGCCCTGCTAGGCTGCGGTCTTCCTGTTTAGACCCCGGTGTGCTTTTTCCTCACGGCCAGAGCCCGGCAAATCTGCGGACCTCCTTGGCGGGACCCCTGAGTAGGGATCAGCACTGCTTGATCACACCCGCAACCTCACTCAGAGCCTCCTCAACCCTAAAAATTCAAGCCCCTCCTCAACCCTAAAAATTCCCCCACTTCTCCCCAGCATGGCAGGGCCCTGCTTAACCGCTACTCCTACACCGTGGTCTATCCTCCTAATCTCTCTAAAACCCCCACTAAACCCTTCAAACACTCCATCCCGAAAAGTCATCCTGCTACCCTGATCTCCGACATGCGATTTAGCGCAGACAAGCGCACAGTCATTAATGACCTCATCTTCTACTCCAGGAAAACATCTCTATGGCGCAAAGTCATCTCGAACCTCCTTAACTTACATGAAGCGAGGAACATTCCGTACGGCATTAAGCTCACGATCACACCTTCCTCAAACCTGCGTGCTGACCTCACCATCACCTTATACAAAAACGGCATCGTCCTGATCCAAACTCCACCCAAAGACCTCAATAAATTTGCGGACTTCTTCAGCCACCTCAAAAAATATGTGCACGACCCTCTTCCGTCCTCGATGCCCCCGATCCATCCCTCAACTAATCCACCAAGGGTGCCCAACCTCTCACAAACCACCCCTCCAAGGGCTCACGACATAGGTTGACCCAGCGCCACTACCATGCTCCCAGTGCTTGCCAACAGATGTGTGCCCAAATCACTGATCTCCTGCCCGCAAGCCCCTCCCTCTCCTAGGGTTATTGAAACCCCCCCCAAGGGCTCACGACATTAGTCGACCTAGCCCCTCTTCCATGCCACCAGCTCATGCCCACAGAACCATCCCCATACCTTTGACCTCCTACCCTCAAACTCTTCCCTCCCACATGGATATTGAAACTCCTCCAAGGGTGTTCGACTCTGGTCGACTTTGCCCCTCCACCAAGCTTCTAGCGCATGCCATCAGAAGCATTGCCATAACATCAGCCTCCTGTCCGCAAGAGCACCCCACTCATAGGGATATTGATACTCTCCACCGCAGAGTTACCAAACTAATCCAGAGCATCCACAACTCCATATTGGATCTAAAGAACCTCCTGCACCTCACCGAACTCTCCTTCTCAAATCTCAAGCTCTTGCAGATCTCAACTCCTCCCCCTTCCATCCAGCCCCTCCTTCACCCATTACCGCTATCCCTGAGACACCTGCGCCCTCGCAAGCAGCTTTGCCACCTCTCGGGGGAGGAAATTCTGGCCCTCCTTCTTACCTACAAATCTACCCCTGTAACTCCTAGCCCTCTAGACCTCGCGGAGGAAGAAATTCTAGACCTACAAATCTGCCCTGTTAACCCCATGCCCTTCAGTTCTGAGTGACGAACACGCTATCCGCACGTTTGCAACCAACCCCAACAGATCTGCTACCCTTCCCACCAGAGGAGTTATCAATAGCAACCTAGCACTAGTATCCATCTCTGCCCCTACTCACGACGCTCACTCCAACCCCCCACTATCCGGCCTCTTAATTAACTGCCGCTCATCAGTAAAGCATGCCGCTGATGTCGCCGATCTCATCCTGAACCAAAAATCGGACTTAGCGATCTTGACCGGATCTTGGCTCAATGAATCCTCATCGCCCTGCCTAAACCTCTTAGTCCCGCCCAACTATAACATCATAAAGCTGGACAGGCAGTCTAAATAAAAGGGGGGAGGCACTACCTACATCTACCGCTCTGACCTTATTTATACTGAACTTCTGGCCGATCCTACAGACTCCTGCGAATACCTTGCACTTTCCATATGCCATAACTCCACCCAAATGTGCAGACTACACATCTTTTACCACCCCCCTGGGCATGAACGACACCTTCACTGACCACCACTTGAAAATCATCACAGCCAAGGTATCCCCCAACAATAAAGACATTTTCCTTGGCGACTTCAACCTGCACTGGAATGACCCCAAGGACCCTCAGGTCAACGCCATTAGAGTCTTTCTGGCTGACCAAGCCTTTACCCAAGCCTGTACACTCCCAACTCACTGAAAAGGCGCCACCCTAGACTGGATTATCGCTAAGGAATCACCGATCAAGCTTATCTCTATAGACCAGGGTTCCTCATTGTACGGCCCGCGGGCTGCTGGCGGCCCGCCCGGCCTTCATTGGCGGCCCGCGGACCTTGATCGATGCCAGTACACTTCCGTGGAGGGAGTAAGCAGGGAAGATGGCCGCAGGAGCAAGCGTTGTGAATTCCCTTTAATACGTATTCACAACGTTTCCTCCTGCGGCCATCGTCTCTGCTTACTGCTTGCATCGGATTGGCCTGCCTGCCTCTGACGTCACACGAAGCTCACGCCCTTTAAAAGTCAGCTGTAACTAGCGCGAGTTACAGCTGACTTTTAAAGGACCTTTTGGTGAGCTTCTTGTGTCCCTCTTCACGACGTCCATCCTGCCCGCAGCCCCGGAGAACCTTCAAGCAGCGCCTGCACAGGTATGTTTATTTTCTTTAATCGTTTGTGCGCGAGACCTACGAACGTGCTTTTTAATATAGTGAAGCCATGCGACCAGAAAAATGTGTCATGTATGTTTTCCTACAGTTACTCCATATGGCTCCTGCGCGCAGCCTCCCCAAGTCCCTATAACTGTGAGCGCATGCACCGGAGACGGCCTTTAAGCCTCCGAGTCTTCCCTCTCTTTCGGTCTCGCTCCTCAGTTAGTGTAAAACCAAGACTTCAGGAAACAGGTATTACCTTCTCTTTCCTCCTTTCCTTTATTTGCTCCCCTGTGAAATGGATCCAAAAAAGAAAACATTTTTGCTGGAAACGTCCTTTTTCTGACACCAGTTCAGCCTCGGGGTGGAGAGGAATAAAAGATTCCAAATGTCAAAAATACATAACTAATTAAAGCAAGACAGAGTGGTTGCAAGGGGGCCAGATTGATTTATTTGCACCTAAACACATTAGCGCCACGTTACAGTGTTTGCCAGTGAAGTTATACTTTTGTTTTCTCCACTCTTTCAACAACATTGTTTTCCCTGTGTGTGAAAGTGCACCTTGCCTGGAGGTACTGAATGGGATTGGAATTGGGAAAACGAAATGTACACAGCGTCTGTGTGTTTACGAATGTGGTCTTTTTAAGCCATACCGCCTATGTTTTGAAAGGATATATGCAATGGGCACTGAAACGGGTCCTTTCCGGGCCCTGTATTCATGGCCTTACCTTTTCATGCGAAAGCACTCACTGCTTACATTTCACATGCTTTACTTAATCTTGCATTCCCTATGTTTGCGTTTTCTAGGATGTAAATTTTTTTTAAGCAGCATATTGTTCTTGTCAAGTGCGTAATTAGAATTGAGTCACATCCAGGTGTTTATAGCGGGTCAGTGCACTGCAAGTTGCTCTTTGTAGTTGCATCGGATTGTGAAATACAGCATTGTCTAATGTTTTGAAAGGTTTATTTTTTTTTACTCTAGCTCCGCCCCCACTGATCCCGCCCCCACAGGCTCCACCCCTATCAGTGCGGCCCTCGGCCACTAACCACACTGTAATTTTGGCCCCCGACAGAAAGTTTGTGAGTACCCCTGCTATAGACCCATATGATTGGTCTGACCACCACGCTATCACCTTCCTTCTGCCTGGCACCCACAAGACTTGGGCACCACAACCTGTGATTCCCAAACATTGGGTTAGAGACACCAAGAACCTTGACTACGGGAAACTGGCAGCTGGTTTTGAGACTGACCTCCCCTCCACCCCCCCCCCCCCATATCACTATGGTCAACAACCTTGCTAAACACTATTCCAAGACTTTATCCAACATTCTTGATGAACTTGCTCTGGTAAAACTAAAAAGAACCCAAATCAAAGACAGGAACCCCTGGTTTAACGGATCCCTCAACAATGAGAGGAGATCCCTCCGGCAGACAGAACGAAACTGGAAACAACACCCGTCAGCAGCACGTCTAAAACTTCCCCGCCAGGCTAGAAATGCCTACAATAGGAAAATCCTCAACTCAAAAAAAGAATTCTTACAGAACTGGAGAATGCGAAGAACAGACTGTGAAAGCTATTCGAACTGGTCAAACACCAATCTAACAAACTGGCAAACACCTCCAAAGAATCCCCTAAATCTCCCATATATCATGCGACAAAATCTCTGCCCTAAGATACGAGCTTAGAGCCGCCACTTATTCCCAGACCCCTACGGCTCTGCCTCTTCCCTCCGCGCTGCCCTCCCAGACATCTCCCAAAAACCAAGCGCACTGGTCCAACTTCATAGTTTATGACGAACATTCCGTCTCGAAAATTCTATCCACCCTAAACCTGAACCGTCATTTCAATGACCCCTCCCCTCTAATTGCTTAGCCGCCTCCTCTCTGGCTATCATCCCTACTTGGTCTGCAATAATCAACGCATCCCTCCTACAGGGATCGATACCTGACTCTCTTAAACCCTGTCCCCTACCCTCTTCAATCTTTACCTTTAACTGCTCACAGAAGTGCTACGCACCGCCAATATCGCCTACCACATGTATGCAGACGACACCCAGATCTACATCAAAATCTCCGCTCCTGAGGACATTCTCTCCTTGAATGAGCCCTTGAAACTGACTGTCCATTGGCTCACCTCTAACCAGCTCAAACTCAACGCAAAAAAAAATAATTTCTTCTAACCTCCCCACCCAAAATCAACCCGGATATTCAGGAATGGATTAAGCGTTAAACTGCCCTTCAACCATAGTGGACTCTGCTAAATCCCTTGGAAAGACCCTAGACTGCAGCCTGAATATGCATGGCCATATCAACCCGATGGCCAAAATAGCTAGATTTCACCTGAGCTACCTAAGAAACCTGAAACCTTTCATCGACACTCCCGACCTGAAAATAGCAATCCAGGCACTATTCATCTCCAGACTAGAATATGGATGCTCTACCCTCGCAGGTCTACCCAAGATCTCTTTGGCCCCAACGTTGCCGCCAGACTCCTAACAGGTTCTAAGAAGTTCGACCACATCTCTCCACACCTCAAAGCTCTGAACTGGCTTCCTCTCGAGGCCAGAATCCAACTTAAGCTGGCTTGCATCACTCACTAGGCTCTATACTCTAACTCCCCTGCATTTCTTGCCCAGAAACTCTTGGTATCCGGAGGAGCCAGAAACTCCAGGTCCTCCAGAGACCTCTTGCTCCAACCAGCACGCTTGCGGAAAACAAAACGTACAATCAGGCTTTCTCTGGGGCCGATCCAAGAATATGGAACTGACTCCCATCCGCCTTTAGAAGACCTCCATCTCTGGCACGCTTTAAAAAGGAGGCCAAAACCTTCCTAATGGGAAAATTCCTCTCCTATCGCTTACACTACAATCTCCTCAGCGACTTTGTTCTACCTCCTATTACGGCCTCTCCATGGTTACTCCGGATGACACTTACCTGGGCATCCCACCTGGTTCTTGTGACCACTTGTTTCTTGTATAATGTATCTATCTGTTTTTTTGTTTTTTCTCATCCCAAATGTATCCACCCCTCCTAAGTCTTTTGTTTTCCGATTCCGATTTCAATCTTTATTCTCGGTCTCTTGGACCATCAAAGATAAAAGTACATAAAAAAGAACTTTGAGCATTTAACAATGTTTTAAACAAGTTCAATCAATCAAATACCTTAAAAAAATTCCATATTTCAAAACATTTAAAAGCATTAAAATAATCTTAAAAAGTACACCAGTAAGTTATACTTTAAACTTTATACAGAGGCCCCTGTTTTTAAAATGCGAGATCGAACATGCCACATTGCCATCAGATACTTTGATAATGCAAAAACGATCGGGGGTGACAAATCAGTTTTGAGAATTCTGAATGCCTGTGAGTAATTCCTAAAGCCCATGTTTTTAAGAATAGGTAAAAGCCAATATTTCCTCGCTCTTTGATAAGCTTTACAGAAGAGAGTCACGTGTAAATCATTCTCATGAGGGTATGTGCAGGCAGGACACAGCTCTACCCCCGGGGGCCTAAACCAGGAACTCGTAAAGGCCCTCAGTGGGAGAGATCCGTATCTCCATTGTAGGTATAACTTTCTTGCCAGCACAGGACCCATTCCATCCAGTACACTTTCCATTTTATAGGAATCTTTCAATTGTATAAATGCGTAGGTTAAAGATCCCATCCGTGTATTGGCTATACTATTTGACAATTTCAACTGATAGTATAATTGTGAAAGTGCCTTCCTAGAAATCCTGTTACATGAGTTTAGAGGGTCGATCCAAAGTTCGGAAAGACCTAGACTTTCACATGTACTCCTTATATATTTTAGCCATGGGATTCTAGAAATGATTGGTAAGGCCATGAACTCTTGGAGCTCTTTTCTATAATCCTCGAGGTCTTGGCTGCTCCATATTCTTCGCCAAAGGGCCAGGGGCTTAAGTCCTAGCTCCTCGGCGATTGGCCTTAGGCCTAGATCCAGTCTTAGGGGCACCAGTGGGGTACTCGAGGGAAGGGCCGCTAACTGCCTGAGGAACCTGTTCTCAGTTGATGTTAAATTATCTGTAGATACATGGCCCCAGAGCTCCGCCCCATAAACAACTGAACCCCGTGCTTGAGATTTGTAGATCTGTATCATAGGGCCCAGAGGGCGATATATGGATTTACCCACCATTCTTAGAATTCCCCCCGTCTTCTGCGATAGTTTCAAATTTGCCCTAGCCAAATGGGTCCCCCATGTCATTTTCTCATTCAGGGTAACCCCCAAATATTCAAATGTTGTGACCCTCTCCAGTCTCACCTTACCCAAGAGAGGGTTTGGACGTGTTGAAGGTGTTGGGTTCAGAATCATGAACTTTGTTTTGGAGGCGTTAATTTCTAAACCCCTCTCAATACAAAATTCCAAAAACTAGTCCACTATCCTTTGAATTCCCATGGGGGATTTGGAGAGCAGCAGGGTGTCGTCTGCAAACATTACAGCGGGCACCCTGCTGCCGTTTAATTTAGGAGCATCAATGTCATTTATCCTAGACAAGTGGGCGATTACCCCGTTGACAAAGAGGCAGAACAGGGTGGGTGCTAATACACATCCCTGTCTCACCCCCCTATCAACGGGAAATCTTTCTGTTAAGCCTCCCATCCTGCCACACCTGACCTGCGCAAAGTTATTCTGGTGTAATTTAATCAGTATGGCTAGGATGTCATGCGGGACTCCCATATCACCCAGGACGTTCCAAAGTTTTGATCTAGGCACCAGGTCGAAGGCAGCCCTTAGATCCACGAATACCGTGTACAGGCTGCCCCCTTCCAAATGCGCAGTCCTCCAATATATGAGACTAAGGCGAAAAATTTGATCAATGGTGGATACCCCCTTCCTAAACCCAGCCTGATAAGGGCTCATGGTAGCGGTGTCCTCTATCCAATTCTGCAGACGGTCGAGAATAACCCTCCCAAAAAGCTTTTGCGACACGTCTATCAAGCTAATGGGTCTGTAGTTGGATGGGAGCAGGGGGGAGCCTTTTTTAAAAATCGGGACCACCTCTGCGCCCAGCCAAGTACAAGGTATTTCCATGCCCTTTAAAATCGCATTAAACAACACCATAAAATAAGGGGCCCATATATCTGGCTCTTGCCTGAAGAGATCACCTGGGAGACCATCCAGACCAGGTGCCTTTCCCGCTGACAAGCCTGATATAGCAAGCTGGAGTTCCCTTATAGTAAATGGATCCCCTTCCTTGCAATTACGGACATGCGGGATAATACTAGTGCTACCGTTGCCTGGCACCTCTGAGTATAGTGACTGAAAGTGCTCCTGCCAGGCTTTTGGAGAAATATTTGGCTCTATAGCCGAGACAAGTTCCTCAGAGCCAGAATTCACAATTCTCCAGAACTTCCGCGAGTCCATAGAGGCTAGAGCACTTGCAATTCTCTCCCATTTGTTCTGGTCCCACTCGAGCTTGGCATTAGTAATTAATTTCTTATATTCATGTCTCTTGTTTTGTATCTCCGACCTGCTATTGCGGTTCTTGATACTCGACAAGAGATCCTTCCTTGCCCTACGACACGCCACATTGAACCAAGTGGGGTGGTTCCTTCCTCTGCCCCTCCTAGGACCATTATTGAATAACTCCGAAGATAGGGTCTTTACGAGTTCTTCATGGAGTAGCCATATTTGATTGTTATTAGCCCCTGTACTAGGTTCAACACCCAAGAGCGCCATTTTTTCCAAAGTGGGAATGAGGCTATTATAAAGCCGAGGTAATTTGTCTACACATGTTACTAATTTTTCCCACTTAATTCTTCTCCTGTTATTTTCTACGACCAGGTCGGGGTGTATCTTGTGATGTTCTCCTTCCCCACGACCCCGGCCGGGGAGAAGAAAGTCCAATTCTAGGGCGTTGTGGTCGCTGTCTTCTCTGTCGGTGACCTTAAAATCAACGACATGTGGCCATGAGGAGAGTTGCACTAAAATGTAATCAAGTCTTGACTCCCTGCCCTTCCGATTAAATGTGGGTTTACTCGGGATATCAGACTTGGCTCGCCCGTTACAAGCCCTAAGTCCATGTCTCAAGGTTAGGGCTGTAATCTGTACTGCCAGCGGGCTCCAAGCTTTTGGGGGAATAGATTCGATCAGTGGGACTTGCCATCTTGCCTCTTCCTCTAGACTTGCCCCATCTAAAAGACCGGGTAGGGGTTCATAGTGTGAGTTCAAATCCCCTCCCACAATGAATGGGAACCCAGGGGGCAGTTCAGCTAAAAGGTCTGTGAGCTTGTCAATAGTAGGCAATTCCTGCGAGGTTGGAACCGGTCTCGAATAGACATTCACCACCGCTAGTCTGCAGTGGTAGGACCATTCCAATAAAACCACTAGAATATCATCTGAGGCCACAGGGAATTGTGTTGCTTTACATCCCAAATGGGCAGCAACCCACGTTTCAAGACCGCCTGATGGCCGCCCCCTACCGCCCCATTTAGCGGGGATAGAAAATACAGCGAAACCCTGCCTCTCATGTACCTCTCTCTCCCAGGTTTCCTGGAACATACAGAGGTCTTTGGTAACAGTATATTCAGTCCATTCATTACAATCAGACTTGTTTCCCAAACCCGCGACGTTCCACGATAAAATTTTGAGTGGCAAGGATCTGTCACTCCGGGAGATATTACGGGTACAATCATTCCCTTTGTTGTTACTCATGGTCTCTCTATGCGATAGAGGCATACTTATTTGTCCCTTTGCATCCTGGGATGTATTGCTGGTGGGGTTACTCAGGGGGACGTAATGTTCCAGGTCGGTGGGGTGCTCTAGTTCTTGATTTATTTCATCCTCAATCTCCTGTGCTACAGGATTAGACTTCCCGCTGCGGTCTGCGGGCAGTCAATCGACCATTTCTAAAGTGCTGTAGCTATTCCAGGTTGGAAGATGGAATTGGTGGTGGGGCCTCCGGGAGGGATAATTGTGCTCACCTGCACCCCAGTTGCCTCCTTTCCCATGATAAATTTCCCAGCCCTCTTCGGCCATGTTGGGAGTGTGGTGGGCAGACTCCTCTCTTCGAGGGTTGGATGATGCTCTCCATCCTCTAAATGGACCCCCTCCCAATCTCTCTGGGTAGGAGTGGACTGTGTTGAGATCGGGATGCCCTTGATGTTGTCTACTAGGGTGGTGGAACACTCCCCTTACATTTTGGGCTCCCCACCCAACCTGTCTTTGCATCTGGGTCTCCCAAATCTCACCTTCCCTATTGTGTGTCCGTGGAGGATAGAAGAAAGAGAGGGGTAGGGATTGAATGGTCGTTCCCTCTTCACTTGCAGCCCATCCATTAATATAACGGACTGTCCTTGGGTCTTTAAAATTGACTATGATACAGTCACCGTTAATAGATTTGGTTAGACTGCCCAGCCACGAGACCCTTCGTACCATTAGAACGGGGCTGGAAATACCTTCAGGTAGCGGTCTATAGGTACATAACCAATTGATCACCTTATTTTTAAGGGAAAGAGTAGATTCATTAGTGGAAGCATTCAGTTCTGGCACTCCTACCAGTACAACGGTATATGGGGCTGCCTCTGGTAGTAGGTTTATTAACCCAGGGTTTGGCCTCTTCTTCGCTCCCTCTCCCAATGGGTCCACATTATTCAATAGTTCACTAGGGGCGGGGTTGCTTTGCCCGCATCTGCTAACCCTTATTAGAGGGGATGATGGGTGATTAAGCTGGTCTGTATGGTTTTTTTGAACGACTGCCCTCGATTTTGTATTGGTGTTTGTCGGCGGGGTGGGTAGTGCCTGCTGTATTGAGTGTGCGGGGCTTTTGGCCTGATTATTAAGCTGAGGGCGGCCAATTTTTGTAACCCCGTTAGGACCCTTTGTTCCACCCCTGTTTGCTGGTTTCAAACTATCAGCTAGTTGTACTGTCGATTTCTCAATAGCCACCAACCTAGCTTCTATTTTTATCAGTCTTTCCTCAAGTGGGCTAAGGAGTTTCCTGATAAGGGTGCCGATGTCAGCTAGGGTAATGTCCTCTTCAACAGACTCACATGGATTTAAATCGGGATGGTTGTTTGTCTCCCCTATTACATTGGAGCTGGTATGCCCAGCTCTGCCCTTTTGTAGGATTTCCCTGTCATTCAAAACGGAGCTTCTTGTTGACGAGCTGGTGCAAGGTTTTATGGGAGTTAATTTGCGCACCCTCCTGGTCTTAGATCCTCCGCTCTTTTTGGGGATAGCTCCTTCCCTAATCCCCTTTTGCTTATTCACTTTAGCAGTTTTAGAGTTGGGATTATCCCTATTAGTCACGGGGCTTTGATTTATAGATTTAGGGAGGGGTTGAGCAGGCGGGAGGGTTAACATGCTGAAATCAATAGAGTCACTAGGGTCCTTTCGACTTGACTGTGAGGTGTAATTTAATATATCTGGGGACCCAGTGAGATTATTCGTGTCATCCCCCCCTGTGCCCTCCCCCCCTGTGTCCAACACAATCAATTCAGAGCTTACCACAGGAGATTTTGCCTGTGCCAGAGGACCCATGGACGATCTCCGCACCCAGTCCAGTTCTTGAGAGATTCGTCTTTCCAGTAACGTAATGTCCTCTATTAGCAACGACCCAGCTTTTACAAATTATTTGTCCAGTGTACCCTTGGAGGTCGATGCGCCAGCCATGGCGCTTTTGCTTCTGGTTTCAATTGGTGGCATCCCTGCAGACACGTACCAGTAGTGACCCTCTGTGTCTACTGGTAGATTTGGAAGATCCAGGGGGAGTGGCCCAGGCCCGACCTCTCCCGTCCTCTAACGGCTGCGACCGCGCGCGTACCGCTAGCGCGTGTTTGCTTGGCCCTTACTATAGGAGAGGGGGCGTGTAGGAGGCGGGGCAGGGAAGAGGCTCCAGGTGTGCTCGTGGAGGTTGTAGGCGTGCACCCTGGACCTCGCAGTCCCGTCCGGTGTTCCGGTCCGCCGATACCCCCCTGCAACTGTGAAATGTCCTGGCTGGTTCAAGGGTCAAAGTCGGTGTCCCAACGTGCTCCTCCAGGAGCTGGCAATAAATACTCGAAGCCTCCGAGCGGCACCCGCAAAGCGGGGGCCACGAGGCGTGGGTTTAGCGGAGGCGGGGCAGGGAAGAGGCTCCAGGTGTGCTCGTGGAGGTTGTAGGCGTGCACCCTGGACCTCGCAGTCCCGTCCGGTGTTCCGGTCCGCCGATACCCCCCTGCAACTGTGAAATGTCCTGGCTGGTTCAAGGGTCAAAGTCGGTGTCCCAACGTGCTCCTCCAGGAGCTGGCAATAAATACTCGAAGCCTCCGAGCGGCACCCGCAAAGCGGGGGCCGCGAGGCGTGGGTTTAGCGGAGGCGGGGCAGGGAAGAGGCTCCAGGTGTGCTCGTGGAGGTTGTAGGCGTGCACCCTGGACCTCGCAGTCCCGTCCGGTGTTCCGGTCCGCCGATACCCCCCTGCAACTGTGAAATGTCCTGGCTGGTTCAAGGGTCAAAGTCGGTGTTCGTATCCAACAGAAGAACTTTTCCCCAACAGAGTACTAAGGCAGGTTCAGTATGCAGCGCGAGGCTCCAAAGAAAAGAACAGTCACAGCAAAGTCTCTCATTCAGGCATGAGTGAATGCAGGATTGAAACAATAAAGTTCTGCTATTCAACACCACAAAAAATAAACTCTGTTCATGAGTTGGCCTTTAGGGATAAAAAAAAAGCAGCAGAAAACGATTATTCCTCCGAAAGTTGTAGAGCTTTCTTTGAGAGTCAAAGGGCAACTGAAAGGACGACTAGAAACAGATATTGAGGCGGGCTTTACTTCAGGGAAGCCTCTGGGTCGTCAATTGTACGCTAATATCAGGAAGGTTGTAGCGTGTTTTGGAAGTCCCGGTTCTTTCAAATAAAATAATTAAAAAAAAATAAACACGCGCGCAGCGCGTGTAAAGTACCCGTAGCAGCTGGTGTCTTTGAGATTGTGGCCGCGTCTGAAGAGCCAGGTACGTGATGAGGCAGTTTACGATGTGCTCCGATTGTAAGGAGTGATACTGCGAGGCCGTGAGAAGGGAAACAGCATGAATCCGTGGCAAGCGTGCTTCACAAAAGAATGTGTTCCAGGCAAAATCAGAGTTCCTCACATAAGTAAGAAAAATAAGTTTTCAAACGTGAAATCCATCGGGCGATAAGGGATGAGTCCACATAGGAGGCAGGAACAGCTCCTAGATGTAATTCGAGTTTATCCGGACAGGCAGGATCAGCTATACTCGAATCAAAAGTGCTTTACACACCTCAGCTGCCATTCCTCGAGCTCCGATGTCACAACAAAAACCACACTAGTGGCATGACACGTATTGTCATGCCACTTTGTTTTCCACTTATCAATCCTGTAAAGCGCTCTGATACCCTCACGGGTCTGGTTCGCGCTCTATAATACTCAAATAAATAAATAAAATAAAACAGATTTGCTGAATCGCAATTTTCACAGATTGTTTATGCACTATATAGTTTTATCAGTAAAACTGCATGTTAGTGGGAAGGTTTGTGGCCATTTCAATAGAAAATATGCTATTTGTAAATGCTGGTGCGCTATCAAATCCGGCTTTAGTAATAAATGTATTAAACGTGAGTTTTTAAACATGAACTCAGAAACATTCTTGTTCCCGCCCTGATGACAATGCTATGTCGCCTGGTCCACACAGCTGCAGCTTCAAGGTCATCGTCATCTCTCCTGCATCTATTGACATCACTGGGCATTCATCTTCTGTGCCTCCTGGTAACTCCTGAGTGTCATAGACTCTGCCTCGTCTGCTTGGAGGTACTTGAATCCATCTTTGGGTTCCACCGGACACTTTCACCTTCTCCAGCAGCGGCATCTTCCTTTGGTTTTTGGTTTCGGAAGGAGTTAGCACTTCTTGAGGGTCTACCACCTCCAGATCTAGCTTTTGGGCTAGATACCTGGAGGGGTTTGAAATGGAGAACTTTGTGAGACAGGCAGGCAATCTTTGGCTGTATTCTAGCTTCAAGAGGCAGCCAATGTAGAGATTTTAAGACTGGGGAAATGTGTGCATTTCTTTTTGTTCCCGTGGTCAGTCTGGCCACAGCATTCAATGCAGCCCTCAGTGGGGCCAAGGTATATTTAGGGAGGCCACAGAGCGTAGCCCTGCCATAGTCTAGCCTTGGCAAAACCAGCGCTTGGACCACCTGCTTGAAGTCAGCTTGTGGAAGGAAAGGTTTGAGATTCCTGAGTAATCTCATCTGGTGGTTCGCTCCCTTGCACGCCTTGCTAATACGATTCTTTAAAAAAAAAAATCTTTTTATTAACCATGCTCATAGTATCATACTTTACAGGACAGTGTTCATATAGCATGTGGTAGAATAAAATTTTACAGTACAATGTAAGGCTGTCGTAGACACAGGCTGGGCATTCAACTGTTAAAAACCTGACGCTAACCCACCCCCTATCGCCCTGTATTTCCGCCAAGGCCCCCAGACCTTCTTCCATTCCTTAGTGGAATATGATTCTTTATATTTAAATGCTTGTCCAGGGTGATTCCGAGAGATTTGGCTGAATCATTAATGTGGGGGAGCAGTTGAAGGCAGTGAGATGGGTCATCCAGACGTCTAACTTGGGGTATGATTCGGAGGAGAAATGAGCAGGAATTCAGTTTTGGAAGTGTTGAGTTGGAGATAGTTCTCAGTTAGCCAGTTTTGAGTATTCCTGAGGGTAGTGTTGAGTGATATAAGATTTTCTGGGGAGGAGATTTTCAGGTAGACCTGCGTGTCATCAGCGTACATATGGAAGTGACTGTTCATTGAATTTAGTGCATTAGCTAGTGGTTCCAAGAATAAGTTGAAGAGTATGGGAGATAAGGCGGACCCTTGTAGGACCCCCATTGAAACTGCAGTGGGCTGGGATAGAGAGTGGTTCACCTTTATTCTTTGGGATCTGTGATGGAGGAAGGACGAGACCATGGCAACACCAGACCAGAGAGGCCCATCCTGTGCTCAAAGATAGATAAAAGGTTGTCGTGATTTACAGTGTCGGACGCAGAGGAGAGGTCAAGGAGGATTAGGAGGCAAGATTCATTTTGGTCGAGCATTCTTAAAATGTCATTCATAACGTGAATGAGAGCCGATTCAGTGCTGTGTCCACTCCGAAAGCCAGATTGATGTTGGTCTAGGAGTTGGAAATTCTCAATGTGAGCACAAAGTTGTGATTGGACGCATTTTTCAAGGAGTTTGGCCAGAGTAGTGATATTGGAGATAGGGCGGAAGTTGTTAAGGTCGGTACTATTAGCATTAGGTTTTTTTAATATAGGTGAAACCTGAGCTGCTTTTAGGCACTCAGGGATCGTACTTTGAGTCAGTGAAGCATTGATAATCTTTGTCCAAAGTAATGGGTCGCTAACATGATTGGATGGCTTGATACTTTGAAGAATCTTCTTAATGTCACTTTCGCTGAAGAGAGTAAAGGTGCCCCATGAGGCATTGTTCTTGGTATTCCGACTAGTTGGTTCGAGCTGATCTAAGAGGGCCGGAGGGTGCACAAACCAATAGGATGGCAAAGAAGCCTTCTTAGAATCCAGTTCGATATTGAGGAGTCTTGATTTCTCAGTAAAGAAAGCAGCCAGAGCTTCACTTGAAGGTGGGCTGAGTTCTGGATCAAGGCGATTGGGAGCTTCCACCGATTGTTTAACAATTTCAAAAAGTTTTTGGGGGCGATTAGAGGCTTGATTGAGTTGGGATCTGAAATAGTCGGCCTTGGTGCCCCTGATTTGTTTGTTATAAGTACTCTATACTGTTCTAAGGACTTTTAGCTGTCTGAGGATGGTTTGGATCTCCAGGATCATTCAATTGCCCTTAGGTTGCGTCGCTCAGAATTTAGGTTGTCATTGAACCATGGTTTGGAGATTTTTATTGAAGCATTTTTTTGTTGGTGTGGTGCAATGGAATCCATGATACTTGAGATGGTAGAGTTGTAAAAGTTTGTGAGTAAATGAACCTCTGACATGTCAGCTTGAGAGGAAAGGGCAGATTTACATTGGGTTGATAGTTCAGCTATATTAATATGTCTAAGGTCCCTTTTCCATATCTTCAACTTCTTTCGGTTGAGCCTTCCTCAGGAACACCTCCCTGTTAACATAAAAGAAGATGCTGTGATGATCGGACCAATCACAAGGGGAAATGTTATCCAGTGTAATGGGTTTCCTTTGGATATATTGAGATCAATAATTTGTCCTTTATTATGAGTTGGCTGGTCACAGTATTGAATTGGCTCATGATCATCTAAGAAAGATTTAAGGCATGTAGCAGCTTGGTCATTGGGGTTAGACCATTGAAGGTTGAAATCACCGAGGAAGATTTGGGACAATACGGAATTAACATTGCGGGAAATGATTTCCATAAATTGTTCGATGAAGGAGAGATTGTTACCCTGGGGGTGATAGAATGTATATAGTTTGCATATTGGGAGTTGGTTCCTTGAAATGTTGAGACAGAGGTATTCACTGGAGGAAGGCGCAGAGGACTCAGAGTGAGAAACCGAGAGTGTACTCCGATGTATACAAGCTAGGCCACCGCCCTTCTTCTTTGCTCTGTCGAGACGAAATATGTAATGGGAAGGCAGCACAAGAAGGTCTAGGATAGGAGTGGAAGATGGATTCAGCCAAGTTTCAGTGAGAATGATGATATCTATCTCATTGTGTTGGATGAGCTCGAAGATATCAGAGGCGTATTTACTGGCTGATCTGCAGTTGAGCAATACACATTTAAGTCACACCGGTGTGTGGGGGAGAGGCGTCTGTGTAATGTTCACTCACTTGAGGTTGTCATTACGATTCTGGGATTGTGTGGGGGTTCTCTGCTCAGGTTAGCGTGAATGGCTTGAATTTGAACGAAGGAGTCTTGTTGATGTCTAAGGTAAGGGAATAAGAGATGACCAGATCATTGATATCATTAGACGCAGGATCGGTCTTCGTCCTTCTGGGCCGGGAATGAGCTTTAGTGAGAAGTAAGGTATTAAATTTAGAGAGGGGAGAGAGATGGACAGGGACAGATATAGCGCTAGAGGGGACTCTGGGCACATTTTGAAGGGAGAGGAGGTAGTTGTTCAAGGGGAGATGCTCAATTAAGAGGGCTTTTAGGTCATGAAGTTCGGCCGTAAGAAGGTGCAACTAAAGAGATACATCATCAAGGCTCGCCACCAGGTCAGAGTGCTGGATGAGGGGTAAAGGATGTGTAGGAGGATCCAGTAGAGAGGTGGGGCCACGAGGGGGGCCAGAGAGGTCTAAGGCAGTACTGCGAAGTTCCAGGGTGGGGACTGGGTCATTGAGGATTTGCAATGTTCCTGATAGCTTGAAAAGAAGGGCTGGGGAATGAGAGATGGTGGGTGGACGAATTGCCTGTGTGTCGGGGGTGGTCAGATGGGGGTTGAGTGGGTTTGGCTGATCGTGATCCGAGGAGGGCCGTTGCCGGGTCTCCTGCCAACCAGGTGGCGTGGATAGAGGGATGAAGGAAGAGGCATCATCTGATGGGAGCACAGACGGTAGGGCGTGGGAGAACCTCTCAGCTCGAGAGTCACCCTGTATCGAACTTACGAGTGGAGTGAGCCCATAGGCTCGCCAACCATCTGAAATGGTGGTCGAGTGGATTGATATAATCCGACCGGGGACAGGGAGGATCTGAGATCAGCTAAAGGAGGAGTAAGGTTTAGAGAGAGTGGGGTACTCTCATCTGTGATAGGGGGAGTACTGGTTGAATACAGAGTATTTGTAGGGTATGGGTAGGGGTCAGTGGATTTGGCGTTCACCGCTTTTCTGAGAGTAGGGAAAATATTGACAATTTTAGCCAGGTTGAAATTAGAGGCTTGGATTAGGATGATACCATTGTTATAGAGGGTGATAGTGGTGTTGGCTTTGAGGGGGGACGAGGGTGAAGTTGTTTGAGACCGTGTGGGGTTTTCCTAGTGCCTGATATTTGAAGCAAGGAATAGAACACAATCCGCCAACATGCCTGTTTTCTGGTATAGAAGATGGCTTTGTGTTAAATGTCCGGGTAGGAGATATTGTTATGTGTTAGTGAGTGCCTTATAATAAATACCTATTTTCATAAATACACTGTGTGGTTCTTTTTCACTTAACCTATACCAATAAGATTAAGATCTGGTAAAACAAGCTGCTTTACACTCCTTCTGGACTAAGCCTGGAGGCTGCTCTCCACAGCTACCACTGAGAGAGCTTTCTAAGGTTGTCTAAGACCACTAATATCACCATAAGGATTGTCTGGATTAGTGCGGGTGGACGGAGGCCTGCCAGAACTTTTTGACACCCTGAAGAAAGCCATGTGTACAGAACGCGTGCTAAAGGCTGCTGATTTCTCCAGAGAATTCATTGTGGAGATAGTCGCCACATAGCATATGTGCCATGCTCTCACAGCTGGACAAAGAGGACCAGGATCAACCTGTAGCCTTCATCAGTAGCAGGTTACTTCCCAGGGAACAGCAGTCGAGTGCAATAGAAAGAGAGACCTTTGCAGTGGTCTGGGTACTGAAGAAGCTGAGTCCATACCTGTTTGATGCTCACATCTGGTATCAGACAGACCCTAGACCCCTCAGATGTCTAATGTAGACCAGGAACGAGAATACCAAACTGTTGAGGTAGTGAATCTCCTTACTGGGAATGGACTTTCTGGTGAAACGGCATCCTGGACCAGACCACACCAAAGCTAATTGTCCCTCCATGTTTTTCTGCCTTAGTGAAGACAACTCCCATGGGGTAGTTCTCACCACTTTCAGCTGGGGGGACATGTGTTACACCTAGCATCCTTGGCATTGGTTTTCCTCCTTAGCTCTTGTCTTCAACCCTCCTGTTTTGCTTTACCACTGCTAAAGTGCTTTCTCCTTAAAACATGGTAGAATTGGTTTATACCCTATTGCCATATTTAATGTACTTATAAGTCCCTAGTAAAGTGCACCACATGTGCCCAGGGACTGTATATTAAATGCTACAAGTGGGCCTGCAGGAATGATTGTGCCGCCCACTTAAGTATCCCTTCAAATATGTCTCGGACCTGCCATTGCAGGCTGTGTTTACAGTTTCCAAACTGCCATTTCAACCTCACAAAATAATCCTTTTGCCAGGCCTAAACCTTCCCTTTTACTACTTATCTGTTGGCCCTGGGGTATGCCCTTGACAGCCTAGTGGACAGGGTATAGTGTATTTGAAGAGTTAGACATGTAATTTTAAGTTTTGTGTGTCCTGGTAGTGAAAAGCTCTAAAATTATTTTTTCACTACTGCAAGGCCTACCTCTCCCATAGGATAACATTAGCATTACCTTATTACATCTCATTAATGATCATTTTCAAATGGGAGCAGGTAACCAGTTTATGATTGGAATTGGAATGAAAGATCCTCCCTCATGATGAAGTCAGATTTTAAACTACAATTTTGAAAATGCCACTTTTAGAAAGTTGCAAAAGCAACAATTGATGGACAGAATGCTGAACAATTTCAAACACTCACTACCAGGAAGATATCTAGGCCTTTATCCATCGTTCTTTTGTTCACGATGCTACCGCAGTTTGGACCTAGCCATTTGCAAATAAGTCTTGACCCGGCTTCCTATGGGAACAGTCCATCCCGAACAGCCAGGCCTCCTCCTCTCTGGACCTGAAACAAACATCCTAGGGCCAGTTTCTGGGTATCACCCCATATCAGCCAGGATAGCCTGAATCCCGTAGCATAGCGCGCCCCGGGTTCCACGTCTGGGCAACCCCGTCCCACTTGGGGTGGCAAATGCAAAAAGAATAATTGATGGACGGAATGCTGAACAATGTCAAAAACCCAACCCAGTCAGAGATCTGGGCCTAAATCCATTGTTTTCTGCTCACCACGCCACCCCGGTTTGGACCTAGCCATATGCAAATCAATCTTGACCTTGCTCCTCATGAGAACAGTCCTGCCTGACCTGCCAGGCCAGGTCCTCCCTGGACAGGAAGCAAGCATCCTATTGCTGGTTTTGGGGTATCACCCCTCATCAGCTAGGATAGCCTGAATCCAGTGGCATGGCGAGCACGTGGCATATGGCTAAGTCCAAACTGAAGTGGCGTGGTGAGCACAAAAGCAATTGATTTAGGCTGAAATCTCTGCACTCTGGGTGAGTGTTTGACATTGTTCAGCATTCCGCCCATCATTTGTTCTTTTTGAACTTTTAGAAAGTTTGCATTTTCCAGCCTTAGCCATTTAGTGAATGCAGCCTGTCTCTGGGTCACATGACAGGGTGTAGCTGACATTTGAGCTTTGGGTTTTTCTACTAGACAGCCATAAACAATAGAGAGCTTAGGTGTGCCTTGGTGGGCCTTCACGGACCCGATTGGCCATCACTGACAGGATGGAAAAGCTGAGCTGGGAACAGCCCTACTTACACTTGAATAGGCTTTGTCCTGCCTGCAGACAAAGGGTGCATACCACTTGTAGTTAATGTGGAGCAAGGACAGGGAAAGTAGGATGCCTTGTAGTGAGGCTGACAGGGCCCATGCCCAGTCTCTGTTTTAGTTCCACGTTTTATCTTGACATTGTTTTTCTAATTGTGACTTTTAATATGCTTTGCGCTTAAACGATAATGTATTGAGAAATTATTATGTATGCTGTTCATTTCTTAGCAAGCATTATTATCATGTCATTTGTACACTTTGTCCAAGGCTAGAGTACATGGAACGCAATACCCTTGTCTGGCTGGGGACAGCTCTTTAGCTTACGACTAACAATAGCATCAGCATTGCACTTTTGACAGTGTTTTTATTATATATACAAGCTCTTCGCCACATTCGACGAGGAGCACTTCAGCTGGGATTGTCCTGGACTAAACGTGCTGTGACTGAGATGCAGTCCTGCTGACTCTGACTCCTATCCTGCAATGGACGATAGCCTGTTCTCCACAGGACGGCTTCCTAATACATCACACTTGGGTATGGGGAGTTTGGCTATCCCTGGAGATCTAGCAGAGGGTACTCCCACTATGCTCTTGATAGAATAGGTAGTGTTAGGTAGGAGTATAATCATAGTAACATCATAATGGTTGAACTGATTATCTTTACCACCATTCTTATAATGCTGGTTACAATGCTTTGTTTCTTCAGCCTTATAATTACAGCACACTCTTTATGTGCAAGAATGCAATTGTTTTAGTAAATGTTTTAAAATCTAAGTTGTATCTGTTACCTTGGGCATGCAAAAGTAGCCAACTAAAGGGTAGATCTGATTTCCACGATTCCTTGGGAGTAGTAGAGTGACCATGTTTGAGGTTGCTGATATCATCTTTTACACTGGTAACGTTAGGGGTTCAGATGGGGCATTATGAGCCAGCTAGGAACCAAGCCAACATTTTCTGATAAATACGTGTGAATTGAGTTCCTGTATTTTGATGTCTAAGTTGTCTAGATGCACAGTCCTGCTATATTCGTAGGAACCGTATAACAGCCTGTGGACTTCATAGGTAAACCTCTAGAAGCTTCTTCCTCTTCAAAGGAAGGCCCATCCCAGGTATAAATAATTGCTCCACAACCATGACCTAAGGTACTTTTGTTCACTGGGCCTAACTGGGTCACTTTAGCCAGCCTGCGCTACATCCTTGTCAGCTTGACCTTGTGACTTTGTTTCGGTCTGGCACCACCAGATCTCCACAGTTGGCATATTGTACTTTTTGGTGACTATTTTGCAGAAATCTCGAAACATGCATATCTCCAAGTCTGCTGAATAGATTTCTTGTTGTTTTTGTCTGGTTTTATTTATTAAAGATCACTCTAGTTTTCTAAACTGGCTAATCACCCAATAGGGTATCCAGGAGCTTGTACTGTTTGAAGTGTTGCACAAATACACATTTCCTCTGAATTTCATCCTGGCTGCTCTGTTCCAAGCTACAAGAGGGGTATGCACAGGTTAATTTAGGTTATGCTTGTAACTTCACCCTGACAAGGATTGTGGTTTCTGCTTGAGTATGGGTTTACCTCCCCTCAACCAGTAACCCAATTTCTCTCTATGTGTATATATAGATTAAATATATCTATATCTGTAGGAGTCTCTACCTGGGTAGTTATAGTTAGGACTATGTTTCCATAGGAAATTGATTTTTTGGTTTGCTAATAACTTTTGCAGTGTTTGACAAATCTTCAAGCAACGATATGCAAAAAGTCTTATCTTCCTTCCTGGAAAATTTCAGGGTGATCCATCAAACAGGAACCAACAAAAAGTGGGGGTCCCAAAACAAGTTTTCCCCATGCAGTTGTGAACAGATATACCACAAAAACAGCTGAACAGATTTTCGCTAAATATGGTAAAAGCTAGACCTTGGTCCAGAAAGTGTGCTTTTGTGATTTGGTTTAAATCCATGAAAGAAGATGTGATTGGTTGCCACCATGTCAAACAATTCTGTTTACAAACAACATTACCAAGATGGTGCTAGTCTTATGTGAGCAAGGCGGCATAGCAAGGGCGAAACACATTATGGTGGATCAGCAATAAAATTGTAGCACTTTCACTCCCTGAGCGTCAAGGCTATTGTTTACTGCAGCACGAAATGTTGAGATATTACCGAATGGGCTAGTTCCGCTTCTTTCGACGTCACTCTTGAGTTGGCAGCTGTGCCGTCGCCAACAAGTGTTAATACTATATATATATATAATCAGCAGCACACCACCCTTCCTCAATCTCACAGGAACAGGAGCACGAACCACAAGTAGGTGCAGATTTGAGTTTATTTGATTTAGACAAGCAGCATGACGCGTTTCGACTCCGAAGAGTCTTGATCACATGACACGCTTCACCGTACATGGTTAGTTTTTATACCTATTTTTAAGACAATTTTTCTTTTTTTTTTCCTTTTTTCTTAAAGTGACAAGTGCCAATGATTGTGCAAGGTCAAGCATAAAGATAGATGACATATTGTCTATTTGTAATTTGAAATTATAGTCAATATTCGTACATTCAGGTTTAAATACCACTTCAATACATTTGAAAATTATTTCTGACAAATATAAAACTATACAAAATTCAAATCATCAAAAACATAAAATCAGTAGTACTGAAATTATTGAGAACCACCAACCCAATGTATTGTTTGTTTGGGGTGTTCTTCATAAACCTTTTGCTAACAACTTCATTCTGGTTTAAATACCGTTATTAATACCATTCTCAGCTAAATATCTTTGCCGAAATGGTTTTTTAAAGTGCTAGTGCAAAATACTGTACTGTCGATATGGTAAATGACTTTTGTAGACCTTGCAACTAATAAACATCGGTATTGGTGCAAATATTGATCCCGTGCAAAATAAGCAAATTTAATTTGATGTGTATAAAATCTAATTCCCTTATAAAAAACCGTGTACAAACGTGTGTGAAACTTTAAAAAGTGGGGTTTGGGCGGTTTAATAAATCCATTTGGTTTAATGATGTTCAAATTTTTGGAACTGTGCAGACTAAGACATTTTGGGGATATTGTTAGAGGCAGGTGTACAGTTCCTCTGTGATGTTGAGGCCCCCCGGGGACTTTGTGTCGACGTCTAGAATGTATCGTGTTTCTAGACGTCGGAGGGCCTTTTCCCTGTCTCCCTCTCTTTTGTTGGGTGAGATCGCATCAATTATAAAATATTTAAGATCTTTGGGGTCTGCATTGTGCACTTCACCAAAATGTCATGCTACTGGATATGTGAGATCTTTGTTTTTGATGGCCCTGATGTGCTGGAGTATCCTTTTGTGCCCCCTTAGTATATGCTTCCTACATAACGTAGGGCACAGGGACACTCCAGCACATAGACCACATGGACAGATTTGCAGGTTAGGGATATCCCTATGGGCCTTTCTCGGTCGCTGAATGGAGTGTCATAGAAGTTTTGTTTATTCCAAATTGACAGGCCTTGCAAATTTTGCAACAGTTAAATCCCATCCTTTGGGACAACCACATGCCTTTAGTTTGATTAAATGGGTCATTGCTGACTAGAACTTCCTTCATTGAAGTTGCCCTTGTGTATGTTATGGCGGCTCTTTTAGGAAGTAGGTGACCGATAACTTGGTCATCTAGGATCAGGGGCCAATTCTTTCTGATAATATTTCTGATAGCCTTATCTTGCCTGTTGTATCCTAGAATAAACCTAAAGATTGGAGTCTCCTTTGTCTGGATTACTTCTATCTTAATAGTTTTATTAATGCGACTCTCTCTTGTAACTGCATTGCTTTTCTTAATGGCATTGTCAACGCATTTAATTGAATAGCCCCTAGCTAAAAATCTATTGGTACTAGCCTGTTGGGCTATTGTCAGGTCTTCCTCACAGTTACAGATTCGCTTGAGTCGCAGCATCTCTCCATAGGGGATTCTTTGTATCAAGTGCTGTGGATGAAAACTTCCTTCATGTAATACCGAGTTGCCAGCGGTTGGCTTCCTGTGCAACTTGGTCTCAAGTCGACCGTTCTTTTTTTTTTTTTGCGAAAACCTTTATTGTGCATAAAAACTCAATACAAACATGGGCCTACAACCACCAGGGCCGGCCGCTAATATATACATGATCAACAACATCAAGGCAGCAACAGGCCCCCTGGGGCTCAGCCGAATTAACAAATTACTGAGTGCACCTCAGAGGTTATCAGGATACATAGATTTTAGAAATACAAACAAAGAAAGAAAAATAAAATAACACCAAAAAGCCAGGCGGAAACCATCAAAAAAGGGGCGTCTAACCACAGCCGGGGAACTACACAATACATACTCCACCCTCAGGTGGTCAATGAGAATATGCAAGGGAGAGGTGGGGGCGACGAGAGAGCCACAACCTTCTACAGGTAAAATGTAATAGTCCGGGAACCTCAGGATCAGGGGGACAAGGCAGCATCAGATGTGTCCACGAGGGGGGGCGTGCAGATGTTCCCTCGGTACGCGTTCCACTGACCCCAGATTCTACCCCACTCCCCCGGCTTACCCCGAGACACATACACAGTCTTCTCTCTGCACATGCACCAATCCATGTTCTCCTTCCACACTGACACGGTGGGAGGCCGTCGGGAACCCCAACGCTGTGCGATGTCCCTCTTAGCAATCATGTTCCCAAGGGCCGCCTACCGAGTCTGAGCCGCATTATAGTCATTAGGCTCCCACACGTTCAACAAACATCGGCGAGCCTCGGGCAGCAAAGCGACCCCAGTGACGCATTTCATGACAGCATGCACCCGGCGCCAATACTCCGCCACCTCACAGCACTCCCAGAGAACATGGAGAAAAGTGGCGCTGAGCCCACAGCTGCGCCTACAGAGCCCGTCTTCAGAAAAACCCATCAAAACTAAACGAGGGCCCGTCACGTTGACACGGTGGAGAATTTTAAGCTGGACAAGACGGAGACGCGCGGGTATGGCCACTTCCTTAGGGGAGGACAGCGCAGACTGCCAATCCTCATCGTCCAGTTCCACACCATCCCCGGTCCACGCCTCCCGAAGGCGCATGAGGAGATCCGCCCGAACGTTTATTAGTTTTTTATAGATAAGGGAAATAGTACTGTCGGGCAAGTGACCGTCGAGTATGCGGTCCTCGAGTGGCGAAGACACAGGGACTGCAGTCCCAGCCCCGAAGGCCGAGAGCAAGGCGTGCCGAACCTGGACGTACCGAAAGAACTCCCTCTCACTCAATTCGTACTCACTCTGCAGCGCAGCAAAGGATTTAACCGCACCCTTCACCCAGAGGTCACCTACTCTACTGATGCCAATCGTGTCCCAACGCTCAAAGCCCTTAGTCGTCCAGAGGCTTCCCAATCTTTCAGACGCAAACAAAGGGGTCGCACCCGTCAAACGATCATTCCAGCCCATGGCCACATTCGCAGCCCTCCACAAGCGCACAGCAATCTTAGTGGGACCGGTTAAGTTCCTCCCAACCGATCGAGAGTAAAGCGCTCTGTTAAAGTTGCCGCCAGGCAACAAAAATCTATCCATTTCCAAAGCCGGATTCGGACCAGGTGCGTACGTTGCATGGTTAATAGCAGATAGCTGGGAGGCCCAATAGTACCTCCTGATGTCCGGGAGCGCAATGCCCCCGTCATACCAGGGGAGTGTCAGTTTTGCAAGAGCAATACGTGCACGACCGTCCCAAACAAGCCTCCTCTGTAAGATCTCCACTTACCGGAAGTAAGCCGCCGGAATAATATCAAAGGAGTTCTGAAGTGCGTAAAGGAATCGGGGAAGAGACATCATTTTAAAAAGTGCCGCACGACCGAGGGGAGACAAGGGAAGCCTACGCCAACGGGCCACGTCTAACCTCAATCTCCGAAGTGGAGAGAGGAGATTATGCTCGTAACGGACCGCCGGGTCCAATGAGATGTACACCCCCAGGTACGTAAAGCCGGAGTGGGACGCCTTAATGGGAAAATGAGAAGACAAGAGAGGAAAGCCACCGGATATAGCATAGATACAAGATTTGGACCAGTTAATGATCAAACCAGAGTTCTTGCCGAAGGAAGTAAGGATGTCAAAGAGCACATTGAGTGACTGACGTGGTGAGGTGAGGTACAAAAGAATGTCGTCCGCATACAACGAAACTCGATCCTCGAAGCCAGGGGCCCACTGGATCCCTCTTATCGACGGTTCCCAACGAAGCCAAGCAGCGAGCAGTTCCAAAGCCAGAGCGAAGAGCAGGGGAGACAACGGACACCCCTGCCTAGTGCCCCTCCCAAGAACGAAGGGCCGGGAAACCCTCCCATTAACGACAACCTGTGCCAACGGAGCAGCGTATAAGAGTTTAACCCAACTAATAAATCCCGCCCCGAAGCCAAACTTTGCCAGGGCGGCCCAAAGATACGGCCATTCTATCGTATCAAAGGCCATCGTGGCGTCCAAGGAAACCAAGATGGCCGGCTCTGAAAGATATTCCGCCCTTGCAAGTACGCCATGTAGGCGCCGCAAGTTAAGGGCCGTATTCCGGTGCGGGATAAAACCGGATTGGTCCGGATGCACCAGGTCACAGATAACAGTATGCAGGCGATTAGCAAGAACCTTGGCAAGGATTTTCGGCTCGGCGTTCAACAGAGAAATAGGCCTGTACGAGGCGCAACGGTCCCGAGGCTTACCGTCCTTGGGAATCACGACTATAGTGGCCAGACGTTGGTCAGCAGGGAGAGAACCAAGTTCAAGCTACTCCGAAAACATACGACGGAGAAATGGCGCAATTTTATCCGGTTGCAGTTTATAAAGTTCAATAGGGAGTCCGTTGGGGCCCATAGCCTTGCCTGAGCGAAGGGAACGGATCGCGGTAGCAATCTCGTCGACCGATAACGGGGCATCTAACTGCTCTCGCTCATCCACCGACAGGCAGGGCAAAGCAATATCCTTCAATAAGTGACGGGAGTCAGCCTCATCCCTATCAGACACCGGGGAGTACACAGCACGGAAGTAATCAGCAAAACACTCCACAATCTCACCAGGGTCAGTCACACTTACTCCCTCCGACGTCTGAAGCACGGGGACCACTCGATTCACTCTCTCCTTCTTATCAAGCCAAGCAATCAATTTACCCGCCTTATCCCCAGCATCATACAGTCTACCCTGCTGTTCCCTATACATTGTCCGAGCAGCATCCGTAACAAGGGACTTATATTCGAATTGCTTCAGGCTGAGGGCGTGGAGCCCGTCCTGAGTGACAGCCGTCTCCAAGGCAGCCTCCAACCCCGATATCTCAGCCTCCAACGCAACCACCTCCCCGTTCTTAGCTTTCTTGGCCTCCACGATCAGGGATAGGGCGTGTCCTCGGAGAACCGTTTTGAAAGCCTCCCACAGGGACACTGAGGACAAGACGGACCCCTCATTCTCAAGAAAATACTGATCAAGCGACTTAATGAGACCCTTGCGGATCTTGGGGTCACGCAGGTACCAGGGGTTAATGGGGGCGACCCGCCCGGCGGATCGCATCCCGGTATCGAAGAGGAGCCACAATGGGGAATGATCGGAAATGCCCCGGGCCAGGTGTTTAACCTCCCGGACCCGGGTGGTCTGGGCCGCTGGCATAAGAAAATAATCTAGTCTAGAGAGACTCCCGTGGGCCCCGGAGTGGAATGTGTACTGACTCTGTGTCGGATGTATCAACCTCCAGCAGTTCACTAGGCCAAAAGTGTCCAAGAACCCGCCGAGCCACGCCTGGGCGGCAGAGAGGGCTCTGGGAGGGTAACGATCCAACTCGCCAGAAATCACGGAATTAAAATCCCCACCCACAAGCAAGAGACTATCAGGAAGTTCAAGTAACATACAACCCACGTCAGAGAAAGCGGAGGTCTGGAGGCCCGGGGGAACATAGACCGAAACCAATGAAAGGGTCTGACCCTCCCACTGTCCAGTCAAGGACGCATAGCGCCCTCTATCATCAAGAGTAACTTTGTCAATCTCAAGCGGGAGGGAAGATCGCAGCAAGATGCCCACCCCTCTGGATCCAGTGGTGAAGCCAGAATGTGCAACCAGTCGGTAGCCCCCCCTGTTCATGGCATGACATACATTGCCCACCAAGTGCGTCTCTTGAAGAAATACCACATCAGGGGCCAATCGGCGCAAATATTGCAACACAATCCCACGTTTGATACGGTCCCCCAATCCGTTGACGTTCCAAGACATAAGTTTCAACCCGTCCCCCCCCATCCCAACACAAGAAGCTGGAGTCAGACGCAGCCAGACACCTGAAACTGAAAGGAAACAAACACACCGCCTTGAAAAGAAAAAACACACAACCCAACAACCACTGTCCCCCTCCCACCCCCACGCCATTGCAACTCCCCCCACCCTGCACCCCTGCGGACTATACAGCCCCCCCAACTTGCAGTGTGCCTGTCGCCCTAACAATCCCATGCTACAAAAAGACCCTAGAGGAGGAAAGGGACCCGTCCCCGCCCGCACCCAAACAGAACATCAATAGACAAAATATACAATTGAAGTAGAACCTGGCTGGGCGCAGAAGGAAATGTCAAAGTAGAGGACCAAGAATCATTCCTGCGGAGGCGCTCCACCCTCAGCACCGCCAGTACGCCCAGATCGTTCGCCCCGGTCCGGCAGGGAATCTAACCAGTCACTCACGGTGTCAGGGCGTTCAAAAAAGATAGTCCGATCTTCATATTCCACACGAAGCCTGGCAGGGAAAAGCATAGAGTATTTAAGTTCCAGATCTCGAAGAAGGCGCTTCACCCCCTGAAAGCCCATTCTCTGTTTCTGAACGAGTTGGGTGAAGTCCGGAAAGAAGTTAACGGAGGCATTCTCATAATTAACTGGGCCGTGCACCCTCGAGGCCTGCAGGAACGCATCCCGGTCTCTGTAATGAAAAAGTTTTGCAATAATAGGCCTCGGGGGGGCTCCTGGTCGAGGCCTACCGCCCGGGACACGATGGGCACGCTCCACGGCGAAGAACTTGCTCAGGCCTGAAGGAGCAAGATGATTGAGGACGAGATCTTCGACCATGAGGTCCACCGGACGATTGTCGAGAGTCTCCGGTACACCTATGACGCGGATATTATTGCGTCGTGCCCGACCTTCGAAATCCTCCAGCCGCCGGGACATCGTGTCATTTGCCGACTTTAGATCGCCAAGAGTTGCCTGGAGGTCTGATACATCCGTAACAAGAGTGGATGTCCTCAAGTCCAGCGACTGAACCCTCTCGTTAGTCTTAGAGAGATCCGCCCGAATTAACGTAACATCAATGGCAACTGTGTCAATTTTACGGGCCAGAGCCTCGTACTGCCGGGCGATGGTCTCCCTTATGCCGTTGATGGCGCCCATAAAGTCTTGCAGCGACAATGCCGTGGGCACGGACGGGCCACCACCGGAGTCCTCCACGACGGCACTTGCTGGCCCGGGGGATCCTTTGCCCTGGGTATAACGATCCATGATGTTACTCTGGACTGGTCCCCCACGCTGGGATGTCTTGGTCCTCCGTTTCTCGGGATCCCCCTTGCCCGCCATGTTGAGCGATGCTCACCGGAGGGGTCCGCCAGGACCGATAGCAAAGGGGTGCCAGCAGATCAGACACACTGTCCAAGAGCCCGCTCGGAAGAGTGGAGAAAAAGGCACAAATCAGTCCAGCACAAGGGCCGGAGGACGCCCCAGCCGCGCGAAGTAGCTCCTCGATCAGGCCATGCAGAAGTGCAAAAGCGAAACTGAAAGTGGGGGCGCGGTCCTTGGCAAGGCTCCGATGCCGTTGTTGTTCAACTACTCCCCGGCCCCACAGTTCACCAAAGCACCGGGCACAGCTTCCAGGTGGGTCTCCAAAATGCAAGACGCTGTATTTCAGGTCTCCCAGGTCCGATTTACGTTCTGAAAAGAGTTATGGATTCAGCCAAGGTTCATCTTCCAGAATCCGTCCACAAATCCAGGATAATGTCAGGATAAGTTGCGAGGAGCGGCAAGGGTCCGGGGAGCCCTGTGCCTACGCGTCCTTCTTGGATGCGCGCTAGACTCCTCCTCAAGTCGACCGTTCTTGATAAGGATCTCAACATCTAGAACATTAACAGATGTTGCGCTAATAGAGGCTGTGAAGTGTAGATTGAGACTGTTGACATTAAGCTCACTGATAAATTGCTCTGCTTCACATTTAGTACCTTGCCATACTATGAAAAGATCATCTATAAATCTTAACAAGATTTTGATCTTATTAGTAACCGTGGTGGTGTGTCTTTCAACAGTACCAGCTCCTCCCACCATCCCATGTGTAGGCAGGCATAGCTGGGGGAGAAGCTGGCCCCCATAGCTACACCTTGTTGTTGTTGGTATAGAACATTCTGAAATAAAAATATATTATTATTTAAAAAGAACACAACCATATTTAAAAGCCTTTTGTTGTGCTGTGTAAATTCAGGAGTTCTTTTGGCTAGATTATGGTGGAGCGACCTCAGTCCGTCATGGTGGTTAATGGATGTGTATCGTGATGTCACATCCAAAGCAATGAGTAGAAAGTCATATTACCAGTCTATGTTCTGTATTTTGGACAAAAAGTCCCCTGTATCCATGATGTAGGACTGCAGCTGTTGCACATATTCCTGTAAATAAAAGTCTACATGTTGAGAGGTTTTTTCTACGAGACTATTGCGTGCGGAAATAATTGGTCATCCTCGGGGTTTGAGTCTATTTTTAGGTCTCGGCTAGCGAAGGCTGCGCTTGCGCAGTCTCGCTGGCGAGAGTTTATGTTTTCCAGTAGTGGGTCTTGAACCCGCCCCTCTTCTCCATTGGCTGGCCTCTTAAATGCTGGTCAGCCATTGGAGAAGAGCTTTGTCTGTCAATTCAAGCCCCGTCTTTTTCGGATTCGGGGGTGTGTTTTTTTGCTTCTTTCTCTTTTTTAAGCCCCGTCCCTTTTACACTGGTGGGCGTGTTTTTTTTTTTTGTTGTTTTTTTTTACAGTGACGTTCTCGTGTTTATTCGTGTCTCTTGCTGGGATGTACAGACCGATTTCCGAACATCTAAGGTAAGCTATCTTTTCTTGTTTTTTGCTGTGACGGGCGAGACCGCGATGGCAGAACTACGCATTAACTAAAATACACGGTCATTAGAAGACCTTCATAGATTAGCTTTTTTGTGTTTTCTGTGGTTTGCAGAATGGAAAGTGTATGATTCTATATGCATTCCATTGCTAGAAGCTCCTTCAGGGCATCCACCCATGGCTTCTGTCTGAGAGAGTCTAGAATCTCAATATTTGCAGGCCACGCTTTCCTTCCCCTCCTAGTCCTGCGCCCCCCTTCGCTTTGTAGTAAACAAAGCTTTGTGTAGCTTCCTTCTGCTTTGGAGTTTCTCTCTTGGGGGGGTGGGGTGTTTGGGGGAGGGGTGTTGAACTGGTTTCATGTGGCCTGTCGGCAGCCGGTTTTGCCAGACAGCGCCATTCCGTGTGCTGCGCGAGTGCGCGCCCGGGGTTCGCATACCATCCCAGGCTGACCTGCAGGCCGCCGTGTACTCAACGGAGGTTTACAGGTGGTCAAGGAAAGAGTAACATCCCAGAGGACAATGACGACATACGCTGCAGTGAGTAACGCTGGGACTCTTAATTGCATACCTTCTCGTGGGTGGAGTTGAGGGACCTCAGACAGCAGCTGCGCATTATCAGGGCACGTTATATTTATGTAACGCCCTGAACGTCTCAGGATCGTTTAACAGACACGATAATGAGAACGCAACCACTTGTGAAGGTTTAGCTATTTTAATGAAGGCAAAAATAATACAAGGAATAAACAAAGGTTATAGTCACTGGAATCCTCCAGGCTAAGTACGTTACCAGCCCACAGCACGGATGGTCCTAACCGTCCTCTGCATATACGCCGATCCCGGCGTATGCCAACAGAGGGCAGAAATGAAATGGCCGACAATGCCAATCGGTAGGCTGTGAGGGGCACGAAGAGTGTTGGGGAGAATCGAGGAGTCAGGGAAACACCCAGCCGGGGTCTCTACCTGAAGGGAGCAGCCGCTCAACCTCTTCCTCAGACTGCACCGGGACGCGTAGTCACCTCCTGGTGATGCGTCACCGATACCCCAATCACCAGCAAAGAAGACTGAACCGAGAGCAGCCGCTCGATCGATCCTGTGGACTTCCGAGTCTGTAACGCGGCAAACACCTCCTGGTGTGCGTTACAGCTGGCAGTCCCTGTATCTCTGGTCGGGCTGGGAGTTACGACTCCAACCAGCAAAAGCGCCACTGCGCTTTGACTCAGCCGAGTCAAAAAGCGAAGCTCAATGGTTATCCGGTAGAGCTTCCGGGTCCTTCACAGGTGACGATGGGGCAAGACACGGCCCAGGGAGTAACGACTCGACCTACCTTCGTTCTTGCCTTACTGGAGCACCACTCCGGAACACTGCTCTTCACTAAGCAGGTACGTCGGTGTAAACACAATATCCGACAGCGTTGTACCTCCCGGTTCCTCCCTTTATAGGGCGTGTTTTCCTTGAGTTATGTAACAGCTCTCCTGTTTACATAAGGGCGTGTTTTCTTTGAGTTATGTAACAGCTCTCCTGTTTACATAAGGGCGTGTTTTCCTTGAGTTATGTAACGGCTCTCCTGTTTACATAACCTCTCAACCGCTAAGCATCCTGGGAGATGTAGTCCGTTTTCGCTGGTTACCGTTTTCCTCCCCTCGCATGACAGGAATTCTTGACAATTTACTTGCACGCTGCTTTCCATTTTTAACGTTCTCGGGTGTCAGCTGTAACTAGTCCCATAGTTTGCGTGACAATTTACCCAAAACACATGAGCGCATTTGAAATCCTGCATAAAGATTAACAATGTGTTTTAACAAGCATTGGCCATGCCAATAGGTCTTAAATTTGTGCGAGTTAAAGTTATTGGCGTTGTAAATAACAATGCCTTTTACCAATGTGTTTTGGTTTGGAGGCACCACTCATGAGCTCACCTCTACTCATTGCAAAATGCTAACATTATAATTTAACATGCCGCTTCCACATGAAGAAGTCCACATTTTTTAATAACGTTGACTGCGCAAGAAAAAATTACTTTTGTATTCACATTGCTGCGGTTGTCATGTCCATGAACTGAAATCTGCCTTTCCTATTTTTTTCGCTGGCGGTTTCTACCTTGCATGCCCTGCTCACTGACGGGAATGACAATTTGATCTGGCATCTGAGTTTTACTTCACTGAAGTCCCTGAAATGTAGGTGATTTTAAAAAAAGACACAAGCCAACACGGTTAAACCCACAAGATTCTATTTTTTCAACGGGAAGTAAATATTTATTGCTAAACAAACTGGCAGCATTACTTGCAAGCTCCCGGATGATTGTCGCCATGTTTTACAGATGGAATCAGGCACCACAAATGAAATAGTATTTTGCTTGCTTTCTGAAAGTTTATGCTGGAATTCATTTTCTACACCGTGCAATACATCTTGGCTGCTATTAAGTTTGACAAACTCTAGAAATTGGACTTGCAGATGAACAGGTAGACAATTCCCGGCACTGCGTTTGGCGTGATTGATTTACTGTCGCTGTTATAATGCTTTGCTGATGTATGATGCATTTATTTAGTCTTTAGCCTGCTCTCTTCTACTTTGCACTGCCTGTGTTTCGGGTGACTACTTGTCGTTGGTCCGCAAATGGGGTACAATTGGCTTGCTGTTCATGAGGAAACGTGCCTGGATCTGGCCCATGCGGAAAACGTCATAGTGGGACATTCCTTCTATCCTTCCAGTGCTTAATCTGCCCCAGTGCTTGGACCAGACAGGGCTGGACAGGCTAATCTCCCATTTTGGCATTTTGCCTTTGGACGTCCAGTCAGACGGCTGCTTTCAAAGCAGGATGGGATGACATAACCCAAAGAAGCACCATTGTCTCATTTTAGACACTGCTTCCTGCAGTATGGGACTGCTTTGAACATTTCTTAGGGCAGGTTTTGGATTCTAGTCTGAAACAGCCATCTAAACTCTTTTTGGGGACCGTGACTTTAGACCAGGACCTGGAGAAATCTAGAGAACGACAGAAAAGGGGAAAAGACGGAAGAAGAAGAAGGATGTGAAAACAGTAACGAATGGAAACCAGCATTGGCATAGCCAATAAGTCTCACTTTTGGGACCTTGTAAGTATTTAGTTATGCTGCACAATAGCCTTGGTACAACATCAACTGTTGCATGGCTAAACACATATAAGGTCTCAAAGGCGAGACCTATTGGCTATGCCAATGCTTGTTGTGTATCTTAGGGATAAAGTACAAAATCGGAGTAACCGGACTCTCATTTCATAGATATTTGTACTCATGGGGAGTTAAGAGTCCTGCAATTGTCCATGCTATTAATTTCATATTGTATTCATTATACGTAGATTTTAATAATACCAGTTGGTCACTTCGGCTGTAGCAATTTCTGTCTGACAGTTGGCTCATGGCTTCCTCTACATATTCTTCTTTTCTCCATAGAACTAGGTTACCCCCTGTAAAGGTCTCGTCAAAAGAAGCACACAAGAAGTGTCCTGACGTGATGCTTAAATGGGGTTTATTGAAGATAATACACAATCGGTTTAGATAGTCTGGGTGGTGTCTTCAGCAGGAAACGCCTTTGTTGTCCTTTTCACCACGTCCAAGACCGCAAGGCTCGAGGTGTCCAAAATAAGAAATGAGAAAAAAAAAGAAAGAAGAGAAAAAGCACTGTCGTTAGTGCGAGGGTACGGGACCAGAACTACGGAGCGGGAGTGAGGGATCAATAACACCGCATATACAGATTGTGTAGGGGATGGATATCCGTCACCAAGGAGGAAGAGAAAGGAACAGAGCGTACATCTGGCCAGTCCCGGTGTTATAGATTTGGGCCTGTACGGTTCTCCCCCCCCGGGGCTTGGTAAAGACGGTCCCGCCCGACACCCGGCTCCCCTTATTCAGGCACGCACCTTTTGAAGCCACGACCTCCCTGGGCCCTTTTTGGGCGATGCGTCGTCCTGGAAATCTCGGTGCTTCTCTGCTAAGCGTTCACCCGACTCCTCAATCTCTCTAAAACGGCTGGCGTCCTCCGACGTCTTCAGGGGCTTCGCTTCTCGCTCGTTCTCCCTTCCGGGTCTGGACATACCCCTGCGCTTCCTCCCAGGTGAAAGTACTCTCCGTGCTGGGATCGTCCGGCCTCAGGGAGGCGTGCCTGTCATCGTGCTCTGAAATGTTAAAGGGCCAGCTGCATGCTCGATTACGATCCCTCGCGACCTCAGAATCAGGAAACGTCAAGGGAGAAAAGAAACCACTAGGTGGAGCCAGGTCGGATGACGGGTCAAGGGGCCTTGATATCCGACACCCCCTTTGTCTGCATTGCGGATAACAATGTTCTTGTTAGATTTAAGTTTGTCCATCAGCAGATTGTATTGGAGTTCTTGTTTATTCCTTTTGTGCCTGGTAAATCTTTACACTTTGTGGTTAAGTTGCTTAATCCCCGTCACTACCTGCTCCTGAAAGATATCTATGGAGTCCCTAGGTGTGATGGGATTAAATTTAGATCGAGGTTTGAATGGAGTGGTTGTTACAGTCGGTTTTATTACAGCATTGCCGGCTATATTTTCAGTGTTGTTGGTACAGCATGTAGTACTATTTTCATTTGCTAATTCCTGCAGATCTGTCAGGAGTGGCATGTCTGATGCAGTCATATTGAAAAAGGGAGTACTTGTTGTTGGAAGATCAGGCTGTTTTGTTGTCTCAACCGTTGTTGCATTTTTGTTTTGCAGAAAGTATTTCTTTAATTTGAGTTTTTTTATGCTTTTGAAAATATCCAGTCTAGTAGTTGCGCAGTCAAATGAGCTTACAGGGCAGTAGGAAAGCCCCAGTGCTAGCAATTGTTCCTCTACTTTGTTGAGATCGATATATGTAAGCTTTATAATCGTTTGACTGTTGCTTTGGATATTCTTTATTGACATCTCCAGTTGCGCCTGGTTTGTCGTGTTTGTTGTTTCTTTGGTTCTTCGTAGTTTGGCTTTTCGCCTTTCGCGGCATTTGACAGATCGACTTTTGGTTGTCTGTTCAGTTGTGTTCTTGGACGTCGTGTGTTGCGCTGTTCGTAGACTAAACAATCCACCTCCTCTGCTAATGAAATCTTGGCCGGTATTTGTTTGTTAACCTGAGCGCAGTTATTTGCTTCAGTTTCACTTTCTGGTGTGTGTGTATTATCTACTGGCGGTCGCTAGTAGATAGTTATAGTTAGGACCGTGTTTCCATAGGAAATCTGAAAATTCTATTTTGAATAACTTTATCGCCGGTTGACGAATCCTCGCGAAATTTTCAAAACTAATGGGGCGCTCCGCTCAGCTCCTACCCTGAAAGTCTCGGGGTGATTCGTCAAGCGGGGGCTGAGAAAAAAGGGGGGTCCCAAAACGCGTTTTCCCCATGCATTTTCCCATAGGACCTTTAGTCGAAGGTACAGCCCGAACGGCTGAACAGAATTACTTGAAATTTGGCAAAGAGGTAGTCCTCAGGTCAGGCATGTGCCTTTTGCATATATGGTGTCAATCTGTTCAGTAGTTCCTGAGAAAATTGCAATTAAAAGCACATAAATATCTATAAGCGCGCACCGTGCGCGCACCTTAACGTGCGCGAGCGTAATTCTGATTGGTGGATTCATGTCAGTCAACATTCGAATCGGTCGAAATCAGGAAGTGTCGGCCGCCATTTTGTGTGTTTTGTGTGTGACAGTGAAAAAGAAAGGTGGAGAAAGTGAAAAGGGGGCAGGGTAGAGAGTTCCTGGCCCCTTAGCCTTTGTCAGGGGGTCCCTAAAGGACCCCGAAGGGTGAAAAAAACATTTTAATTTTTTTTCAAAAAATTGCGGGGTGCACGCACTGTGCGCGCAGCGTGCGCGCACTGTGCGCGCACGGTGAAAATCCTTAAAAAAACAACAACAAAAAAAACATTTTAAACGAGCCATTCCATATTACAGGATACAGTCAATCTATAACTATATACATAGGTAGCTTATTGTAAAATAAATATATCAAAAATATAATAAAACATACATAACTTAGCACTTAAAAAACCTTACAAATTCACTTAAACAACCATAGGCTTCACACACGTTATAGTTAGGAATTAGCATTTAAAAAACCTTGCAAATTCACTTAAAAAACCAAAGGTTTCACACATGTTATAGTTAGCTGGACATTTCACTCGTAAAAAACCATTGAAATTCCCCCGTTATAGTTAGTTCAGATAACTATAACTCGTGTGACCGCCACTCTATCACAAGGATGATGTCATCAGTGATGTCATGAGTGATGCCACTGACCATGTCATGAGTGATGTAATATGTGACGTCATCAGCAGTGGATTGCGGGCGCGCGAGTTATAGTTATCTGAACTAACTATAACGGGGGAATTTCAATGGTGAAATGTCCAGCTAACTATAACATGTGTGAAACCTATGGTTTTTTATGTGAATTTGCAAGGTTTATTAAATGCTAATTCCTAACTATAACGTGTGTGAAACCTATGGTTTTTTAAGTGAATATATATATATATATTTTCCAAAGAAGTCGTTATCCAAATTTCCAGAATAACTCCCAGCGGCACACCAACGGACGAGTTCAATAAGAATTTATTGCCTCAAAAACAAAACAGTACGACGCGTTTCGGCGAAGCCTTTGTCAAGCAATTGACCTGTGCCCAATTCCCCATAGAAATAGGGGTTACAGTTTATAGACAGTGAAACAATACTATCAGGATAGAGGCACTCACAGAAAACAGACTGAGATTTTTTTGCACATGATTACTTCATAATTGAATAAAAAGAAAATAAATACATAAATGATGCGCAATCTATGCTGCGTGCTTCTAAAGTTGCGGTCATTGCGATAGTCGTATTCCCATATATGCAGTGTTCCACGGGACAACCTATGTGATGGAAGCATATGACTATTAACATAACGGTTTAAAATTAATATCCTTAGTGCAAAATTGCAATTACAATCATCGCATACTTATCACAATCAATTGTTGATAATCATATCTGAAAATCCATACAAATCGCATATTGCGCCAGAAAGCAAAGGGTGATGTACCCAGTGAAACAACGTGTCGTAAAGAGATATTTGGGGAATTACAAATACTGGTTGCAAGTGCAAAATATATTAACCAATCAAGGGTGATGTACCCAAAATATGAGAAATACATATATCATTCATGAATTCATTGGTGCAAAATATGTTTTCCAGTGCTGCAGCTGCCTTTCGTAATCACACATGTATTGCTAAGGAATAGGAGCAGACGCAGCGCCCACGCTAGGATTCAAGCGAGGGCGTCGTAGGACACGCAAATAACTACACTTTTCACATTACTATGAGTGAATGGGAGACATCGAGGAAAGTGGAAGCTCTTTCGCTCTTTGATGAAAGTCTGGGAACAGAACAAATAGAACTGCCATCCAGCAGTGGAGGTACTCTGACGGAACCATCAGTTAAACAGAAATTATTTCTCCTTGAAAAGCTAACCAAAAGAGAGATCAATAAATGGTGGGAAATCACGTCGCTAACCAATTATATTGAAGTCAATAGGGTACCACGGGGACTTCGAATCTCAATCATCCCCACATATGAGAATCCCAACCCCGACTTATTAAAAGAGTGGGCAACATTTATGGCTAAAACATGCAGGGGTATGCTGGAAATGCTGGTCAGGTATGCACAAATTGATTTGGATAATACCAGAAAGGAACTTGCAGAACTAAGAGAAGAATTGAGCAAATTAAAAAACGATAAAACAGTCACAGACTTTGAGAAACATTTGGAAACCAAATTGAAGAATTATGAGGATGCCATAAAAGCGAAAAAACAACGCAAATTTTTGAGAGACAAGAAAGACTATGCCGAAGGGCGTATTCTGACATACGCAAAGAGATTTGATTGGGCACAAAGGAACCTACATGTCATACAGAAACAAAGGGAACAAACGATTGTATCAACGGATTCGAGCTCTGAACTAAGTTCTGATACAGAAGCCAGAAGTATCCCTTTAGGCACAAGACCTCTTACCTTCCTCCACGAGTTCCAAATATTGAAACAGAAGAAGGAACAGGAAGAGAAACCACAAGGAAAGAGGGGAAGAGGCAGAGGAGCAAGAAGAGGAAGAGGAAGAGGAACATTCAGAAAAAACGACGAATAAAAAACAGAAGAGGAGGTAGAACTGGCCCTAGCAGTACAGTGGCTTTATCCTCAAGTGTCACCAACCTCTCAGTGATTAATCTATCCTCTAGAGAAATTACGGAGCAAGAAAAATCGTTGTTACAATTAGGCTTGTCTTTCTGCCCCAACAATGATATGGACTTTGTCTCTACACGCATCGACTTGTTCTTATACATACGGAAGCTCAAATTGATGAAGATACACAAAACTGCCATTAAAACGAAGATGCCAAGACTTGGATGTAATCTCACAGAGGAAGCATCTAATCTAAATCTAGAAGACGCTAATTTCCTATTAGAGTTACATCAAATGGAGGAAGATATGAATGACTATTCTCCCAGAGAAAAAAGTAGCACTTTGACAACGCTAGGCCTCCAGCCAGGTGCAACCTACCACACCGGAATGAGACCGAAATCAACTTTCAACCCGAACGTTCCATATGATAACATTGAAGCCTTCAGTAATGTCATGACACAGGAAATTAAGAAAATGAGGGAACAACACTCGACATCAAAATTTGACAACCTATCCATCCCTCAAAGGAATGCATTAAAGACTTTAATAGATGATAAGAGTATTATCATACAACCCTCAGACAAGGGTGGCAATGTTGTCATTATGAATGTGGAACAATATAATCAGGAAGCACTCAGACAATTATCTGACACTCTGTGCTATGAAGAGATTAGCTGGGACACATACAGAATATCAATCCAAAAGTATTATGATTTGTTGAAGGGCTGGTGGGAAATGGGGATGTTGGACAGGGCTGAATATCTCTTTCTGAAAACTGATAATCCACGCATTTCCTGTTTTTATCTACTCCCCAAGATACACAAACATCCCACTAGACCACCAGGTAGGCCGATAGTATCCTCTAATGGAGGATTGCTAGAAAACACCTCTATCTTTCTGGATTACTTCCTGTCACCACATGTCACCAGATTAAGATCTTACTGTCGCGATAGCACAGATTTCTTACGTCGTATTCACGACATCACGTGGGAGGATAGCTATCACATGATAGCACTTGATGTATGTTCATTATACACTTGTATCGAACAAACTAAAGGAGTAGAAGCATGTATGTATTTTCTAAAGGAAAGACACATCTCCCTATGGGATCACACGCAAATGTTAAGAACGATGATGCTTTACTGCTTGAATGAAAACATCTTTCTTTTTGATAAGACTCTCTATCGCCAGAAAGCAGGAACTGCGATGGGTACATGCTTTGCCCCCAGTCTGGCAAATCTTTTTCTAGGCTGGCGGGAGGAGCGTGTAGTCTGGGTGGAGGCAAACGACAGGTATACTGAACACATCCCCATCTGGATCAGGTATATTGACGACCTGTTCCTGATCTGGGATGGCCCAGCTAATTTGGCCTTGGAGTTCATGCAAGAACTTGGCAACAATGATCTTAACCTTAAATTCACTCATCCCATTAGTCGGTCCTACTGTGAGTTTCTTGATGTTGCCATTACCATTATAGGAGGCAAAATGACGACGAGCCTTTTCCGCAAGAAAACGGCTGGGAATACTTTATTACATGCCGGAAGCAATCACCCTGCCCCCCTAAAAAATAGTATTCCCTATGGGGAGTTCCTTCGGGCTCGAAGGAATTGCAGTACCGACAGCCATTTTGAGAAAGAACAACAGATCATGATAGACAGATTCAGGCAAAGGGGCTATCAATATAAGATTATCGAAGCTGCAAATAAAAAAGTTAAAGCCCTTACCCGCAATGAAGCACTTTTTTCAATTAAAAATCGGGCTATGGACAGCACTGGGCCCCCAAGACTTATCACTACCTTCAATGGAAGATCCAATCAGCTAAGGAGAGTGATGAAAAAACATTGGGGACTCATAGAGATGGATCCCATTATCGGTCAGGATGTGGGGAAAGCCCCGGCGATTACCTACAGGAAATCCAAATCACTTCGAGATCACCTGGTCCACAGTTATCAGCAAACACCAAGCACCCCCACTTGGTTGGGGACGGCTAAGGGTTTTAGGAAATGTAATTCCTGCAAATCCTGTAAAAACAGTGTGAATCGAGACAGCTATTTCACAGGTCAGAACAGAAAAAAGAAAAAAGTAATCAACAAATTCATAACTTGTATCAGTGAGTTTAGCATCTACGTCTTAGAGTGTCCCTGTGGTCTTAGCTACGTGGGTAGCACAAAATTACAACTAAAATTACGAGTGCTACAACACATGAGGGCAGTCACCAATGCGGATCTGAATTACCCTGTCGCAAGACATTTTCAAGAAAAACATCAGGGTAATGCAGATCTTCTCAGATTCTATGGGATTGACAGGATTTTACCGCACCCCAGAGGAGGTGACCGAGAGAAACTTTTACGTATCACAGAATCTAAATACATCATAGATCTGAATACGAAAATCCCATATGGTATGAATTATGGCGAAGAATTGGCAACCCATATAGGTCATAGATAATCACATCTAATGCTTCCATTTCTCCTCTTTTTCCTAATGTCTGCTCAGCTTTCGCTGGTCTATATCACCTTATTTCACTTTTATTTTAGAGATGATCAAGACAGTGACCAAATTGATGGGTATAGGTTCTTGGGGTCCATGAGTAAGATTTTAACAGCCGACCCTGTACCTCTCTTGACCACACTAAGAGTAGTGGAGGAAGTCTGAATGCCGGGATTTCGGTGCATTCGGCTTTACCCAAACTCACTCTCTTCTCTTCTCTTAGAATTTTATTTATAATTATTATTACACACATTCTTTCACTCTTTATATTCCGACACTGTAAAATCACTGTAAATATTCTCATTTTCAACAGAAGTACATCTTTGCCCCTTTCTTGACAGTGTAACTACCAGGTTATTTTGATGGTTATGGCATATATTATGAACGGGATGGACCTCTTGGACAGTACATAACTATGAATATGAAACTATATATTATATATATTATATACTATGATTTGCTACATAGGAATAATTGGATACATTATCCTTTATGCACAGGTTCACTCTCCGCTCAACGATTTGATTGTAATATTCTGTCGTATTAACCATCTATGATTACTTAATAGGCACAATTTATCAGAAAACATATTTTGCACCAATGAATTCATGAATGATATATGTATTTCTCATATTTTGGGTACATCACCCTTGATTGGTTAATATATTTTGCACTTGCAACCAGTATTTGTAATTCCCCAAATATCTCTTTACGACACGTTGTTTCACTGGGTACATCACCCTTTGCTTTCTGGCAAAATATGCGATTTGTATGGATTTTCAGATATGATTATCGACAATGGATTGTGATAAGTATGCGATGATTGTAATTGCAATTTTGCACTAAGGATATTAATTTTAAACCGTTATGTTAATAGTCATATGCTTCCATCACATAGGTTGTCCCGTGGAACACTGCATATATGGGAGTACAACTATCGCAATGACCGCAACTTTAGAAGCACGCAGCATAGATTGCGCATCATTTATGTATTTAATTTATTTTCTTTTTATTCAATTATGAAGTAATCATGTGCAAAAAAATCTCAGTCTGTTTTCCGTGAGTGCCTCTATCCTGATAGTATTTTTTCACTGTCTATAAACTGTAACCCCTATTTCTATGGGAAATTGGGCACAGGTCAATTGCTTGACAAAGGCTTCGCCGAAACGCGTCGTACTGTTTTGTTTTTGAGGCAATAAATTCTTATTGAACTCGTCCTTTGGTGTGCCGCTGGGAGTTATTCTGGAAATTTGGATAACAACTTCTTTGGAAAATAATAATAGCGGTACTGTGTCCGCTGCTGGCACCGGCGTCGTTAGTAGGGTGAGCGGCTCTTCACAGAACTCTCGTACGCAATATATATCTATATATATATTTCTTTCAAATGCGTCATGGTGGATCTGCAATAAAATTGTAGCACTTTCATTTCCCTTTCATCGAAACAGTTCTTTACTGAGATTATATATATATATTTATATATATATATATATATATATATATATATATATATATATATATATATATATTTTATCTACTGGCGGTTGCCAGTAGATAGTTATAGTTAGGACCGAGTTCCCATAGGAAATCCGAAAATTCTATTTTGAATAATTTTGGCGCCGGTTGACTTATGTTCGTGAAATTTTCAAAACTAATGGAGCGCTCCGCTCAGCTCCTACCCTGAATGTCTCGGGGTGATTCGTCCAGCGGGGGCTGAGAAAAAAGGGGGGTCCCAAAACGCGTTTTCGCCATGCATTTTCCCATAGGACCTTTAGTCGAAGGTACAGCCCGAACGGCTGAACAGAATTACTTGAAATTTGGCAAAGAGGTAGTCCTCAGGTCAGGCATGTGCCTTTTGCATATATGGTGTCTATCTGTTCAGTAGTTCCTGAGAAAATTGCAGTTAAAAGTACATAAATATCTATATGCGCGCACCAAATGTCCTCGAGCGTAATTCTGATTGGTGGTTAGATGTCAGTCAACATTCGAATCGGTCGAAATCAGGAAGTGTTGGACGCCATTTTGTGTGTGACAGTGAAAAAGAAAGGTGGAGAACGTGAAACGGAGGCAGGGTAGAGAGTTCCTGACCCCCTAGCCTTTGTCAGGGGGTCCCTGAAGGACCCCGAAGGGTGAAAAAAACATTTTATTTTTTTCAAAAAATCGCGGTGCGCGCACCCCACAGCCGCCATTTTGAGTTTTAGAGGCAGAAGAGAGCTATAAACACAAGTGGAGAACGTGAAAAGGGGGCAGGGTAGAGAGTCCCTGACCCCCTAGGCCTTCTCAGGGGGACCATGAAAGACCCCTAAGGTCCCAAAAAAAAGAAAAAATGGTTTATAAATATTGCGCGGTGCACGCGCGGTGCGTGCACCGTGGTAAACCCTTAAAAAAAAAAAACCTTTTAAACTGTTTATAAGTTTATAGAAGATAATAACTATGCTGTTCAACTTTATCCAAATTCAAAAAAAAGAGCTGAGCCATTCCATATTACAGGATACAGTCAATCTATAACTATATACATAGGTAGTTTATTGTAAAATAAATATATAAAAAGTATAATAATACATACATAAATTAGCATTTAAAAAACCTTACAAATTCACTAAAAAAACCATAGGTTTCACACACGTTATAGTTAGAAATTAGCATTTAAAAAACCTTGCAAATTCACTTAAAAAACCATAGGTTTCACACACGTTATAGTTAGGAATTAGCTTTTACAAGACCTTGCAAATTCACTGTAAAAACCATAGGTTTCACACACGTTATATTTAGGAATTAGCATTTAAAAAATCATGCAAATTCACTTAAAAAACCATAGGTTTCACACACGTTATAGTTAGGAATTAGCATTTAAAAAACCTTGCAAATTCACTGTAAAAACCATAGGTTTCACACACGTTATAGTTAGGAATTAGCATTTAAAAAATCTTGCAAATTCACTGAAAAAACCATAGGTTTCACACATGTTATAGTTAGCTGGACATTTCACTCGTACAAAACCATTGAAATTCCCCCGTTATAGTTAGTTCAGCTAACTATAACTCGCGCGACCGCAATCCACTGCTGATTACGTCACATATTACATCACTCATGACATGGTCAGTGACATCGCTCATGACATCTCAAATGACATCACTGATGACATCTTTGATGACATCATCCTTGTGTAAGAGTGGCAGACCTCCTCTTATCTTAATATAAACTTTGATACACACATTGAAAAATACAAACTAAAGTTTTTAAAACTATAAATATAAAAACTATAAATAACTATAACTATAAATATAATATAAAACTATAATATGTGACGTCATCAGCAGTGGATTGCGGTCGCGCAAGTTATAGTTAGCTGAACTAACTATAACGGGGGAATTTCAATGGTTTTGTACGAGTGAAATGTCCAGCTAACTATAACATGTGTGAAACCTATGGTTTTTTCAGTGAATATATATATAGATGTATATTACATGAATTGTGATCATCAGCAAGCTGCGGTAAAGGTCACTTGCTAAGTGTTAGAAAGCACACTGAGGATCCCGGAGGAAATGCTACATTTACCTTACCTGATATATTTGCGTACCTCAGGTTTTTTTAATTTACAGAGTGCAACACGTCCTATGCAACACAAATGCCTGCCTTGGTAATGTACAATACCATATATATTTTGGCATTTTATGCCCAAAAATCCACTTGTACTGCTATTGTGTTTAGTGGGCTTTTCACCCTATTCATTTTGGCAGGTTTGATCTATCTGTACCTGTTAAATATTGCATGGCTGCCCAGTAAATTCTCCATGTAGAGATCTGTGTATTACTCTGACTTTAATTGTGGACTTGTGATCCGGGCCTAAAAGTTATAAGTTGTTTAGAAAACATCTCACTAGAAACAAGCAACCAGTTCGGCTAGTGGATTTTGACAAAGCAAACAGTCCTTCCCTACCAGGCTACCTTGCAATTAAAATCCACTGAGAAAGAACAATATTTGTTGATGATTCTTTACCAATCACTAGACAGCTGACACTGGGCTGCGGTTAGCTATGGACAGAAATATAGCATCACGGTGGGGGATCTGGGAGGTCAGAAAATATATTTTCTGATTTCTGAAAAACTATTGGTTACAAGTGCTTTCAGTCGGGTATGATGAGGTGTGTATTGGATCTCACAATATTTTGTAAAAATAACCACCATTTTGCAAACATAGAGAGGCAGTGTGTGTGTGTTTTTGACTGTATACATGTAAAAACCTCTGGTGAGATCCAGTAGTCGCCTCACCATACCCGACTGAAAGCACTTGTACCCAACTATTTATCAGAACATATATTATGGGGTTATAACACCCCAAACACATCCCCTGATGCTACGCCCCTGCTTGTTGTGTAAGGTCCAGTTTCGCTGTTCGGGAATTCACATGGTGACTGGCAAACAGCAGGACGAAGGACACATTTAGAGTACTGTATTAAAGAATGAATGACTGATGTTAAAAGACACTGGATGTTTGTTGAAGTTTGCTGTGACTTTATGGACTGCAAGTTTACACCAGAATGACATGTAATGGCATGTAATGCCTATAATATCAAGTGTAGTAGATCATCGTGATGCCGAATGCAGGATTTTATCTTTACAGTTGAGAAATACTAGAAAATGTCTGCAAATGTTTTCCTTTCGTGTAGCTGTAATTTTAATTGTCAGGAAACTACTACTAAACACGACCTCTCAAATTCTGACATGGATTATGTGGTCCATTAAATAGGATAGATGAAACGTACATTGTTACTTTTCATGCTTTATACATTAAACATTTTGCCTGCACCGCCTCGTTAGTTAATGGTTTCCAGATCAACATTTGATCTATAGAATATGGAAACCGTGTCCGTGCAATACTGTAATTTTAATATTCTGCCCTTGTTTCAACTTATCTGTTAAAAAGTTTATAAAAAGTTTCCATCATTACTAAAGCTTTTTCCTGACCGGTCTGTGTCTGTACTGCTCTGTGGTTAGTTTATTCTGGCCTCTTAGCTGCCTGAAAATTGCCACGGGTTTTCATTCTCAGTTATTTAACAGATAGATATTCGCTATCTTATTGTGTTTTAAGGAAAACACGAGTAAAGAAGTTTCATTCGAGAAAGATGACGATGTTCAAATTATTTTTTAATGTCAGTCATTTAATTAGTGGGAAAAAAAGAGGCACCCCTTCAAACCAAAGGAATAGGGTACTATACAGTAGTAGAAAAACTGTATCCTTTGGGCAGCATTGTGTCATATAGACAACTTCTATTCTATTACTCTCTCATACAACACACAGTCCTCTCATACCATTCCACACGGTACATACACAAGAAGTTTTGACCATATATTGCCCACAGATAATCTCAACACCTATGGTTCTAGAAAGATATGAATCGATTTATTGATAAAAAATATTTCCTTAAAATACAGTGTTAAAAAAGACAATTGACATAATCAAAAAACATTCTATTGCGAATTGCACTATCATAAAACACAATTAATAAAAAGGGATTTGTTAACAATTCAATTGCAAAAAAGAGAGTACATAACCTAGACACACACACTGTCTACACATCCGTGATAAACCAGATTCATGGGCATGGAGCCTGGTACTGTTGAATTTGTTTGGTACTCGTTGGCTACAGCCCGTGCACGGATTGTGTTGTTATCAAAGCGTCGACGTGTTTCGATGGATTTTTTATATCACCATCTTTCTCAAGACAAAGAATGAGACTCTCTTTAACATAGCAAAGCCATTCCAGATGTGCTGGACGGGTCAATCTCTGATGTAAGGGGTTTACTTTTAGTCATTTAATTAGTCCACCTCTATTTTATGATACCGGCCCATGCAGGAAAAATACAAAATATACATTTGTTTCCTACAGCTATAATTACAAATGTGTTTTATTTTAGCAGAGTTGAACATATATGATGAAGTTATATATATATATATATATTTATTTTTTTGTCTCTCCCTCCCTCCATCTCGCTCTCTCTCTCCTTATCTATACATAGATTGATATATATTATAGATAGAGAGAGATAGTGTTAGCCAAAGAGAATATGAATATCATTCATCTGAAGAAAGTAGCGAATTGATAGCTTAATGGGGCTAACAAAATAATGTATTTGCAAGTTCTCCGGAAAAGAAGTGAAATCCTTTCATGAAATATTGCAAATAAACTATTTCATTGCTCTAATTGGGGTTTCAATTCGTTCCATTTTTCGGAAGAATATATATAATGTTTGTTATTTTGTGAAAGAATACAGCTGCAATTTTGCCGAATACCTTTAATGTAGAGCCAAGATCTTTATATTTAATGTTCTGTTACTGCCATGAAGTGTATGGTTAGGTTTAACTTTTTATGCATGTTTGATTCGTGACTTTTCATACATATGGAATTGCTTTATTTCATCTAGTGGCCTCCTTTAAGCTGTACCAGCGTGCGAAGCATGTTTATGGTGAAGCTCAGCGAGTACTTGACTTCAAGAAGGTTTGCGATGAAGCACCTGCTAATGCACTCAAGCTTCTAGGAGCTTTGATGAACCAGAGCCACGCGAGCTGCAAGAATATGTACGAATGCAGCTGTCCAGAGTTAGATCAGCTGGTGGACATCTGCTTGTAAGTATCAATTCAAAGGTGTCAATCAGTCGTTCACGGCACACACACGCGCACACACACACACACACACACACACACACACACACTCTCTCACTCTCTCTCACTCTCTCTCATGTGAAATCATGTTTTGGTACTTTTATTGTACAAGGGGTGGTATGAAAACCGATACATCTCCGGGAATTATGAAATATGTAAAATATTTAACAGTTGCCTGTGAAATATAGATTTCGCCCTCATGATTACAGTCTTCAAACCACTCTGCAGAGCTTTACCATTGTCAGGCCTACCAGCATTATCCGGCATAGGGTAGTAAATTATGTGGCAAAGTTATCTAAATTATGCGACAACAAATACAAATTATACTGCACATTGTCTGCCACTATTATTATCATCCATTTGAGCTACAAACATTTTTATAAAATCTGTGAAGTACATGGCAAATGTAGTAAATCCACGCCATCTACGCAAAGTACGACATCATCTCCCTCTCCGCTCCAAAGGGTAGGGAAAACTGCAAAAGGTGTCACTTGGTTAAAGACTTGACTACTGTAATCCACTTCATCTTAGACTCTCTAAAGATTAGCTGCACAGACCACAGATAATGCAAGAACAGATCCATTAGCTAAGCCTGTCTTTCCTAAATTACGTTGATTGCCCCTCCGAAAAAGGATCCATTTTAAAGCTTTGTGTCTTATCTACAAATTTCTAAATGCATCAGTTCTCAATTTCTCAGATTCAAATTTATATAAATTTCACCTCCCGCAAACTACAGTCCATCTGAGTGAATCTTTTGGGCATTCCACTCTTCAAAAAGTCCTACTTTGGTAGCAAAGTATTTTCTGTGCTAACACCACGGCCTTGGAACAATCTCCCCGCTGATCTAAAAGCAATTACCTTTTATATTTAATTCAGAAAAAAAACTTAAAACTTGTTCTTTTTTCCCCCCAGTAAATGTTTACCTTTCTTATAATGCCTTAGTGCCCTGAAACGCAAAGGTGTAAATTGCACTTTATAAATTATATACATAACGTGTGTGTAATGATGTGTAAAATGTAATAGGCTATCCATTACCATTATTGAGTGTGGGGAGTGGTCGTGACTCACAAAGTACAAAGCTTTGAGTGGGCCATAATGCCCTTCCACTCCTTCAACAATTATAATAAATGGTATATAACATTCTGTACATTTGCATGTATAGATTAAAATGTGATGAAATGGAGCATTCTAGACCTTGATTTAAAAAAATGAAAATACGTGTGAGGTGAACCCAGTATTCGAATTGCTAGCAAAAAAGGTTGGTGCCACCAATGTTTCGATAACTATTTCCCAGAAAGTGATATAATGATCCGTGGTGGTTTCGATAGATGCAACACTTCACAGTTCCTTCTGAAGTACACAACAAGTCTGTTTCTGCTTGATTGCTCTTTTATTTCTTTTCTTTCATCTTAAGGACGAAACAAACGTACGCAGCAATGCGTTTTGCCCAAGCATGGGTTTCTTCAGGGCAGTATTACTATAGAATTGGAAGTACCTTCGATAAGTGGCAACGTCCTACCAGAGTCCTACGTCATTTGTTCCACACTAATTAAATGCAAAATGAAACTCGAAAAAACAGCAAACCTAGGTTGTCCTCAGAGGCCTGGTTCCAAATGAGTAGTCTTTAGTTTGAATATAGTTATTCTGTGGCTCAAAGTACACAATAAGTCTGTTTATTCTGTGACACAAAGTCCTGTGTTCAGCAAAGCCGTCCGGCCCGCCGCGTCCGTGTCCACGCATTGCAAGTGTCAAGACACCTGCAACATGTGCACACTGATGGTGTGGGCCGGATGGCTTTGCCGAACATAGTACTTTGTGCCACAGAATAAACAGACTTGTGTACTTCAGAAGGACCTGTGAGCTCAACTTCATGTTTCTCTTTTTTGCCTCTAAACCTTTGTGTCTTTAAAATATTTTATCTATGACCATTAAGCAGCTGGTCATTTAAGGTGGGCAATATGGATGCAGCACTAAACCTGTATTTACATTAGATGCTGCAGTGACTGAGCCTCCAGCTGCCAATATTTATTCAATGTGCAACCCTTACTAGTCTCTCTGAGCCAGAAATATGTGCATTAATAACGTGGCATAGAAAGCTGTCTAAGTGTGGGTAACATTTTGTGTCTTTATGAACAAAGTATACCTGTTGACAGTCAAGAATTAGACTATACTCGGCTGGTTGCGTGAGATGTTTTGTGGGATTTCAGTACTCAAGTTGAAGGAGAGAGAGCTGAATGTGAAAAGCTGGGAAAACGGGACGAGAATGTAATGGGATGTTAGTGCGTGTTGCTGATGTTGCTTTAGTGTATGCCCCATATGTGCTGTATTGCAAATTAAACTTATTAGGATGACAGTATGAGCGGTGGAAGACTAAATGTCTGACATCCTGGATGTTGAACGTGCTGCCCTTCTCCTGGTAAGTAGGAGATGTTATGTAGACCAAAACTGTTGGATAGGCTGTACTTTAAGAAGGGAGACAATATCTGAAACATAAAGTCAGACTAAAGTATATGGTAACAGTAAATCAATTAATTATGTTAAATTCAAGTAAGTATACGTTCCTAATAAACACTATGCACAGGGAACCCAAGAAATTGGTCACCATCTAGGTTTCAACACATTATGTAAGGGATGCGTAAAAAAAGAGATAATATGCATTGAAACATTCGGTATAATGTTAGAAGAGTTGCAAAACCTGGGGGAACTAATATGTAGGTCTGTTGGATATAATAAATAGCCAGTGAATAGGCATAAAGGGCAGGTACCCACCAAGGATGTGTGCTACTATGCAAGGTGCGGATAAGACATAGCTAGTCCCTTTCTAATGTGTTTTCATGTAAATAATGCTGATGTGTGAATCTTATATTCTTCGTGACTTGATGCAATGTTTGCATAGCTGATTTGCATGTTATCAATATTGTTAATGTTTACCATTGTTTTTATTCAGCACTTTTATTCATTTAGTAATTATCGGCATAGGTTTGTATTCTCCCTATAAGAATGTAAAATTCATATTGTGTTCCCATTACTTTATGTACATCTGGCGATCAGTTTCGGGAGTGAGATATATAAATCCACACTCTGCTTTCCTTTTAATCCATGCCCATCTTGTAGCCCGGTGCAAAGATGCGTCCTTCATTTTGCTGTGCAGCTGTGCATATTAACCCCAGGGATTTCAATTATAGAATATCATTTAATGCTAGGTGACAGTATGTGTGACTAGAGAAGGCTCGGTCCAAAACCTGCACCTTCCACAGAAGAGTGCACTGACTTGTGCAAGGCAAGAGGAAAGACAATGTGTAAGGGGCTGACAGACTTCCAGAGATCCTCAGATAATATAATGTTGACCTCTCATGACACATTTTACATTGTTAAATGTTATGTTCATGTTCACATTTCTAATTATTGCTTATGATCACGTTTCACCATAATGGCATGTCGCACATTTTACTCCAGATTGAAGTATAAGGATATTATAGTCATTAACTTCTTAGAACCGAAGTGTAGTGCCCCATGTGTATACTTTCCCCAGCTAGAGTATCCGGCAGATCTGAAGCACTTTTAATTCCAAGACCCTGATTAAAAGTTATTTCGGGGTTGGATACTTTTCTGCCTAATTATCACCCGCCCGGTGTTCCCAAACCCTGGTGCAGGAACACCCGGTCTGATTTTACGACAAGGAAATCCAACCTGCCTCGGCGCTCTTCCAGGGCAAGGGGCAACTGGAATACTCCCTGCCCAAGCCTTGGCTGTGCCCTGCCTCCTGTACAAAACCCCTGCCACCTCATGCCCCTGCTTTCCTTTACAACTACCTCCTAGCAGGTGGTAAATGGAAGAGCATTTGTCCCTGAATCCAGTAAATCTGGGTCTGCATGTTATTCCCCATTCCTGGGACAAATGCTCATGATAGCCGGATTTGTATGCAGGAAAATTAGACGCAAATTGTATTTCTGGCCGCTCAGTATCCCTGCGTATAAATGATGTTGAGGAAGATCCTTGACCCAGCTCTGCAGACCTACAGGTGCTCTGTGTGGATTTCAGGCCTGTGCAAAATCTAATATGGGTTGAGGACCAAGACCCTTTTTGGCTCTGAGTCGTGACATTGTGCAATTATGAAACCCCGCTCTCCTCATGTTACTCCCTTTGTTTATACACCCCCTAGTCACCCACCTCTTGCAGCTGTAGGGAACTGAGAGAATATTGAAGAATACGCGTTTTGAGTAAAGTAATCCTGCAGTTTGCAGAACACGAACATTAATCTTAGGGATGCTTTGAAACGAATGTTTGGGAGAAGTATTCTCGGTGAAGTTTGTGAGAAACGTGATAGATAGAGCAGGTTCCACAAGAACGCATATAAAACTGCCCTCAATGTGTGATGATGTCATTGGTTATGGCCTCTAGATCATAAACTGACTCCTATCAACTTTGTATCTAGAGATTTAACAGTTGTTTTTGTATGGCTATTGTACACTTTTGCTGGACTGGTTTCATTAACTTCGTCACACTTAGATGTTTTCAGTGCTTTCTTTGAAGTTGTATACTTTTACAAGGAAAACGGACATTAGCTGCAAATGGCTGTGATTTTGTTAGACCTGTGCCTGTTTTTTAAGCCTGCAGGTCAGTGCTTTTGTTTAGTTCTCTTACCCTTCACCGCTGAGAAAGGTAGGCGCCTGCAGCCTGTGATGGTTTAAGAAAGAAACTGGTTCCTAATAAACATAGCAGAGATATTATTTTCCTGGGTGCTTATTACTGTACTCAGTGAATAACGTTCCCGGGGTGTGTTATTAGGTCGCTGTGGTAATTATTGACTGTTAGAAATGGGGGTCTCTGGTTTGCTCTGTTGTCCAAGTAGAGACCCTTCTTCCTAGTCAAGGTAAGGGGGATACACTTCTAAAATAACTCCTGCTCACCCCCTTAGTAGCTTGGCATGAGCAGACAGGCTTATCTCAGAGGCAGTGTGTAAAGCATTTGCGCCCACATACAGTAATACAGTGAAAACACTACAAATGGACACCACACCAGTTTAGAAAAATAAGTAACATTTATCTAAACCATAACGACAAAAAACACAATACAGTAATCAAAATGAACTTCTTAAAAGGTAAAAACAATTCTGTCTATAGCAAACTATAGATGCAACACTTTCAACACAAAGTACCTTGGATGCGCCAAAATCATAAACAAGAACAGCCGCCGGGAAGGTGATGCGTCAGTTCCTTATGCGTAGGGAAGGTAATGCGTCAGTTCCTTGCGCGCAGGGAAGTTGATGCGTCGGTTCATTACTCCAGGGGAGGTGATGCGTCGGTTACTTACTCCAGGGGAGGTGATACTTCGGTTCCTCACTGCCACGCAGAGGAGGTTATGAGTTGATTGCTTACTGAAGGGGAGGTGATGCATCTGTTTCTTACTGCACGGGAAGGTGATCCGTTGGTTTCTTACTGTGGGACCAGTGTCCTTGTAGACTTGGCACCCCGGTACGATGTGTCGGAACCAGGGATGCAACGGTTAGTGATGCGGCGGCAGCAACGGTGCTGCGTTGATTTATCCAACCGCGGTCCCACGATGCGTTGGTTCTTGCAGCCGCACAGTCGGGCCTGCGCCGGAATCGGTGCGGTGATCTCGGAATCCATCGATTGGTACATGCAATGCGGCGTGCAGCGATTTCGCCAGCCCTGGGCAGGCAATGCGTCTGTTTCGTCAGCGGTACGATGACGACGCGGGGAAAGTCTTCCCGTACAGCGACGATGCGTCAGAAACAGGGGTGGATGCGTTGCGCTTCTTAGTTGCATTGCTTTACCTCTCCCAACAGCAGGAACAACCTGCAGAGGCCCAGAATAGCAGCAGGCGCCTCTTGGCAGGTCAGAACTCCCAGCAAAGAAGTTCAGGGGAGCTCGGGGTGAAGTCTTTGTATCCCTGAGACTTCAAAACACGAGGCAAGCTCTACTTCAAGCCCTTGGAGATCTTCCTCGGGCAGGAGACACAGCACACCGCAAAATCTTTATCCTCTCCTTGGTAGAAACAGCTACTGCAGGCCAACCCCAAACAGCACACAGCAAAGGGGTAGTACTTCTCCTTCAGTTTCTCCAGCTCTTCTCCTCGGCAAAGGTTGCCCTTGTAGTCCAAAAGTAATCTTAAATTCTGGGGTCTGGGCCCCACTTTTTATAGCACAAATTCCTTTGTTCTCTGGTGGCAGAGAAGCTCCCTGCCCAGACAAAACCAGTTTTGCCCTCTCTGGTGCAACTTCTCTGCAGGAGGTGGAGACAGCATTGTCCAAGGCAGGCCAGGCCCATTCAGGTGTGAAAAGAATCTCCTCCCCCTACTCGGAATGCACCCCAGGTCTATTCATCCCAGCCCTGACTCACCCTGGAAATGCAGGACACACCCCCACCTCCTCCAGTGGGTGTCTGATTAGAATGCACAACCCCAGCCCCTGTCACTCCAAAGCCAGAGAGTCAATAGTGTTGCAGGGATTCTGCACACACAGAACTATGCGTAGGATTACAGGACCTTAGTGCTTAAGGATTGAGTCATCCTACCACCTTAGTACTCATGAGCCCAAGACCGACTAGCTATAGTGTCTCACCTGCTCTCCTACTCACTCACAGAGAAACAAGTGATTAGACACCCCAAAACACAACACTCCAGACTCTCAGGAGTCTCGGTTGCAAGACACACCCTTTCGCTCGCACTCTTGTGCTTGTCCACAATAAGATCTGACAGAGATACGAACAAGTTTAAAATATTTATTTTAGCTAACATGCTCTAATATGCAGTATACGTGCCACAATAAGCAAGAAAATGCATAAGAAACACAATTATGGTCAGCATAGCAGTTAGTCCATAAATCATGAAAGGAGCTGTCATTATGAAAAGACACTATAGCCTAATCTCCCTCCCCATGTATAGAAGCAAAATGATTATATATTAGAAGATCTCTGGGTGTTATCTGCAGACTCTGTACCTCAGTCTATATTTTTATTTATTTATTTATTTATTTATTTATAAGCGCAACATTCATCCGAGTGGATATCACGGCGCTGGGAGAGCAAACACCTAAATGAGGGTGAGGTGACGTTCAAGAACTCTAATTGATTAATTAAACCCTGGGGAACAGATGGGTTTTTAGTTTTTTCTGAATGACATATCGCTAAGACGAAGTTCTAGCGGAAGTGCATTCCAGTGAGTTGCTGCCAGATGAGAGAAAGAGCGGCCCCCTGCTCTGCCCTCTTAATGCATTTTGTTTTTGCCCGCGCCTGATTGCACAACTTTAAATTCCGTGTTGGAACATTTTATCGTGTAGGACTCTGAAGCCGTGATAGTCTCGGGCTTTGTGTGCATGACCCAGGAGCTTGAATCTTGATCTATGTCGCACAGGCAACCAATGGAGCTCCCTCAGCCATTCTGAGGCTGAGCTGTACTTGCTTTTGTTGGACACCAACTTGGCAACTGCATTCTGATTCACCTCCAGACGTGAGAAAAGATAGTCTGCCATGCCCACATAGAGCGCATTCCCGTAATCCAGTTTACTTATGAGCAAGGCATGTACAATGGTTTTTCTGCATTCCAGGGGGATCCATAAGAAAAGTCTTTTTAGAAGTTTTAATGTAGGAAAGCTCCCACATAATGCTTGGACCTGGTCCTGCATAATTAGTGTATCGTCAGTGAAAATTCACAGGTTTTTTGCGACCTGTTTGGGCGCGAGTGCAGGTCCCAGTGATTTAGGCCACCAGGTTGCATCCCAGATTAAATGGGCTCCTCCGAAGAGTAGGATCTCTGACTTTTCAGACAGTGGTCTAACATCCATGCCGCCATTTCTGAGAGACAGTTAGTTAGTTTAATCCTGGACTCCTCAGGTGTCCCTTCAAGGGCTATCAGCAGTTGTGTATCATCCACATAGGAACAGATACTGAATCCCCATTTTTTGATGATTTTAGCCAGAGACGATACGTAGACATTGAAAAGGGTGGGGCTCAGGGAGGCTCCCTGTGGGACGCCATAGTTGATGGTTTTTGATGTGGAGGTGAAAGGTCCCATTTGTACTGTTTGTGTTCTGTTACTTAGGAAGGAGCAGAACCACTGAAGGGCCTTATAGTGTATGCCCTTTTCATGTAGGATGCTCAGTAATAGGTCATGCGATACCATGTCAAAAGCTGCTGACAGGTCCAATATGATCAGGATTGCGGCCTTGCCCTGGTCAATTAGAGATCAGATGTTATCTAAAACTGCTAAGAAGGTAGCCTTTGTGCTGTTACAGGCTCTAAATACAGTTTGGGATGGATCTAACAGCTCGTCGGATTCAAGGTATTTGGACAGCTTCTCCATCACTTTGGATAGGTATAGGAGCTGAGAGATAGGTTGGTAGTTTTCCGGACTATGAACGCCCGTGCTTGCTTTTTTTAGTAATGGGACTACAGTGGCTTTTTTCCAGGTCACTGGGAATACAGCAGTGTCCAGTGAATTGTTAAATAAGCGGGTTACGTGAGGACATAGGGTCGGTATAATCTAAGAGAAAATAAAATAGGGACATGGATCAAGCGGGGACCCTGATTTGACCTCAGCCATTGCTTTGGCGACTTGTTCTTCTGTGAAGGGAACAAAATTGCTGAGTGAGGTGTGAGCTTAGGGGTGGGGAATCAATGTTTCCCAGTTGATAACACTTGAGGGGGGATGGTTTCTGAATGAGTGGTAAATCTCATAGATTTTATCAGCAAAGAAGTTGCTGATTTTCTCACAGCAATTTACTGAGGCTTGCAGGATTTGGGACAGGCTCGATGGTTTACATAGCTCTTTTACTAATTTGTAGAGCTCTTTGGTTGAATTGCTGTGATCATTTATCCGCTTTGCAAAGTAGCTCTTTTTAGTGTTTTTAATGACATTGTTATAGGTTCTCAGCTCTGCTTTGTATGACAGTCTATCCTCATCCTGCTTGGACAGTCTCCATTTATGTTTAAGTGCTTTACACTTTTTTTTTAGTATCCTGTGTTCATGTGAATACCATTTTTCAGATGGTGTTCTTCTGGTAGGTTTATTTACAGATCTGTGGGCACATTGGTCCATTGTGTTGGGTATTTCAGCTTGGAGGCTTTCTGCTCCCATTTGTGAGTCCTTAGGGTCTTTAGATTCTTTGGGGAGAAGTGGTGCAGGAATGTGTCAGGAGTGAGTCACCTCCATGCTCTCTTTGCCACCGCTGATTATGTAACCGGGCTGGTTAGTTTAGTTGGAAGGAGGAGGGTAAAGGAGATTAAGGAGTGGTATGTCCAGGAAATGGGCCTAACCTCTGAGATATTAGTAGATTATCTGTTGGAAAATAGAAGATCCAGAGTGACCCAGCAGTATGCTTGGGTCATGTGATTCACTGTTTTAGCTGCAGAATCTGCATGTCGCCTTTCAAGTGCTTGGCTATAGGGTTATTGTTCTTTTCAAAGTGGATAATAAAGTCCCCTATTACTATGAAGTGTTTATGTTTCAAACATAGGGGAAATAGTTGAGAGAGCAGTTGTGCACTAAAATCAGGTTTGTATCCGGGGCGGGTTGTAAATAATTGCCCTCCCAAGTATTTTATAGTCGCCATTGGATACTTGAAAGGCCAAGATGTCATGCTCCCCTATCTGCACCACTAACTCAGGGAGACCGGTGTAACAGTCTTTAAAAAGAATTGCTGTTACTGCTCCCTTCCGCCCCAGTCTGTCCCTTTTTAGCAATTTATAGCCTATAGGCAGGGCAATAGCGACGTCGGGGGGAGTTATTATCGTCGAGCCAAGTTTCTGTGATACAGGCAAAATCTGCCTTTATTCCGGCTATTTAGTCCCATATTTTGAGGGAATGTTTGAGCACTGACCTTGCGCTGAAATAAGTGCAATTTAGTCAGAGGCCGGCCTGGTCCATGATTGTTGTAGGGGACCAATGTGGCAATGCCTGGCTGCACCATTTGCAACTGAGGCATGTGAAAGGACCCTAAATACTCCCCGGTGAGGCTTTGATACAAGACACCTTGTTATGTGGTGTATGTTTGGATAGCTCGAAGAGTCTTTTTCTGGAATAGCAACGACGACCACCCAGGTCTGATTTTGGAGGTGCAGGGGTCCTGGACCCTGGTCCCGTTCGGGCGTGGATGGGCACAGATGGTAGATCTACATCATAGGTGCTGTCTTGCTCTTCTCCCTGGAAAGGTCCCTCTTCAAGTGTTTGCTACCTATTTGTGTATTTCAATAAGACCAAAGTACGTATTCCCAAACAACAGCTGCATCGGTATGTTTTGTCTAGATGTTAGGGCCTGACCAGAACAGGATAACAAGGGACATTGTTGTTCGACCTTGCTCACAATGTTCAGACTAAATCCCAGGAACCTGCAGAGTGTGAACACAGCGATAGGTTCTCATGTGAAAATGGCAAAAGACATTTGCAAAATAAACTCGTGTAGTAACGTGTGCAAAGCAGCGGACAATCTGAAGCGTGCTCATGCTAACTTGGAGAAGACGATAATGTTCCCATGGGCCATGTGACAATACACAAACCTAGAAGAGTCACACTGGATGGCTAAGCAAGAAAACACCCACTTTCTAAAAGTGGTATTTTCAAACACAAAATGTCAAAATCATCCTTACTAAAAGATTCTGAATTCAGGTATACTAAACTTTACCTTCCTATATTGTACCCATGGAAAGTTATATTCATAAGATGTTATAAATAAACTTCCATTCCGCCCTCTGGGACAGATAACCTTTCAATAGTGAAAAACAAAATTTGCCGTATTTCACTATCAGGACATACCACAGACATCAGGGCATGTCCTACCTTTCACATACACTGCACCCTGCCCACATGGGTACCTTGGGCCTACCTTAGGGGTGACTCACATGTAAGAAAAAGGAAGGTCAGGGCCTGGCAAGTGCGTGCACTTGCCAGGTCAACATGGCCTACATAACTGCACACATACACTGCAATGGCAGGCCTGAGACCCTCTTGCAAGGCTGCTTGTGTGGGTGGCACAATCAGTGCTGCAAGCCCACTAGCAGCCCTATGGTGTACAGGCCCTGGTCTCCCACAGTACACTGTACTAGGGACTTAACAGTAATGCAAATAAGCCAATTATGGAAACACTAATCCATGACAACAATTTACAGGGGGAGTGTGAGAAGTTGGCCTGGCATATGCTGGTCACTAGTTATAGTGGCCACCTTACACCAGTCCAATTCGACTCTTATGGTAGATAGGTTTAAGACAATCTTTTAAAGAAAGCTATCCTAGTGGTAGCTGTGGAGAGCAGCCTTCAGGCTAAGTCTCAGAGGAATGTAAAACAGCTTGTTTTACCTTATAATCTCTTGAATTACCAAATGAAAGGACACCACACAGGTATATATATCAAATATATATGTATTTATTACTAGACAGACTCTACTAATCTCTTTATGAGATTAGAAGTCAGGAACATATGCAAATATCAACGTTTCACAATAAGTTAAGCACAAATATGGCTGGGGCCCTAGGGGCGTACCAGACCATATACTAAAAAAGAGGTTTAGGAAGGTCGACTTGCAAGGGGACAAGGCCTAGGGCCTGTAGAATCGCTGGGGCCTCACTAATACGCCCAAGGCAGGTAAGAAAAGGACCCACGGGAGACGCGTACAGTGTGAGAACAGGAGCACCGGAGTGCACAAGTTACCTCACCCAGGGAAGCCGGGTGCATAGGTGTCTTTTGGTATCTGGTTGCGTCATCGTTTTCAATGGAAGCCGAAGAAGTTTTGCTGCTTGCGAAGACTGGAGAAGTGTCCGGTGGAATCCAAGGCTGGATTCAAGATGAAGAAGACCTGAAAGCAGAAGGGACAGAGTTCACAGTCACTTGCCAGTGACCCGGGGCCAGGAAGATGGATGCCCACGGAAGTCGGGTGATTTCAGGTGATCAAGGGTGTTTTGACTCTTCAGCCACGAGGTCCAGGAGGCGTCGACGATGACCAGGAGCTGGCTTTGGAGTGTCCAACGAAGTCTGCAGCTTACTGAGGTATCGGCAACCGGATTGGAGCCAACAAGCCTTAGCAACAGCAAGTCTCGTGGAAATTGAAGAAAGTCAGCAGTGCAGACCAGCAAGGTCTGAGGGACTCACCCAGCGAGGGTAAGTCAGGTCAGGCCTGGAGCAACCAGGGAAGCCCTTTGGTTCAATGAGAAAGTCTTCAGGGGACCCACAAGCCAGCCGGCAAAGGATCGCGAATACGCTTTGTGAGGATTCGCTTCACAGGAGCCCACTGTCACTCGGGACGAGGCAGGCCTCTGATTTTCGAGGGAAATCCTGCTGGAGGCTTGGACCACAAATGGTCCAATGCACACGTTCGTAGAACGTCATGAAGGGGTTGCACTCGACAATAGTGCACGGTACCCGGGTATTGCTGTTCCTCATCACTCGTGGAGTCCACACGCCTCAGCTCTGCTGGGGACTCACAATGGCTATCGAGAAGTCAGGAAATCCACTTCCGGGGCTGCAGGGACTTCGGTCTCCAGCGGGAGCGGGAAAGTTTGCAACCGTTGATTCAAGTTTTTGGTGCCTGCCAAGCAGGGGAGACACTCCTTGACTCCAAGGGAGATTCTTCAGTCTTCCAAAGGTAGTGGAACGTCGAAGGTCCAGGATTCTCCTTGTAGAGCGTCGTCCAGGGATATCTGATTTGCAATGGCAAGGTTTCCCTATCTTATACTAAAGGAAAGGGAGGGACTAGCTCTATGACCACTCCTCTGGGAGGGTCAGGGGAGTGGGTGGTTACACCCACTTCCCTTTGTCCAGTTTCACGCCAGAGCAGGGGCAGGTAGCCCCTGAACCGGTTTGAGCTGGTATATGCACAGAGGAGCCTACAGCTCCCCCAGTGCAGGACTTCAAAGCACTCTAAGAGTGCACCCACCCAGCCCCAATACACTAAATCCTGTCTGGAAGGTGGTGACACCTCCCTGTGACAGGATGCCTATTGTTGGGCCTCCTCCACTGTGAGTTTCAGTCAGCAGCAGGAGGGCAGCCCAGTGTCTGTGCTGGTGGCATCCATTTTGTGATGCCAGGGCTCTTTCAGATTTCACAGTAGGTACATGTCTTCCCCTCTAGAAGGGTGGGATCATACTCCCACACCAGTTACTGGTGTGGGGGTATGATTCCAAGTTGTTTGACACCAAACACAACATGTTTTGATGCAGTCATTCCAAAGTTAGCATTTACCGCTAGGTTATAATGCACTTAAGAGTATATGGTTTAACCGCATCCACAAACAGCCACAGAGAATAGACTCTGCCAGCTGCAGAGGGGCCCTGCTCATGCAGAGGCACCCCCTCACATTGTAAACCAAGCACCCTGCCCTCAGGATTGATAGGGCCTGCCTTAGGAGTGACTGATAGGTTTATATGTGTGTGTATGGTGTGATATAGGAACCTAGACCTCAGTGAGGAGTGCTAACACTACCTCACCCAGGCTGCAGTAGCAGGCCTGTGGTATCAGGTTTAATCTGCTTCCCAGGGGTGGCAGAATACATGCTTCAGCCCCTGGTAGGCCTGTGAAGTACCTATGCCCTTGGTACCTAAGGTACCATATACTAGGGGCTCATAAAGTACCACAGTCTCCAATCACTAGTGCATCTAATATGCACTCCAAGTTGTTTAAAGAGAACAGAGAGACTGGGGCCCTGATTAGCAGGGACCCAGCCAGACTATAGCCAGAAACCAGTGTTAACTTCAGAAAAAAGTGGGGGCAACATAAGGGCAGATCCTACTCTCCTACAGGGAGCACCCACACTTTGGCACTGAACAGCAGTGGTTTCCTTTAAGCATTCACTAAAATCCATGTGTCTACGCAACGATCTTTGATCCCCTGAAAGTAGGTATGGGTAATTTTAGGATTGAGGTGGGAACAGGTAAAGGCTTTTCAGGGTAACTTTAGGGTTTATGGTTGGATAGTGGTAAAGGGAGGTCAGGGTAATTTAAGGGTTATGGGGTGGGCAGTGGTAAAGGGAGAGAAGGGTAATTTTAGGGTTTAAGGGTGGTTAATGGTAAAAGGAGGCTTGGAGTAAATTAAAAACATGGGGAGTTTGTGGGGTTCCCCCCCCCCCAAAAAAAAAGTAAGTCTATATATGAAGATTCCCCCTTAAAAATACATGTAAATTAAGTTATTTCAAAAGATTAAAATTACATATTCTTAATGGAAACCCTTCTCTGCCGTACGCAGGACTCCCAAGATGGCCACCGCCATTGCCGGCCAGGAAGAGGACAACAATCACCAATGTTCAACACACGTCACAACAGTACCGATCAGCTGTCCCGTGAAAATGTCAGGCAGGAATTGAGTGTTATTGGGAGGTTTATATTATTGAATCCCTGCTGCCAGGCATCAGGCCTTAGAACAAGATGTTGAGATAGTGTTAAAAGACCAATATAATCGAGCCCTCTCAGAGCGCTTAGTGTCGCCTGTACTACTAGTGCCAAAACTGGATGGGACGATTTGGTTTAGTATCGATTTCCGATAACTAAATTCTGCTTCCATGCGCGATACCTACCCCATGCCACACGTAGACGAGCTGGTGAAAAGATTGGGAGGAGCAAAGGTCATGTTGACGATAGACCTAACAAAAGGATACTGGCAAACACCTCTCACGCGTACTGCACAAGATAAAACCACTTTCTCCACTCCGTTGGGGTTATATCACTTTAAGGTAATGCCCTTTGGCCTTCATGTGGCTCCCCTCACTTATCAAAGGCTCATGAATATACTGCTACGGGCACACCACCAATACGCGGTTGCATATTTAGACATATTTGTATACAGCCATGACAGTGAGACACATTTACAGCATTTAGACCAGGTTCTCAGTACCCCAAAACAAGCAGGTCTCACGTTGAACCTTCTAAAACTCACTTTCACCACTGATCATTACACGATAGATGCAGGTACAGTAAAACCTCAACTCAATAAGCTCGATGCTATACAAAACAATCCACAACAAAGAAAGTGGTCCATTCATTTAGAAGACTCGTGGGATATTACAGTAGATTCATACCCCAGTTCTTCAAGATTGCGAGCTCTCTCACTGACCTTATTACTCAGAAACACTATGGAACCAGGATAGAATGGACTGCGATACAAGAAAACAGCTTTAAACAGCTAAAACACCTTCTTTGTCATGCACCACTGCTCATATGTATCCCGACCCCGCCCACAGCCCCGTTCAATAACCAATACTGCAGAAGCGAACAGCACCCCTTCCCTCTACCTCAGTCTCCTATGCTTCTGTCCCATAGAATGAACGGAGAGGAGCAAAGGAATAACCTGGGAGAAGGAGGGAAAAGATCTGGGAAAAACATCAAGGACCCACTGAAGCAGCCTATTCTCTCGTTTCTTCTATCTGGTTGAGACCCATATGAGTAACAGTACTGGAAACTGCAGCAGAGAAAAGAAAAATAGGCAGGAATTTAGTACAGGGCAATAGATATCACAGCCCCACCTGTCCGCCCACAAGAAGTTCTCAATATTTTGGCTTACCCAAACACGATCAGTGCTGATCTCGAAGAGAGGTTTAATTCAAGTGCTCTATGGAGCAGAACTCTCCAGGCTTTGTAGTCCACCAGTAGATAGGAATGTAAAAAGAGAATAAATGCTTTAGGAAAAACCCAACAAAGGGAAAAAACCCGATAATGAATATCCATATAAAAAATACCAGGGATCCCTTTTATGGATAACAATAAATTATACCAGCTAAAGAAAAATAAAGGAGCTACAGAACTCCTTTTAGGACACTTGTTATGTATCCTAAAAAAAAACACTCTCGGGTATATTATAAATGTGAGCTCTGAGAACTCGACTAGTCATGCCTTAAGTTCAATAACTATTGCCAAATGCCTCCTTTAGGGAATTCCACGCCAACTCCAGATGAAGGTTCAGGGGAAAACCATTACCAGTTCCAAGAAATCCAAAGAAATTTCCGCGAAGACTCCATAGCATCCCATGGCGAGGATCAGTGCTTCCTGATGCGGAGATAAGTCAATTGCTACCAGGGGCCCAGAACCGGAAACGAAACCAAGCACGGAAATGCAGTCAAGCTCAGGTTATATACAGAACGAGCCGCCGTAAATCCCTCCCATTGCCACAGAGATGCGGCAGAAACAACAGCATAGAAAGAGGACAGGAGGACAAACAAAGCCTCTCCTATGCTACCGCTGTCGCAACGTAACAGTACCCCCTCCCAAACGACCCCCTATCGGACGGGGTTTTGAAGGGTGGCGGGCATGAAAAAGGTGCACCAAACGAAGGGCATGCACCCCACCGGCAGGCTCCCATGTGCGATCCTCAGGGGGATAGCCCTTCCAATTCACTAGATAAAACAACCGACGCCTACGGGAATTCAGAATGGCATGAACCTCAAATTCCTCTTCCCCGTCAATTACCAGAGGAGGAGGTGGGGGCATCGCTTGAGCTGTAGGACTAAAAGGTTTCAAAAGGGAGGTATGAAACACAGGGTGTATCCGATACTCCAAGGGCAAAACCAATTCCATAGCCACAGGGTTAACTACCTGTTCGATCTCAAATGGCCCAACATAACGTGGCTGAAACTTCCTAGAACCTCCCAATCTCAGATTCCTTGATGCCAACCACACCATGTCCCCAGGAGCATATACGGGAGCAGGGCAACAATGCCGATCCGCTTTCTCCTTCATACCCTGTTTGGCAGCTACAAGATGATCCTGTGCCTTCTTCCAAATCTCAAGGAGTGCCCGACTTAAGGTGTCTACCGCTGGCACATGACCCGAGGGTTGAATTGGTAGAACCCGTGGAGGGAATCCCATGGAACAAAAAAAAAGGGGACATCCCTAAAGCTGAATGCAAGCTATTGTTATTCATAAACTCCGCAATAGGGAGTGCCTTCACCCAACTACTTGTCAAAGAGGACATTAAACAGCGTATGTACTGTTCCATCGTTTGGTTAGTATACTCCGTCTGCCCATCCGAGTGTGGATGATACGCGAAGGACAGGCAGAGCTCCATCTTTAACGACGAACACAGCTCCTTCCAAAACTGAGACACGAACTGCGTCCCTCTGTCAGACACAATTGCCATAGGAATACCATACAGTCGTACAGTCTGGGCTATAAAAACATCAGCTAATTCCCTAGCTGAGAGTACTTTGGAAAAATAATGTTTGTCCATAAAATGGGCCATTGAGGACCTTCAATATTACTTATTAGGCTGGGCATTCATCCTCTTAACAGACCATGCCCCTCTTACCTGGTTAGTAACGTAAAAAGATACTAATCTCAAAATACTATACTGGTTCCTAGCTATGCAGCCTTTCTCTTTTCGAGCGATCCATGTCCCAGGAAAGCTGCTGGGAAATGTGGACTTTCTATCCCGTTGTCCGGTTTCTACTTGTCCCGAATTTCCATGCCTGGTGGAGTGTCAGTGTAATTCCTTCCCGCTGTACGTGGGACTTCCAAGATGGCCGCCGCCGTTGCCCGCCAGGAAGAGGACGACAACGCACCAGTGGTCGCACACGTCACAGATCAGCGATCCTGTGAAAACGCCTGACGCGAATATGGCATTTCCACAGTGAGGAGGAGGATGTGCTATCTGAGAACTACTGAACCTCTGGAGAGCCATTGAAAGAGGGACGCAGAAAAAGCTGGAGCACCAGACGGAGAGATGAGTATAGCAATACATCTTGAACAGGTTTCTTATCCTATGCTGTTTATTTTCCGAGGGGTTGTCCTGTTCCTCATTGCAGGACACAAGGAAGAAAAAACTGAGAAAAGACGCCCACAAGCAGTCCACAGAAAGGAAGACCTACTTCCAAACTGGGAGGTAGAGAGAAGCTACAGTTTTCGTCCTAGTAGTTAAAGAGATACTGACAGTTTTCTGTCTCCCAAGAAATTTTAAAAAATAGATACATAAAGCCTCACTTAAGTCTGGACAGTGATAGTTTGTTGTCCAACTGCGCAACCACACTTACCTTACATATACTTACCATGCACTGTAAAGGCTTCGTGGAAAAGGCATGTGTGGTAATTGCATGCATTGTAAAGTCATACGCTCTTCTGTATGTATGCAGGGTCATGAGTTGAGGAAAAGGGAAGCCTCCTGGGTTGCGGAAAGCATAGGAGCTTGGTGATGGGTTTTCTGCACCTTTTTAGCAATCCAGGAATTATTTGTTTTCTCTCCCACATCTCGATAAGCAAGAGTAATGTATGACCAGCTCATGAAAAGATTGCTCTTTTGTTTGGTACACCAGCCTCCAGCTTCCTCACCTTCTAATCATAATGCCCCATACTGGATCCAGAAACATTATCCCAGCAATGACTCACCAGCATTGTTGATGGCACCATGTGGCCTCTATTGCAACGCTGTTTGCCCCAGATGTGACGCCATTAATGTGAGTAATGCCAACACGTGGCTGGTATCAGTTCCTGCCAGTGGCGCAGCTAGCCCTATGGCTGCCCGTGGCGGTCCCTGCATTTGCCACCCCGTGGCGGAAGAATTGAAGACGAAGGGGGGGGGGGGGGGGTGCAGGCGAGATTCGGCAGCCATTGCCGTCCCGGCTGAAATATAGGTGGGGGGGTGTATTGCTGCCCCCGAGATGCCAGGTAAGAGCAGGAGGAGGTGGCTGCCGCCCCCACAACTCTTGCTGCCTGGGGCAGACCCCCTCCTTGCTACGCCACTGGTTCCTGCCTTTCTATTGATCATCAATGCAGGTATGAAATGCTTCTCGGGGCTTCACTGATGAAACTCTGCTTTTTATCAGCGACTAAGTGAAATAGCTCTTGCTAAGATTTTAGGACTTAAACCGTGTTGAGGCTCCACAAGATGATGTCCTTGTTTGACCCACACTTACTGTCTTAAATCCCATTCCAAACACTTATCTTCCAACTTCTATTCCTTAATTCATCGTAAAACCAGCTCGGTGCTGGAGGGTGATCTGCATGGATACTCCAGGCAGTGAACATTATCCTAAGAGATCTTCCCCCATAAAGCATCTTAAGGTAGAGAAATTAGATCTAATTAAATATACACATAGCCTTGATTAGGAATGTAACGATTGACCATCACAACTGTGTTCCTTTCTCCTTTCATTTTTTTTTATATTTAAGATTGCATGCATGCCCCTATAGTTATAATAATATGGTTTTCTTCATGTTCCCACTGGGGTTTAATACTGATGTACTCTATATTTAGTGTAATGAACAAGTATGCACCTACTAAGGTTGGATACCATGATCCTTCACATATAATTTGGGTCATGACAAAGGAGAAAGGTTTGGGGTGAAGTGAAACGTGTCGTAATACTGTGCCTCAATTAACATTGAATTTGAAGCACAAAGTTAGATATACACGCACAACGCCTGGCAGTGGATATAAATGTGGCCCAATACTACACAAGTAAAGAAAACCAAAACCTATGTATGTTTTGCTTCGGCACATTTATTTTCAGGATTATGGTATTTGTATGTATGTATGTATGTATGTAGGTATAGCTAAGCATACAGATGTTCCGCATTTTTTTCCTGAGTTACAAATGCTTTGCTTTAGAAAGGGGTGCTGGCTGGGCTTTCCTAAAGGGGCATGCCTCTTTGCCTTTGGACAGATTGATGTCCCTTAATGTTCTTGAGAGGCATAATATACACACTCACACATACACACGTCCATAGTGTAATGTGCTATTTCATACCGTTGCTGAGAATGGTGGGGAGAGGCAATGAATCACCAGAGGCATTTGGTTGTGTACTTTTTAAAGTATTCAACCAAAACCAGGATACAAGTGATTCATTGTTTGCAGGAAGGTAAATGTGTACCTCTCAGAAAGGTAAATGTAGACCTCTCATGGCTCTTAGGGGTGCTGCTTCGCTATGTAAAGTAATTTTAACATGTAATATGTGAACAGTAAATTGATATCACTTTTGATAAATATAGTAGAAAACGTGTGAATTAATGTTTATTAGTACTTTTGCTCTAAATAACGTATGTTATTGGGCCAAATATATTTTCATGGTAATGACTTGAACCATGAAATGTGTTTATGCCTCTAAGTATAAAATACCATTTTTATCATTATTGAGTGTGAGAACTGGCCATGAGTGACAAGGAGCTCAGCCTCGAAAGTCTCATAGTACCTCTTCTTTCCCTCAACAAAAATAGGAAGGAAGTACAAGCTTGGCACAGAAAGAAATGGTATTCTTAGTGAGTGAAGTAGGATTACATTAGGCGTGAATAATTCTCTACTCTGGTATAGTTGACCTGAAGCTGTTCAACAGAGGACACATTTATTATTAGGCGTAATAAGATGGACGTTTTAGCATTTAGTTATGAATGAGAAAGAAAGTTAACTGGAGAGAAGACTATGGAGGCCCTAAGTGTGGCAGAAGGTTTCAATTGATGTCATAATAAAACAGTGTGATGCGAATTTTGCTACCTCTGGTATTTTGGTTTACTAACAGTCATGTATTCACACTTATACTTTTATAGAGAAACGAAAATGAAACAGATGTTACAAAGCATTAATATTAGTCTCATACTTGGATCCCATGCATTTTTACGGCTGATCCCGAACAGTATAGCTGAACTTAATCTATAGTGATAGATTATGCGTAATTTATTGGCACTGGTCTGTTAAGTTTAGCTTGTTCTCATGCTACTGGTGGGCGTTCATGGTGGCTGAGAATGTGATAAATAACCCTGTTCCAGCTCTCACGTATGCTGTTGGGTGTATCATTTAGCTTCATGGGAAGTGCCTCCATTATAATGCATAAGGAACTATTTTACATTTGAAAAGAACAATAAACAATCTGTTTGTCACATTCAAAATAGAAATGTTAACTTTTTTCCAGTTCTAGGCCTCGACAGTGAATTGCGCATGCGCTCTCGCTTGTGAGAAATATTGTTTTACGAGAAGGGGCTTGGAGCTCGCTCATTGCTTACATTTCGTGGGCTTCGTTGTCATTCTCATTTGCTCCCTCGAGCAGCAGGTGGCTGTTTCACTTCCTCTTCTTTCATCTGGAGTATCGACCAAGTACTGATTGCTTCATCTTGATTAGGTTCCTTCCTTTGCTGGTGCTGTGGTTGAGGTGCTATATTTCTTTCTAGCTAGTCATCCACCATCCACTCTCCTCTTGTTCATGTTGCTTCTTATTGTCACCCGCAGTTGCTTCTTCTCCGTCACACGCTGTTGTGCATGTTTCTTTTTTCTTCCCACTCCTCTTGTCTGTGTTGTTGCAAAAGGGTATCCCAAAATTTAAACAAGCCAAGATATACTTTAATCAAACCTCTCACAATCACTGTATTGGAGACAGCGTTAATTCGAAGTTTCGTGAGGCAATGTGTCCCTCTGTTAATGCAACTCCCTAAGCACAAAAATTAATCAAAATACAATTCATTAAAATTATTCAATTAAATGAGCCCAATCAATAACTGAGTTCTAGTTCAATGAAAAGTTAAACAGCTTATTACATGGTATGAGCAAATGTATAATTTCTTCAGCAAATCAGAGCACAAGAAAAATAAGCGCCATAATCTTATCACAGAGCACTATCCCATTTTTATATTGACTAATTGTTCAACACCCTCTATGCTAATGTTATCTGGAGATGTTCCAACAAACAAAAAACATCAACACGTTCTTCAAATAAGTAGATCCAGTGAAGAAACGAAAAATGTAGCTACATGTAATAGTTTTACATCTAAACTTTGGTAGGTACACCATGAGTACTACAATAACAACAGTGAAAATAAAATACTCTGCCTTCAGCTTGACTGTGTGCTGCAGAGCCTGTAGGGAGAGATGTCCGTGTTGGTGGGGGGGCACAAGTGAGTGACAGATAAGACTTTCATATTGTTGAGGACGGTGTTTTATGCAGAAATTTGGCCTAAATAAACCACTTTAATAAATACTCTTCTACACATCATAAGGCATTTGTTTCAACAGCACTTATGTTAATTTAGTCTGTAGATATAAAATTGTTTGTGAAAGTGCATATTGCACATTGTTAATGATGTACAAAAATTTAATTTAGTGGAGTGGGGGGCGGGGGGCGTGTGCTGAAACACATTGAGTCGGACTCGTAGGAACTAAGCTCCTGCACACAAAGACAGTTATCCTTGTTCCCCGGTGCCCACACTAGTCCAAAAACAGTAGCTGCAGTCCAGGGGGCATAGAGAGCATCTGTCGGATGAAAGAAAACACTGGCATTAGCATTATTATGACCCTTCAGTTCCCAGACAGTGGTAGAGCAAAATGACTCTGGCCATGCCAAAGATGGCCTAGGAAGCATGATCTAGGGTCGGGGAGTGAGGGGCATAGCAGTAGTGCACCCTGGAGGCCTGGTAGCTGGCCGGAGTCCCCTCTGCCCTCTGAGGCCCCTGCCTGAACCCCTAGCAGGAGTAGAAGAGGCCACAGCAGATCAGCATCACCTGGCCCGGATGACCAGATGGCACAGCAGTGACAGAGCAGCAAGGAGGGCTGTCACTCCACCCTCTCTCCCATGATCTGAAAAAACAGATGACCGGGGAACTGCCGTAGTGCATCTACAGGAGGGGCAGTGGGAGAGCCAAGAGCGCACCGCAGAGCCTGCCAGCCGGACTGAGCACCGGAAGCTTAAAGAGTCAGCCGCCAGCCAATACAGCGAGGAGCAGAGCAGACACTGGTGGCAGAAGGTAAGGGGGCAGTGGGGTGGTGACTGTGGTGCTCATACCGGGGTGCATGGCTGATAGGTCCACCTAAGTCTGAGATATCTTTCGGCCTGGGTCGTGCTCATTGGGTGTCTGGGTAGTAGGCTCCTCAGGAGACGGCACTGACTTGCTTGGGTGCTCGGGGGATGGCTGGCTGTGCTCATACATGGCGGCCCCAACCGACCTTGGGCTGCACCAACCTATCCGGGGGAGTGGAGACCCATAAGACTGGGTACTTCCGCTGTAAGGGATTAAAGAACCCACATTGCTTTTGGGGTCGAAACGTCGACAATTTTATTATTGGCCAGCTTGATCAACAGCGATTTTCACTGTGATAATGCTTTCAACCATAGCTATTTATCTTCTGGTTACCATTTCAAATTGTGTGGCTTGAGATATGAGCCTTGTTTCTATGTGATAATTACGTGATTTGCACAATACCTTTTCTATTGTACCCTCTTATCCTCACTCAGATCACAATACCTACCTTGTCACCCACATTCCCTTCCTTTTTTCCCCTCCTAGGGGCACTAGTTTTGTATACTGTTTAATAACATTACATATTGATGTTTGTTCAGTGTGATTAAATAACTCTGTAATTTCAGATATACGATGTGGTTCTTCTATTATGTTATTCTTTGTTATTGTATCTTTGTTGTTAAGAAGCTGTTTATTGGGACCACTTTTCGCATTGTACTGACAACAACAGAAGGGCAGCCCAGGAAGGGGTTACTGAAGAGTCTGAAGAGGGGGGAATCAGTGAGCAGGGGGACAATGCTGAAGAATCGTTGCTGTCTGTGGTTACACAGATGGTGTACAACTGCATCATCTGAAATGGATCAGCTATGGCATGCTGGGATTCCCCCTGCCGAATGTACCTGTACAATTGACTGAGTATTCCTCTGCAGGCCACATCCTGCCAATAAATCTGTCTGAGCCTTCTTTTGGTGTATTGTTCACAAATCAAACGTTGGATGTGACGGGGTGGCAGACACCATGAGCATTGTGGAGGTGGGCAGTTGTAGGGCTGCATCACGAAAGAAGAGAGAGTTGGGGTGTGAAGGTTAGTTCGAGATCTGCAGTTACCCATGGTCACAATCATTACCACAGCAAAAGCTACATAGGTGAACACTACCAAGAGCCAAATGGCATGTACTTTAACTCAACAATTTACAGAGAGATTGGTAATTAGTATACTCTCCTAGAACATCAACGGCCTGGGAAATAGGCTAGAGCAGGGGATCATGGCCAAATACTTAAATAAACATGACTCTAACTTGGCCCTTTTGCAAGAGCCACTTTGGTAGACCATAAGTGTGGGTTCCTCAATCGAGACCGCTACTGGTTGGTTGCACATGCTGGGTTTTCCGCAGGTTCACAGTGGTGGGGATATTAGCTTGCAAATCCTTACTGCTACAGGTTACAAACACTTTGGTGGACACACTGGGTTGCTATGTAGTGGTAATTGGCTGTTTGAATGGCATGCGTCTGGCAGTGGCATCCTGGTACCTTCCCCAGGTTTGGAAACAAATGGACTGGTGAAGCTTGGACAATGGATATCAGAAGGCCTATTGATAGTGGGGGTACTTGAACTTCATGCTTCAGGGGGATCTTGACAGGGTGATTAAGATGGCAAGGAAGCCCAGGCCTCATACGGGTCTCCAAGAATTTTTGGTCGCAGTGGTAATGGTCCATCTTTGGAGGGAGGAACATCCCCAGAGATTGTAGTATTCTTATGCCTCCAACTCAATTAGTTCCCTAGCCCCACTGGACTATTTCCTGGTACCATGTCATAGAGTTGGTGACTATTGAAATGCAGAATACTTACCTAGGTGCATTTCAGACAACTCCCCCTTAATTATGAACCTGCAAACAGCCTAAGCAAACACAAGGAGATGGAGGGAGCGTTGAAACTTTTCAGACACTTGCCCCAGTCACAGATCTTGGTTGAATCCATCATCGTTCTTTAGCCCACTTCTAAAGTCCCAGTCTCACTGTGACACTGGATTCAAGCTAGCCTGGCTGATGAGGGGTGATGCCCCGAAACCGGTCCCAGGATGCTTGTTTCTGGTCCAGGGAGGACCTGGCTTGGCAGTTCCGGCTGGACTGTTCCCATGAAGCACAAGGTCATGACTGATTTGCATATGGCTGGGTCTAAACTGGGGTGGCATGGTGAGCAAAAGAGCGATGGATTTAGCCCAGATCTATTGACTGGCAGTGAATGTTTGATTTGCTCTACATTCCATCCATCATCTGTGTGTCTTTTGCAAACGGCCTAGGCGCAGGTGAGATGGAGACTAGATCCTTGGGACCTGACACTGGAATGTGCAATGCTTTGTGGTGCAAGCCACGGACCTATACTTCCAGTAAAATACTGCGACAATGAACTACACCGACCTGTGGGAAGCCTTTAAAACAGTAACGAGAGGGCACTTGATTACCCATGTGGTGCAAAAAAAGAGGAAGAGGGAGAAAGAATGCAGGGACCTGAAACATGAGCTGGTGCAGGATGAATATGTAGCAACTCCCACAGTGGAAGTCTCACTACGCACAGAAAATAAGTGGAAGAATTAGATCCCTGGGCCTACAAGTAGCAAGTGCGCACTACAGAAACACACAAAGAGAAATCAATGAAGCAGCAGGCAGCAAGACTGAGAAGATGCTGGCCTGGCTAGGCTGGAGGGAGGGCAGAGGTGAATCCACAGGCTGTCTGGAAAGGGTGCAACCCCGGCAGACACATCGGGCGTTATAGCACAGGTCCTTGCAGACTACCTAAGCCACGTATATCAATCAAGGATTGCAGGAGACCTGAAGAATCTCATAAGTTTCATTAGCAACATCCCAGTCCCGAGGCTAGGGGAGAAGGCCCGACAGTAAGTCGAGGTGGAGTTCTCATAGATGGAAATTAATGGGGCTCTGATTCAGCTTAAAAGTAGCGAATCCCCAGGACTGAATGAATTCCCTCCCATCTCCCCACCACCCGAATTCTTTATTTTGTGGTATCCCAAATAGTAGGTCCCCTCAGAGCCATGTACCCCTAGGCCAAGGAGTGAGGTCTACTTGCAGAGGGCTGCGACAAGCAAGTGTTGTCCTTATTCATAAGGAAAGGAACCCCCCACCTCCCGAGGAGTGCGCTTCCTATGGACCGATCTCACGCCTTAACGTAGAAACCAAAGTGCTAATTCAAGTCCTGGCAAACAGACTGATCCTGGTGGTAGAGACACTATTGTCGCCTTAGACCAATCAAGTTTTATGCCACACAGAGTGACCTGAAGTGCCTGTTTGGCTCCTTGACCGGAGAGACTGGCTGGTAGAGCCGGCGATACTGCTTGCCTTAGATGTTGAAAAAACATTTGACTCTGTGGAGTCGCAGTATCTTATGGAAATCTTGTAGAAGATGGGCTTCAGCATGTCCTTTCGGGCCTGGGTTGAACTACTGTACAGGGACCCACTAGCCTGAATCAGGGTCAGTGTCATGATATCAAGGGAATTTGGATTGGGAAGGGGCATGCAACGGATCAATTTCAGGGATCCATTGCCTCAAATGGGATTTCACTATATTGTAATGACATCCTTCGCTATCTGGTGAAGTCAAAGAGATTATTCCACTGAGTTCTGCACATTCTTGGCGTGTACAGTACGTATGCTATGATCCATAACAACTGCAGCAAATTCACTGCTTTTCCAATGACCGACTGGTCACCACTGATAGACTGGAGTTGTCCCTTGAAATGGAAGGTGTGTGGCTTCACTTATTTGGGTATCTATATAACCACAAATCAAGATCTATTCCTCTGAGAGAATTTAGAGGGGAAATTGGACGGGTATAGCAGAGAAGTGGGGCAATGGAGAAAACTTCCGTTGTCAATGCTGGTTAGAGCTGCCTTATATAAAATGATATATCTACGTACGTTTCTCTGCATCCTTCAAAACACCCTATTTAAGATTTCAGATCAGTTCTTTTGAGAGGTGGTAGGGGTATAGAGACTACTGTAGTGAACAGGTGCATACCAAGAATAGCCCTCTCTGCCCTGACAGGGAAGCCCCTTTGACGTTGGCCATTCCAATTCTGCGACTATACAACTGGGCAGCCCAGTTGCTGGTAGTCAACAACTTGTCCTTCGCGACACATCAGGAGCCCTCCCTACCAGCAGACAGAAGGGCTATGGACCCGAGTTGCTACCTGACTCACCTCTACGGAAAGGGACGAACATTAAATTGCAGACCCGACAGCGGAAGGCAACGAGCATGTTAGGATGGAAAGATGGAGGAGGAACGTAACGCTAGAGACATTGTGCTGGAAGACTTAAGACATTAAAGGAGCTACACAGTCGAAAGGCATGGAAAGTGGACCTAATAGGCCTCTCTAAGCTTGGGGATGTTTGGTGAGAAGGTGAGATGATAGTTTCATGAGCTGTGGGAACAGTTTAACATGACACATAGTGAATTTCTCCATTATCTGCAAGTGAACAACATATTACAGGCCTATGGGGCCAGCTGTGTGATATTGCAGAGGAGACGCTGCTGGAATTCAGACTTCTGGGAGCCCCACTACAAAAACATTTGATCTCACAAATCTTCACCACACTGCTTGCCAATAGCCTACCACCCCTTGACACACTAAGGAGCAAATGGGAACAGGACCTGGGGAGCCTCGAGGACGGAGCATGGGGTGAGATCTACCCGCTTCCTAAAGAGGTGGCCATATGCACTGTGTTCCGGTTGGTCCCTCTGAAAATACTTCGCTTGGCCTACTTCACGAGGACCCAGCTACTAAAAATTGGCAGAATCAACAATGACCAGTGCCTCAGGGGGTGTCGTCAAAGGGGTAATCTGCTTCACATACTGTGGGGTTGCCCTCTGATACTGGGAGAAGATCAGTGGGGAAATGTCCCTGGTCTTAGAACACTCTGGAATTGACCACTCAAATGGTACTGCTGGGGACTTGCGGAGAACAAAACCTGGACAGATATACATTGTTATTTTGCAACATGCACTGATGGTGGCAAAGCAAGACTTAGTTTGATCCTGGGGGGCAGCCTTGGTTCCAACAGTGACCCAATGGGAGTCGAACTTAAACTAGTGCATTAGAGTCGAGGAGCTGGCATACCCGGTTCGCGATTGCCTCGCACATTCAAAAAAGTGTGAGGCCCCTGGAGAAACATGGAAGGGGACTTAAAGTGCGAAAGGATTGGAGGCCCACCTGGGTCAGTGGCAACACCACTGGTGAAGTAATCACTAGTATTGAGTTGCCAGCCAGACACATACAAATGTACAGGGGAAACCAGATGGGTCTATCTTCAGCTACGTGCTGTGGTAATGTGGGGGACGGAGGGATATGGCATTGTGACTGTGGGGCTTATTGTTACAGTTTTTTTAATCTGACTGTTGATAACAATTTAATAAACAGATTTATTAAATTATCAACAGAATAATTTTATCGATTTTATGCATAGATATATATATATATATCTATAGATATAGATATATCTATATATATAAAGTTTTCAGCTCCGGTAAGCAAAACACGCACTCAGAAAGGTACAGCTCGTTGGCGTTTATTCACAAGGTAACGCTACGCGTTTCAGCACAGAAGTGCCTTGATCGTACGTGTGATCAAGGCACTTCTGTGCTGAAACGCGTAGCGTTACCTTGTGAATAAACGCCAACGAGCTGTACCTTTCTGAGTGCGTGTTTTGCTTACCGGAGCTGAAAACTTTATTGATTCTTAACTCGGCGGTGGGATTGGCCGAGTACAACACGCCACCTGACTATGGGAGATGGATCCCGGAAACGAATCCTGTTGTGAAATGATGGAATATCTATATATATGTAGATATAGATATATCTATATATATAGATATATATATCCATAAAATTCTACTTTAGGTAGATCGGTAGAACAGTAAAATATAGCTCTGTAATTGAATTTCAGATTTACTCTTTGCAGATGCAGTGATCTGTAGAGCCAAAGACGCCGCATTGCAGTTTTTCCCGAAAACCAGACAAAAGATTTAGCACCGAAAAGGCAGGGGAAGCTGAACCTTACTGTGATGTGGCCTGGTTCCACGTTCCAGCGTGGAGCCTTCTGGTTGCGGGGTTCTGACTGTGACAGTTGGCCGGACTCTCACATGGATGGGTTGAATAATAAACCTCTTCCTTAGACCTACCTTTCCGGTGTCCGTGCTTCATTTCACTGGCGACGAGCGCGTGTGGAGGAAGGCAGAAGCAACCCCAACATCGAGAGGCAGAGAGGTAGTGTGGCACAAGCTGGGGAAGCGCTGTGGAAAAGAAGCCAAGAAGAGCAGCGTCGCGGAGAGGAGGAAACCGCTCTGCTTCAAGGCAGAGGACAGCGGGTACTGCGTGGAGCACTCCGAATCATCTGGCAGTGAGAGGCCTCGGCGGGTCCAGCGGAGGTAAAGCGCTCTCTGAATCATCTTCTGGCAGTGAGAAGCCTTGGCGGGTCCAGCGGAGGTAAAGCGTTGTCTCCTGAAACGCAGAGCTTGTCTGAGGTTCACGTCTGGTGACGCGTGTAACAAACTGGCTGTGGGTGAGCCCCATCACCCACAGAAAAGAGGCTGAGGGCTAATTCTCTTCAACACAAGAAAACAAGCCCAATCATTCGCAAAAATACGAACAGATGTTCGTGTATCAACGTCGGCAGCCATTTTGAGGCTCCTGTTTTCTTCATGAACAGACCCGCACATTGTGTTTCATCGCAAGATCAGCAGAGGATTGCTCACTTAAGAACTTTTTCTTCGTAGCAGGCTTGTCATCACTGTGAAAAGCAAACTTTTGTTCTGTGGCTATATCCTTATTGTGCACATTTGAGGATTGTAAGAAACAGAAAAATTCAGCTATTTAGAGGACACAAATTTGTTGGGGTGTAACTGATATTTAAATACTAATTTAGCTTAAGTTTTAGAAACAAAAAAAAAGACAATGCAAAATGTAACTACACCTCCTTTTTTTCTGACAAGTCCTGGGGAGCCCCTGGTGAAGTGGCAGAAATGGAAAAAGATATTTGAAAATTATACAAGGGTTTGTGGTACGAATTTGAGTGCGGAGAGGAAACAGGCACTTTTGCTCCACTGTTTAGGGGACAAGGGCAAGAAGTGTTAGAGAATTTGCCTCAAATTAAGCCCTGCGGTTCAAAGAGGGTTAAACAAATATGAAGTATGTATTAAGCAGTTAGATGTGCATTATCTGCCTAAAGTGAGTACCATCACGGAGAGATACTATTTTGGATTAAGAGATCAAGGGAAAGTAGAAACAGTTGACAAGTTTGTGACTGCTCTCAGGAAGTTAGCATCAGTTGCAAATTTGGCAAACTAGTGGAAGAGAGAATACGTGACCAGTTTAAGTTAAAATGCTGCAGTGACAAGATAAGGGAGGAACTTTGGCTAGAAGTTGAACCACCTCTGAATGAAGAGATGGTTATTGCCAAACGGGTCGAACACATGTTGAAATGTGTAAATGAGTTGAGCAAAGTGGTGAAACCTCCTACTTCTGCTGAGAAAGTAGAAGAGGTTGTGTGTCATGCAGTACACAAGTCTGACACGGATAATAAAAAGAGGGGGGAAGAAGAGAAAAAAGGTGCAATGGTGTTTCAAAGAACATGTTTTCGCTGCGGCAAAGTTGGTCACAAAGCTAATGAAAGTTGTTGCCTGGCTCTCAGAGTGGTTTGTAACTATTGTGGAAAAAGGGGTCACTTTTCAAAGAACTGCCGTAATCGCAACAAAAGGGATGGCAGGAATGAAGTGAAAGAGGTCTCTTTTCAGGTGAATGAGTGTGGTGTGGAGCATCCTTCAGAGTGGGTCATGGTAGGAGATGTTAAGATAGAAATGAAATTCGATTCTTGCTCTCACCTCACATTTATTTCTAAAGTCTTTGAGAGAAATTTTTCAAGTAAAGTCAAATTAATAAAATCTGATGTAAGGCCAACAGGTTATGGTGGAACTTCCATAAACATGTTAGGATATTTTAAGAGTTGCGTGTAGTGCAATGGGAAATTTACTGATGCCAAGGTTTACGTGGCAGAGAAGGGGGATAACTTACTGAGTTGGACACACCAAGTACGCCTGGGCATTATCCTCAATCCAAATGGTAATCCACCTGTGCAGGTACAGGCAATAGAGAATGTTGACAACAGGTTTGTGAAGAAGTTTGATAAATTGTTCAAGGATACTTTGGGACGTTTGAAAGGCTATAGTCACCAGATTAAGCTGAAGCTGGATGCTAAGCCCATTGAAGCCAAGGTGAGGAGGATTCCACTGAGTATGCAAGAGGCTCTACAAAAAGAAATTAACAGATTGTTTGATTCTGGTGTGATTGAGCCTGTGGAAGCAACAGAGTGATTGACTCCCGTAGAGAAAGAGTAACCATGAGATTTGTTTATGTGTGGATCTTCGTGCACTCAATAAGGAAGTTGTCGTGGACAAGTTTCCGCTTCCAAATATCGACGAGATGGTGTCAACACGGGAGGGTTTTTGGTATTTCAGTACTCTAGACTTAGCTTCAGCATATCACCAGGTGCCCCTGGATAAGAGCTCAAAGGAGTTGACTGCGTTCATAACTCCTATGGGAGCATTTACATTCTTAAGGATGCCCTTTGGATTGGTTTCAGCAGCCTCCGTGTCTCAGTGGATTATGAGTGATGTGTTCAAGGGAATCTCGGGTGTCAGGTGTTACCAGGATGACATATTGATTTATGGTAAAACTATTTGTGACGAACGTCTTCCGTTTCCGTCGCCATCTCATGCCGTAACGGAGACCTTTCCTCCTTTCACATGCCCGTCTCTCCTCTGTTTACAAACTACAGGAAAAAGCGTTGGGGAATACTCCTTTAAAGAATCCCCCTTCTTCAAACCAGTTCCGGACCACGTGGAGAGGTCACCTGACTTTCCTGTTTTGAAAACAGAAGCCGAGGGAAGGAGTGGGAAGGAGTGGGCGTTCGGGAGAAAGAGCGCAAACCATGGAGGAAACGTCGACGGAGCAGGACTACATTCGCACTTATCTCGTCACCCCAGGACTTCGCGAGCCCGACGAACATACAGACGAGACACCGGAGGACTCGAGGCAACGGAACCGAGAGACGGAGAAGACGACAAGGGAACCGGACCCGCTCCGGTATCACGCTGAAGCGGGCCACGTCCCAGGAGGGGCGTGGCTGTCCAACGTACAGGGACAACTAGGGGCTCTGTGGGGTAGCGCGACTGGGTCAGACGGGGGCCGGCAGGGGGGGACCCGAAAGTCTCTGAGCGCCCAGGGGTGTTTTCACGGTGTAAAGATCATCCTGCCTGCAAGGGTTTCCTCACTTACTGCTGGTGATGGTAGTTGCTGGTGTGTCCCTCACTCCCCAGTCCCAACAATACCTGGAGAACAGGACCCGATATTAAGGGTTGTTTTCTTTTTCTTGTTTTCTTTTCCCTCACGCTGCAACTTGCATTCCATCGCCTTGCAAGTCCCCGCTAAGCTGCCAAGCCTGAACCTACAGTGGACGTTTGGTTTGCCCTGTTTATCCTTTACAGCAAGAGGACGAAGACCCCATTGAGTTTGTAGATGCCTATCATCACCCTAAAGACAAGATATTGTTTCTTCTGTTGAAAAGAACAAAATAAAGAAGTCTTGTACTCATCGTAGAGCCTCTGTCCTTACTTCTCCACCGTGCGACACGTGGTGTCAGAAGTGGGATCAAATACGTCTCCATCCCAATCATGGAGAACCTGATTCAGCAGTTAATTCGCGTACAGGAGAAGTTAGAATGGGCAGTAGAAAAACAGATGAGTTCTGCAGAGGCTGATAGAGAACTTTTCAGGAACTGTATGCTAGGCCAAGTAGAAAACCTACAAAAAGTGGCCGATGATAGGTTGCAGCTCTCCGCTCAGTTACAAACAAGAATTGGAGCGGGCCCAAATGTGTCTCTACAGAAGTACCAAACTGGGGAAGACCCTGATGCTTTTTTGTTGAATTTCGAACGGGCGGCACGAGCATCAGGCTGGCCAGAAGCTAAATGGCCTTTCTTTCTCACTCCCCTCCTAACTGGGGAAGCACAAGCAGCTTACCAGGTGGCTAATGCTAACGGAGGCACCCCATACGAGGATATCAAACGCATCATTCTCGATCACTTAGGACTTGATGCTGAAGCATATAGGGTTCGTTTTAAGAAAGAGAGGGGGACTCCTGCAGACAACCCATAGACTCTGTATTTCAAACTCAAGACCGCTGCTGATAAATGGCTACAACCACAAGCCAACACCAAAGAAGACATCATGTCTCTAATTTATTTGGAGCAGTTTATAGAAGCTTTGCCTTACCCTATACAGAGATGGTTGAAACAACATACTCATCTGACGGCAGAACAAGCCGTTGAAATGGCCACTTCCTTTTATAGGGCCCAACCACGTGCGCTTCCATGGGACGGTGAGAAAGCACTAAAGTCCACCTGCAACTCGGGAAAACCCAAAAAGAAGCCTCCAAAGCCATTTTTTTAACCTCCCTCAAAAACACGTAACTTTAAACCCGAGATCGCCTCCACTAAGGGGCCATAGTGCTTTGATTGTGGTGACTGGGGTCACATTGCCCAGGCATGTCCAAGAAAAAAAATCACAAGAAGATCTCATGGATGTGAGCTGCATCCCGCATTCAGTCCTGTACAGTGAAGAGATGGGGCCTAGTTTCTATGTAAGTGTGGGTATAAGGGGCACCACCGTCAAAGCCTTGCTGGACTCCGGCTGTCGCCAGTCCGTAGTACGGAGTTCCCTAGTTGGTCCTTTAGCAGACAAAGAAATAGAAACAGTCGCTATTAGATGTGTTCATGGGGATGTTCGCCAATACCCTCTAATTCTTCTCCCCATCACACTACCAGCAGGGGATGTCCTATACGCTAGAGTGGGTGTAGTACCCTCTCTTCCTGAACCAGTGATAGTAGGACAAGACAACCCTGCCTTTCTGTCGTTGTTAAGGAGGAACCTCCAACCAGACACTAACCAGGTTAGACCCACCTTCCTGTCCCAAAGCCTGTGGCTCGCTGATAGGAGTTTCCGGTTTAGCTAACAGAACGATCCGAACTTGCAGACAGCATGGACGTCTGCTAGGCAAAATGACTTGACTGTTAACCCCACATATCCTCGTTTTCTCATTAAAAACGATCTCTTATACAGAATAGGAAGGCCAGACGATCCTCCCCAGCTAGTCGTACCCCTGGCTTTTCAGGAACAAGTCTTGTTTTATGCTCATTCGCACTTGTTGGTGGGACATAGGGGGGGGGCCATAAAACAACCCAGATGCTACTACAACACTTCTATTGGCCTGGCATTTTTTCACATGTCAGAAAGTTCTGTCAGGAATGCGAGATCTGTCAAAAAAAAAATCCGTATAAGCCTCCAGCTGTTCCCCTGCAACCCTTACCAGTAATTGGTCAACCATTTGAAAGAATCGGAATGGATCTTATTGGGCCCCTGCCTAGAACAAAACAAGGAAATCTGTATGCCTTAGTGGTCATAGATTATGCCAAACGATACCCTGAGGCGTTTCCCCTACGCACCCCTACCGCCCTCAATATTAGCAACAAACTCTTGGAATTATTTTCCCGTGTGGGATTTCCTCGGGAAATCCTCACAGATCAGGGGACTCCTTTTGTCTCCAAACTGATAGGATAGATATGTAAGACCTTAGACATTTATCATATCAAAACCTCCGTGTACCACCCTCAAACGGATGGTCTCTGTGAGCGATATAACGCCACTTTAAAGCTGACCTTAAAGAAGCTTTTGTGTGTAGAAGGCAAGGAATGGGACATGTTACTACCGCTTGCCTTGTATGTTCTTCGTAGCCAGCCACAAGCCAGTCTTGGCCGCTCTCCATTTCAGCTTCTTTATGGTCGGGAACCGCACAGCCTCCTCGAGATTACAAAGGAAGTATGGGAACAAGAGAAAGAGGAAGAAACAAAATCCTTCCTCGAGTATACCCAAAGCCTAAAATCCAGGTTAGGTAAACTTAGGGCCTTTGCGGACGCCAATTTGGAACAGGCGCAAAGGAAACGACAGTTCTTTTATGACAAGGGAAAGAGGTGGAGGCATCTTCAAGTTGGAGAGTGGGCCCTGGTCTTTTTACCGTCTGCCATAGCAAAAGCCAAAGCAGAGTGGCAGGGTCCCTATAAAATAGTGGAGAAGATAGGATTAACCACCTACCGCCTTCCACTCACGCCACGCAAACAACAGCTGTACCATATTAATTTGCTAAAAAAATGGTTAGGACCCCCTCCCAAGGATCTACACGTAGTTGTCCCTTCTAAGGCCCCACACACCAGCCTTTCCCAGCTCATTATCAACCCTGAGCTTAGCCCAGAGCAACAGAGGTCCCTTATGTCTACACTTGAGCCTTTTGGCAGTATATTCTCTGATCTTCCAGGCCTTACACACATGGCAGAACATACCATTGAGACAACCCCTGTCAAGACGGTGAAGCAAAAACCATACCGCATCCCGGCGGCTAGAAGGGAGGCCATCAACCGTGAGGTAGAGAATATGCTCTCCTTAGGGGTCATCCGACCTTCCCAAAGCAACTGGTCCTCGCCGATTGTACTAGTGCCGAAACCGGATGGGACGGTTCGGTTTTGTATTGACTTCAGGGCTGTGAATGCTATTTCTAAATGTGATGCATATCCTCTCCCTCACATTGATCAGCTGATAGAAAGGTTAGGGATGGCTCAATACATCACGACTCTTGACCTTACGAAAGGTTACTGGCAGGTGCCCCTTAGACCACAAGACCAGGAAAAAACGGCCTTTTCGACACCATCAGGATTATTTGAGTTCACAAGCCCTTTGGGCTTCATGGTGCGCCTGCCACCTTTCAAAGACTTATGAACAAAGTGTTAGCTAACCACCAAGCCTATTCATCTGCTTACATTGATGAGATCATCATTTTCAGCCCTGATTCGGAGACCCATCTCCAACATTGTCAAAGTGTCTTACAGGCCCTCCATGGTGCAGGCCTACATATAAACGCAAAGAAATCCAAAGCATGCTACCAAAAAGTGAAATACCTCGGAAATCTTCTGGGAAATGGTCTCATTGAGCCACAAGAAGAAAAAATCAAGGCCATTGCCCAAGCAACATTCCCGAAAACACAAAGGGAGGTTAGAGCCTTCTTGGGGCTCCTTGGCTATTACAGACATTTCATTCCCCAATATTCAGAGGTAGCCACTCCCCTAACCTATTTACTCCAGAAGGGAGTCAAATCGACAGACTTAGCAAACCCAACCACCGAAGCTATCAGGGCTTTTCACCTTTTGAAAACAGCCATTACGACCGGACCTGTCTTGCAGTCCCCTGATTTCGTCCGACCATTCCTGGTACACACCGATGCATCGGAACACGGGGTGGGAGCGGTCCTATCACAAGTATCTCCTGAGGGAATAGAACATCCCATTCTGTATATAAGTCGTAAACTCTTCCCTAGGGAACAGAAATATCCTATCATCGAAAAGGAATGCCTTGCCCTTAAATGGGCCATTGACAAACTGAGGTATTACCTTGAAGGTTCCCATTTTATCTTATATACTGATCATGCCCCACTGCAGTGGATGAGCAGGAATAAAGGCAATAATCCACGGATCTTAAGGTGGTTTCTCTCCCTTCAACCCTTCTCTTTCGAGGTTCGTCATGGGAAGGGGTCTGAGAATGGCAATGCGGACTTCCTTTCCCGCGTTCCGCTGTTCCCCGATCGTGAACAGACTGGGGTGGCAGGTGTGACGAACCTCTACCATTTCCGTCGCCATCTCATGCCGTAACAGAGACCTTTCCTCCTTTCACGTGCCCGTCTCTCCTCTGTTTACAGACTACAGGAAAAAGCGTTGGGGAATACTCCTTTAAAGAATCCTCCTTCTTCGAACCAGTTCCGGACCACGTAGGGAGGTCATCTGACTTTTTTCATGTTTTGAAAACGGAAGCCGAGGGAAGGAGTGGGCGTTCGGGAGAAAGAGCGCGAACCGCGAAGGAAACTTCGACGGAGCAGGACTACATTCGCACTTATCTCGTCACCCCAGGACTTCGCGAGCCCGACGGACGTACAGACGAGACACCGGAGGACTCGAGGCAACGGAACCGATAGACGGAGAAAACGACAAGGGAACCGGACCCGTTCCGGTATCACGCTGAAGCGGGCCACGTCCCAGGAGGGGTGTGGCTGTCCAAGGTACGGGGAAAACTAGGGGCTCTGTGGGATAGCGCGACTGGGTCAGACGGGGGCCGGCAGGGGGGGGGGACCCAGAAGTCTCAGAGCGCCCAGGGGTGTTTTCACGGTGTAAAGATCATCCTGCCTGCAAGGGTTTCCTCACTCACCGCTGGTGATGGTAGTTGCTGGTGTGTCCCTCACTCCCCAGTCCCAACAATACCTGGAGAACAGGAGCCGATATTAAGGGTTGTTTTTTTTTTCTTGTTTTCTTTTCCCTCACGCTGCAACCTGCATTCCATCACCTTGCAAGTCCCCGCTAAGCTGCCAAGCCTGAAGCTACAGTGAACGTTTGGTTTGCCCCGTTTATCCTTTACAGCAAGAGGACGAAGACCCCATTGAGTTTGTAGATACCTATCATCACCCTAAAGACAAGATATTGTTTCTTCTGTTGAAAAGAACAAAATAAAGAAGCCTTGTACTCATCGTAGAGCCTCTGTCCTTACTTCTCCACCGCGCGACACGATTGAAGTGCATGATTGCAGAGTAGCAAAGGTGTTCGAGAGATTACTTCAAGCTGGCTTGACTCTACGTCGTGACAAGTGATGATTTGAAGTGACTGAGGTTGATTATCCTGGTCACCACATATCCGGCAGTGGCGTCAAGCCAAAGAAAGAGTTGGTCAACACCATAGCCAATTTAAAGGATCCATGTTTGAAGGAAGAGCTCACCTTGTTCTTGGGCATGGCTGAGTTCTACAGCAAGTTTATAAGAAATTTTGCGGATAAAACTTGCCATCTCAGAAGCTTGTTGTGTAGGATGAGGTGTGCAAAGAGGAATTTGCAAGAGTTAAGATGGATCTCAAGGGTGCCCCGGATTTACAGGCTTTCAAACCAGGTGATTTGACATACATCATAACCGATGAGAGTAAGAAGGGACTAGGGGCCTTGCTGGTCCAACAGAGGGATGGTCACGAGCATTTGGTCACTTGTGCTTCAAGATGTCTAAGAGGTGCTGAGGTGAACTACGCAGTTATTGAGAAAGAGACTCTTGCCTTCTTCTGGGTATTGAATAAATTCAATAAATATGTCTGGGGTACCCCCTTCATTGTCAGGTCCGATCCCAAGCCCCTGAAAGAAATTTTTGAGAGAAAGGGCTTGTACTCAATCTCTTCTAGGATCAGGAGATGGGTTATCTCTCTACAGGAGTTTGATTTTGACTTGGAATACATTCCTTGGGCTACAAATGTTTCGGCTGATTGTCTCTTGCGTTGACAGTGTGGACTCTGGGGATTTGATGGGAGATGACGATCTGGTTGACGATTTTGATGTGACAGTGTGTGAAATCACTTTAGGAGCAATTAAAGAGGATGAATGGAAAGAAGAGTTGAAGAAAGATCCCGAAATGTTGAGAGTGATGGAATTGATTCTACAGGATAAAGGAAACAAGCTTGAGAAACCTTGGTCGTTGGTGTGTGATGAGTTAGCGATCAATAACGACATTCTAACTAGAGAGACGAGGTTAGTTCCTCGGGAGAGTCTGAGGAACAACATTATTCAAATGGCTCACAAAGGGTACATGGGTATTTCTAAAACCAAAAAATGTATTAGACAAGATTTTTGGTGGCCAGGTTTGGATCTCATGGTGGAACGGGTTGTGCGTGATTGTGTCCCCTGTTCTTTGAGCGACAAGATTCTCAAGCCCTGACAATCTCCCATGGTTTGTAGGAAACTACCCATGTGTCCTTGGAATGAAGTAGCCATAGATATTGTTGGTCCTCTTCATGGTGAACATCAGACTCCGTATTTAATAGTTCTGCTTGATTTGTACTCACGTTGGATTGAAGTGAGTTCTGAGCGTGACATCACGACACAGTGTGTGATTAAGTTCCTGGATGCAATTTTCAAGCAAGAGAGCTTTCCTGGTTCATTATTATCTGTCAACGGTCCGCAATTGTATTCACTTGAGATGGAGGAATATTTGGTAAAGTGTGGAGTCAAACACAAAAAGACCTCTCTTTATCACCCCGAGACCGATGGGGCCATTGAAAGGTTGAATAAAACCTTGAAGGAAAGTATACAACTGGCAAGGGTCAACAGTTTGAATTGGAGGGATGAGTTGCAAAATAGGGTTTCAGCTTACAGGTTTACACCACACTCCTCAAACGGAAAGACTACTTTTGAGTTATTGTTAGACTTGGCATCTTTTGGCATGTTTCCCCTGAGTTTCTGCTTTCTGACCTCCCAGTTCTGACTCTGTTTTTCTGGCTTAGCGTTTCAGCGCACTTTTCGCACTGCTTATCAGTGGTAAAGTGCAGGTGCTCCTATAGTAAAATGTGTATGGATTGGCGTTACCATGATTGGCCTGCTTGACTCATGTGTCAGTCCCTAGTAGGGTGCACTGCGTGTGCCAGGGCCTACGGCTCAAGCGCTGTCGGTGGGCTGCAGCACTGGATTGTGCCACCCACTTGAACGGCCCGTAAAAAGTGTGCGGTCCGGGTCTGCCATGTCAACCTGGTCAGTGCAAACACTTCCAGTTCCTAACCTTCCCTTTTCTTACACGTCAGGCACCCCTCAGGTAGGCCCAAGGTAACCCTGTGGGCAGGGTGCTGTGTATGTGAAAGGTGGGACATGCCCGGGTGTGTGTGGCATGTCCCGATAGTGAATTACAGCCAATTTCGTTTTTCACTATTGCAAGGCTACCGGTTCCCCATAGGAGAGAATGGGAGGTTTGTTTATAACATCTTATAAACACAACTGGCCCAGGGAATTAGGTAAGAAAATGAAGTTTTGTATGTCTAAACTCAGAATCTAAAGATGTATCTTTTAGTGGAGGTGATTTTTACATTCTGTGTTTGAAAATATCACTTTTAGAAAGTGGGTATTTTCTTACTCAGTCATCCTGTGTGACTCTGCTGGAATGTGGATTGCCTGTCTGGGTTTTGGACAACCGATGGCTAGGAAGCAAGAGGGGCTCCCGATAGTCTAGGTAGGTCAGGAAAGGTCTGAATAGACCTGGTCTGCGATGGGGGAAGAGGGAGGAGATTTCCTTGCACCTCAAAGGGCCTGGTCTGCCTCTGACAATGCCGTCTCCACCTCCTGCCAGGAATTCACATCAGAGAAGGCAGAACTGGTTCTGGCCGGGCACAGGTCCTCTCTGCCTAAGTGATCAAATGATTTTTGGACATAAATATTGGGTCCCAGACCCCCGAACTTTAGAACTCATCTGGATCAAGAAGACTGCCAAGAAGATGAGCTGGTGAAGCTGCAAGAAGGGACGACCACTTTGCTGGGCTGACCTGCAGTGGCTACTTCTGTCTTGGGCAGTGAAAGGCCTGGACTGGACTTTCTGCAACCTAACTTGTGAGTCTCTCCAAGGGCTTGTGGTAGAGCTTGCCCCTTGTTCATGAAGTCTCAGGAACAGCAAAGACTTCAAGCTCTTCTGCCGCAGCACTGGGGACTGTGTGTTTTGTGCTGAAACAGAGGACAAGCAACTTGACGACGTCTACAATGCCGCTGCCGACTCTGTGTCCTGAAGGCACAGCAGAGGTTACGGCCGCAACGCCGCACCGCAACCTTGGTCCCACCGACAACACCCATTGATGCCGCCACCGAGCTGCTACTTCCTCCGCGACCTGTTTGCACCGCACTCCGCACCGCCTCACTTCACGCTGAAGCTTTGGCAACACTGCACCGTGACCTTGGTCTCACCGACGACGCCTGTTGACGCCGCCACCGAGCCGCTGCTTGCACCGAGACCTGTGGGCACCGCACTCCGCACCGCCTCGCTTCACGCTGAAGCTTTGGCACCGGCGAGAGCACCGCCGCAATGACGCACCGCGACCTTGGTCTCACCAACGATGCCCTTTGACGCCACCAACGAGCAGCTGCTTGCACCGCGACCTGTGGGCACCGCAATCCGCACCGCCTCGATTCACGCTGAAGCTTTTGCACCGCCAAGAGCACCACCTCAATGCGACCTTGGTCTCACCGACGACGCCTGTTGATGCCGCCACCGAGCTGCTGCTTGCACCACGACCTGTGGGCACCGCACTCCGCACCACCTCGCTTCACGCTGAAGCTTTGGCACCGCCGAGAGCACCGCCGCAATGCCGCACCGTGACCTTGGTCTCACCTACGACACCTGTATACGCCGCCACCGAGCTGCTGCTTGCACCACGACCTGTGGACATTGCACTATGCACCGCCGGGCTTCACAAGGACACCGTGGCCTCCCTGATGCCGCCGCTCCACGCCGAAATCGATGCCACTGCTTGCACCGTGGTTCTAGGGCACCGCTTGTCACACAAAGCACCGCCCTCATCTTGCACCACAGCCTTGGCCTACTGACGCTGGCACCATCGACTCACGCTCATCAGCCAACTACAGCGCTTCAGCAACGACACCGCTGCTTGCAACGTTACCTGCTAGCACCGTGACGAGCACCGCCTTCATCTCGCACCGCGACCCTGATCTCACCGACGACTCCTTCTGACCCCGCCAACGCTCGCACCGCGACCTGGGGGCACCACACCGCTGCACTTCACACCGCAGTACCTGACGCCTGCCGACGCCAGCGCTCCTGACTCCTTCAGAGAGGAGCTCGACCTGCACCGGGAGTGACTTCAACCCCCCTTTCGCACTGCACTTCTCACAGGTACTGTTTGTCGGTCTTCCCGACACTGTAGCTGGCTCGCGACCAGCCAGAACTATTGGATTTGTTGTTTATGATGCCGTGATAGCCCCGGATGGAGCTATCGACATCGAGGAACTTTGTGTGAAAGTTATTTTGATAACTGCAGATTTTAAATATGGTATTGTGGATTTTGTCGTCTTCAGTCTTGTCTTAACATATATAAAAATATTGCCTATTTTTCAAAACTGGTGTGGTGTCCTTTCGTAGTGCTTACACTGTATTACTGTTGGTTATGTGCAAACGCTTTACACACTGCCTCTAGGATAAGCCTAATCAAAGAACAAGGGAACCCTACTCGCATGGAGCCTGGGTGCTAATTATTAAAAGGAAATGGCTCCTGTGGATTAATAACCAAATATGTAATATACAAAGCACAATGGCAGTATAAAGGGTTAAAAGTAACGTCAGAAAGAAAAGTTGACCATACACATTAGAAACTTGGTAAAAAACAATATTCTTTGTATTTATAATGAAAAAGTTTTTTGGGGCAATATCATAGTACACATTCAAAACAAAATGACAGTTTTAATAAACAATTCTAGAAGGTGTCCCAGTGAGAAAAGTGATTAAACCTAAACTAAACAAGTGACATTAAAGTGCAACATAAGTGAAAGGTTTCAATTATTCAATATAGAGGCGATCATAAAGGATAGTACAATATAATTGTCAACACTTATTCATCATAAGTGTCGACTAACGATTCGCCTCTATTTTTCGTCAACGGCGTTTCGACCCTATTTGAAATAAAGGGTCTCTTCAGGACAATCTAATGTAGGGACACCTAAAAGTAAAATAATAAAAATAATACCATCAGTATGGAGTACTTTTTAGAGAAGACGGTAGTAAGCGACTATTACTAAGCCTTTTTACCTGAACGATGGTAATGCTGCCTAACGTGTAAAGATAGTGTCACCGTGTTAAATGTGAAAGAAATAACTCACAGGGTTCCCAGCCGGGTGCTGTGAATATAAAGTTTGAATATAATTAATAGTCAGGATAAATTATAGATGTGCAAAGTATTACTAGTGTAAGTAATCATCACTTACCCCTGGGAAGGTTGAATCAGGAAAAACAACTGCCAAATCGTAGTTTATCTTATGCTTGCATCATAATAAGTAATTTTTTAAGCGTAAAACCAATGTGGTGGCGGGAAGGCTGAGGGATTAGCAAAAATAAGCGAGCCGCGTTCTAGCTCTCGCTGAACTCGAGGGTTTCGATAAACTGTAATAAAATTAAAAAGAAAGCCTCATGAAAAGGTGCCTCATGTGTCTCTCACAAACGGCATACAGAGTTAGAGAGAGACATTCTTACCTATCTCAAAGCTGTTACGGTGTCTGACTGTTCCGCATTACGCTACAACAGAGGAATGTCTTTCACTCCGTGTGGTACAATCACAGTGATTGGTGAAAAGAAGTCAGTATTTAAAGATGGTTGGACACGAAGCAGCGAATCGGGAGGCCGCATTTACGGGGCAAAAACCCGGAGACAGCCTTTGTGTTGCTAGGCAACTTAACGCATACCGGTCAGATGCAAGCAAGCAAAACGTGGGCGAGTGATTGTCAATTAAGTTGCAACAACTTTGTAACTTATTATGTAAATATTTCCTTATCAATATACGGTGACACATTGATATTATTTAAGGGAACACGTAATCGGCCTTATCTTAAAAAAGGAGAGGGGAATAAAGAAATAGCGAATGCTACGAACGAAATTTAAAGACAGTTTCCAATGGTATGTCAATCCTATTATATACAGCGCAAAATCTATTGGAAATGTGTTACAACATCGTTAAAATAATTTCGAAATTTCCTTTGACACACAGATCATTTGATCAAACCTTTGGCAAATAACCACCTACTGATTCTGTAACTAGTCAGTACATTTCCTTGATAATTACATATTGATGTAAATTCGGCACATATATCATTGGTCCGCAAATGGCAATGTTTCAATTTATTATAGCAGAGTAAGAAAATTGTTTACGGTATCAATTGGTATATAGATACATGTGTCCAATTTTCTGTCTGAACACTCAATTAAACAACAAATTCTAATTGCACAATACGTCTCATCAGGCATTGATAAGTCAATTGAAATAATATCTAGAGAGGATAATCTCGAACAAATAGATTTTACAGAAAAGGACAAAATGCATGAGAACAAGATAAAACATAGTGGTTAGCCAATCAATACAAAACATTGAACAAAACCACCTAGTCTAGCAGCAATGGTTACCAATATATCAGAAACCTCATTCATGTAAGGGTAGTGACAAACCCACGCCATTCCTCAGCTGAATTCAACCCTTGTGTGATCGAATTGGTGCGTTCAATCCAACGGCATTCTAATCGTTGAAGTATCTGTGATAGATCTCCACCTCTGATAGAAGCAACCACTTTATCTATCACTTGCCAGCGGATATCATCTGCTGTATGACCTTTCTCTAGGAAATGGTTGACTAAGGGAGCATTAGGGACCGAATTCCTAATCCTACTCCGATGCTGTCCAATCCGCGCTTTAACTGTTTGCTGGGTTTGTCCAATGTAAGGTAGTCCACAAGGACACAATATACAATAAACTACACTCTTAGTGTTGCAGTTTGCATAAAAATCAAGTTTCTGATCAACATTGCCGTGTTCAAATTTTTTCGTGTTAGCCGTAAATTCACAAGCAACACAGTTGCCACATTTATAATGTCCCTTTAATTCTGGTAATACCCAAACCGACTGCAGCGATCTCGTTTGTAATGGATTTTCCAAAGATGATCTAATAAGATGTTCTTTTGTATTCTTGCCTCTTTTAAAGGCAAACATCGGGACATCAATACTGGAATCATTGCTCTTAATGATATACCAATTCTTTGTGATTAGCTTGCGAATTTGATTTGTGTGTATGCCAAAGGTGGTAACACAAATAAGTTTGTTTACTCTAGATTTTTCTTTTGGAGTAAGTAGTATTTCTCTAGGGCAGAACCAAGCTCTTTTGAGAGAGTTTTTTACTAACTTCTTTGGATATGCCCTAGTTAACAATTTTTCTCGCAATACACTCGCTTCTCTCATGTAGTCCTCTTTTTTAGTGCAATTGCGACGTAGTCGCAAAAACTGTCCGTAGGGTAGGCCATCTCTTAGTGCACGCGAATGATGACTATTGTAGGCAAGTAGCGTGTTGCGTTCCGTGGGTTTTCTATGTAATGAAGTATACAATTTCCCATCCTCATGTAATATATTTAAATCTAGGAAAGCAATACTAGATTTATGTATAGTTGATGTAAACTTCAAGTGTTGTTGGGCTGTATTTAAATACAGAACAAAATCATTAAACTCAGAGATGGTGTCAGACCAAATCAAGAAAATATCGTCTATATACCTTTTCCAACAGGTGATCTTGGAATGGTATATATTGGTGTCATTAAGGACAAACTTATGTTCTAGATAATCCATATAAATATTCGCTAGATTTGGGGCAAAAATTGCCCCCATACTAGTACCGGAACACTGTTGGTAATAGTCACCTTCAGATACAAAGTAGTTGTATATCAATGCAATCTGTAAAAGCGCAACAATAAAGGAAGTGGGGACCTTGATAAGTTTTGGTCTAGTATCTAGTAAGTCTTGAATCACTTGTATACATTCCTGTTGTGGTATGTTCATATACAATGAAGTGATAAACAGAGTAGCTAGCCAATTTTTTGTAATGTCATATGGTCTGTCTTCCAATAGATTTATCATATGCATAGAGTCTCTGACATAGGTCTCTTGTAAAGGGACGTAATCTTTAATAAAGAAATCTATATATTTGCCGATGGGTTCAAGAATTAAACCACAACCGGACAATATAGGGCGTCCCGGGGGATTGGTGGTGTTTTTGTGTATTTTCGGGAGGGTATACAAAACTGGAGTTCTTGGATAGTCAGTGTTAAGATATTAAAATTCTTTTTTATTTACAAAGCCTTGTTCTAGGCCCTCTCTCATTCTTTTTAATATCTCTTCTTTAATTTACAGCAAGTGGATTAATCTCTAGTTTTTTGTAATGTTTTTCTTCTCCAATTTGTTTCCTAATTTCAATGTCATAGTCCTCTCTATTTTGAACAAAAATCCCACCCCCTTTATCTGCAGGTTTCAATACAATTGAATTGTCACTTTTTAGTGCCTCTAAGGCTTTGCGCTCATCCAGACTGATATTGTATAGGATAAATTGCTTGCTATTCTTCAAATTGTCTTTCCCTGACAGAATTATTTTCTCAAAGGTCAACAATTCTGGTGGCATCATGCCATTGCTCGGATAAAAAGTCGAGGGTGGTCTAGGTCCTGTTATAGAATCGTGTAGAGGATTGTCTTTTGCCATAAAAAATATTTTAAGACGTATTTTGCGGAAAAACTGATACATCTCTGTTTCTAAGATTAAAGAAGTTCGTACGTTCAGTTATAACAAAGGATAGTCCCTTGCTTAATAGAGATATTTCAGAAGAAGATAAAAGATGGGGATACTTTCTGTCCCTCTGTTAACTTGACCTAATATGGTTGGTGTCCCCACTGATAGCATTTGTTCCGGGTTTGGCGTTCCCCTGCATACTGATGCGATGTTTTGCCCCTCCTCTTGCCTCCTCGATCTAAAAAAGGCTGACCCGGGTGACTATCTGTACGGCTCGGGCCGGGTTGTGCGTCAGAATCACCACTTCTTACCAGGGGTAAGTGATGATTACTTACACTAGTAATACTTTGTTCATGTATAATTTATCCTGACTATTAATTATATTCAAACTTTATATTCACAGCACCCAGCTGGGTACTCTGTGAGTTATTTCTTTCACATTTAACACGGTGACACTATCTTTACACGTTAGGCAGCATTACCATTGTTCAGGTATAAAGGCTTAGTAATAGTCGCTTACTACTGTCTTCTCTAAAAAGTACTCCATACTGATGGTATTATTTTTATTATTTTACTTTTAGGTGTCCCTACATTAGATTGTCCTGAAGAGACCCTTTATTTCAAATAGGGTCGAAACGCTGTTGACGAAAAATAGAGGCGAATCGTTATTCGACACTTATGATGAATAAGTGTTGACAATTATATTGTACTATCCTTTATGATCGCCTCTATATTGAATAAGTGAAACCTTTCACTTATGTTGCACTTTAATGTCACTTGTTTAGTTTAGGTTTAATCACTTTTCTCACTGGGACACCTTCTAGAATTGTTTATTAAAACTGTCATTTTGTTTTGAATGTGTACTATGATATTGCCCAAAAAAAACTTTTTCATTATAAATAAAAAGAATATTGTTTTTTACCAAGTTTCTAATGTGTATGGTCAACTTTTCTTTCTGACGTTACTTTTAACCCTTTATACTGCCATTGTGCTTTGTATATTACATTCTAGGATACGCCTAGCTGCTCGTGCCAAGCTACCAAGGGGGTGAGCAGGGGTTATTTTAGGAGTGTAACTCCCTTATCCTGACTAGAGTGGTGGTTTCTGCCTGGCTTTAGCGCAAGCCACAGCCAACCAGAAATCCCATTTCTAACAGTTATTCAAAGGTAGATCTCCCAATACCCTCATGTGGCCGGGGTGGATGATTCTGGACAAGGGACTTAAGGACAATGACATTGGTCAGCGGAGGACAAAAGAATTGGCCCTGCAATTGAAAAGCAAGGTTTATCTTGAGACTCATAAATCAGCTAAGATAACTGAATTCAAAGTTGGTGACAAAAGTCAAGACCAGTGGGCTGTCAAAACTGGTCTAAGTTCACTTGCGAAAAGAGTGTGGTGAAATTGTTCAAGAATGCTGTGAAAACCAATGATGGTCGTATCTGGAATCACAGCAGTGTGGTTCATGTAAGGCCAAGAAATGACGGTGTATGTGAGTCAAAAACTTCTGCTGGGGTTTCTTCTCGTATGGAGCGTTTGGAACCCACACGCAAAAGCGTTAGAGCTTGCAGAAGCCCAGTTTTTCTCAAAAATTTTGTGAGAAGTTATTCTTTCTTCTAAGATAGGTCATAGTTATAGTGTTCTTCTAGGTTCCTCAATTGGAATTAATTTTATTTTTGTGTTATAAGGGAGTAAAGGTTTTGGGATTCTTACTGGAATTTATTTCAAATGTAAAAGGGAAGAAGTGTGATCTTCTTACTGAAATGTATTTCAAATGTAAAGGGGAAGTGTGATGTGGCCTGGTTCCACGTTCCAGCGTGGAGTCTTGGGGTTGCGGGATTCTGACCGTGATAGTTGGCCAGACTCTCGCATGGATGGGGTTGAATAATAAACCTCTACCTTAGACCTACCTTTCCGGTGTCCGTGCTTCATTTCACTTACTTTGTTTGGATTGCTGTGGAGTTGTTCTTTACCTGATGCTCACGAACTGCAAGCCTCCTGGGGCTTCCGAACCTGTGGCCTGTAGACATCTACTTGCACTCTTGCTATAGCAAGTTCAATTTTATCAGGGCGAGCGATTTTTTTTTAGGAGCTACTGATGCGTTCTGGTGAATTGACACAGAACAAGCGTTCTGTTCACTCAGAAAGTGAACGAGCAATAAAAATATGCCTTAAAATCTTGTTTTTGTCTTGTCTCATTTTTTGTGCATTCAGAGACCGTGGCCAAATGTCAGCTTATGTCTTCTTATAATTTGCTGCTTATTTTATCCTGGTGGTTGGTGTTTGCAGTTCTTTCTCTGACTGCAAAGTTAGAGGACTTCTTAAAGTGAACTGTTGGACTATCTTGCTGTACAACAGTCTGAAATAAAAGGCTGTAGGATGTCATGTTTTTTTCTAGCACACAACATTTAAATAACTTGTAAATGAACCATACTAATATTTTAAAATATACTTAAGTAGTTGGGAATGCAAATTTTTTGTAATTCTGGGAACCAAACACTTTACTTAGTGATGTGCAAATGATCAATATTTTTGTTGAAACCCAATCTCCACACAGGATTGTTTTTACACTTTCAGTTTTATCAATAAAACTGCATATTAGTGGGAGCGTTTGTGGCGATGTAAATTGGAAATATGCGTTCATAAAGACAGTGCGTTACCACATCATGGTCTAGTAAGATATTTATTAAAAGTGAGAGTTTTTAAACACGGATTAAGAAACATTTCTGCCTCCACCCTGATGACTTGGTTATAGGAGAACTACGAGGCAAATCAGGGATCATCTGTGCCCTATTTGTGGGCTAGATTCTTATTATACATGGAGAAAAGGTTTAGTCTATTAAATCAAAAACAAGTTTTTGGTACAGCAGAAATGCCGAATTCACATATTTGAAGACGCTCTAATACGTGAGAATGAAGAAAAGACAACTCTGGAAAATAAAGTATCTGCTTAGCATCACACAATTTGAGACAATTTTACAGGTCAAGCGCATTACAGTTCAGTTGAGTACATTATTCAAGTCACCAGACCTACAGCTCTTGTAACATTTTTATGATTTTCCTGGTCTGAACTTGAAGTGATGTGTACATTTACCTCCCACAAATGCGGTGTTCTGAAGGTCAGCACTTTGCAGCGAGGCCGGGCAGCTTAAGTTTTGCAATTAAGATTAACAAACTGGCTATTGGTAACATCCTCCCCCGCCCCCCTTATAGCGCTTAGTAACCGCTGAAGTGCATAATGAAGTGTTACTCAAAAAAACTATTTATTGCTGTATGCAAGCAAGTTATTAGTCGTGGCCTACACACGGAGGCCTTTATTGTGTGTTTTTATGAAACCCTAGATCTATTGACTGTCCTTAAGTGCACCGATCTAATGGAAACCGTGACCAGTGTTTATTAACCTGGCTGCCTCCGTTTGGTGACAGACGTGGTGGAGTCACTTGTCCTGCCGTGTCAAACAATGGCTTGGAAACGGGAGCACCCACTGTCCACTGCTGATTGTTTTCACTAGACAGGACTCCACCAGATGTGCAGAGACCTCTGACTTGCCCGTCGTAGGCGGATCACTGCATCTGTGACCCCCGCATGGAGGCAGATGAAACAACCCTACGTGCTTTCCATAGCTGCGACCCAACTGCGGAACCCGAACAAATGCAGCGATCTTTGTGCTGTTACATTTGCCTTTAAAACAAACTGGCTGCTGGCAGTATGTAAACGAAGAGGGACACTGTGAGCAAGCATATCCTTCTGAGTGACATAAATGTAGAAGGCATTGTTTACCAGGACAGTCAGATCGGTCGGTCGAGTATCTATGAACGCGGGAATAGATGTAAGGGATAACAGAGATTCTGCGGCACTTATGGCCCAGGCCTGACAGACAGCTCAGTGATTTAAGACCCTTCCCGGCAGCTTCAACAGCTAACCCATCCTGCTACAGGGCAAAATGGTTGCAGCAGAGCAAAAGTGCAATAAAATAAAAACAAATAATGATGAAACATTCTAAATCGCATTATTGGAGTTTTTTTTTTAAACTATTCCAGCACAGAAATCTTCTTTCAATGTGTTTGCGCATAGTGCCAATATCGGCCACACTCACCAGCCCTCCCGCAGCAACATACAAGTAACGAAATAAGTAGACAAGACACTTTTTGGTGGGAAAAATTGCTGCAGGTTTATTAGCATACCAACTATGCCAACATGGTGGGTTATCTTACAGGCGATCCCTCATGACGTGATTACCCCGGCTCTTTTTAACCAAGCGTTTGACGCCATTGGTCCCGTTACTCTTGACCTTATTAACCTCTCTCTTTCTATGGAGGTGGTACCATCTTTATGGAAACAGGCCATGGTAAGAGCCCTCCTCAAGAAACCCTCTCTGGACCCAGAAATCCTTTCTAATTTTCGACCCATTTCGCTGCTGCCTGGGGACGCTAAGATATCTGAAAGGTATGTTAACATTCTTTCTACATTCTTGGAAGAAAATGACCGTCTTCACTCCTCTCAAACCGGTTTCCGACCGCAGCAGGGCAAACCGTGGTGGAAGAATCAAGGAAAATCTTAGACGCGGGAGGGTCTGTAGCCATTGTGCTACTTGACCTCAGCGCGGCCTTTGATACTGTCAACCACCCTATCTTGTTGGAAAGGCTAAGAGAGATCGGAGTCTCAGGAATCCTGCTTAAATGGTTAGAATCCTTTCTTAGTGATAGATCATTTCAAGTCTTTGAGAATGACTCTGTCTCGGAGAGAATGCCATTGCATTGTGGGGTTCCTCAGGAATCCTCCCTGAGCCCCACGCTTTTTAATGTATATATGCGTCCTCTGGGTGAGTTGGTTAGGCCATTCGGGGTGAAGATCGTCTCATACGCAGACGACACACAACTGATTGTTTCCCTAAATCATATGGACAAGGAGCAGTTCGGTTTGGCTAACTGCATGGAGCAAATTGCCAACTGGATGGATAACTCCTTCCTTAAATTAAACGGTGAAAAAACGGAGCTGATGTTCTTAGGGAAACCCACCAACATTAACCCCAAGGCCTTCTGGCCGAAGTGCCTAGGGGAGATGCCCACGCCTAGAGAACATATAAAGAGTCTTGGAGTGTGGTTTGACCACAAACTTGACTTCAATGTACAAGCACGGAAAGTGGCAGCCACGTGCTTTGGAATCCTCAAAATGATCAGGAATATTCTCCCATTATTGCCTTTTGAGGCCGGGAAATTGATGGTCCAGGCCTTGATTCTCTCCAGAATTGACTATGCTAACGTTCTCTACCTTGGAGCCCCCAGTTCCGTGATAAAAAAGCTCCTAAGGGTTCAGAACTGTGCGGCCCGTTCCCTGATGCAGGCTCCCTACATGACTGCTTCCAGTCCTCTGATTGCCTCGGTGCACTGGCTACCAGTGGCGGAAAGAATCCAGTTCAAGGCTATCTGTATCACGCACAAAGTAATGTCCTTGAGGGCGCCTCCTATTCTCAGATCCATCATTTCCCCCTAGCTCCCCAAGAGAACTCTACGCTCGGAATCAAAACGCCTAGCGATAACCCCTAGAGTGCAGAGAGCTCGGAGCGGGGGTCGGATGTTTGCCACCATCGCTGCAAAAAAGTGGAATCTACTCCCAGATAAGATTCGGCTTGAAACTAGCCACTCTTCCTTTCGGAAAGCTCTAAAGACCCTGCTGTTCCCTTAAATGATCCTTTTATTGTTTTCTTTGTCTTCAGCACTGGGAGGCCTTTGGTAGCCATGCGCTCTATAAATATAGATTCATTCATTCATTCATTCATTCATTCATTCAAAGGCAAGCTGCCCCTCGCGACCTACCACCTGATGGGCCAACTTGCATCGTGGCCTTAGCCAATCGGTGCTTAGCGGTTGAGGTGAGGGGATAGCCCCTCCCACTTCCAGTGAACCATTGGTCCACCATATAACTCACGCCCCCCCCCACGAGGGGCGGAGCGTTCAAGCGACCCCCAGTTGTACAGGTTTCCAACCGCCCATAGGACAGATGGGGTGCCGTCGCACCCCAGGGTCTACCGCACAGACATCCTGGGGATATTAGGCCTCAGCACCCTTTGTGCTCCTGAAGAGGGTACCCCTGAGTACTTTTCCGCCTCTGGATCGCCATGTAACTCCGCCTGCAACACAAATAAAGAGGATTAGAAGAAACTCCCCCTCCCTGAATACGCCAGGTAAGCGGTAGGGAGGGAAACCGCGTCAGGATGAGGGACAAAAAGGCCGCCAGGTGGGCGGGGGAGGCATATATACCTCCTCCCTTCCCCCACCTCGGCCAGAAGTGACGCACGGGACCCTGAAGGGGTCACCGGACACTAGGTTGTCCAGTGTGCCATCCTGTGGCACTAAAGGGGCCGTCCTCTTATGAGGGTCCCCTGCGGGGACGTGTCGGTCAGCCCGCATAGTGCCAATATTGGCCACACTTACCAGCCCTCCCGCAGCAATATACATGTAACGAAATAAGTAGACAAGACACTTTTTGGTGGGAAAAATTGCTGCAGGTTTATTAGCATACCAACTATGCCAACATGGTGGGTTATCTTACAGGCGATCCAAATGCAAGCCGCCCCTCGCGACCTACCTACTGATGGGCCAACTTGCATCGTAGCCTTAGCCAATTGGTGCTTAGCGGTTGTGGTGAGGGGATAGCCCCTCCCACTTCCAGTGAACCATTGGTCCACCATATAACTCACGCCCCCCCCCCCCCACGAGGGGCGGAGCATTCAAGCGACCCCCGGTTGTACAGGTTTCCAACCGCCCGTAGGACAGATGGGGCGCCGTCACACCCCAGGGTCTACCATACAGACTTCCTGGGGATATTAGGCCTCAGCACCCTTTGTGCTCCTGAAGAGGGTACCCCTGAGTACCTTTCCGCCTCTGGATCGCCATGTAACTCTGCCACAGCCCTGGGTGTGGTGACCGTCGCAGCCAGGGCCCCCCACCAAGGCCGGTGCTCCTACTTACATCCCGCTATTTCCAGGACCTCCCCTAGATCCAGGAGGAATAAGTCCATGCCTATTCTGGAGAGATGTAGCCCATCGTCCTCGAAACACCCTGTGGATTTAGCATGAAGCAACCTGTGTCTTATGAATCCAAACCCCATTTGTTCGGTGAATTTACGCATCGCGCAATTGACTCTCCTGCGCGCAGCCTCCATTGCTTCCCCTGATCGGCTCCCTGCCACAGGAGCCGTGGAGTTATCTCTGACCACCACAGTTCACATGTCCCTAACTGGTTGCTTAATTTTACAAATTGTGGCTTTCATGTTTTGAAGCAATGTCCTTTTGCCCAGGGCCATCAGGTCGTTACCCCCCAGGTGTATAACTAGCACGTTGGGGGGGTTGGTGACTCCCCCCAGTCTCTGCTGTTGTTTGCCCAACAACCTATTCCATCGCATGCCCGGGTACCCCAGCCAAGTAATCTCGGTGTTGGAAAAGCCATGCCTCCACTTCCTGCTTTCAGCCCACTGTGCCAATCTGCTGACCCAAGAGTTGCCAATCACCCAGACCTTTGTTCCTGGTAAATAAAGAAATGTGATGTTGCAAAATGTTTATTGACAACACAGCACGCAAAATGTAACAGTAAAATTACACTACACAACACACTGCTGCCAGCACCCGGAAACCGGTTCGTGCGAGCAAATTAAATTACGTGTCTCATGGCCATACAAAATTGTAAACAGAAAAATTAACTTCACACCACACATCTGTCAGTCGCCAGGACCCGGCTGCTGAACGAATATTAAAGTTTGTAGGCTCATGGCCTTATGTATTTCTTGAAACAGTGGGATTCCCAACGTCCCACCTGTTTGATACCCTCTGCTGGCAAGCCTTCCTTAAACGCTGTAGTTGCAGCCCCTATGCGGAAAGAGTGGCTGCAGAAACGCTTGCTAGGGTCCCTGTTGCCAGACAGCGCCAGGCACGCATGCATAATGTGTTCCACCTGGTACTTTGTAAGGGGCGTGCTGTCTGCGTGGAGAAAAAGGTAACCGTCTGCTGCCGGGCGCAGGGCCAGATAGGCGGCGAACAACCGACTGGGCAATACCTGCCATCTCCCAGACTGCGCATCCAGAACACCCTTCCCTCCCCGCTCTGATCAGTCTTAGACCTTCTTAGCGTTATTTTGAGGGAATCCCCCGAGTGCACCACATCTTGTATTTTCAGTGCCACCCCAGACCTATCATTCTTTGCTCTGGCCACTAATTCAAAGTGCCCCAAAGAAAGCCAGGCTGAATGTGGCAGCAAACAATGCAGCCTCGAACGCCGAGTGAGTGGCCTTGTGCATCCAATCTAGCATCCCCTGCAGTGTCTCAAAGTCTATGGGGAACATATTGTCCGGTGTCTTTGGTTCACTCCTGGCCCACCCTTTTAATGCAGCTCTGATCAAAAAGGATCTTGTGGGATCTGACAGGCCTTTTAGTCTAGCGTGGTGGCTGATTGCTGCAAGATGGCCCGATATCCACGAATGACTCTCCCCATTGTCTTTAGCCCACAATATGAAGGACTGCTCTCTGCTTTCTAAAGATAGCCCACCTTCATCCGATGCTCCCACCACTGAACAATTTTTTTTCACGCAGAACTTATATCTCTTATTTGTCCTGGGTGCTAGGGAGAGCTCACCCAGCCCCCTCAGTCGCTTTTCCACTTCAAAGGTGCGCTGGGAATGGGGGCCCCTCCTCTCTCGCTCTCGGCCACTCCTCCCGGAACCGGCGCCACTGAAAACGAGAGAGAGCATCTGCTCACCCTGAATGTGTCGCGCCCTGCATTCAACATTATTGAACAGACAAGCCCTCACCAACTCCCTCAAGAGGCACAAAACCAGGGGGCAACTCGCTGACTGGGAGTTAATGGCCTGCACTACCGCCAGATTGTCAGGCCACAAGAGGACCCTCTTAGCCTCCAGTACTGCAGGCAACAAGTGGAAAGCCACCACAATCGGGAACAACTCTACAACTGTGATGTTGGCCGTGATCCTTTTCTTGTGCCAGGCATTGGGCCATTTCTCGGCACACTATTCCCTGTCTAGAATGGCCCCAAATCCTTCCCTGCCTGATGCGTCTGTATATTGGGCTAGGTCCGGGCTGCCTGCCCAGGGAGCCCTCCACATTACTGAGCCGTTAAAGTTGGCCCACATGGCCAGGTCCTGTCTCATGCCTTTGCTTAGTTTTACCATGTGGTGCTTCTTTGTGACCTTGGCAGTGGCCCTGGCCAACCTTCTGGCAAACACCCTACCCGCTGGCATGACCCTGGCTGCAAAATTCAGTTTCCCCAGGAGTCATTGAATGCATTCCAGGGTGGCCCTGTCCTGCCCAACCACAGACTGAATATGTTGTGCTAGGTCACGGACCTTGTCTGTCGGCAATCTGGACTCCCCTGCGATGGTATCAAGCTCGATCCCCAGAAAAGTTAAAACCTGCACCGGACCCACCGTTTTACCTGGCGCGAGGGGGACCCCCAAGTGACTGGCCAGCTGTTCAAAATCCTCAAGGGCCTGTTTACAGTCCTGCGTGCCGTCACTCCCTATGAACAAGAAGTCGTCTAGGTAATAATGGGTCACCCCTACAACCCTGTAGGTCTCCTGGAGGGCCCATTGCAGGAAGCAACTGAATGCCTCAAAATATGCACACGACACAGCGCAACCCCCGGGCATGCATTTGTCAAAAAAAGTACCTGCCCTCGAGCTTGAAACCCAGCAGGTGATGGCTGCTCGGGTGGTCTGGTAGCAAGCGAAAAGCAGATTCGATGTCCACCTTGGCTAACCAGGCCCCTCTGACCGCCCTCCTGACTAGGTCCAATGCCACGTCCAGAGTACAATAAGACACGGAGCATGTGCCCTCCTCCAGCCCATGGTTAACTGATGCACCTCCTGGGTAAGAGAGGTGGTGAATCAATCTAAAAGCCCCCGGGTCCTTCTTGGGCACCACCCCCAGGTGTGCGACCACAAAGTTGTCCAGCGGGGGTTGCAAGAATGGACCCGCCACCCTGCCCAAGGCCCTCTCCTTCTCTACCTTGGCCCGGACTACCGCTGGTTGCTCTCTTGCTGATCTGAGGTTGTCGGCCTCTCAGTTGCCAAGGGGGCCCACGCAGGGGATCTTAAAGCCTTCGTTAAACCCAAACAGCAACAAGCGGCTATCTGCTTCGTTGGGGTACCATCTGAGGAGAGGCGTGATGTTGGCCAGGCTGACAGGGGAAGGGTCTTTGGTGGAGTGCCCGGGTGTTGTTGGACTAGCTGTGGTGAAAAGGCTCCCGGATAGGTCTGAGTCACTCGCGGGGACTAGGTGGTGCGCATGGGTGGGCGATGGGTGGGGGGAGGGGGAGCTAGTGATATTGGTCATCTTTCAGCCTCAACTTTATTGCCCGCCTTTGTCGGCTGGCTGTCTATCCTGCTTTGTGTGGCAAGAAACCGCTGGGTGGGGCCCGCCACATGTGTTTCACGCGTGCAGGAACTTGCACGTCTTACCCCAGGAGCAGGATCCATTGTTAAAAAGGCGGCATGCACCCGGGGGGGACCTCTTGAAACCTCCACTTTATCTTCCCCCCCTTGCGTGCCCCGCGAAATGTCTGTTTGCCCCTTGCGCCTGCTTGAAAGGACCTCCTGGAAGAAGATTGTCCCACCTGTGTATTTACCTGGGGGCCTACACTCTGCTTTGTACGGGCACCCATATAGTCCATCCAAAGCTGGAACTCTTTTTGGTCCCAACCCATCTCCGGGCACTGGGACATCTGCCTCCTGAACTCCCTATCATAGTTCAGCCATCCATTTCCCCCCCACTTCATGGCCTCTTTGTGTATGGCCCTAGAGTACTGCACCAGCCCGGGTCCCTGCTCTGGAAATTTCTCCATCGTCACGGAAGATAGGATGGAGAAAGCCTCTAGCCAGTTTATGTTCTTCACTGGCCAAGGCTGGTATTTTACTTTTTTATCATCCTCCTTTGCCCCCATCTTCCTGGCGTCCAGGCACTCTTGGCCCAACATGAGCAGGGTAAAAATGTCAATAAAATCACGCCTCCAAATTCCCTCTTTGGCTACCTGGGGCACCTGCCAGGCCAGTGAGCATCGCCCCGACAGCAGCGGGCGGTAGTAACTTGTTGGACCATAGCGGGCATGGGAGTGGGTGCGAGAGAAGACACTACAGATGCGGCCCCCGTACTGGTGTTCCCCGGAGGTGGAACCGGGCTGGATGTTTGGGGGAGGAGCGAGATGGGTGCTGACACTGTGATTTGCCCCCCGTAGGTAGGGGTTGGAGGTATCCCCACAGCTGCAGTGGCCCCCATCTGCCCCCCTGACTCACCAACACCTGCTGACCATACACTTGCCGCTGCTAAAGTGGCTCCTTCCCTAGTCCAGTTGCTGTTGGACGGAAGCGCGGGGCTGGGGCCAACAGTGCCTGCTTAAAGCTGTGACATAAAACTGTTCATTGTGTCCATGAGTTTAGCAAGCTCATCCCTAGTGGCGTAGTTACCTTGTGCCGCGGTACTGTCCGTAGGGGTGGGCGGCCCCGGGGTGGGGGAGCACCCAATGCTGTAACGACCTCATTGGGGGTCTGAACTATTCTGCTTCTGGGTAGTGGCAATGGATCTGCCGGGAAGTCCCTGGTCGTGGGCTTGCAGACCCGCTTGGGCCTAGAGGGGCCTGCCTCTGCGCCGGGCTGCTGTTCTGTAGTGGGGGAATCGCCGACGATCCCAGAGTCCTCCTGTACGGGAGCGTTCATAATGCTGTTAGCCCACGCCAGGCCTTTGACCTTGGCCATCTCAAAGAAATTCGCCCATTGGGCATCTTGTGAAGTGCCCGGCATCGAGTCCTCCACCTGGGATCTCTCCGGAAAAAGGCGGGGGGGGGGGTAGCCCTGGCTATCCATGCCGACCTCTGTCGCCTCACGGGCCCCTGATCTGAGGAGACATTTTTTGGGGGGTCAGCAAACAGGATTTACTGCGTTGTCTAGGGAGGATCTTTCAAGTCCCCTGCTGCCCCAGACGCTCATTGCCCCCACCTTCCCCTATACTTACTTATTGTGCGGTAGCGGGAGTGGACCTGGGGCGTGATGTGCCCAAAGGCTGGCTCAAAGTGTGCCCTGCGTGTGCTGATGATGTGGGGGTGCTGGGGGGAGAAAAGAAGATGTTAGCTGTGACCGTGGCGCGAGATAAGCGACCCTTAGTGCCCGCCCGCATTGCTCCTGGTGCTCCCCCAGTGGGCACCAGTGCTATCTCTCTTGCTCCCACCTGCAGGTGCGAGCCCGGACCAATACCTGCTCCTAATTCCTGCTGTTCATCCCTTTTCGTCGGCCCGCTTGCGACGTCACTTTCTTAATGAACGGTTCTGACCTGGAATAAAAAGGAGAGTTTTAGTGCGCTCCGGGACGAGGCCTGCATCCAGGAACTCCTCGCACACTGCCGCATCTCTACTGGTGACCCTTGGTCCCAGTACCTGCGGCGGGCACTGTAGTCGCCGGACCCCCACGCAGCAGTTAACACGATCAAATGATGCAGCCCCTGCAAATAAAGAAAAGTTAGCCACACACATCAATGTGTACATTTAATGCATACGCAACCCAACACTTGTTAAGTCAGTAAGGAGGGGGCAGGCGTACTCCCAGACCCTGTACTTGCCTCCTACGAAAGCACCCCCCAGAGTTGTCCTGGACCAAGCACAGATCAAGAAGGCAGTATTCACAGACCCATAAAGTGCTGTTAACCGCCTGTTGACGAGCGGGTCTGGCGCGAGGCCTCTTATATTACGAAAATAAGGTAAATAAGCAGCAGCTGTGGCTTGTAATTAAATTGAAAACTTTCCCTTGCAGTGCGTTGACACAGCAAGACATGCATTAGTGTACATTCCCGCCCGGGTGCTGCAGACATGTCTCAAATCTTGATACAATGCATGAAGGGGCAGGCCCGCAACACAGGCGACCAGGGTGCTGCCTGTGCAACCCCGCAAAGAAACCCCACATTCTGTTCTTGTTTCCTGCTGCTTAATATAGCGCGAACTCGACCCAATTGTATTGGAGCGCATTACTCAAGCTCTCGTTAGAGCCAAGGCTGGCATGCGCCCCATGCCACGTGCGACGCTTTCTACCTTTCCCGATTACCATAAAAGCTGCACTGTAGACCTTTCAGTTTCGCTTTTACCCGCAAAAGTATGGTTAAGTAAAAAAGCGTACATCACCTGTACAGAGTACACTTGCCCTGCTGAAACGACACCCACCCTTGGATGCAGGTACTCACAGCACAGACTCCGATATTTTCAGAGGTTGACGCCCACAGTACAAACTTAATAATTCCCGGGTCACCTGCAAACATCCTCGTAAAATGCAGGTTTTCCCAAATGAGCTTATAGAACAGCTATAGACGCCCCCTATGTCGCTTTATAGAGCTAGGCAAATACATATTGTGGGGCTCCCAAAACATACACATTTTGTGGAAAATTACTGCAGGAGTTACCGGCAATGCCCTGCAGAGCCGGAGTGCAGGAGGAGCGGACAATCCACCATACCTAACCAGGCCCCTGCTGATCAGGCGCGCTGTTTCCCGCGGACTGGTAGACGCTGGGACCCACCCCTGCTGCTGCTGCCTGCAGTATTCGGCCACCACGTGGGCCCAGGCTCCATTTGCTCTCACTTATCCCCGTCGCAGCAGGGGCCTCCGGAGGGGCCTCAAAACTAATGTGGTCTCACCCCGGACCCCCCGAGGGGTGGGGTGCTGTGAAGCTGCTGGGGCCCCACGCCGACCCCCAGAAACAGCGACTCGAGAATCACCTTGGGGCCCGGGGAAGCCCTTAAGGGCAGAAACCCAAGGGAGCTGCCCTCGCCTCCTCCCCAACGGCAGCTCACGGCGTGGCCAGGCCGCCCTCTCCTCCGAAGCAAGCGAAGGGTGGGGATGAGGCAAAATGCCGGGTCTGAAGAGGCCCCCATCCCTCTGAATAGCCCGTACTTAAAAGCCGATGGCCCTCTACGGCTGCCGGGAAGGCCTAATAGACCACCCCTCACGCCCAGCACCCCGTCCTGCTCCCTGGGCACAAATCCCCTCTGTACCACCTAAGCAGACCTCGCGGGGCCAGACCAGGACGTGACAGGGACGGGGCCTCTCCCGGGCATGGCCCGCATGGTGGGACCCAGATGGGGGGTGGGTGGGCGATAAGGACTAACCTCGTGGTCCCTCCAATCTACCTTGGCAGCGGTCCCAGCAGCACGACCAAAACGGCGTCAGGGTGAGGGACAAAGAGGCCACCAGGTGGGCGGGGGAGGCATATATACCTCCCCCCCCTTCCCCCACCTCGGCCGGAAGTGATGCACGGGACCCTAAGGGGTCACCGGACACTAGGCTGCCCAGTGTGCCATTCTGTGGCACTAAAGGGGCTTTCCTCCTATGAGGGTCCCCTGCGGGGACGTGTCGGTCAGCCCGCATTGTTACACCTGGCCCACTGTTTGTACCAGCTGAGTCAGAGGGGGCTGCTTACCATTCAGATTTGTGGGGGCGGGCATAAATACAAAGCGAGCATGAGAGTCCTTTGTCAGCCCCCTGAAGTTTGAAAATATTGCCCCTCCAACATTGGCTGCAAAGCCATTGCTTTTACAAGATGTTTAAATAATCTGGCTGTTTAAGGGAGTATGCGGTAAAGCGACAATTTTGTGCCATAAACCCGCTGCACAGCTTATGGTGAGCCACTGACATGGCAAATTCTGGACAGGACTGTAAAAAATTCAGGACAAAGGGTCAACATTCAGGACAAAAACGTAGGACAAATTGTCAGTTTTACGGACACATCCAAAGAGAGGCCATACCCCCCTAGTTTATCAGTGTATTTATTTACCATTTTCTGCATACCACTATTTTTTAGCTACTGTCTTTACTTGATTGCCTTTAAGTATGCTACATTCAGATCGCATATTATGTCCTTGTTCAATCTTCTGTTTATGCCATTGAGCACAATGTCAAGGGCATCACTCTATGCAGATTTACCTAAACCTTCTTGGAGAGAAAGCAACAGCAATTTTTTGATTGTTTCTAAACCTTTCAAAACATATGGCAAGCAGTTTGGTAAACATTAAGGTAAGTGACCATAAGGTGGCTTAGACAAGTTGAACAAAAAAAACTGGCTTACCTCAACCTCCAGTCAACATTAAATCTAAAATAAATTAATGAGGCATAGCAGATGGCATGGATGGTAGTCTCACATCTAATGTCAGGATGCGAGGTACCCACAACTTCTCTGTAGTCTCACAGCACTGTACTGTGCTACAAGGACTCTACATTTAGATCAGAACTGAGATCCCAGAATAGTAAACAAATAGAATTAAAGAGTAGGATGAAATCGAGATCAGATGGGAGATCCACAACAACTAATTCAAAGGTTTGTTGCTAAGAACCATACAAATAAGGCAGAGAAGAGCAAGGTGGGACATTCCCTAAAATCAGACAAGCTGAGTCCGCCATGAGTATAGGAAAGTGTTCTGTACCTGGGGATTTCTCTCAGTACGGAGGAGAGAAACAGAAGAGGCACTGTCAGGTGGGTAAACAAGCAGCACCCACCTACCCTGGCAAACTCTGCTGATACAATGGTCCGCTGGTCGTGCTTGTGAAGTGTGAACAGGGGCCTGGCCCTTGGGATGGTTGTGCTGGGCAATTGCCCACTCTTTCCATGTCTTGAAATTGTTCTGCAGTCAATCCAAGTCCAAACCAGTGATCTGGCTCAATCCTAAGTTCCAAAGTACATGCTGAATCTTCAAAATATTTGGGATGTAAATTGCCCAAGCAAAATGTAAGAATATGTGATGAAGATTTTATAATGTACGAAGTGTTGCTTTAACCATATGGTGGTGTGTTCCCCTTTATATACCATTAGATGCCAGATTGAACTGGAAATCAGTTACCTTTCGATACTAAGGGTTTAAGATCAACCATTACCCCACTGAGTTGTAGGATCTAAATCTGGGTAGAACAACACGGTTCCTCAGAGCCCAGGTTCCTTTTTGGTCTTCTCTTGCACTTTCAGTAATGTAGCACTAGGGTAGATGATGGTGCTACCCCAGTGACTGTATTATTTTGCCAGCCCTCACCCGCTTAGCCATTGTATCTTCCTCAGAAACCTCGCCACATCTCACGTCTGATTTGGGGGATGGGCACTGCCATGGGCACTTCCGGGTAGCTGTTTTCACTCTAAAGCCACCTATTACAGTGGATGGATTAGCCTGTCTGGACTTAGAATGACATTATTTAGCTGCACAGCTCCAGTGGGTGTTTCTCTGGCTGTCAAGCTGCCCCTGCATAAGACTTGGTTTTCCCTTAAAGACTTTGAGGGCTTACTGTACTACTCAGGTTATTCCACTTGGCTTTCTCTTACCCTGCTAGAACCCGTAAACTCACTAACATGACAAAACTCTACGTCCTGCAGTACCTTTGGAAGGCCTACCCACTTGCACAGGATGGTTTTGCTCATGAAAAGTCCATCAGGGGCATGTTGAAGGCCTCTCAAAATGGGGTATTTATTTGTTGACACCGAGCTACTAGATTTCCAAACTCTTATGGCAGACTAGAGTCTTCACCTGGATCAACTACTTTATAATGAACACCGTAATCATTTGGTGCCCTATTTTATGTTCACCTATCACCAACCCCACATGAAGTGTACCAAATGCTGTACACCATAGGACAGGCAGCAAACTAATAAGATGGATATGCAGAGCCTTCTTTCAACATGGGGACCACTATAGGGCTTCTCTCTGTGCCAACTGGGAGACTAATATGGCCAAACCTCTACATGATGTGGCTGAGCTAAAATATTGAAATATCCCCCCCCCCCCAAAAAAAATATCCCATGACTGCCGTTTTGAGTATATTCAATATAATATTCAATTTAATATTCTGAACCTACCTTACACCGGCCCACATTAGCAAAATATACTCTGGAGCTGTAGATGCATGTCCTTGCTGTATGCAATTAGAGGCCAACCTGTTTCAAATGCTTTGGTCTTGCCCCTCGTTCTTTTCATACTGGCAAAGAGTTCTTGAGGTGCTGTCAACCACTGAGTTTGCAACTAGGGATCCAGAATCGAGTCTCTGCAATCGCTCAACATCCTGTGATTCTGGGTGAACCACTTAATCTCCTCATGCCTATAAACAATGAATGTGACCTTGGGCAATATAAGTGGTGCTCATGTAAAGTGCTCCTGTAACTTTGAGTCGAGTACACGCTATATGAAAACGTCAGAAAAATGCACAAAGAAGTCAAAACAAAGCCCTAAACATAAGGAAAGACAAATACCCATTTACTGGTTGATTTGTACAAAGTTAAACTATAAAACCAGGATAAATTTCGGCTTCTCTGCTTAAATTGTGTGATCTTAGGCAAATGTTTTACTTCACCAAAACTCTTTTTTCTTCGCTCATGCGTATAAAAGAACTTTCAGATATGTGAGTTCCGAATACCTGTTGTATAAAAACCTATTGTATTTGATTTACTAGACTTTACTGTGATGTATTAATTAACCCTGGGTGTAGATCGCGAAGTAGCACTTCGCGAAGCTACGCAAAGTGTAGTTCGCACTACGCGAGCTACGTGTAGCACTTCGCGAACTGCGTAGTACCTTGTTCGCACTGTGCCAGATGTCGTGTTCAATGATTGCACAGTGCGGACAAGCAACCGGCACTGTGCAATCATTGAAAATGGCATCTTGCACAGTGCGAGCTGTAGTTTTCTGCTGCTCGAGTAGATTTTTACTCGAGCGGCAGCTTTCTCAACGCGAACTGGTAGTTTCTCATCGCGAGCGGTCGCGAGCATACGCGACCACTCGCAATGAGAAACCTGACCTCCTCGCGTTGGAAATCTCGCCGGGAGGTTTATTTTTCCATGCTCGCGATCGCCAACTTGATGTTGCTGATCGCGAACAAGGAAAAAGTCTCGCCGGGATGTCATTTTGCTTGCTCGCGGTCGCCAACTTGACGTTGAGGACCGCGAGCAAGCAAAAAATGACCGCAGCACTACGCAACACTACGCTACGCGTGTTCGCACTGTGCTACGTGCAGTTCGCGTAGTGCGAAGTAGCGCGAACTTCGCAAACTACGCAAGCGTAGCGTAGTGCTTTGCCCAGGCTTAGTATTAATGCCAATGCTTCACATGTTAAAGAAATACACGTCTCTTGAATTATATCATATTTTACATGATGTTTGATATGTGATTTACACAGCAAACATTTCATGGCTTGACTCATGCACGGGCTCTAAGATCCGAGCCAGACCTATGACTCTGCACTCCTTGTTAACTTGTTGGCTCCCCACCTCGAAGCTATTCAATGCAGTGGTTGAAGTGCATTAAAAAGGTATGGATACTGCTATGGGGACAGAGTCAGTAAGCTGAGAAGCATAATCAAAGGCATGGCTAAAAAGAGCAAAATATTCTGTAACTATTTTGTTGATCTCTCACTGTCAAATAACACATTGAAAACTGAATACGTTAAACTAATCAGTTGGAATTGCACTATTTTATGTTAAGAAACCTCTACTGGTTAATGTGATCACTACAGATTTACATGTGTGCAACTAGAGGCCCGCAGAATTGAATCCTGTTTGGTGCAGCAGGGAAAAGCGACTTGTGCACTTTTAGTGGTAGGAAGCCCATGAAAGCACTAAGAATGTTTAATTCATTATCTTAAATGTGCATTAAACACAGTATAAAATAGGCTGCCACCGAATGCACATATACATTTAGGTCAAAAATAAAAAGTGCTTCTAAAGCATCAACGTTCTCCAACGAGTAGCTTGTGAGCTACTGGTAGCTCTCCAGCTACCTGTGAGCATCTCTCCTAAGTCAGTCCTTCCTACTAAATTAGAAGCTTTTGCATGGTTGATTTAATATATTTATTCAAAAATTTAGTGTAGTTAGAAAGAAAATATGTGCATTATCAGAACTCATAAATGATAGTTGATGAAAAAGTGGCAAATTTCCAAAATGTATGAGAAGCGGATATTTGAGTGATAATTCATTACTGCTGGCAACCCTGTCTGATGCACAGTCAATCACATCTTGTATATGGTGTCCAGTGATGTTATCTTGTCTCACGTAGGCACTATTACACCACTAATTATGTTAGTAGTTCGATATGATTTGCATTGAGCATAAGTAGCTCCTATTATCAAAAAGGTTCAAGACCACCAGCATAGATTAAAGTAATATGCAGACTATAACTAGTTCCAACATTTTTTTATAACTGTCCATTTCAAAGCATGCACTCCTGCTTAGCTTGGACCATCCTTAAAGTACCTCGCAAAAAGAAAATATCTTGTCATCACGAAGCTTCAAGTGATTCCATCAATTAACGCCTCCCAAGCAGGCTTTACATTTCCCAAGTAACCAATTGCACACATTTGCATTTCTTCAGTGAAGCAGACACCCTGACAAGAAGATTTCTTTCTAGCAGTCTGCCCCTCCCTCTGGAATGCAGCACAGGAGATTCCTTCCCTTGCACTACAGCTGGGGAATTTTAATTGTGGAAATTAACTTTTGTGCTTTACCTGAGAGGCTACAATTATGGACAAATGCCGTCCCTTAAGTCATCAGTCACGGATAACGGACTTTGTGCAAATTTACGGACAGTCCATGAAAATTATGGACGGTTGGTCACCCAAGCGCAGCTCCACATACCAAGTCTTAAGGTGCAAAGTTTTTGGGACATCTATTCTCAGAATTTTTTTATCTTACTTAATATTGTTTACTCTTGGTAATACAAGCCAAATAAACTTAAATGTATAGTTCAAATTCATACTTTACACAAAGCAAAAAAGAATTACAGACTCTTTTCACAATACAATAAACAAAGAACTGGATGAACTGTGCCACCATAGTACATTTATTACAATTCATAATTTTTCTTACTATTACTTTTTGAATGTGTGAGTTTTACAACTCCAGCATAAAATGGTTTAAGCTGCCATTTCTAGCTATTATAAAATTAGTCTTTTTTCCAATGTATTTGCAAATTACTCAGTTTTAAGGTGACAGAAGATACATATTCTAAATTCGGCAGGTACTCTTGGTGTTCCAGCTGATGAAATGTTCCTGTTTTTGGTAGGACTGACAGATGTCTGGTTTAGGAGAACCTCATAAGTAGAGCAAGCCTGCCTTTAAACCTTGGTCTCGTTCCCTGTCAGCTGGGAAGAACTTCATCCTACACACCGTGATTGATTCCTTAGGGTGTGCTGAATTAGACTATTTCTGGTTTGTATTGTTTCCCTATGGTTAGGGCAATTGAAATTATGCGTCAGGAAAGGGCCAAAATATGCGGCAGAGTGGAGTATATTATGCAGCAAGAATAGGCAAATTATGCGGCATAATGCGGCACATATGTAATATTATTACTTATTTATTTCGAAATTTTTAAACTTGCTAACACTATCTGGGCATTGGTTGCACCTCATTAGTACCAGCCTAATACCCGAATATCGCATTAAGCTACCAGTCCACATTTGCAAAGGGCCTTCCACTGCACAGCCACACGTCGGTGCATTTTTAGTGACTTTTGAACCATTTGAGCTGTAAAAAAATATTTTGTTGTTAAAATCTGCAGATTATGCAACATATGATGGGTTATGTGGCAAATGCGGCAAATCTATACTAATGAGCAAACTGCTGCAGCCACACAATTGCATAATTCCAGTGGCCCTGTCTATGGTTCTGTGGTTGTTTTTCACATTCATAAATGTCTAAAGGGTACAGAGTGTTCAAAGGGATATTTGGAGACAGCAGCAATGACAAGCAGATGGTGTTTGGTTACTGCTTGCAAAATTCATTTAGTATATGAATATTAACTGGGAAGTCTGGCCTCACAAATCTTGCAGGCGGACTTGGGAATGCAACCAAGCGTTTTATATGTCTGGTCTTTGCAACAGGTTTAGCTGTCTTACCATATGTCTGAAATATACTTATATATAAGACCTTTTGATAAATGGTCTTCAACCACTGGTTTCTTAAATTGTCATTCTGAATTTGCTTCCGCTCACCACAGTATACAGCATGGGGCAATGGGTCAGCTCACCTCAGCCAGAGCTCATTTCAGCCATTGGCTTTTCTCTGTGAGTGATGGCAGTTTTGCACGTTATACATATCCATCTTATAAATAGTTCCTTTCAGTTACAAGAATGCTGGTACTTAAGGAACACATAAAGAATGCATACAGCCCTGGCCTGAGCAGTGTTAGCACAGAGTTCACATTAAGCTGACAGAGAGGCTTGCATTTGCGATGCGATTTGATGTTTGCATATGTCTTTCAGCACTAAATACGGACACACAGGGACTCATTCCACTACTGATTTGTCTGCTGTTTTCCTATTTCTATTTCAACCTTTATAATAACTTCGTAAGCAGCAGAGCTGCTGTGGAATAAGTCATGGTTCTAAAAACATGCTGCAGTGTTAAAGGTGGGATCATGCATGCACAGAGCTGCAAAGCGCTAGTTTACTTCTTGTATTTCGTGTATTCAGTTCAAAGTGGGCCTTGCGATTACTCTAACATCAGTGTGGTATTACCATCCTCTTCTAATTTTGTATTTGAAAAGGATATATTTTGAATGAAAATGTGGGTATCATACTCACACAGTAGATGCTTCTTTCAGATGACTGTTTGACCTGGGAGACCGCCTTTACAGCTCTGTTTTTACAACTAAATGCCTTTACCACGCATCCATTACCATGCCTAGCTTTACAATGAACGAAAGGTTATTATATTTGAGAGGTGTGTGTGTGTGTGTGTGTGTGTGTGTGTGTATATATATATCCAAAACACCCTCCAACAACGCCGAAGGAAGGAGCCACAGGCAGGGATTTCAAACGAGGTTCTTTAATAGATAGCAGGTACGGCATAATGCATTTTGGCTAATGCCTTCTTCAGATGCCACTGCCCAACTGAAAGTCCATGGCACCCAGCTTTTAACTGTTTCTGCAGCACTCCCTAATTACGGAGTAAACGCCTCCCCAAACCATGTGATCGTCCGAGTTGCCACGATGGTAGACATTGCAACTCCCAGAATGCTTCATACCTGGGCCAGCGGAACGTGGAGAAACCAAAGTTAAATCTTTGTGTTTTAAGGCGTCTGCAGAGCTGGGCGCACTGTATTCAGTCCAAGTAAATTCTTCAGAACCCCTCGAGTCCCCGCACTACGTTTCAACCTGCAGAGTACAGGTCCGCTGGGTCGTGGACTGGTTACAGTGCACCAGCTACCTCCGTGAAGTCACGGACTGCCAACCGACAGCATCCCTTGTTTTTCCCGCACTCTGGAGGTGAGCTGCCGCCAATACCTTGGGGAAAAACAATATATGTATATATAGTCACTGAAAAAAAGAAAGGTTACAGGGACGTTATAGTTAGGCTCAGATTTCACTCCTACAAAACCAGTGAATTTCAGCAGTTACAGTTAGCTGAGCTAACTATAACTTACAGCCCGCAATGCACTGCTTATGACCTCACATATACCATTACTCATGATATGGTCATGGTCTACTCGTTGCTGCCCTTTAGTTTACCTCTTTCTGCTTGTTGCTGACTTTTATTCTACTTGTTTCTGCTACTGTCTGACCTGTGTTCTGCCTATTTCATCTCGTTCTCACGTTTATCTTGCCTCTCTCTGCTCTTTGCTGACTTGGGGCTGGAAGGGGGTGGAGGGAGCCCCGCACAGCCCCCCATCGCTGTTTTGTTAGCCCCGGGGAGGTGGTGGTCCCTGAGGTTTAGAGAGCCCATTGAGGTGGGCTCCACGCACCCCTCCTTTTTAACCAATAAAGCCCCGGGCAGGTGGTGGTCCCTGGGGCTTAATGAGCCTCAGTAGAGGGCCTTTTTGAAAAATGCCCCCTGGACCTGGCCCACCCGGGGAACTGTATTCACTTGTTTTTTTAAACATTTTTGTCACACCTTCATGGCTCTTTTGTGTTTTCGCTGCAATTTAATTTTTAAAAGTGCTTTAAGAACTGTTGTGCTCCCTCTGGGACCCCATGACCAGAGCTACGGAGTCAGGGTATTCCTACCCTGGCCCCTTTTCCTTTTGAATTATTTTTTTCTGTGGGACTTGGCAGAAGCAGATTCCCAAGATAGTAGCCAACACTTCCCAGTTGAAGTGTTGGCAACCAATCAGATTTCAGCTTGAGGACTGTTGGATCCTCAGAGGATCCGCATCCCTATATATACAATACTGAACAAATTTACACCAAGTAACAATAAGGGTTCTTTCTGGACCCAGAGCCATCTATTTGCCAAATTTTGTGTAATTCCGTCCAGATGTTCGGGCTGTAGTTGCGACTAAAATATCTATGGCAATTAATGTTGGAAAAACACATATTTGGCTCCCTCTTTTTCTCAGTTCCCGCTTGACGGATAGCCACAAAACTTTCCATACACAGCAAGAATCACTGGGGCACTTTATTTGTGAAAATTTCGTGAAGATTTGTCAACTAGCGCTAAAGATATAAGCAAGTCAAAAAATGCTTTTCCTATGGAAACATGGTCCTAATTATAACTACCTACTGGTGACCTCCAGTAGGCGATATATATAATCCAAAGGTTACAGGGCAGTTCTAGTTCTCTTCCAGGGGATCCTCATCAATAGTCATAAGCATTAGAATATTCCCGCCCATGTGCGGGACCCCGGAAACACTATATTATATGTGCCCCACATATATATATCCATATATTACCTACTGGCGGTCGCCAGTAGGTAGTTATAGTTAGGACCCTGTTTCCATAGGAAATCTGCAACATTCTATTTGGAATAACTTTGGCGCCGGTCGACGAATCCTCGCGAAATTTTCAAAATAGGTGGGGCGCTCCGCTCCGCTCCTACCCTGAAAGTCTCGGGGGGATTCGTCAAGCAGGGGCCGAGAAAAAAGGGGGGTCCCAAAACGCGTTTTCCCCATGCATTTTTCCATAGGACCTTTAGACACAGCTACAGCCCGAACGGCTGAACAGAATTACTTGAAATTTGGCAGAGAGGTAGCCATAAGGTCAAGGAAGTGCCTTTTGGAGGTCTGGTGTAAATCTGTTCAGTATTTCCTGAGAAAATAGCATTTAAAAGCATATATATATGTGGGCGGAGCCTAACCACACATCTCATCCTGAGATCTGATTGGCTGTCAGCACTTCATCCAAGAAGTGTTGGCAGCCATCTTGGGACCAATATACATGATAGCACCTCATTAAAAAGCATTGCAGTTAATAGAAGGTTTTAAGACTTTAGTTACATTATAAATCATTTGTTGATGGTACCATACTCATTTTAGGAATTGTGGTATGTTCTAAGGTGATTTCACCATGTGAAAAAGCCTTCTGCTGGGATATCATGATTGAGAGAAAAATATTTTCTCATGCTTTTACCACAGAGGTTTGGAAGGTGATCTATAGGCTAAACTGAGAGCTTATTTTCTGTAAATTCACATTATCTTTCTCAGTCATGTGAGAATGAAGTCTGACATTCTCAGTAAAACATGTACATCCAACAAGGGCAGAGACTGTCAGTTGATTCCTTTGTGTTCTACTGCAGCTTCCCAGAGTGTTCCAAAGAACTACTAGAGCGCTAACAGTCCTACTTATGATAAACGTATGGCACACCTGAAGCCATCTTGCTTGGATTAAAGTGGTAACTCTTAAAACATTTAATTTAAAAAGGAACAAAATGAGGGGGTTCATTTTTCCATAACAAGTATGATTAGTGCTGCAGAAAGAAAAATTAGGGCACATTTTGAGTGACTTCTCAAATCCTCTTCTATTTCATTAAAAAATTCTGACATGCAGACTGAAACATGCACTTTCAATACCAGCAGCAGTTTTCCCTGGTCAGCAGTAGCTTTACTACAGTGATCTAATGAGCAAAAAGAGTGCTAACATTCTGAATTTATGGCAAATGTGTGACACATCTGAATGCCTTCTTGATGGAATCAAAGTAAAAAACTGAAAGTATTTCCTACTGAGGAGACTGCAGTAAATGAGGAAATTAGGAAACTTCATAACAAATAAGTCTCCCAAGATGGCCACCAGAGACAAAAGAGCCCAAATGTAGCCCAAATATCACCCAGATGTAGCCCAAGTATAGCCCAATGACAGAATGTCCCAGAATGTTCTTAAAAACAACTAGAGCGCTTACTGTCTTCATTATGACAAAAGTATGGCACACCTGAAGCCATCTTGATTGGAATAAACTGGTAACACTTAAAACATTTAATTTAAAAAGGAACACAATGAGGAGGTTCATTTTGCCATAGAAATTATGATTAATGTTGAAGAAAGAAAATGAGGGCACATTTTGAGTGACTTCTCAAATCCTCTTCTATTTCATTAAAAAATTCTGACATGCAGACTGAAACATGCACTTTTGATACCAGGAGCAGACTTCCATGGTGCAGTAGTTTTACTACAGTGATCTAATGAGCAACTAGAGTGCTAACATTCAGAATTTATGGCAAATGTGTGACATATCTGAATACCTTCATGATGGAATCAAAGTAAAAAACTGAAAGCATTTCCTACTGAGGAGACTGCAGTACATGAGGAAATTAGGAAACTTCATAACAAATAAATCTCCCAAGATGGCCACCGGAGACAAAAGAGCCCAAATGTAGCCCAAAATCACCCAGATGTAGCCCAAATATAGCCCAATGACAGAAGTGTGCAAAACACTTATTATTTTGTGTTTTTGCAGTGTTATATAGTGCAGACTTGTCAGGTATTGGAGTGCTGTACATGAGCATTGGTTACATCACACAAGAACAAATTCATTTTGGTTGTAGACATGGGGAGACTAAGTGATTTGACCAGAATCACAGAATGTCGAGCTGAAGCAGAAACTTCAACCTGGTTCCCCAGTTGCAAAGTCTGCAGTTCTGGAAGTAACACCACATCCTCTCCCCTAAGTGCAACATTTAATCAAGTGGTCAACTGGATAAAAAAACATAAAGATAACAAATAATTTAAAAGTGCTTTGTCGCTATTTGAAAACTCAGAAAATATGTCCTTATTTTAGTCTTTTAGAGCACTAACCATAATTTTGATGCCAATAAGACCCTCTCATATATGTAATTTCTAAAGGAAATGCTCTAGTTATTACAGTTTTGATTACATCAAGATGATGTCAGGCGTTCCACACTTTTGTAATAAATATAGAATGTTAGCAATCTAGTTGTTCATTAGGATACTGTTGAGAGGCAGAGGCCAGGGGCACGGACTCTGAAAATTGAAGGCAGGTAGGAGGGTGCAAAGGCAACAATTTAACCACACTGAGCAGGCAGGAAGGGCCGTGGAAGCACAACAGACTATGGAGGGCAGTGGAAAGGGGGGCAGGGGCAACAAACCAACAATACAGGACTTGCAAGAGAGGCTGTTGGAGGGAAGATCTATTACGGGTCAAGGAAGCTAGGGGTGGTCCCCAGATCCCCGGGAGCCACCACAGAACTGAGCAGGAGAGTGAGTCAGGGACAAAAGGGGCACCTTAATTTGAGCCGGGGTGCCTAGGAACGCTTGCTCCAAAAATGAAGAAAACAGACATATGAGACATGGAATTGGAGGCAGAATACAATGGCAGTTTAATGAGAAGATGCAACTTCAAAGAAACCGCAGAATAGAGACATAAAGTACAAAATACAGAATCCAGATAATCATACAGCTGTCATAATATTCTCTGTATCTCAATTAATGTACTGACAGAGAGAGAGAGAAAACACATCTATAAATGCATCATGAGAAACAAGTTACACCAAGGAAAATGTTACCTAGGAACACTCACGTTTACTCTTAAAGCAAGCATTCCTGCAATTACAATACAAAATCTTTTAAATGCAAAAGTAAAGAGAACAATGGTTAAACATAACATGACATTTCATATAGGTAAAATAGAATAAGATACTTCAAGCAAAGCAGAGCAAGACATTTTAAGCAAAGGAAGACAAGAGCTCCCAGCTCTTGGGGAAAACCTGCACTGCCTGTTAACCTACATACAGACGGCGAGGTAGTCCGCCGATATCTGTGGGTGCTCCCTTTTTATATCATTTTGTGGGCTCCTTTGCACGCTACATCTACCTACGTATGCTACCCAAAAGCTTCGTCTGCAGATTTTACCAGACATTTCGTCATTTACCCACTTAATGCTGACAATGGACTGGGTGAAAAGGTCAGTCTCTCAGGCCAATCGCTTATCGTAAGTTCCATAGAGCAAGCAGAAAATAATGGGTATTGTACGGGAATTCAATATATTCATGTATAAAATCTCCTCAGTTCTCCTAACTTGACGCTCTGCGGTTGCCACGTCCTTAAAAGCGGGAAACCTGCCCAGCAAGCAAGTACCAGTCCAGGATGCAGCCTACTGTATGTCGACAGCTTCAGGGGGATGTTGAACTTTGATACCGAGCACGGAGCACTCGGGTAGGGTGGGGGCTACTAGTTTGGATCAGAAGGCCTCGCAGACCTGCCTTCAGACTGCTATACACTAAAATTGCAGAGCTATGGTCAATTTAACAAAGAGGCCTACATATTGAACAGAAGGGCCTACACAGGGGTTTTATGCTGGCTGAGTGCTAAGGATGTCTCAGGATAATTATATAGCAACACAGGACCCGCTGGTCAATTTAATATGGCCTACAAATGCAGCTGGCAGGGCAAGGACAAGGGTCTCATACTTCAGGTGTGGACAGAACGGGTCAGGGGCCCCCTGTGATACAAAATCTACCCTCCTTCAAGGCTGTGGCAATGTAATAGACCATTGTGGGCAGAAGGAAGAGGCAATGGTAGTACAACCATACATGCCAACAGACCCGATTCAGCCAGGAAACGTCCAATGTTTTTAAGCTCAAATGGGCTTTATTTGATCTGTCTCCTGTCTACAATATCCTCTTTTTCAATGTAACTCAAAGGGGAAAATCAATACCCCAGTTTTTTTTCAAAATCTCCCTCTTACCAAGTTCAAAATGTTCGCAAGTATGGTACATTGGATCATGGAAGGAAATGGGATAGGGACATGGACTTGGATAACAGAGGACAGGAGGGACATGGAGAGGTGCACCAAACTGACCCTGCAGGGCAGGCATCAGGGTTTGCAGCAGCACAATACACCACACAGGGCATGCAGGACGGGAGTGCAGCACAACAATCCATAGAAAGCAAGAGGGAGGGGACAGGACCATGCACATGGACAACAGAGAACAGAGGGGCAAGAGGCAATGGTAGCTAGCTGACCATAATGGACAGACAGGAGAGAAAGCTGCAGCATAACAGACCATAAAGGGCAGGAGGGACGGATCAGGGGCATTACAATGGAACAGACAAGCCAGGAGGGAGGGAGTAGGGCTGGGGGCAAGGGGGCAGGGCAGGAGCAGCAAGATAGCCATGGAGGTCAGGCAGGATGGGCGCTAGAAGCAAGACACACCATGAAGAGCAACAGTGAGACTGTGATGGCATACACACAGACCATGGAGGGAAGGTGGGAGGGGGTCAGGGGCAGCTAACTGACCACACAGGGAAGGTGGGAGGGGCCATGGCAGCACAGAAGACCATGCATGGCAGGTGGGAGGGTTAGTGGCAGCACAATGGCTATGATGGGCAAGAAGGAGGGTGGAGGGGCATGCACAAAGGACGATGGAGGATAGAAGGGAGGGTCAGGACCTGTGCACAGACAAGAAAGTTCAGGGGAAGGGACCTCACAACAGACCACACGGGGCAGGCAGGAGGAGCAGTTGCAGCACAACAGACCAGGGAGGGCAGAAGGGTGTGGCAGTACAATGGACCATGTAGGACAGGAGGAAGAGGATAGGGGCATGGCATGTGGACAGGCAGGGTGGAGGTGGCAGGGACAGGTTACAGTCATCTGACAATGCTAGGCAGGTGGGAGGGGAGTGGCAGCTCAAGAGAACACTCAGAGTAGATAGGAGTGGCAGGTCCATGGGACATGGTGGGCAAAAAGGATGGAGCAGGGGCATGCACAAAGACATCGGAGGGCAGGGGGAAGGAGAATAGGGGCAGCAAGCTAAGCACAGAGTTTAAGCAGGAGGTCAATGATGGGGCATAGAATTGGGCAATGGAGGGCAGGAGGAGTGGACTGGTACATCATACTAAATTGAGGGCAGTGGCAGCACATCAGACCATGCATGGCAGGAGGGAGGAGGCTAGTCCATGGATTCACACAACAGAGGATAGGGAGGAAGGGGATGGGGCAGCAAGCTAACTGTTCAGAGAAGGCGGGTATTAGGAACTTTATTGTTTTTAAAACATTGTGTCTGTGCGAACTACTTAAAATATGAACAAGTATGCAGCATAATCTCACTTTTATTCAGGAAGAAGAGGACGTTTGTGACTGTGACTCCGGGCTCACTTGGCAGAAACACCCCCTGACCCTCCACCCCCTATCGCAAAATGTAATGCCCGTGAAAAGGGTAGGTGAACACAGTGTTATATAGAACATAGTCCTGAGAGCACGATTGAAAATGAAAACTAGATATAGTGTATGGTATAAACTATGCACCAAAAAGTGTGATATAAGATGAAACGGGCGTGAAATATAATATGCAATACATTGTGCGCAATGACAGATTCATTGGAGAGCGCGAGATAGCACAGGCACTAGCGCGTGCTATGCGATATGCGCCTTGGAGTGTAATATGCACAGGGCAGTGTTGTGTAACCTAACTAGTCTCTAAAGTTGTAATATAAAATATGTGCTGGGGAGTGTAACGTTGCATATGCACTGTGACAAAGATATGGATCCCAGATTGTAATATGTATGGCATAGCACTGTGCGTTATAACATAGGCATCGAGAAAGGCACGTTAGATGGGGCAATATAACCCGTGCGAAGACAAGTGTGGCATGACATATTCACGGGGTGGTGTTACAGTGCACATGGGCTAGAGAGTGTCATAGCATATGCACTAGCTAGTGGAATACAACACAGAGGTGTGTGGCACTCGGCAGGCAATGGTGGGTGTAACACAGCATTGGGCTCTGTCAGGAGCACGCTGTGACTCTCAAGTGATGTTCGTCCCCTTTCCAGAGAGTAAAATAAAAAGTATTACACATCCGGCAGTGGATGTGTGTTTTATTAACCGTGAGGGGGGTTTCTTGCATAGTTTTGGTCGAATTTTTGTCGAATCCCCTTTGAATGGCTTGGTGTGCATGTGTATTAAATGTGCCCGTCAATAGCTACCCATGTTTGTATAAATAAACGACAAGGGTGTCTACCAGGATTAGGCACGGTAGGGCATCAGACATGTCAGAGCTTCACTAGTGGTGTAAATACATTCCACGTAGATTCATTGCATGCATAGTCGCCTTTTAATGAATATCACGCAAATCGTCATGGTGATAGGTACGTACGGTTTGTCCAGCATGTCCTAGGTGTGTCTATAAATATATATTTTTTTAAAATAATAAAAAACAGTGGCCGGCCCTGGGGATTGGGTCAAAAAAATATAATTAGGAAACTGGCCCTGGGGGATGGGGTCATCAGGGCCAATAAATTAGAATAAGAAGGGGAACCAAACAGCCCCCCTTCTTAAAAAACTAAAATAAATAAAAGACTGGCATCGTGCCGGAGGCCATGCCCCCTCCGTGCAGCACTCTGCAAACGCGCCCCCAACAGGCATCTCCAGTATGCGCCAGGGAGCTGCGCTGCAGCCAGGTGTTCTGAGGCCAAGCCCCTTTTTACACCTCTCTGCAACGCAGCTCTGTGGCGCTTACTGGAGGTACCTAGTGGTCTAGTTTGACCCTAGGGACCCTTAGGATTCATGGGGACTTAATCTCTCAACTTAGAACAGCCACAGGGCGCGTTTACACAGTGGTGAAGGGAGGGGACGGGGCCTGAGGTGACGTGTGCAAACACGCACTATGGCACGTTTTAAATTGGGGATATAATTTCCCTTCAATACTGAGGGCCCCTGGGGGCTAACTAGCCCACCAAGTGCTTCCAGTAAGCGCCACTGAGCTGCATTGCTGAGAGGTGGTCCAGGCCGTGCCACTTTTTACACCTCTCTGCAACGCAGCTCTGTGGCACTTACTGGAGGTACCTAGTGGGCTAGTTGGACCCTAGGGACCCTCAGGATTCAAATGAACTTAATCTCTCAACTAAAAATGGACACAGGGCGTGTTTACACAGTGGTGAAGGGAGGGGACGGGGCCTGAGTTAACGTGTGCAAAAACGCCCTGTGGCCTGTTTTAAGAGGTAGTTTTAATCCCCATGCCCTATTATACACTAGGGGCTTACAGAGGAGGTCATGCTAATCACAGGGGGACCCCAACGCATAATGTTCCCTAGTGTATGTAGGTGTTTTCACTGTATTCTAAGTGTCTTTTAACATAGCACTGGCTCTAGGACTGGTTAGTCAGACTCAGTTACCACCAGTATCCGTCTGAAAAAGTTGAGGGTACAGGATGATTTTGCAACAAGGCTTCTTTCTGCTCTTCTTTTTGTTCTTTCTGCACGTTATCCTTCTTCCTGCACTTATCTTCGTATTTGAGGACTTCTGTTGCTTCTTTCTGCACTTCTTTTGTTTCTTTCTGTGCATTTTTTCTTCTTTCTTCACATGTCCTATCTCTGTAGGCATAGTTAGAAATTAGCATTTAAAAAACCTTTGAAATTCACAGAAAAAACCATAGGTTTCAGGCACGTTATAGTTAGGAATTAGCATTTAAAAAACCTCAGAAACTCACTGAAAAAACCATAGGTTTCAGGGGTGTTATAGTTAGCTGGACTTTTCACTTGTACAAAACCATTGAAATTCCCCCGTTATAGTTAGTTCAGCTAACTATAACTCGCGCGCCCGCAATGCACTGCTGATGACGTCACATATTACATCACTCATGACATGGTCAGTGACATCACTCATGACATCACTGATGACATCTCAAATGACATCACTGATGACATCACTGATGACATCATCCTTGTGATAGAGTGGCAGACCTCCTCTCACCCTAATATAACCTTTGATACACACATTCAAAAATAGATACTAAAATTTTCAAAACAATGGACATACCAATACCAGTTACAACAACCTCTTCAGTAATTCTAAGATCCACATACACATCCACTCATTCACCAACAGTCCTATACAGTCACTCATACATGTACTCACTCATCATATGTACTCATACACCTATACATCCTGTTACACAATGCCACTCATCCATAGAGTTACTCACACACATAGTCACTCATGCTAATAAAGAATCAAACACACATTTACTTGCATATACAGTTATACACACACCACCATACTTACTTCTACGGAAACTTACACATACTTAGTCTTTTAAACAATCACTTATAGAAACACATACTTATTCATACAGGAACTCTTTCAATCTCTCACTCTCACATATACTCACATATATACACCAATAGTCACATATACTAGTTTAAAACATATGTAGTTACTCATAAAGACACTATTGAGACAGTCATTCACTCACTAACACACCCATACACACACTCATCCACCCATACAGTCCTGCACACATGCTGTGTTCAACACACACAAACAGTGAGTCACTCATTCATGCACCTATGCACTACGTAATACCCCCCACCGAACCATGCAGACACTCAGACTGATACTCAAAAAACCAACTAATAACCTATATAGACACCCATGTAGCTACTCACCAACCCATGCAGCCACTTATACACAAAGTGAGAGACTGATACAGATATTTACATATTTAAACATTACTCACTAAGCCATGTATTCACTATGATACACTTAATCAGTCAGTTACACAATCAATTTTTCAAAAACAAATCATCCATTTAGACACTTATATACCCATTTATTCTTCCATCGACCTTGAGATATACATATATAAAACATATTTAATTTTCAGAAAAACACACATTCACTGGATGATGTCATCAGTGATGTCATCAGTGATGTCATTTGAGATGTCATCAGTGATGTCATGAGTGATGTCACTGACCATGTCATGAGTGATGTAATATGTGACGTCATCAGCAGTGCATTGCGGGCGCGCGAGTTATAGTTAGCTGAACTAACTATAACAGGGGAATTTCAATGGTTTTGTACAAGTGAAAAGTCCAGCTAACTAGAACACCCCTGAAACCTATGGTTTTTTCAGTGAATACATATATATATATATATATATATATATATTATGAACAAACGCCCTGAAGTTTACAGAGCGCACTCGGCAGCCAGCCTGCCTTCCGGCCTGCTCTGACACCTCGTTTTCACAATCAGGAATGATTAGGTTGCCTGACACGTTTCAAGACCTTAAGTCTTTTCCTCAGAGGCAGCTTCTGACACGTAAGTACGAGGTACTCCCATTTATTCAACCTTGGGGATACTGTTTTTTACTCTCATTCAGGACTACTAAGTCCATCATGCATTGCCTCGATTTTTAAATTGGGTACAGCCCACTGAGGGCCAACAGCAATCATGTGTTGTGCATATTTTGAATAAATGGGAGTACCTCGTACTTACGTGTCAGAAGCTGCCTCTGAGGAAAAGACTTAAGGTCTTGAAACGCGTCAGGCAACCTAATCATTCCTGATTGTGAAAACGAGGTGTCAGAGAAGGCCGGAAGGCAGGCTGGCTGCCGAGTGCGCTCTGTAAAGCTTCAGGGCGTTTGTTCATAATCTAATTCACACGGCTGCCCCGCCGTGACAGAGCTGCACCATCTTGAGGAACCAAGAGGCTGGGGTGAAAACTGCTTTTGCCTGTTGCAGCGCAGCGAGCCAGACGCAATAATCTCGCTGGTAACATTCAGGATCCTACTAAGGAAATTAATTTGACTTTTTAATGAACTTGAGTACGGAACCAACCTTGGGAATACTGTTTTTTACTCTCATTCAGGACTACTAAGTCCATCATGCATTGCCTCGATTTTTAAATTGGGTACAGCCCACTGAGGGCCAACAGCAATCATGTGTTGTGCATATTTTGAATAAATGGGAGTACCTCGTACTTACGTGTCAGAAGCTGCCTCTGAGGAAAAGACTTAAGGTCTTGAAACGCGTCAGGCAACCTAATCATTCCTGATTGTGAAAACGAGGTGTCAGAGAAGGCCGGAAGGCAGGCTGGCTGCCGAGTGCGCTCTGTAAAGCTTCAGGGCGTTTGTTCATAATCTAATTCACACGGCTGCCCCGCCGTGACAGAGCTGCACCATCTTGAGGAACCAAGAGGCTGGGGTGAAAACTGCTTTTGCCTGTTGCAGCGCAGCGAGCCAGACGCAATAATCTCGCTGGTAACATTCAGGATCCTACTAAGGAAATTAATTTGACTTTTTAATGAACTTGAGTACGGAACCAACCTTGGGAATACTGTTTTTTACTCTTATTCAGGACTACTAAGTCCATCATGCATTGCCTCGATTTTTAAATTGGGTACAGCCCACTGAGGGCCAACAGCAATCATGTGTTGTGCATATTTTGAATAAATGGGAGTACCTCGTACTTACGTGTCAGAAGCTGCCTCTGAGGAAAAGACTTTCGGTCTTGAAACGCGTCAGGCAACCTAATCATTCCTGATTGTGAAAACGAGGTGTCAGAGAAGGCCGGAAGGCAGGCTGGCTGCCGAGTGCGCTCTGTAAAGCTTCAGGGCGTTTGTTCATAATATATATATATATATTCACTGAAAAAAACCATAGGTTTCACACATGTTATAGTTAGCTGGACATTTCACTCGTAAAAAAACAATGAAATTCCCCCGTTATAGTTAGTTCAGCTAACTATAACTCGCGCGCCCGCAATCTACTGCTGATGACGTCACATATTACATCACTCATGACATGGTCAGTGACATCACTCATGACATCACTGATGACATCTCAAATGACATCACTGATGACATCACTGATGACATCATCTATTGAGTATGTGTTTCTTAACAATTTTAATATGTTTAATATATATAGGGAAAGACCTGTTGAAGAATGAGTGGGTGTACAAGTGTGTAAATGGATGATTTTCTGTGGTGTGTAACTAACTCTATAAGTGAGTCATTAAATGTATCTTACTGCAGAGTAGTGACTAAACTGTGTAAATGTCTGTATGTTTCTGTATGTTGGTGTATAAGTGGCTGCATGGTTTTGTGAAAACCTATATGAGTGTCTATATGAGTTATTGATTGCTTGTCTCAGTATCTGTATGGGTTCCTGAGTGTTTGTGTGGGTAGGGTGTGTGTGACCCTATGCATAGATGTGTGAGTGGGTGATTCTATGGGTGCATGGTTTTAAGAGTGCATCTGTGATGGACTGTATGGTTGAGTGAGTGTATGTATGGGTGTGTTAGGGATTGAATGTATATCTCAGTGGTACATTTGTGACTAACTACATATGTGAAAGGCAGTATATATGCGTGTAAGAGTATATAAGTGGGTAGATGTGAGAGTGTGTGATTGTGAGAGTGACTGTATGGATGAGTGTGTGCTTGTATCAATGATTCTATAAGAGCGTAAGAATGTGATACTATTTTTATGAGTAAGTGAACTTGAGTGTGTATAACCGCATAGGTGAGTAAATGGGAGTGTGATTATTTGCATGACTGAGTAGGTGTGAGAGTACCTCTATGGATGATTGGTAGTGTGTGAGTGTCTATATAGGTGTATCAATGCATATGATAGTTTTGTATGTTGTGACTGTAAGTATGAGTGACTGTACAGGTGAATGAGTGGAGGTGTATGTAGACCTAAGAGTTAATAAGTGGGTTTGTAGTTATTGGTATTGCAGTAAGTATGGTTTTGAGAATGGAACTCTTAAATTTTGATTCGGTGTATCAAAGGTTATATTTGGGTGTGAGAAGATGTGGTAATTTATCACATGGATGACGTCATCAGTGATGTCATCAGTGATGTCATTTGAGATGTCATCAGTGATGTCATGAGTGATGTCACTGACCATGTCATGAGTGATGTAATATGTGACGTCATCAACAGTGGATTGCGGGCGCACGAGTTATAGTTAGCTGAACTAACTATAACGGGGGAATTTCATTGGTTTTTTACGAGTGAAATGTCCAGCTAACTATAACATGTGTGAAACCTATGGTTTTTTCAGTGAATATATATATATATACATATATATATATATAAAAATAAGCAATTGCAGCCTAATAAACACCAGAGCTGAATCATGCTGTAAGGAATTTCCACCATACATGAAAAACATGCATTAGAAACAGGAGAAACAACAACAAAATTTGTTTAGAAACTGTTTTAATGCTCAGCAAGCAGTAGAAATTCTCATAAATCACTGAAAGCATAGGAAGCTCCCAGGCTGCATTGCAAATACCCAGTCTAAAAAGACTGAAAAGCTAACCTGTAGCTGCATAGCAATAAACTGACACCATGCCTTTAAGGCACTCCTGACCCCTAGCTTCCCATCATGCAACAGGGTTGACAGTTAGGTCAGTTGTTCTTTCCGGCTCCTTCAGGAAGGATCCTGGCAACACAGCTCCACTCTTTTCTGCTTTTTGTCAGAAAATCTTTTCACTTTTCACAACTTTTATTCCTTACTTCGACGTCTTTCATCTTTTGAAGTAAGAAGCTGTCTTTTTCTGACAGGTTTGGGCAGTTTTTTAACAACTTAAAATGCCATCTCTTTTTGACTCTTGCCCTTCTTGTGGTAAAAAGAAGGCCAAAACAGACTCTCATGAGGTCTGTATTCTTTGTCTACCTGAGGATCTTGATCCTAAGACCTGCCCTCACTGCCAGAACCTGTCCAGAAGAACCTTAAAGGACAGGGAAAGAATTTGCCTGTATGGCCTGGCAGATAAATCATCTAGAGGAAGGTCTCCGATAAGGAAGGGCTCCAAGAGGTCTAGAACGCCTTCTAGAAGCAAGTCCTCGCGTCCTTCTGCTTCAGTGTCGGGCTCGGCGCTGAGACAAGATCTTCAGGTGGGTCATTTATCTAAGAAAAGACCTTCGACAGCGGGCTCGCCGTCGAGAAATGGTACGTCGTCGACATCGAAGATTCGGGATCCTCCGCTGTCGTCAACCCGGCGACGATCAGCTTCAAGGGACAAGACCTCTCCACCGTCGTCAACCCGGCGACGATTGGCGTCGAGGAGCAGAGACCCTCCGCCGTCGTCATCCCGTTGACGATCGGCGTCGAGGAGTAGAGACCCTCCGCCGTCCTCAACTCGGCGACGATCGGCGTCGAGGAGTGTCACCCCTCCGCCGTCGTCCACCTGGCCACGATCGGCGTCGAGGAGCAAAACCCCTCCGCCGTCGTCAACTCGGCGTCTAGGAGCGAACACCCCCCGCCATCGTCGGCACGACGTTGGGCGTCGAGGGCAGGCTCACTTCTGTCAGCGCAGTCCCATCAGCGATCGACGTCGAGAGCAAAGATTCCTCCGCTGTCATCAACTCGGCGACGATCGGCGTCGAGGATGAGGTCTCCGTCGTCGTCTCGACGGCATTCGGCGTCGAGGGCGAAAAATACCCAGATTTCACTTGTCCAAAACCAATGAAATTCAGCTGTTATAGTTACATGAGCTAACTATAACTTACGCCCCTCAATCCACTGCTTATGATCTCACATATTACATCACTCATGACATCCCAAACGACATCACTCATGAGAGCATCAGATGAGTGTAAGTGTCTTTGAGTTTATGGGTGTACTACTACTGAGTGATAATACTGCTAACATATTATGTGAGTGGCTGATTGACTGTATCCTTGTGTGTAAGGGTGTGTAACTGGCTGTATAGGTATATAAGTGGATGTGTGAGTAGCTGTGTGGGTGAGTAAGATGCAGTGTGTGTGGCTGCATTGGTGAGGGGGTGGGTGTGTAAGTGGCTGTATGGGTGAGTGTGTGGGTGTCTGAATGGTTGTATGAGTGAGTGACTTGGTGTGTAAGTGGCTGTACGAGTGAGTGAGTGGCTGTTTGAGTGGGTGTTTGGTTAAGTGAGTTGGTGCATGAGTGGCTGTATTGGAGAGTAAATGTCTTTGTGAATTGCTGAATGGGTGAGTGAGCTGGTGTGTGAGTGCTTGTATGGGTGTGGGAATGGGTATACAAGTGGTTGTGTGGGTGGGTGAGTGTGTGAGTGCTTGTATGGGTGAGTGAGTGGCTGTGTGAGTGACTAGGTAAATAAGTGACTGAGAGTAGCTTTATGGGTTAGTGTGTGGCTATGTGAGTGGCTGTGTGGGTGGGGATGTGTGTGTGAGGCCTCTGAAGGAGTGAGTTGGTATTTGAGTACTGGTATGAGTCTGTGAATGGGTATGTGAGTGGCTGTATGGGTGTGTGAGTGTGTATACGAGAGGTTGTGTGGGGTGCGGGTTCAGTGTGAGTGGTTGGGTGTATGATGTCATCAGTGATGTCACTGACCATGTCATGAGTAATATGTGAGCTCATAAGCAGTGTATTGCGGGGGTGTGAGTTGAAGTTAGCTCAGGTAACTGCTGAATTTCACTAGTTTTGTACGAGGGCAATCCGAGCCTGACTAACATCCCTGAAACCTTTGTTTTTTTCAGTGTATTTCTAAGGTTTTTCGAAATCTGTTTCCTAACTATGACGTTCCCTGTAACCTTTATTTTTTTAAGTGAATTTCTATGTTTTTTTTAACTGGTAGTCATGTTTGCAGAGCTGTGAAGAAAGGGGGCAGGGCCTCCTACCAGCTCTCAGGAATCCTGCTGTAGAGGACTTACTGGGGGTAACAAGGGTTTCTTGGCCCCCAACGTCACTTAGCATCCAAGAGGACTCATCCCCCAACCAGTATTGCCACTGGAGGCCCGTTTGCAGAGTGGTGGAGAAATGGGACGTGGCCTCCGAAGTCCTCACACCTATCACGTTCTGTGGGACTTACTGGACATGATAGGAGAGCTTGTTGGCCCCAAGAACACTCAGCATCCAAGGAGACTTCATCCACCCACCAGGTGCGTTTGTGGAGTGCTCAAGCAAGGGGGCAAGGCCTCAGGTGACTTGTCAGTCTTCTATTTTTTCTCGGGGAGGGGGGCCACGTGGCCCTTTCTTCCCTGGGTCAAATTTTGCCCTGGGGACCCCATCCCCATTGCTAAAGCCTAATTTGAATAGGGGAGGGCGACTACGCAGAACCCTTCCCCAGGCCAATTTCGGCCCAGGGGACAACATCACCCGGAGCCTGGCGTTTGCATTTAAAACAAAATAATAATGATATGGGGAGGGGACCATATAGCCCCCTCCTGGGCCAATTTCGGCCCCTGAGACCACATCCCCCAGGGCCCGGCCCATAGTGTGGGTGCCTTGGTCCCACCCAGGGCACCCACTTAGGATGGTTGGAGACTGCGGGGGGAACCTCAAGGCCCCCGCGGTCCTTGCCTGCTCCCCGCCTCCAATTGGAACCGGCATTGCTTTTACAGAGAAGGAGCTGCTAACATGCAGCTCTCTCTTTGTAAAAGCATTTGTGCTGCGCTTTGAGCAAACGAGAGCAAGATGCTCTTGCTTGCTCAAAGTAGAGCACAGTTTGCTATGGCCTGGCGGGAGCAGGAAAGCTCCTTCCAAGCCATTGCAAACAGCTATTTCCCGGGGGTGGGCACCCCAGTACATAGCAGTAGCTGGTCCTGGGGAATGGCTGTCCATAGGGCTATATATGGCCACAGGGGTAGCCCACGCAGCCCCCCGCCCCCATTTCTAAAATTAAAAAGGAGTTTGGCCCCGGGGAGGTGGTGGGCTCTGGGGGGTCCTCGAGACCTACCCATTGCATTAGCATGCTTTGTAATACCATGCAACCATTTGAGCTGTGTTTAGCTGTTTACAACAAGCACATTTACAAAAACTTTGCATCATTTTTATGATGCAGCCCAATGGAAAATCATTTTTGATGTTTAAAAAGACATGCAAATGTCAATTTATGTGGCTCTGTAAGAAATAGTTACGCAAGGCAGCACATAGCACTACCTTGCTTTACTTTGCGCCAAGTAGGTGTTCCATGGGTGGTGCATGGGCGTTCCCTTACGACCACCCATGTGTTTTGATGCAAACCCACATTTACTAAAGTCTGGGTTATCGTAAAAATTGTGAGATTACCTGAGTCTGGCGTAACAAAAAGAAGTATTTTATTTCTCTTTGTTAATTTCCTCTTTGCTCGTGTTCTGCATTCAACACACATAAAAGAGGAAAAAGCCTCAAAGGTAGCCTGTCCTGCACAAAAACTATCCTGACCTCAACAATAGACACCTTTTCACTATGGTACAAGGGTGCGTGCATTGAAACTAGGCTGCTCACAGTGCACCAGCACATTAAGAGACTAGGACCGCACTATATCTTTGTAGATATGATGCAGTTCTGGTTTCTCCAGTTAATGCAACAAAGCACATTGTGAATCTGGGCCTACGTTAGAGGATTCATTGTTTTTTAGTACTGGAATTTGAGAGCTGACACCTGAAGTATCAAACTCTCAGCATTTAGGCAGCCACAGCCCTGTAAACGTAGAGCAAACTTATTTTCTTTGCTTCATCAAATGAAGAATTTTTCTCACAGACAAACTCAAAATAAGAAATAGCTGGGGAGTCTGCCACCTCTCTTTTTCTTTGTCCCAATGAGTATCATGTATTCCTGTGATATTCATTAAAACTGTTCTAAGTTCACCTGCCTGCCAGGAAGCATCTGTATTGTTATCTTAAAATCGCATACCACAGTTCATTTTTTTCAATTTAAATTTTTATTGCAAGCATATGGTCACCACAGTTAGAAGGCAGCATGTTTTTTTCCTTAATTTTAATTTGATGGCATATGCTTTAAATCAAAACTACAGGAATAGAATAATCACCACACCACATTCCAAGGCCTGACCTATTGCTTTTGCTAATGCTTGTTCCAACTCCTGGTGGGAAGGCAGAGCATTATGTTGAGAACAACTTACTAAAGGACAGTATGTTTTTCAAGACATACAAGATAGATCAGGCTCCTACAGAGCAAAACAGATTTTTAAAAATATGTTTTACTAGAATTCCTGTGATCTCCTATCAGCTGTGAGCTTTAGCAAAGTGTTTGTTAGCTCGGTTTATAGTAGCTAGGTCATTGTTTACTACTAAATAGATTTAGTAGCAGACAGTAGTTCATTTACTATGTCTACACATGACAGTATATAGTAGATGACTGTAGTCTGTTCATTATGGATATAGTCCAACATTACTATAGATGTAGTAGGCAAACGATTCTGGGATTGCCATACTAGAAGGACAATGCAGGCTGGTAAGATTAAAATTTGTATTGTAATTGCATTTACACAGCGCTTACTGCCCCTGACGAGGCATCAAAGCTCATTTCCAGTGAGTAGCACGCTACTCAAGAACCCATAAAGGATTAGTGCTGAATTAGTATAGTGAAAATATGAAAGTAATTTGAGTGGTCGATACGTAGTTATTTGGATTGAGAAGGATAGTGGAGGGATAGAAAAGGGAAAAAGGTTTGCATTTATATAGTGCTTGCTACCCCTGATGAAGTGTTGAAGTACTTTTTCGGCGAGTAGTACGCTACTCCGGAACCCATAAAGAATTAGTGGTGCATTAGTATAGTGAAATATGAAATTAATTTGAGTGTTAGTATTAACATCAAAACTAAGATCAAAGTCTATGACACAGGATGCTTAGACTTCAATTGAATTACTCATATCATTCTTACTGAGAGAGCCTTATTTGACTTTGAAACACAAATATCTCTCCCTTGGCTAGACCTAAATTTCATTGGTTCAAAAGCAGATGTCACTTGGCAAAATAACCTTTGTTCGGTGTTCTTTGAGCCGATTGTAGGAAGCTGGCTCTTTATACAATATAACAGAAAGATGTATATCGTGCAAAGAGTCCAGGCATTTCCTAGTGGACAGGGTAGATTTATATAGCGCGGCTTATCACCCGTGAGGGTATCCAGACCCTGTCCATGGGCACAGGTAAAATAAGTGGTTTGCTCAGAATCATAGGATGTTGTGCTGACGCCGAGACTTCAACCTGGATCCCCAACTCCTGAGTCGGAAGCTCTGGCCGATACACCGCATCCTCTCCTCTCAATAATACTTTAAAAGAAACAATGATGTTCTTCAGGGGCCTACTGCCTCACAAAGGGCTTAAAAAGAGGCACATTCACCTACAGGGCTTGCTTCCACGGCCTAGATCGATAACAATCATGGGTATCCCCTCCCCTTTAGGGCTTTTCACTTAAACAGTTTCACTTATGACTATTCTTCCCCCAATCTCACATCCTACATCCCCTTAAACTCACTCCCCACCTACAGCACCTGGAAACCTGGGAAAAGTGGACAAGTGAGATAAATTCCAAGTTGCCAAAAGGTGTTTAAAAAAAATGTTTTTATTGATAGTCCAGTCGTACAGAAACAGCGTTACATGATACCAGTATTAATGTGCCACATACAATAGCTTGTAAAAATCGCCTATACATAAAAGGAAAAAAGGATGTTACCGTACTGCCGGTAAGGAAATTTTCCATCTATAGTCTGTTATTGAAACCTTCAACACTGCATCGGAATATATACACGCGAATCATGCAATAAACAGTTTGCAACAGCTTACATTGAAAAGAAAAAAACAAGCCACCCCCCCAGGGTCACCTTAGGAAGCACTTCTCCGCATCGTACAGCATGGACTGATAAGTGGCCAAACCAGCAGGGGCGTAACACAGGCCCCCGCAGCCCCCGCGTTGCGGGGGGCCCCCACGCTCCAGGGGCCCCCTCGGCTCCGCACGCCGGGCCCCCTAATAAATTAAATTGTATGCACGCCCCAGCCCTGCCAAGTATCACGCATCGGCGTTAGACTAACGCATTTCAGTGCGGTGGTCCACATCACCGCACTGAAATGCATTGTCACGCATTTATAGCACCTCCTTAGCAAGCCAAGCCTACCACTATAATTACACCACACTCTGTCAGACAGAGCTCTTAGCAGCCTGCAGCGCGTCCCTGCACTGCTTGCGGCAGGCTTAGGGGCAGGCTTAGATGGTTACAATGTAAAACATTCACCCGTCACGTGACCTCGGAGCTGCAGCACATTTTGTTCACTCAGGAAGTCTTAATGAGTTGAGTAAGTTATACCCGAAATCAATACTGTTGAGTCATCCTGCCAGGACACACTGTCTGTGAATCCATTCCACTCTTGTAGGCTGTGGGAGGGAGAGGGCGTGGCATAGTGTAAACTTTGGAAGCCAACGCACGCAGCCGGGAGCCAGCCTGCAGCTCCAACTGCATTGTGCTGCGTGGCTGCACGGGGCTCCCAGCATGGCATTGAACACTTGCTACCAACCCCCAGCAGACTCGTGGCCGCCACTAAGTTGTGGCCTGGTGCCTTAGCATTGCGGCCTGGTCCCCAGGTATGTAAAGTTAAACTTAAGAGTTCCATGCCAGTCAGACCGTAATTACGTGAGTGTAAAATTTAAGCGTATATGCACAGTAGACTGCCTCAAGGTATGAGCATGCGCGTGTCTGAATTGTGTCTTTTTACACACTCGTGAGGTGAAAGTGTGAGAGTGTCTGTGTACCTAGTGTTCACCTCTGAAAAGATGCTGTCACCACAAATCCACAATCCTAGCATCGGCACTCTTCAGACTGACACATTGTTAAACATAAGAAAGCGGCGGTGCCGGAAAGAGCTGTTGTAATACAGAGCAGGATTCATAATTGCTGGAGTTGCCTCTTAGAACGGGTGCAAGAGTATGACACTTTTAAAGGAAGTGAAACATCTAGAAAGAAAACAGCGGAACGGGAGGAAAGTTTTAGGAAAATTAGCATGTGGTTTAGAGAGAGAGAGTACAGGTGCATTTGCCTTGTGACCTGGTGAGGTATTCTCCACGGAATAAAACATGCCAATGGGCCTTTTGTACCCAAAGCCTCCCATTGCCTTACCCAATACCCCCCACAGGCCCATAAATCCTGCAGTATCGTCCCTCCGTGCAAAGCATGCATATTGGGTCAATAGTGAGGGCTGTTCTTTTGCACAGTGTGCATGCCACGCACCTTAAGTTCTGGTGCTTTGTTTTTTGTTGTAGCTGCAGCCTCAGTAGGCCCCGGTTGTGACTGCATCAGAAGTAGAAAGAAGGTAGCAGTGTTCTCTTTGAAGTACAGGACAAACCACACTAGACATGACAGGCACAAATTTGCATGCTGTTTGCTTTGACCGCACTCAATGTGTGCAAACGGCCATGCTAGGGAGTCATAGGTCTCTGGGGACTTCCCACCTTATTATTCCAATACTGTCGCATTCAGACTAGTGTTTCATGCAACCAGAGAGTTTCATGTCACAGAGCACGACAAGGTGGGTGAGGGAAGAATGCCCCCTACCTCATTTTTTCAGGAGCTGTGACAAGACACTAATACAAAGAGAGAAGGGGAGGGAGAGACTAGTCAAGATAGGAAGAGGAACATTGTATAAACAGGCAGGAGAGTGTGATGAAGTTGCAGAGGTATCAGACAGAAAAAGGGGGAAGCTGAGAGGGAAAAGGGTGACACTTGGGAGAGAAGATAGAGCAAGGGAAAGCAGGTGCTGAGCAGGAATGAGGATGAAACATGGGGCAGGGGAGAAACAGGAGGTGAAATATATTGGTCACATGTAGACACATGGTAAGCAAAATGCAGACAACTGAAAAGAGACAAACTGTGCAAGATGAAAAGGGTCAGGAAAGAACCAGAGAGCAGAGCAGCAAAGATGAGAGTAGCACCAATCTAGTTAGGGAGGAATCAAATTATAATCGGACACATTATCATGTATGCTTTTTTTTTTTTTTTTTTGAAACCGTTTATTACAAGTCTTAAAAGTATACAAGTATGGGCCCACAACCTTCCGGCCGGCCGCTAGCAATGGTAGGAACATACGACATACATTTATGGAACACGTGGTATTACAGGAGGAGCATTTCTCAGTAGGTAACAATGTCAAAAGCCACATCATCCAGGCCCCATTATGCGGTTTCATTTTAAATTAAGAACAACAAAAATAAAAACCACACCCACAAGGCAACCCACAATCAAAAATAGCAGCACGTGCTCCCCTAGAGGGGGGATCCCAACTATACACAGAAGTATAAAGAGGGGGAAGAGAACAGAGCGAGGACTGGGGGAACCCAATGCCCGGCAGCGGGGGAATGAGTCGGCTAAGGGGACGGGGCTGGCGAGGCATCAGGCAGCAGCGGAGGTGCACAGATACCCCCTTGGTAGGCGTTCCAGGGGCCCCATACTTTCACCCACGTCCCAGGCTTACCCCTCGCCACATACACCACCTTTTCTCGAAACATGCACCAGTCCATGTGTTCTTTCCAGGCCGAGACCGTCGGGGGCCTCTGGGACCCCCACAGTTGAGCAATATCACGCTTGGCTATCATGTATCCCAGAGTCACCCACCACGTCTGCGGCGCCGAGTAATCAGTCGGTTCCCACACATTCAACAGGCATCTTCTCGCTTCAGGCAACAGCGCCACATGCGTAACCAGTCGCAGCACCTCATGTACACCACGCCAGAACCCTTCCACCTCCGGGCACTCCCACAAAATATGCAGAAAGGTCCCCGAAGCACCACACCCACGCTTACACAACCCATCTCCAGCATAGCCCATACGCAGAAGCTGTGGCCCCGTCATGTAGACCCGGTGGAGTATCTTGAGCTGGACGAAGCGAAGGCGAGCCGGTATGGCCACCTCCTTCGGGGAGGCCACCGCGGAGGTCCAGTCCTCGTCGTCCAACTCCAGCCCGTCGGCAACCCAAGCCGCACGAAGGGCAGTCAACAGGCCCGAGCGGTCGTTTATGAGCTTTTTGTATATAAGTGAGATCGTGCTGTCCGGGACGTGCCCATCCAGCATTCTATCCTCCAGGGGGGAATATTCCGGGATGTAGGCAACGTCCGAGAAGACGGAGCCCAGCGCATGACGGACCTGCAAATACCGAAAGTATTCACTGCCCTGCAACTGAAATTCCGTCTGCAGCATATCGAACGTTTTAAATCCTCCCCTCGTCCAAAGATCCCCCACTTTACTGATACCTATTATGTCCCACTTCTCGAAGCCCTTAGAGGTCCACAGGGAACCTAACCGCTCAGACGCGTATAGTGGTGATGCCCGGGTCAAACGGTCCTTCCACCCCATAGCTGCATTGGCCGCGTGCCAGACTTGCACCATGACACGCGTGGGGCCCGTCAGACGAGCGTCGGGCGCGCTAGAGTAGAGCGCTCGATTGTAGTCGCCACCTGGCAGGAGCATCTTGTCCATTTCAAATGCCGGGTTTAAGGCGGGCCCGTAGAGGCCATGGTTAATGGCAGCGAGCTGGGAGGCCCAATAGTACCGTTTAATATCCGGGAGGGCAATCCCCCCGTCAAACCATGGGAGCGTCAGCTTAGCCAGAGCAATGCGCGGCCTCCCGTTCCAGAACAGGCGGCGTTGCAGACTCTCCACCTCACGGAAGTAGCGCGCCGGGACCAAGTCCATAGTGTTCTGCAAAGCGTACAGAAATCGCGGCAGAGACATCATCTTGAACAATGCCGCCCGGCCGAGCGGCGAAAGCGGCAGGCGCCGCCAGCGTGCGACATCTACCCGCAGACGCTGGAGGGGGGGAAGCAGATTCCGTTCATACCGGGCCTCCGGGTCCAGAGTAATGAAGACACCCAGGTACCGAAATCCCTGCGGGGCGATCTGGATCGGACAGCCCCGCGGGAGAATAGGAGCCTCCCCAGAGAGAACATACACACACGATTTAGCCCAGTTGATGACGAGACCGGAGTTACGACCAAACGAGTGTAAAACATCAACTAGCACTATAAGTGATTTACGTGGGGAGGCTAGGTACAGAAGGATGTCATCAGCGTATAGGGATACGCGGTCCTCATACTCGGGGGTCCAACGGAGACCACGGATGGAAGGCTCCCACCGCAGCCACTCCGCCAGGGGCTCCAAGGCAAGCGCAAAAAGGAGCGGCGACAAGGGACAGCCCTGTCGTGTGCCCCGGCCCAGCTCAAACGGGGCCGATACTCTTCCGTTCACGACCACCTGCGCCAATAGGCCCACATACAACAATTTGACCCAACTGATGAATCCTGGGCCAAATCCGAACTTCGCAAGCATCGCCCAGATGTATGGCCACTCAAGCGTGTCAAACGCCATGGTGGCGTCTAAGGACGCCAAAATGGCCGGTTCCCGTATAAATGGGACGCGCGCAAGCACCCCATGCAAACGCCGCAGATTAAGGGCTGTATTGCGATGGGGAATAAAGCCAGACTGGTCCTGATGAACCAGATCTCCCACCACACCGACCAGCCGATTGGCGAGTACCTTAGCGAGAATTTTAGGCTCCGCATTCAGTAATGAGATAGGCCGATAAGAAGTAACCCGATCCCGAGGTCTCCCTTCCTTGTGGATCACCACGATTGTAGCCAGACGCTGGTCAAGCGGGAGGGAGCCCAGCGAGTGGGCCGCGAGGAACATTGCGCGGAGGTGAGGCGCCAATGTATCCGGTCGCAGCTTATACAGCTCGATAGGGATACCGTTCGGGCCCATGGCCTTGCCAGAAGCGACCGAGCGTATGGCGAGGGCGATTTCGTCGGAGGTGGGAGCGGCGTCCAGCGACACCCTGTCCTCCCCGGACAGGGAAGGCAGCGCGATATCCCTGAGCAGGGCACGGGAATCCTCTTCCGAGCAAGAAGAGACCGGGGAATACACCTCGCGGAAATACTCCGCAAAACAGGAGACAATTTCTTCTGGCTCAGTTACACACACACCATTCGTTTTCTCAATCAGCGGGACCACACGATTCGCTCTCTCCTTTTTGTCCAACCACGCTATCAGTTTACCAGCCTTATCACCCACATCATACAGTCGCCCCTGTTGCTCTCTACTAAGGCCCCTGGCCGCCTCCGTAACGAGGGCCCTATAAGCCGCCTGTTTGAGCTGGAGGATATGTAGTGCAGCATCCGTCACCCCATCTTCTAGATTACCCTCCAGCTCAGCTATTTCAGCCTCCACCCGGGTCACCTCCTCCCGCTCGCGCCTCCGGGCGTGGGAAATAAGGGATAGGGCCTCCCCTCTAAGTACTGTTTTGAAGGCCTCCCACAGGGAGATAGCTGAAGGCACTGACCCCACATTCTCCTCAAAATAGCGCTGGAGGGATTTAATCAAGTCAGCGCGAATGGTGGGGTCGCGCAGGTACCAGGAATTGATTGGGACCACCCTGCTCTCAGCCCTCGGAAAGACATCAAAATGCAACAATAGCGGGGAGTGGTCCGAGATACCCCGTGCCAAATGGCGCACCTCCCCCACCCTCCCGACATGGGCCGCCGGGACAAGGACATAATCAAGCCGTGAGAGACTACCATGGGCCCCGAGTGGAAAGTGTATTGCAGCTGCGTGGGATGTTTTAAGCGCCAGCAGTCCACCAATCCCAGTGTATCCAAGAGGCCGGATAGCCACGCCTGTGCCCGGGGGAGGTCCCTAGGGGGGTGACGATCCACAGTCCCAGAAACTACCGCGTTGAAATCCCCCCCCACCACCAGAAGCCCCCCCGGAAGGCCAAGGAGGAGGCGCCCCAGATCTGCAAAGGTGGTCGACTGCAACCCCGGTGGGACGTACACTGACACAAAGACAACCACTTTGCCCTCCATTCTCCCCACCAAGACAGTGTAACGTCCCCTGTCATCGTGGAGCACCTCATCAATTTCTAATGGGAGCGAGTTCTTTACCATGATACCCACACCCCTCGAGCCTGACGTGAAGCCCGAGTGGGCCACGAGGCGGTAGCCACGCCGATTCATGGCGCAGAAGGAATTGCCAATAAGGTGTGTCTCCTGCAGGAAGACCACATCAGGCGAGAGTCGCTTCAGATACTGTAGGACCACACCTCGTTTGATCCTGTCCCCCAGTCCATTGACGTTCCAAGACAACAAAGTTAATTCCCTACCCCCATCATACACAGAAACCATCATTCGTCCCCCCGAGAGCACAGTAGAACCAACACAAAAAAAGGGTTGCCTTGTGATAATAACGAACAACACCCCATCCCTGCCCACCCACCCCAACAAAACTCCCCCCTCCCTGCACCCCTGCAGGAGCCCAGACAGCCCCCCCAACGTGCAGTGTGCCTGTCGCCCCATAGATAGTGAAACTAACTAGACCCCCAGAGGAGGAGGGAGAACCCCCAAGAGACCCCACACAACCTCCATAGGAGGGGAACTTAAGCAATCCGACGTATAGTCAAAAGTGGCATCATTTTTGTCCCGAGCGAGGCCTAATATTAGTCCCTCAGTCTTGATCCGGCGAGCCCTCTCCCCCGGCCGCTCCCCCCCCGCCACCCAGATCCCGATCTCCAGACAGAGTATCCAACCAGTCTCCGGCCGCTTCGGGACGATCAACCAATGAAGCTCAGTCTCTGCTTCTGGACCGCAGGGGTGAAATCAGGATAGAAATTAATGTCCATATTGTCAAGTCTAATCGGTCCCTGTAGTCTGGAGGATTGCAGGATAGCGTCTCTGTCCCGAAAATTAAAAATCCGGGCGATGAGAGGTCTCGGAGTGGCTCCGACCTTAGGCCTTCCCCCGGGAACCCTGTGGGCCCTCTCCACAGCAAAGAATTTACTCAGCCCCCGTGGCTGGAGATGGGTAACAATCAGGTCTTCCACGAAAAGGTCCGCCGCCGCTTCCTCACGTCCCTCAGGCACCCCGATGATACGGATGTTGTTCCTCCGGGCCCGACTCTCGGAGTCCTCCAGGCGACGATCCATCAGCGCACTCGCCCGAGCAAGCCGGCGCACCTCCGTTTGCAGGGCCGCCACATCTGTCGTAAGGCCCGATGCGGTGTGGGCCAAAGAATCGACTCGGTCGTTGGTCTTGGAGAGATCGGCCCTTATCAGGCCAACATCTACGAGGACCGAGTCGATCTTCTGCGCCAGTGTGTCAAAACGCTGGCCCACAGAGGCCTTCATCTCGGCGATGGCGCCCATGACATCCCGCAGAGTCAGATCCGTGGGCAGATCAGGGGCATCAGTAGGGCCCTCAGGGGACCTGCGTGGCACCTCAGGAGATCCCTTCTGGAGGGTATAGCGATCCATGCTGTTGGACTGATGGGCTGCGCCACGCCGGGTCGATTTTACCTTTGCCCGATCGCCATCTTGTTTCGTGGCCATGGTCCCAGTCTCCCGATCGCACCAGCCACGTCGTGAAGGGCGGGCAAGCCGGTCCACGGGCTCCGGGGGGGTGCCACCCCAGATCTGCGGGGCGGATCACAGCCGGCGGGCAGGCAGGGTCCCCCCGCGAGGCCACACCAACACACGAAGCCCCGCGACCCAACCTCGCATAGACAGCAAGGAGGGTGCGAAAGCGAAAGTGAAAGTGCGGGTTACGCAAGCCACCAAGCCCTGTCCGCCGCTGTTATTCACTTCGTCACTGGATCGCCCCACAACGCAAATCCGGGGTTCGGCTAGGAGAAGGCCGCAAACCTCAATCGGTGCTAAAGTCGGTGTCCGAGGTCCGATTTGGAAGCGGAAAACGGTCGCCACCTCAGCTCGGGCTCACCAACACAGTCCCCTCATCTGGGACAGAATATGTTCAGGATAGTCATAGGAGGTCGTGGAGGTCCTCGGGAGCCTCGCACCTACGCGGCCATCTTGGTTGCGCGCTAGGCTCCTCCCTCTCATGTATGCTTTTACATAATATAATGGACGTAGTCACCGTTAGCTAAATATATCAGGCAAGCATTCTTCAATAATATATTTATTGGATTGCAAAATAAAAGGCACACATCCTATTATGCATTATATGACATGATATGCAATTGTGGGTATAATCCTTCTATGAATGAGTAACTTTATTTTTGTTGCTTTTTATGTTTTGTTTTGGAGGAGCGCAGCGTGTCATCAATCAGCCTGTAGTATAAGTAAAGTTACATTTCCTCTGCATTGATTTGAGTCACTGTCTGCCAGTCTGTGTGATGATTATACATTTGTTTAACAGTAAGACCAGTTTACAAGGGCCCTAAGTTAGTGCCCTTCATTTTCTGGTGCTTTTCAGCAGTTGTAAGATCTTAAGAATTTCTCGTTGCTCAAATGGGTGTAATTTCTAATAGTTTTATGGTTCCCTCGTCCTCATTGCTTGATTTTGCTCGCAAGAAAGTGTCACTCTTAGGCCTTGAAATGTCACTCATAATTACTCTGAAATTATGAAAATGTCACACATAGCAATCTGAAACCTTGACAGCTATGACGCCTGGGCCTCAGAGGCGGCTCGTCATTAATTAAATGTTACGCAAGTTCAACTGCGCAAGTTCGGGCCCTGGCCGGGCCTCAGTCTAAGGACCTTCCCTTCATTAATTAAAGAGGAAATGGTGGTGGGTGCACGGCGCGCAGTTGTCTCCTCCACTCTCCACGTCTGCGCGGTCTTCAGGGTGGGGCTAGTCCATTGTCATGCACATTGCGGAGCGCAATTAAAAGTGTGCGTGGTGGACTTGAGGTTATGCATCTCCAGGACTTAGCCACGTGGCGCCAGAGACTGAGAAGGACCGTCCAACTCTGCCACGCCATAATTTAGTAATAATTTCAATTATTACTAGCCCCGAGCCTTGGGCCCTGCCTGGCTAGCGCTAGCCTTGCCCTGCCCTGTCTTCTATCTGCTGCCCGCTCACGCCTGCCTCTGAAGCTGCAGGTGGCAGGCCAGGCCTCAGCCCTCAGGTGAGTGAGTCTATCCGAGGCAGGAGTGGTCCGTGGGTGGTAGCGATAATTTGAAGAGATCATAATTTGATGATTGATTTGGTGGAGCCCGGCCGGGAATAAAAGTAAAGTAAAACATAATATAGTAGGCCCAGACAGTGAGTAACACAGGCCCTGTGTTGCGGGGGTGGGTGGTTGGGGGAGAGGGAGAGGAGGAAGCCTCTTCATTAATTCATGGTGTGCACACCACGGCCCTGACCGGGGCCTGTTCCCACACACATTTATTGCAGTGCACAGCCCCATGCATAGCACTGTATTGTAGTTTAATTGCATTCATATTGCGCTTACTACTGTTGCAATCATCTTTTGTGAAAAATTGCAGCATGATCCCAGTGAGGGCAGGGCTGAGGGCAGCAGTGCATGCTTAAACTCTTCATCGAACACAATGGTGCCACACAGCAGTCTGTACACCCTAAATACATAGACGATTTGTCTTCAAAGTTCAAACTGTACTTTTTTACAGGAAAAGTATTTCTGATATGAGCGCCTCCCAGAACTGGGCTTCTGTATTTGAAGCTGGCCCTTCTGGAGCAAATGTGCGTTTTTTTATTGTCTCTTTCTTTATAGTTTACTGTTTTATGCAAACAGATCAGACAAACTTTTCAAAGTTGGGAAATACTTTGGGGACTTTGAGAATTGATGACAGGTGATTACCCCTGAAATCCATGGATGTGGTAGTGAGCATTCATCTTGGGTTAAGGAGCTGGGTCAGATTTTCAACAAAGCTGCTTTTCAATAGTAAGCTTCGTTTACATTTAATGTATGAATATTTACCTTACTTTGATATCCTGAAAATCTGATGTGGATACCTGTCTTGTGGACCTACACTGGATTCTTATGCTGTTAGGTAGTGCGGCTACCACATCAGTTGGAGAAATTCAGTCTTATCCCTTTTGCGATAATTTACCAGTATAAGAGAAGGAGGCACTTTAAGGGTGGGATGTTAGCAATTCCAGTGTGTGTCCCCATGGCAGTCTCCAACTGACAGAAGCCATTCACTTTCCTTTAGTATGTTCTGGTTGGAACAGAAGGCCTTGCAAATCGTTTTAATCCGATTTCTGCTTAGAGCTCTGCCCAACACAGGGGCTTATTCTCCAAGGGTCCTCCTGGACCAAAAGAACAACATGTGTAGAGGAAGTGTCCCAAAATTACACAACTTAGCACGTTAGCAGGGTTTCGTGCAATGGAGGACTCTGCGGTGACAACGTTGATTATAGACTGCAGTCACAAGAGGACATAAGCTAGGAGTCCTGGATTGGAAAATATAGTGTGTTTGGCAGACTTAATATCAGTAGGAAGTCTGCATCGCAAGCCCGTTAGTCAGACAACTAATAACCACACAGCCTATTGGTAGAAACACAAAATAACTATCGGCTGGCAGCTACTTACAGTAGCACACCACAGATATCTCGCTAGCCTGGAAACTCATATATTATACACATCAGTTGTTAACATTAACATTGACCTCCATCCTTCTCTTCCACTGACCTCCTGAACACAGCCTCTCCAGTTACTCCCCAAACTGCCTCCACAGCCTGTAGGTGAGCTATTCATTATTGTAACCTCTGCATTTCACTTGCATGTTTAGATGGAAAAAGCCTATGGATTCTTGCGGCTGTCTCTGACTTCCATCTGGGATGCGTTTTGCCATTGTATTTTCAAGACTATGTGCCATTGTGTGTGTACAGCAGTTTTTCAATGGACTTAATACATGTAGCATTCTTGCTACCTATTGCTAAGCTTTTCCCGATTGGACTTTAGTGTCAGAAGATGCTTGTTGTACGTTTGTGTGGTCTACTCTTCTGCATGGATTGTTATTTTGTAACTACTCACACTCTGCATTGCGATGACAAAATAAGTACAGACATTTGGTTGTACATTATGCTTTGCGACAACGGATGCACCATAGAGTAGTTATGCAATTGCAAGAAATCTGTATATTTCAATTATGCCGGAAGGAAGTAACCCCAGCCCTCATTTTTTTCTGAAGTTCGGTAGATTGAGTGCCGTTAAACTGAGTGATAGAAAACCTCTTATTTACAGTGCTTACAAATGGCAGAAATGTGTTATGAAGCAGCACTATATAAAACAAGCATTAGCAAAGCCAATAGGTGTCTCCTACAAGAGGTATTGACGTTAATGTTTATTTAACCATGTTGTACAGCAGCGTAGACAACGGAGGGAGGCATGTGGAGGGCAACACAGACAATGGCAGGAGAGTGGGTGGGGGTTAACATGTACAACAGAGGATGGTCGGGAGGGGTGGGGCAAGCAGACGGACAAATGGCGGGCTGGAGAGAAGGGCTGGGAGCAAGCACACAGACAAAGAAGGGTAGAAGGGAGGTGCTGAGGGCTAGCAGACGGACAACAGAGGGTGGCAGGAAGATGATGGGGACAATCAGATGTACAGCAGAGGATTGGCTGGAGGAACACATGGGTGAATAGTACAGGAGGGAGATGTAAAGTGCTTAAACACAAAGAAAATGTAGCACCTTAAAAAAATGAGCGCTTAAAGGACACAAGTAGGAAGAAAGCCTATGGCAGCTGACCAAGAGAAACAAGCAAATGAGAGTGACAATAAAGCCAACAAATGGTAAGCGATGGACAGTTTCTGAGCCCACTATTAGAAGACAGAAGGTCAGACAAGAGACAACGCATGTCCTGTCTTGGATAAGACCTAAAATGATGTTGTTATTATTATGAATGCACCTGCTGCATCATACTTACTCATGGAGATTGACTGCAGGTGAACAATTACCATGATTATGTATCATGAAAATCTGCATTGTACTTTTTAAAACAATATCTCCACAGAGAAATTCTGCCCCCCTTTAAAGTGGTGGCATTTCATTTTTCTTTTCCATCTCGAAAGCACACTTAAGGCCAAATTCACAAAGATAAGTTTATATCTGTAGATCCACTCATGTGGAGCTCTACAATTACACATGGGTGTAAATCTGTACTCCCTTTATGTTTACCATTTTCAAGTGTAGATTTATCCCAGGTGTAGACTTAGCCTTAACAGTTTTTGCCCCCTTATAAGGGATGGGGAAGACTCCTACGACTGAATTTATATATGAAAGTTACTGTTAGTAACTTTTCTCCTGTTTGTGGAGATCTCCTCCACCTGTATTGAGATCTTCCTATAGCAAAACACAGGGAGGTTTATTAATCTTAATTTAAGAAAATCAAATTAATGAAAAACAAAAATAGAACATACATTTAAACAAATAATGTTAACCTATGACTACTTAACAGAAGTTAACTACCTCCTAAAATTAACTTTTTATTCAATTGTAAATTAATTTAAATATATTAATTAATTTTTAAATATTATTTTCGAACAAAACTTTTAAAGTATCACCCACCCTTGCCTGCATTTTTATTTAATTTGTAACACGCTTGGTTATAAGTTATGGTTTAAATAATTGTAATTTGTTTATTAGACTTTTCAAACGAAGTTAACATTTAATTTAATTTATTCCAAATATTATATTCAAAATAATAAAATGTAGAATTAGCCCTTATGGGGTGATAGTGTTAAAGCCTACCTCTAATGCTTTCAATGGAAGTGGGTTTCCGTTCCAGAGGCAGGCCACGTGTGGTGCTTGACTTACACCAAGTCTGGGTTGGAGAACATTACAGACATGTAACCCTATTTTGTCACTATTAGGGCTGTAGTAGAATTTTAAGTGTATTTTGTGAATTAGCGAATGGCTTACTCTTATATGGCTGTGTGTTCTATATCAGCACTTCCCTCCCTAAACCCTTCTTACATTTCTGTAAATCCCACCCATTTTGTAGCAATTATTCCCCATTTTCCCACCACTCACTCTTGTCCCTCTCACATTTACTACTAAATCCTACACGGATGTGTGATCATCTCAGCAACCGGGCACAGACCTATGCACAGAAGAGACTGGATAAGCAGGGTTGGTAGTCTCTGGCCTTGGGTTTGTGAATTGAATTTTCTAATATTCCACAATGTCTTTGGTGAATGTGTGTTTACACAACCCTACAAGGCAAAAAGGTTAAGCAGTAATCAAAGAGACGGGCATACACAAGCAGTGTAATTAGAATGATTAAACTCCTTTTTCAAGGAGATCCTTACAACTTTAGCTGTCAGGTAGCAGGCAGCACCTGCTCGCAAAGCAGCGGGTATATCTGTGCCTCAATGAAATAGTGCTGGTCACTGTCAAGTGTGGTGCACACCAGTGGCATAAAAACAGCCCAGTGGGGCGGGTGGGCCTCCCGAGCTCCAGGGGAGCCCCTCCGGCACTGTGCACAGGTAGGCATGAGAGCTCTTGACTGGGTCAGAAGTGTGGAGGGCCCCCTCCATGCACTTTGCAGGGGGCCCCCCTCAGTTTCGTTACGCCACTGGCCAAAAGGTGTTTAATGTATGCAAATACTGCCTGTGGGATGTAAGGTCTGGGTTACTTAAGGGGTATGTCTGCTGTTTGAAACTGTAGGATCTTTTTAAAGTTTTATGTACCTCAGATGCTTGAATCCCTAAAGTCTGTATAACCTTAGTGATGGCTCTGCTGTATACGTGAGATCTGTGTGACTTTTCATTTGCATATCCTGCTCTTTGGCAAAAGAGTCTCATGCAAAATATATGCTTGAGATTTTACTGGAAAGGGGCTGGATGGGAAACTGGAAGGTTGAAGTGACGAAAGATGCCCTATACAGTTAGAAAAATGATCAAATTACGTAAATTATTGACCCATGCTTTAGGAAACAGTCCTAGAAGTCTAATTAATTCTGGTAGTGGCCACTGACCTTGTGTCTGATAGCTGCACAAAGGCTCATGACCCAATTTGTGTTACTATTTGTTTCAATGGAACTTACTGGTGGTACTCAGAACTGAATGCCGGTATAAGACACCTGTACATTTATGCAAAGAGGTCCTGGTCTTTACCCTCACAAGCAGTGCATCACCCCAAAAATCCTTTCATTAGGTTTATGTTAGTGATGTATCATTATATATATCTTTGTTAAATGCTTCCAATTGATGCACAGATTGCGTTTTTGGAGAATGTGTGTGGTAGTCAACATGTTTAAAAATGTTTTGTAAGGAAGTGATTGGTAAGCTGTTCTTACTTACAGACGCCAATCAACTCCCCATGCTGTATATAATACAGTTTGCAGGATTTGATGAGTCTGTGGTACAGCTATACAGATCATCAATAGACATAGGCGTGTGTTCTGTGTGGTTTATCGGTTGTGTTTTTATTCCTTCTAAATCGTGTGTGTGTTCTCCCCCAGTCATAGCTGTGATCATTCCCAATCTCTTCACCCCTTATATCCATCTTCATTGGTCTTTTTAAAAATTTCTGTGTGCATGCAGGGGCGGCTCCTCCATTTGAGTGGAGGAGCATAGCTCCACAAGCCCCTGAGCTGAAAAATGAAATGGTAATAAAGTTTATTTATTACTATTTCATTTTTCAGCAACTCGTCCTGTGCTAGGCGTCATGACTGTGCATGGCCAGTGCTGCCGAGTGGCAGCCAGCAGCTGGGAGCGGTGTGCTTTAAAATGTGCATGTCTCTTTGACCGGCCATCTTGGGCCAGCCAGCCAGACATGCGCATTTTAAAGTTCTGTAACCTAGCTGTCTTAGACAGCTAGGTTAGAGAAAGCACAGGCCTCCAGTGCTCTTAGGAGCACTGGGAGAGTCTGCTCTTGCCAATCCTGGCACTACTTTCATGCTGTGAGAGCACCGCCAGGATTGGGTAGTGCAGTTTCCTGCATCGGGAGCTTTGTGGAAGACACCCGAGGGAGGAGTACGTCGTGCTGCCAAGTTTTTTTGTGCCCCATGCCTCACCGCCTTCCGTACAAGCCGCCACTGTGTGCGTGTCTGTCTTTCTCATTTGAACTCCAGCTCTTAACTGGGTTCCGCTCAAATATGTGCCTTGACCTCCCTATGTCTTTAATCTCCCTCCCATTTGCCTGTTTACTCTCCCTTTGCTCTTTGCCTCCGAGCTCTTGCACCACTTTGCTAAAGTTATCTCTTCCTTTTGTGCCTTAGCTCTACCTCACAGCATGCATATCCATTTTTACTCTCCAGTAATAAGAAGTCATTTTGAGTTATCAATTAGGGCTCCATGCTGTTCAGGATGCCTAAGCTATAATGCTAACTTTCTATCTGTTTCATTCATATGCAACTGATGTAATTGTTGACATCAGCAGCATATAGGATAACAGGTAGTGGATTTGCTGACCCATCCTCTCTTCTTTTTTTTTTAACTGTTTATTGAAAATAAGTCTCATTTCAACACAGCCTCTCGCCACCGAACCTGGGGGCTGGCAGCTTGTTAATTCACAATAGTATATACAGCTATAGAGCCAACAACCCAAGGCAGGCAGCATACAGGAACCATAGATATCTTAAGGTCATTCGTTCGTAGTGGTCGTGGTGCACCATAAAACATCAAACGGAAAACATACATAGTTTACAGTAATCATCGTAAAGCAATACCCGTGAACAGCATACTAAGGTCAGAGACATGCACTGGTGTCGAGAAGGTGGGATACCATTCTTATCGGTTATGGCCAGACCAAGCCTCCCTCCCATCTAACCTACCAGACGTTCTGGGTGCAGAACTCTCCCATCAGCAAGGTGCCCAGGGGAGTGTCATGCAGAGTATCCTGTAAGCAGAAAATCAAGTGTCAGGAGCGTGGTTATTGGCGTCAGGAGTGGTGGGGATTGTCCCAACCGGGGCTACATCTTTGGTAAGCAGATATGTAGTGTATAGTCCCCAGAAGTTCTTGGGTCTGCTCTTGGGTGGGAGTAATTCGCTAAAGTTCTCAGTTAGGGTGCTGTAGTAAAGCATGTCATGCGACCATTGCGTCAATGTGGGTACAGGGCCTTTCACCCAGCACATAGCAACCCGTCGTTTTGCTATGTGTAGACCCATGTCCACCAGTCTGCGGACCTCTTAGGCAGCTTTTTAGAATACCCCAGGAGGGCCAGGGCCAGCTCCGGAGTGAGCTCCGTGCCCACCACCCTTCCCAGTTCCTGAAAGATCGACTCCCAATATCGGTACACCTCCGGGCAATGCCAAGCAAGGTGGAAAAAGTCTGCAGTATGTACATGGCACCTATCGCAAGCCGGGTTTTCCTGCAGTCCGTATCTAAATAGTCTCTCTGGGGTGTAGTACACTCTGTTCAAGTACTTGAAGTGGACAAGCCTATGCCTGCCGTGTAACGATATACGTCGTGTACTGGTACAACAATAGGACCACATAGAGTCATCTATCTCCAGTTGTAAGTCCCGTTGCCAGGCCAGCCTAGCTTTCGTATAGTGATTCGCTCTGTGAGACATTGCCAATTTATAAACGGTGGAAACCACCTTGCGAGGCGACTTAGCTTTAATGATGTAAGACAGTTCCAGCATCTCAGGCGGTTCCTGCAGGTCATCCCCCAGTACGTCCCGTAGAGCCCTCCGCACTCTGAGACTGAAATCTCTGCAGCTGAGTGCGGTCAACGGCTGAGCCCCCCACGTCCTCCCATGTCTTCGCCGTACCATCTTGAAATAGGTCTCCTGCAGTTAGTACATTCAATAACTGCAACGCTCAAACCACCCCTTTATCCCTACATGGAGCCAACCAAAGGGTCCACTCCAGTGGCATAACGGAGAGTACAACAGGGCCCCCGCCTGCAATTGCAGTAATTTATGCCAGGCGTGGCGCGTCAAATTAATGGAGTTCAGTATCCCCGTCCTGCCGTCAGAGCGTTCATATATCGTGGCTTGAAGGGGAAGCGGGTCGGCAAAGAGTTTCTCCATGTGGAGAAACGGGATGTCTGGCGAACCGTGCATGCAGTAGTAAGCTTGAGCACCCTGCGCCGCTCTGTAATACAAATTCAAATCCATCGCACCTAGCCTCCCCATATGGTATGGGAGAGTAAGTATCTGCCAGCGCACTCTCGCTTGCTTGCCCACCCAGGCTAACTTTATTAATAATGTAGTGACTCTGTGAAAAAATGAGGCTGGTAAGACAAGGGGAATATTTGTGAATAGAAACAGGAACCGGGGCAGAATCACCATCCTCATGATGGAGACTCTACCGAGTAGCGATAACGATAGCTTGATCCAGGCTTCGACGTCATCCTCCAGTCTACTGACCGCTGTACCGTAGTTTTCCATAAACACAATCTCCGAGTCTGTATGGAGACGTATGCCCAGGTAGCGAATTGCATCAGAGGACCAGTGTAGTGGGAAATCCGGTTCAAAACGCAACGTAACTGGGGTGAGTGGGAAGATTATGGATTTAGACCAATTGACTTGTAATCCCGATAGTGCTCCAAAGTGCACAACTTCCCTGATGATAGAGGAGAGATAGTTCTCTGGATCTCGGACGTACGGCAACGTATCATCCGCATAAGTGGACACTACTATCTTATAAGTCGGGAAACTGATATCTTCATGACTATGATATTCCCTTAATGCGCACGCCAGCGGCTCTGCGAACAGGGCATATAAGAAGGGGGATAACGGGCAGCCCTGTCTCGTCCCTCGAGATATGGCTATGGAATCCGTTACCAAATTACCTATTTTTATTTGCGCCCTGGGTGAGTCATACAGGATCCCGATCAATTGGAGAAAGACGGGGTCAAGTCCCATCCTGGATAAAACGTGGCGCATGAAGGGCCACTCGACCGAATCAAAGGCCTTCTCCATGTCGAGGAAGACTGCGACAGCCTTAGCGTCCTGCCTAACATGCTGGATGGTTCCGAACACCGTGCGGAGGTTATATGTAAGGTTCCTATCTGGTACAAACCCCGCCTGCTCAGGAGCCACCAATACCGGCGCCAGGGGGGAAAGACGATTGGCAAGCACCTTTGCAAATAGCTTGGTGTCTACATTGAGGAAAGAGAGTGGGCGGTAGGACCTACACTCATCTCGCGGCTTATCTGGTTTAGGGATGGCGACAATCACCGCCTCCCTCATCGATGGTGGCATTGTGCCCGATACGCACATGTCATCGAAAAGCGTAGAGAGGTGTGGGAGTAATAAATCTACAAAGGTCTTATAGAAACCGACAGTTAGGCCATCTGCTTCTGGGGCACTAGATGTCCTCATACCGGACAGGGCCAGTAATATTTCGTCTTTTTCTATGGGCCGCATGAGGAACTCATGGTGCGTGTTCGTAAGGAATGGCAATTTGATATGCTCAAGGTAGTCCAGGATTTGTTCCTCCATACCGGAAGACCGGAAAGTGTATAATTCCCCGTAATATCTCTTAAACCTATCTGCTATGTCCGCTTCTTCAGAAAGCAGCTCTCCCTCCTCCGACTTAAGCTCAGTAATCAGCGTTTTGCCGCGCTTATCCTTTAGAACCTGCGCCAGGACCGAACTGGGCCTGTCACCCTCCCCGTAGGTATGCACTGTAGCATATTTACCCAAGTGTTTCAGTTCGCTATCTGCAGCTTCCTGATATTCCCCAAACTGGTCTTTTATTGCTTGCATGGTAGCCTCATCCTGACTCGCTAGCTGACGCTGTTCTAAAGCGCCTAGTTCCCTTTCCAGAGCAGATAGTCTACCACGAATCGAGCGTAGAACCCCCGAGTGCTTGGCCATGGACACACTTGAATATAAACTTTGAATGTTTCCCACACTACTTGAAAACTGTCCACTGACCACACATTAATGGGGGAAAAGGTTTCTATGACTTCAGCTAATTCTTTTTTAAAAAGAGGGTCCAATAGCGAGTAAGGGGGGAAGCGCCAAGTGAATAGCGGAATTATCTTCCTAGGCGTGGTAAGAACCAGCAGAAGAGGAGAATGGTCCGATAGAGTACGCGGAAGTACCAAGCACTCCCGAGTGTGCTCCATAGGCGAAGAAGAGGCCAACCAGTAATCTATGCGAGTGTGCAAGTTATGATAGGCAGAATAATGCGTGTAACTCCCTTTTCCGGGTGCCGTGTGCGCCAGACATCGCATTGGTTCAAGCCCACCATAGCGCTCTCAAGCGTTCTCGTAGCTGCCGCGGGCCTCCTCGTCGGGCCCCCAGACCTGTCCAAATTTGGGATTCTGCCCAAATTAAAGTCCCCACCCCAGAGGTACCGTGCTTCCGGGAATCTAGTTACCGCGGCTGCAAGTGTAGTGAAAAACTCTGGGCAGTCATAGTTAGGGCCATAGACATTCACTATGATTAAGTCAACACCCTTCCCCTGACATCTAGAAATCATGTAACGACCATTCTTGCCTGAGTCTAATTGGACCAATGCATAGGAGGATTTAGGGTTAACCCATGTCAGCACCCCTCGGGCGTACGTGGTGAAGCCTGAGACCATAACATTATCCACCAACCCTCTACTGCGTAAAATTGCACTATTCAGTGGGAGGTGTGTCTCCTGTACCAAGGCTACATCAATGTTCTGTCTCTGCAAGTAGTACAATACCTTACGTAATTTACGGTGGTCGTTAAGCCCCCGGACATTCCACGTGAGCACGCGGAGGGAGTCAAGCGGCTTCGGCACAGGAGTCTCACTAGGTCCCGCCATCGTTAACAATACTGTCTGTAATGCAACCTGACCTAAGCAGCCTGTAGTTAGTGTGCACACCATTCAGAGACCAATATGAGACTTTAGATCAATAAAAACAACAATACCCACCCCTCCCCCCATCCTCCTCCCACCCACGACAGACCACCCCCAACTTGGTCGTGAAGCATCACCCAAAACACCCAATCCACCACCCGCCACCCCCCCCAATCAGAGATTACCACCCTCGTGTGTTGCACTCGTGGGCAGATGTTGCTCTACTTTGCAAGGAGGAACAATATAAACATTAAACAGCCCCGCTCCCCGCTCATCATCCCAAACAAAAAAACACAGCATCGCAGTCCCAAGGGCCACAGACCTCAGCAATCGCATAGTACAATAATGTAGCAACTTCATCCCTTGGCCTTGTATCAAATGGACCGAGATTCCGGGACAGCGCACACCAAGAGATCTAGAGCAGGCGCTATGTGGTCCCCGCCTGTGCGTCTCACCGAACGTCATTCCCAGGCATGGAAGAACTACTTATCGGGTGGCTACCCAGGACAAATTCCGAGGGAAGATCTAAACTTAGCCCGCAGTTAACCCCAGCTAGAGGGCCGCCACAGGCCCCAAACAGAAAAGCCCAGGAGACCCAAAGGACCTCCCCATCCCACCTTTTAGCCCCATAGCCATACTTCGTAGTGTGCCACAGACCGCTGCAGCTAGTCCTGGTCGTCCAGGGTGCCCCCTGCCGCCTCGCCGAGCAGCTGCCGGTCCGGGCTGCGACGTTGTTCTTTGGACCAACCTTTTAAAGCCTTTTGTAGCACATTGGGGTCCGTGAAGATATGGGATCGGCCCTGCCTGTTGACTTGAAGCTTAGCGGGGTACAACATGGCGTAGTCTATGCCCAGATCACGCAGCTGTTTCTTCATTGGGATGAACTGTCGGCGTGCCTCCTGAACTCGGATTGTTAAGTCCGGAAATAGCGATATCTCGGAACCCTCGTAGATCAATGACTGCTTGTCTCTCGCTAATCGCAGGGCAGTGTCTCTGTCTCGGTAATTGAGCAGTTTTGCAATGATCGGTCGCTGTGGTGCCCCCGGGGGTGGGCGAGGCCCCCGGGAGCGATGCGCTCTCTCCACCACAAACATAGTGGAAAAGACCCCTTCTCCCAGCAGCGTGACCAACAACCTCTCGATAAATTGCTCCATGTTACCAGTCTGGGTGGACTCCGGAAGGCCAGTGATTCTGAGGTTACAGCGACGAGAGAGCGCTTTTAAGTCCTCTGTTTTTTCTTGTGGGACACGTATAACTCTACCCAGCTGTTTGTGTTCAGTATCAAGCGTGGTATGCACTTCCTCAACCTCAGTGAGTCTCCTTTCTGACATATCCAATCGTTCAGCATGCTTGTCTAAACACTCAGCCATTCTGTCCATCCCATAGGAGAGAGTGTCCATTTTCGTACCCAGGGAGGTGATGTCGCTTTCCAGGCTCTTCTCCATGGCCAGTAGCCTGCTCCGGATGTCAGTGCCGGGGTTGGCAGACGCAGAGGCCTGCATCCTTGCAGCATCTTCCGTTGAGCATCATGCGATTTCAACTGCTTCTGCTCGAAAGAGAGTTTGGGCTGCGTCCTATCTACTCTGCCCATGTTCGTTACCTATAGGGTGCACCAGGCACTACTCCGTCACTTCTCAGCACCGTAGCCCTGGAAACCGCTCCTCAGGGACAGCTGTGAGGATCTCCAGGCCACTACAATCCTTCACCACTTCCGGACGTCGCAATGGGCAATACCCAATCCAATAGGCACCGTAGAGCGCTTGCCAGCAATAAACAGCATCTAGGTTAGCGCGCTCAATGCAAGTCACAGTCACCAGCAGGCCTACTCGTTGCCGCACCTCGTGCAACCCCCAGCCCCGCCGTGCAATCCTGAGTATTACCGCAGGAGCACACACTCAGGAGACCACTCACGAGGCCCTGGTATCGGTGCAAAGGGGCATACCAACGAGCCCGTCTTAGTGCCCGCTCCAAACTGCGTGCGCCTACAAGTCTGCACTCGCCGGGTATGTGCAGGGCTCCCCAGGGGACGTAGCAGATGCAGGGACCTTTACGCTGCCACAATCCCGCAGCGACCACTGGTCCGGCCTACGCTCACCTATCAGTCAATGCCTCGAGTTCCCCCATTCCAGGTGCGGCGTGCTCAGGCTTCTCTCACCGCGTTAGTGCTGTTGGTTGGGCGAGGCACGCCCGCCACGCGTGAGCAAGATGGCTGGTCTCAGGGACCGCGGAGGTGTCGGGCACTCAGGTATCCAGGTCGACTCTGAGCGAGCCTCAGAATGGGAGTCTACAATGTAGTTGAGTTGCTGGCGAGCACTATGAAACTTCACTCAGTGGCAATCAAAGTTGCGTCAGGCAATGTGCTGCGGCTCCCGCCGCGTTGCAAGGGACTCGCTGCACCAAGCTGATGATTTGCGGCATCTGCCGCATAAGGAGGCAACTCGCGGCTTCCCGCTGCACCCGGTAATGGTTTATGGCTCCTGCCGCGTTGGGGGGTTCTCGCGGCTCCTGCCGCGGTGGGAGGCTGGATGGTTCCTGCGGTCCCTGGAGTATAGCACGCACCCTCACAGATCCGCCGCACACCAGCGGGCCGCAGCATCTGCCGAATCGAGAGGCAAACTACCCGCTTCGTCCACACGCCGGGCCAGTTTACCGCAGCATTGAGCCCACTCGCTGTTGCAGGCGCCGCGCTCCGAGCTTCCGCCCACGCCTGACCGTTGATCAGCTCTGGGGGACTCCGGGCGGTGGTGCAGGCAGCAGCTCGTCACTCCGTGCTCAGGAGTCCCTCCGGCGTGTCACAGTAATCCAGGGTTCGCGTGTGCAGCACTTTTACCAGTCCTTACGTGCCGCCGCCGCGATGCTCGCACCTCACCGCCTAACTTGAGCCCGGGGTTCTGAGGCCTGCGAGGCGGGTACCTTCAGGCCTCGGTATCTTCGGTATTCGCTTGAAGAGAAGGACCGGAGAGCCATCTCCGCTTGCCCAGCATCTCCCGGAATCAAAGCCTCTCAAATGCGCCCATGATTAGGGAGCAATGCTGTTGGATGATCTGCTGGATAGTCGGACGATGTACGGAGTTAAAGGCTCAAGCGGCCATCTTGGCCGCGAGCAAGATCCGCCCCCACCCATCCTCTCTTCTCTAGTAAGGATCTCTCACTCTCTGATGGCCCCTTCCACCTATGTTCTCATTTATTGTTGGCGTGTAGGTGGAAGTCAGTGTTGGTATCAAGGGCTTGGCAGACCATCTCATCCAGCATGAACTATTAGGGCTGCGAGGTGAGAGTATGAAATTAAATGTCTGTGAACATAGAAGGCCCTTATTCTTGCTGCCAAACCTCCAACCCCTTAATTTGGGGCTGGGTCAGGAGGAATGGCGATAGCCACTGCTCAACCTCTTCACCCTCTGAGTCATGTCTTCTCCAATTACAAACTACTATTACCTAGTGGATGTGATTAGGGGAGGAGCTGATTTTTCATGGAGGACATAGATGACATTGAATCCTTTTCCATATATTGATAACATGCAGCTCATGTAATTACGAACTCATGAGGGCATCCAGAAGATTTATGTTTATATGGAGCCTCCACCATTCATTTTTAGGTAGAGCCTAGCGGCAGCGCGCATGCACTGCTCGCTCTGCGAGACTGTAGTAGTAGAGTATGGCAGAGAAGCCAGCGCCCACTCTCCGCCCATATTTTTCATTGGCTTGTGTCATTGTCTTTTGTAAATGCTGCCTTCGGATTCGTTAATAGGCTTGTTAGTCCCTCCTTAGAACCGCCCTCTCTTCATTTGTATCTTCCCATGGCTACTAGCCCCTTTACTTTGGTTTTTACGTGGGATCTGTTATTTAGTCTATAAGCACTATTACTTTATTGAGTTTCTCTTACTGCAGGCCGGACATGCGCTGATTCAGGCATTATCTCGGGTCTGTTTCAACTTTCAACCTCCCCTAGTAAAGTGGATTTAGAAATGATTAGCCAATTCATGTGAATTCCAGGTAGCACATAATCCTGTGCTAATGGGCTGAAGCTGGTAACAGCACATCTGTGTTACATGTCATCTGCACTTAAGCCATCTGTCGGGGTTGTTTTCAAAAGCCTTTTTTATTAACAACAATAACACCATCACCAATACCACCACCACCAATACCACAACCACCAATACCACCACCAATACCACCATCTCCAATCCAATACCACAACCAATACCACTGCCAATACCACCACCACCACCAATACCACCACCACCAATACCACCACTACCAATACCACCACCACTACCACCACCAATACCACCACCACCACCAATACCACCACCACCAATACCACCACCACCAATATCACACCACCAATACCACACCACCATTATCAATACCACCACTAATAACCCCACCACGAATACCAACACCACCACCAATACCGCACCAATACTACCACCAATACCACCACCACCGGTGCCACCACCAATGCCACCCCCAATACCAGTACCACCACCACAAATACCAATACCACCACCAATATCGCCAATACCACCAACACCACCACCAATACCACCACCACCACCATCACCAATACCACTACCACCAATACCACCACCAAATACCACCACCAATATCACTACCACCACCAATACCATAACCACCAATACAAACACCACTACCAATACTACCACATCCACAAATACCATCACCAATACCACAACCAATACCATCACCATATGACCAATATCATAACCAATACCACCACCAATACCATTACCACCACCACCAATACAAATACCACCAATATCAATACCACCACCAATAACCCCACCACGAATACCAACACAACCACCAATACCGCACCAATACTACCACCAATACCACCACCACCAGTGGCACACCCAATACCAGTACCACCACCACAAATACCAATACCACCACCAATACCACCAACACCACCACCAATACGACCACCAAATACCACCACCAAATATCACCACCACCACTACCACCACCAATACAAACACCACTACCAATACTACCACATCCACAAATACCATCACCAATACCACCACCAATACCATCACCATATGACCAATATCATCACCAATACCACCACCACCACCAATACCATCACCACCAATACCATCACCACCAATACCACCACCACCAATACAAATACCACCACCACCACTACCAATACCACCAATACCACCACCACCAATACCCCCACCACCAATACCCCTACTAATACCACCACCAATACCACCTTCTATACCACCACCACCAATACCAACACCAATAGCACTAACCAATACCACAAACACAAATACCTATAGCACCACCAATGGCACTACCAATATCACCACCACTACCAATACCACCACCACAATACCACCACCACCAATACCACCATCAGTACTAATACCACCACCACCAATACCACCATAATACCACCACCAATACTGCCAATACCACCACCACCAATACTAGTACCACCAATACCACCACCACCAATACTAGTACCACCAATACCACCACCACCAATACCACCAATGCCACCACCAATACCACCACCAATACCATCACCACCAATACAAATACCACCACCACTACCAATACCACCACCAATACCACCACCACCAATACTAGTACCACCAATACCACCACCAATACCACCACCAATGCCACCACCAATACCACCACCACCAATACCACCACCACCAATACTAGTACCACCAATACCACCACCACCAATACCACCAATGCCACCACCAATACCACCACCAATACCACCACCACCACTACCAATAAATACCAATACCACCACCACCACCACGAATACCACCACCACCAATACCACCATCACCAATACCACCACCTCAGTGCCTCTTTCTCACTAGTAATAGCAGGGGCACTGTACGAGGCCGGAGCTGCAGCTGAGACCATCCCTCCCTCCCTCCATGCCTGTCATAAAGCACAGCCCCCCTGCACAAGGAGGTGAAGACAGGGTCCTACTACAGCTGGAGTGTTTTTTATTAGGCCAGAGATAGCAATGACATCACACAATCCCACACTGCACACTCAAATCATGGAGAGGGCAGGAAATATCTCGCCATTACGCTCTTCCTCCTGAGCCGCGACAGTGTAATCACAGAGCAAAAGGTGTTGGAGCACTTTGTTAGTGTTTATAGCTCGGATCATATGTAACTCTCACTTCACACTTTGTGTCTGTGTTATTTACAACACTTACACATCTTCTTCACTGTACTATTTATCACTACTTGAAGACGTCGCAGGCCAGTCTCTTCCTCTGATATTTACAATCTAACAAGCAGTCGAGAAGGCTCTTTATTGCAATGCAATAGGTTTGCATTTGCCAAAGTTTAAGCTATTAGTATTGTAAATGACAATCACTTTTATTTATGTTTTAAAAACCAAAACATAAATAAAAGGCATTGTCATTTACAATGCCAATAGCTCAAACTCGCTTGATTGTGAGACCTATTGCCTTGCAAATGCTTGTTATGTACTATCATCAGTTTGCTACATCGTGTCTTTCTAGAGGGAGTGGTGAAACACTGAGTGTTGCCCAACTTTACCAAATCAAACAGTACTAAAACAAAATTCTCACCATTAAACATCCAGAGGACGTTTGAAGTTCCAATTTCTGACTTAGGCAGTTGGTCTTTTCCCTATCTTTGCCATCCCTATTTAAGTCACATTGGATCCCAGTCATATTATTTCATGTTTTCCATTTTCTAACATCAATAGTGTTGTCAATTGTTTCTTTCTGTCTTGATTATGGTGGGAGCCTTTACTTTCCTTTGTGAAACAAGTCAGTTGCAGGATGTCGAAGAACCCAAATTACTGCTCCAAGATTCCTTTTCCAGCTGAGTAAATATGACCCTGTTTTATCAGCCTTCCTTTATTTTACTGGGTGCTTGTGGCCAACTGCATCAAGTTCCGGGCTCAGTGCCTGAGGCAGTTTTCAGAGCTGAAATCTCTCTCTCTCTGCTCTCAGTTATGTTATGTTTTGTTATAAGGGTACTTGTAGAGCACACAGCTACTCAGAAAGAGTGTCCCAGCGCTGAGAGAGCCTCGTGGCTAGTCTGTCCCCCTCTTTGTGTGAACAAAGAGGGGGAGTCTAGAGTTGCTGATGAAACAGCCAAGTTTTCAGCTGCTTCCTAAAAGTCAGTAGATCAGGTACCTGTCTGAGTGGCAGCGGTAGGAGGTTCCAGACACGGGCAGCCTCCACTTGAAAAGAGCGGCCGCCCGTCCGAGTATGAAGAAATGTAGGAACAGCCACCTGCTGTTGAGAGGATGATCTCGGGGTTCTGCCAGGGACATAGTGTAGAACTCTGTTTCTGATATAGTGAGCTCTCGTCCTGTGTCACTATTTTCCAGGTGGGTATTGTGAGGGGCATGACCCTGCAAATAGGGACCAATCACCTGGTTGGATGATGAGTTTATTTACAGGAAAGGAACACTAACAGTGCCTAATGTGTTTAGGCATTGGGTACCAGCACTTACCAGTACAAGCCTCTAGACAGTTAATGCACTATCTGTTGCAAGGCATATTGTGGCTAACCAAGCACTTGAAGGGTTTCTGATCCCGCCCATTGCTTACCACTGATGGATTTCCTTGTCACTCTCTTTTACATGCTTTTTATTAGTGCCCCAGCTTGGCAATCTGTGTTGTCTGTGCAGTGAGGCACTGACTGGTATGGAAGCTTCCATTGCTTGCTTTTTAAGCAATACTTTTTTTCTTTTCTGTGAAGTACTCCAAGAGAGTGCACAAACTCTCATCACCTGAGTTCTTCTCCTTGTTGCTTCCCCACACCCTCTGTGTCGGTTTCTTGGATCAGTAACTAAAAAAATAAGTAAAAGAAGGCAACTGTGTCAAGTTGAGGTTTATTTAACATGGAGAACTCCAACGAAGATCCACATAACGTGATGTGATAAGAATAATAATACCATGTAAAGTCACAATAAAAAATATGAGTTCCCCAACCCATTACATAAAAAATGTATTCGGCTCAACAAACCGACTTCCAACAATGCATTTTTTTCTGACCTTTATAACATGACAGCGTGCATAGTGTCACAAAAGATATACAGAAAATTGCAAACAAAATCTTATAACTGCAATCATAAATATCGATGACTAAACAAGCAATATTATAGGTGCAAGATGCAATATTTATTCACGTGGCCTAGTTTATAACATCAGTTCTACTCCAGAAAGAGTCACTATTACAATTGTTGGGGACACGTGCAGTTGGCAATTAAAAATGCAAATGTACCACTCAGAAATATCAATTAATGAACATGTTCCTTCAAAGTGAGATACACCGGGTTTAAAATCTCTGTTCTGTTGCAGGCACATATACTATTAAATCCTTAGAAAAACGTGTAATAGCAATTAAAGTACCAACGTCCTTCAACAAAATGCAGATTATTAAACATGTACATCTTGCATTGATTTTCCTTCTCTTTCTGCACTTTCTGTCCTTCCTTCCTTTTGCCTTCTTTTTCCATGTCTTTACTCCTCATCCCCTTATCGCATTACTACTCAACTTATTTTGAATTAGCAGTATTTTTACTTCATAAAATGTATTGCTTCTAGATAAGTGCTTTATGACTAAAGTGCATTAGCATAGAAAATCTGTGCAATGGATGCAGAGCTAAGATACCACCAGCTAGCCATAGAGTGGCTGTGCCTTAGACATCCCTATTCCCCATCATTAAATGTTTTGTGGGTGGGTTGGGTATTGTTGGAGTGGGGGCCTGGGGTCCCCCTATTGGGGGCACGGAGCACCCTGCACCGCAACAGATGCTCCTAGTTTTCGGCAGTGGCAGGTGGGGGGAGGAGGGCATCTTGGGGAATTTAGTTGGAATGTTATTATACATGCAGACTTTATATCTAGATTCAGACATCCCTACAGCGCCTTCAGAGATGCGGGATGACGGCACAGACGGATAACCCCCCTTTCGGGGACCTTACGGTGATTTCATGGAATGTCAAGAGTCTTGTTAATAAGATTAAACAGGTTGCAGTCTTACACCAGGCCAAACGATTTGGGGCCAACATCCTACAACTGCAGGAGACTCATCTCCTGGGTATGAAAACCTCCTGTCTGGCCAGATTTGGGTTCCACCAGGTATACCACGCCGGCTTCGTCAGAGGGTCACGCGGCACGGCCATCCTCATACATCGCAGAGTCCCCTTCCAACACACACGCACCTGGGTGGATGCAGGGGGCAGGTTTGTGGTAGTTACAGGCACACACTACGGTGAGCACATCACCTTAGGAAGTTTTTATGCCCCTCTGTTGGGGGCAACCTTTGTCGACAGAGTTTCCAGACTTTGGAGGAAGCTGCCAGAGGGCTTCACCCTCCTGGGAGGAGACTGGAACGATACCATGGGTCCCGCGGACAGGCAGCGTAGCACGGTCCGCCCCATGCCAGGGGGGTCCTACTAAACTGAACACACTGGCATCCACCCTTGGCTGGGCGGATATCTGGCGGGAGTACCACCCCATAGAGCTCGGGTACACATTCCTATCAGCAGTGCATGGTTCCCAGTCCCCCCTCGACCATTTCTTTACGCCTCATATATTCCTACATAGGGTCTCACAAGTCACACATCTTTCCAGAGGCTCTCTGACCATTCTCCGATCTCTCTTAAATTACATACCTGCTCTCGTAAATCCCCCTTTAGGTGGTGGATGCCCCCTTGCCACCTCCGAAATCCAGACTATCAAGACATGCTTCACACGGCAATAGAAGAATATCTAGACACAAATGCTGCCTCTGCTCCGTCCCAGTGCATCCTCTGGGAGGCCCTGACACCCACTCTCCTTGGCGTTGAAATTAGCTATCGTACCAAAGAGAGACGCGCGCAGCGACAACAGTTGGCAGATCTTGAAGCGCGTCAGGCGTCTTTGACGACACAACTCAACCTGGCCCCCAGCCCATCTCTCCGGCGCAATTTGCTACAAACGCAACAGGAAATACAACAATATCTAATGGGGGAGGCCAAAGAGATCTGGGAAGCATCACAGCACCGGATATATCAGTGGGGCAATAATTTGAGTAAAATACTCCACAGGCTATGCCAAGCCGACAAATCCCCCGCTATAGTGCCTACCTTACGGGATGCCGACAGGGGCCTATGCTCCTTGCCGGACCAGGTGGCCCGGGAATCCACCCAGCATTTTTCCTCCCTATACGAGCACTGTGAACAGCTGTCAGAGGGCCAAATAGCGGAATTTCTTAGAGATATACCACCACGTAGACTCGCAGACCACGTGCGAGACCAACTTGAGGCTCCTATTACGTTAGACGAGCTGACCCCGGCACTGCATGCGGGCCCCCGGACTCAATGAGTTCCCTGTGGAGTTCTTACGGCCGAATATGTATATATTAGGTCCCCACCTACTTGCTGCCATACACGATGCACATGAACAGGGTATTTTACCCCAGGACTGGAGACATGCAGAGATAGTTTTATTCCTTAAACCAGGGCGCCCTCTGGAAGACCCATCATCGTACCGCCCCATTTCCCTCATTACCTTCGAGCCTAAATTATTAGGGAAGGTTCTAGCGGATCACCTCCGGTCGTGTGTGACGGATTTAATTCACCTAGATCAGTTGGGCTTCATGCCCCATAGGGCTACCCATTACAACATACGGAGAGTACATAATGCCATGGCAATGGCCCCTACTTTGGGGCGCCCAACAGCCCTATTATTAGTGGACATAGATAAAGCTTTTGATTCGCTCAGCTGGGTCTATCTGTTCCAATTACTGGAGGTGGTAAACTTCGCCCTCCGCTTTATAGCATACGTCCTGCTACTCTACACTAATCTAATAGCCTCTGTTCGCATAGCTGAGCATCACTCAGATCCCTTCCACATTAACAGAGGCACAAGGCAGGGCTGCCCTCTATCCCCACTGCTGTTTGCCCTAGCGCTGGAACCCTTAGCGGCCTGAGTTCATGGCGATCCGGTGCTCCGAGGGTTTGAATGGTCCTAATCGCACTCAAACTGCATCGCACTGTATGTGGACGACGTCCTCTTTTTTATGACTGACCAGTGGTTTTCGTGACCGCGCATCCTACAAATCCTTAGAGTGTTTGGGAAAACTACTGCTCTACACACTAACCCCGCTAAATCCATACTCTTTCCAGTATGCGGCAACCAGGAACGGGGCACTTGGGGGACACAGCTGTCACACGCGACAGAGGGTGTCAAATATTTGGGAATCTTCATATCGCCATGCCCTAGGGTTCATGGGCCAACAATATTAGTTCGCTGCTAGCAAGTCTCACTAATGAAACAACAATATGGTCCTCCCTCCCACTATCAGTATATGGCCGGTCAGCCATCTTCAAGATGGTCTCGTTACCCAGAATTCTCTATAGATTGCAAAACTTCCCTTACAGGATTCCACGATCCTGGTTTGCACAAGTGAATGCTATACTTCATACATTTCTCTGGAACGGGGGTGCAATCAGAGTTGCGGTACACACCTGCACACAGTCCACATTCTGTGGGGGAATTGCAGCGGCAGACGTCTATGCCTATTACGTAGCCTCTCACCAATTAACGAATGGTGGTATAACTCTCTAACTGACCCAACTATCCTGCTCGAGCATGTTGCAATGGAAAAGACCCCTCTTCTCCAGCTCCTCTATAGCTCTAACACCCTGGAGTCGTTGCCTTCAGCAGGTAAAGTGGTGCTCCAGCTTCGGCGGACTACAGTCCGACAGATGGGATGGTGCAGGACACTAACTCAAACGACCCCCCTGTGGTATGGTACATATCTCCATCCTGTGGCGGCCTTACAGTGTTTCCGTTGGTGGGACCTGGTGGGGATCTCGACCCTCGGAGATGTAATGCGGGGTACCACATTGAAATCATTCCAGCAACTTCAAGTAGACTTTCAATTACATAAGACCCAGTTCTATAAATACCTTCAATTCCGGCATGATTTGACCCCCCTGATCAGGCCATAGAATCCCTACCGGAATTCCTTCATCTTGAAGGACGCCTCTTAATGGGGGACCTGGGCCTACATAAAATCAGACAAACCTATCACACATTGACAACTCAAACCCAGACCACCCTAGACAAGACCAGAAACGCGCGGCAGAAGGACATTCCCGACCTGACGGACGATGACTGGGCAGAGGCCATTGCCAGCCCTCAGGGTGCGGCAGTTTCTACACGGTATCGTCTTACACAATTCAAATATTTACACCGGGCATATTACACACGAACCAGACTCTGGGCAATGGGCGCTATCCAATCCCCTACATGCTTGAGATGTGAAAGGGAAGATGGGACGTCTATCCATACAGTCTGGGGTTGTTCCCTGTTGCAACCCTTCTGGCGCAGGGTATCCTCTTGCCTCAGTAATGTATTATCATGGGAACTCCCACACGATCCACAACTCTTTCTTTTGCATAGTATAGATGGGATAGGGGGCAATAAATATAAGCAGCATTTACTCTTTTTAGCCCTCACTATCGCCAAACGCGATAATGCACAGTTATGGAACGTCCCTCCCACCCTGCTCCCCCCCCAACTTTGGGCAAGTGGAAGGCAGAGCTGGATAGATGTATGGGTGCGGAAATGACAGTATTTTTGGCACGTGGCTGCCCCAAAAAACACCAAAAATCTGGGCCCGTTGGGAAACGCATCGTGGGATTGAGCTCCCCCCTCAACAATCAACGGACCCCTAAATGAAGTCACTATGGAGGTGCATTTCTCTGGACCTGTTTATTTCCATATTATGCTTGTCTGTCAATCTGCAATCATATCCTGGGTTTGTTTACTTGCGTCTGGAACATTCTGCATATTGTTTTTGTTGGGCTTCCCTGCATGTTTGCAGGTACTGCAAATATTTTGAAACAATGGTATTCCTGTCTACTTATGCTTTCTTACAGGTACCTGTAGGGCTCCTGCCCAAATTTCACCGGAATAACCAAATAAAATCTCTTTTAAAAAAAAAAAGATACCGCCAGCTAAAAGCCTAATTTGCCATATTGATGATGGGAACCATTTAGCACTTTAATCCAGATCGCAATCATCTTTGAGATATTAACAGATAGTATTAAATCTTTTAAGCCCCCCCACGTTCTTTGCATATGCGTCTCCAAATTTCATTTTCACCTTCCAGCCCTGGACTGTCCAGTACTGGAGGATAAAAGAATGTGCAATCGTCATAGCTATTGAAATGATATAATGTTGACCTTTGGATAATTGACGGCTCCTTTTTGAGACGCAAAATAATGTAAGGGTGGCCTCTCAGACTATTGTTGTGGAAATAGCCTGACTGATTGCTTCAAACAACTTCTGCCAAAAATCAACAAGATGAGGACAAGAAAAAAATGTGTGAAGCCAACGAAAACAATCATTTGAGACCACTGGATACATTTTAGCAACATTTCCGGGATATAATATGTCATCCATCTAGAAAGGAATGAATTTCGTTTGAAATTTGTTGCCCGGAGAGATTTATGTCCAATCTCAGCAATAGCATTCCAGTCTCTCTCTGATAGGTAGCATTGTGTTCTCTCTCCTACCCTGGGAAGAAAACTAGTTAAATCAAACAGTGTAGAGAGATCTAGGAGCAGTCTAAACCTATTCCCTATTCCGAGCAACTTGCTCTTCACCAGAGCTCTGCTGATTGTATGGAGGTCATAGCTTGTTTAGTAATCAATATTATGGAGTAACATGTTTACACCCGAATTGCTATTTGCACATGTTAAGAATCAAGGTTCATGGATTAGAACAGGTGTTTTTAACCTGGTTTTACCGTAAATATCGAATTTTGTGTAAACATGTTTATTGATATTTCTAAGTGTTACGTTTGTTTCCTTAATTGCCAACTACACATGTTTTTCCAAAGATTGTGATAGAGATTGTTTGTGGAGTTGAACAGATGTTATAAACTAGGCCATGCTGATAATACTGCACTCTGCACTTTAAATATTGACTCCACCTTGTACTGTCCTAATCCAAAAATGAGAACTCTTATATACATCATGGCGAATTGACTTGGACTGGATTGAAATTCATTGGAAACGGTTCTCCTTTCTCTCTGTCTGCTCAATAATTTTTTTTTTTATTAAAGTGCAGTCATAAAAAGTGATATCATGCATAATTCAATTGTTGCATACTAGAATTTTGTAGATACAACCTTAGAGAAGAAGCATCGTGCATAATGCATCATAAAGTATGCAAATATCAGCGAATATTTAAAAACCACATGAACAAATAAGTTGTCTGCTATATTTTTTTTGTAACATATTTTTATTGACATTTTCAGGTTTATTATGTTGTACAGCATACAGATCTTTCAATCAATGAAGTTGTCTGCTATATAACACTAACCTTGAGCAATGTGTCGAGCAACATAGAAGGTGTAAAAATGCCTCTCGATGCAACAACATGCATCCATGCAGATTCAAGAAACATACACTTAATTAAGGGCGACATACCTTATATAAAAATACCAGAGATACCCCAAAACCCTAATAAGTGTCCAGGGGTGTGGAATTTAATAAAATATCTACTTGTCCATGGGGCAGGTTGCTTCATAAATCTACTTGTCCTGAAACAAAATCCACTTGTCCCTTTTGTGCCAAGTAATGTGGCGACAAATTACGGCAGCAATCTCATTAAGCAAGAGTTCTGATAAAGCCTCTCTAATTAGGCCAGGGCTTGTACCATAGTAGGGTTTGAATACTAGAAATTCCCTTATGTTGCTGCATTTCTGCAGGTCTCCATACTGGAGCTGAAGGTAGTGGTAAGCAATTGTTCAAGGGTTGGAAGGCATTTTGAGTCTGTGCAAACCTACTAATTTGCATGTTTTAAGGGTTTTCACCAATTCTTTTTTAATCTTTTCCCATACTGAAAAAGGTTGGAAATGTACTCCTGGCAGTGGCAGACGTTAAACTTCTTCAGGGTTGGGAAAAAAGTGGTTGGAGGAAAAGTGAACTTGAATCATTCAGATTTTCACATGAGCAAATCTACACAAGCACATTTGCTCATGCTAAAATGCAGTTCACAAATATTACAGTACTATTTCTTGGCCTACTTCTGTAAATTCTTGTGAATTCACGGAGACTGTATATATGCACTTAATGCATGGATATATACCATGGATGCACTTTGAGACTTTCTTTAATAATTGGGCCTCCAATTAGGCCTGGGGTTAACCATGACCTTTTGTGTTTAGTAAAATTATGTCTCTCTCTCTCTCCTTCTCTCGGTCTATCATCTGGCTTCACTGTGAGTGACAGTATTCTGCTCTATTACAAGCAGCATATTGGCACGCAAAGTAGTTTTGTTCAGAGCCTGGAAGTGCTGTGGCAATGTGTGCTTTTTGAGACCAAAAACAGTTTTTTGCTTTTGCCAATGCTTGTTAGAATGGCGAGAGCCCTGCAGCTCCCACACAGATATTGTTTTATAAAAAACAATGCCTAAACAAGTCACGCATTGACAAAACCAAAAGCCTGACCACCAATTTCAGACCTACTGGCTTTGCCAATGCTTGTTTATTTTTGTTTCCCACAATCATATTTTAACTGGTTACACTGATTTTCCATTATGAATATTTTTGGGAAATACAAGCATACATCAACATGTGACTAAATGATGCTGCAAAGATATGGTACCTAAAATCTTACAGTAGTTTAGCAATATATTTTTTTCCTGCTTGCATTTTTTTGTGAACATTTTATTTTGAAAGCAAAGAATCATCACGGTTGCTTTCAAGCTTCTGCAAATATTTGCATATAATCAGAGAGCATTCTGGGAGCATTATACATAGCCTCATATTACTAAACTTTGAAAACGTGTGTGCACGTTTATACTGGAACCACCTTCAGTAGTGCAGGCAGAGCTGACATTTAATTTTAGTGCTCACCCTAATAATAAAGGCTTTGCATTAATGAACCATAACTACAAGTTTGAACAGTGTTCACACATGGACACACATATTACCTTAACTTTAGACAATGCTCTTCCTTGATCCATAATGTGGTATTGTAAACTGGCAGCTAAAGGGTTTGTGCTGTAGGGGGTTGGGCCTACTTGTCCCAAGGACAAAATAGACATTAAAACTTGTTGCCCTTGACCCCAAACAATATGTCCCGGGCGTCGGGCTATAGAAATTCCACATCCCTGACAGTGTTTAAAAAGGATCTAAAAAATTGATATATCTTTGTACCGGACATTTCATTCAGTGGAAACATTTCATAACTCCGAGCCTCCATAGCAGACTGCATGTCATCTTTGACAAACAAGGGCCTACAGATATGACGATGAACTTTCTGTAACTCTGGACAAATGAAAAGTACATTATTGAGATATTGGATATGTAACTGGCACAACTCACAACTTCTATCCTTTTTGGGGGAGTTTATCCCAGACAACAGTGATGACATGTAAGGGGAGCAGACCAATTCTCAGTAAAAGGATCAATCTTCTGATCCAATGGGACAAGCTCCATATTAAATAAGGCTTAGGTGTATTCCCCAGATTATTCTCTTAAACTTCGAGATTGCTTGAATTTGACTGGCATAAGACAATGTCTCTAGCTAGGCTTATTTTAAACAAAGAGTCCTTAATAATACACTTCAGAGCATACTTGGGAATAGGAAAAACTACAGTCAAGCCAAAAAATTTCTTTGGACCACTCAAAGGACCTAAAAACACACACTCCTTTCTATCTGAAAGGAAAAAAATTTAAGCTTCAAGGCTGCCGGTAGTGTTCCCTCTTCTCTGCAGAGGCGCAAGCTCCCCACCTCAAAACAACCGCCACGGAAAAGGAGTAGGAAGACAATAAACCAAACTCAAAACGCAGAGCGTTAGGTGCTTCAAGTGTGTTCAAATTACACATCTGGTGAAAGATCTGACCTTCAGTCCCCTCAAAAGATGGGCAGAGACTCTTATCCAGCACTTCATACGTATAAGACAAGGATAGGGGATGTTTACCCTATAAATTGACAGGAAATGCCCAAAATGACGTCTCCCACACATTTTGCATAATCTGTTCAAAGCATTTGCCTGAGAAAGAGCCCTAGTTGAACAAAGCTTCAGTTGATCAACATCCCGCACATTCTTAGAAAAAACCTTACCAAGATAAAGATACAAATTCATTATTTCTATTTGTCCATACCAAAGTACCAATCAAACTTCCACTCCAGTCTTAACCCATTCTTTAAAAAAATCAAGATTTTACTCTTAGAAATGTTATCTTCAGAAAAGTGAGCTTCTGCATACTTCGACAACACTACAAGAAGATACTGCAAGCCAATAGGAGTTAAATCCATTATGGCTACATCGTCAGTACACCATAAGGAGCTAATGGACATTGCGCCAATTCTTGAAGGACCAAACTTCACTTTATTAAAGTGCCTGGAAGGTCATTGATGTACAGTGAGAATAGCAGAGAAAACCAACAAGCATCCCTGCTTAAGATCATTTTGTGTTTTGACCCTTCTCGATAGGCCCTGCATCCCACCCATCAAAATTTGGCCCCCGGTGTCCCAGTGCAATTTCATAATAAGACCCAAAAGATGGTGCAGTACACCCAGACAATTAAGCTTCCTCCACAGTGTCTGATGATCACCTCTGTTGAATGCTGTGGAGAAATTGGTAAATGGCGTGTACACAAGCATACCCTGAGAGAGAGAATATTGTTCTACTATTGCTTGAAGGACTGCTATAGTGTCAAGTGTGCTATGATTCCTCGTAAACCATGTCATATGTCATTCGAACTGTCATTAAAGATTTGCAGGTCTTTGTCGGGATTTATGCCTGTGGCGCTTTCTGTTCAGACCGTACGAAATGCTTTTTGACATCAAGATATATGTTCCAGACCTTGCTGGTCTAGACGTTGTGGCGGCTGCTGCAACCTTTGACATAGATAACCACTGTGCTGTCTTACAGGATCTATAAAGAGGTTGTAATGCTCTGGCTAACAATCATTTACCTTAGACTCTCCCATTGGATGCATAAGTTCAGATTCCTGTTTCTGGCTGGCTGCCTAAAGTTGGTTATCTGGTTCTTGAAAAGGTGGTGATCAAGAAAAAATGTGGTCCCTCCTGTTCCAGTGCTTGGTCTTCAGGGTATCCGAACTGTGATTTTACCTCCACTTCCCGGATACAAGGAAAATCGCTTTGTTTCCATTGAACATGTTAAGTTATACCATATGGCCAATCCTAAATAGAATGCCTAGAGGTGTCCCAACACAGAATGTTGCTTTACAGCCAGTGTGCACCATCAGTGCTGATTCTCCCCAGCTGCACGATAGGGATATTAAGTCTTCAGTTAACCTGGTACCTGTTACACCTTCTTCAAACTCCATAATGGAAATTGTTTATTCTGATCCTCCAGTTGAGGTCCCTTCTGCGGTACAAGAACCAAGTATCAATCCAGAATCGGAACCTCCTCTATTCCAGCTGAGTTCCTCCGGTTGCTATATTGATCAAGATAATTTTTCTTTGGACAGTTCTTCATTGTCTTCTGTTTTGCATCCATCATCAGCGTGTTTTTGTGTCTTCAGCTCCTGGTTAAAATGCACTTATCTGGTTCTACCGTGTATATATACCTGGATTGTGTTTTTTAATGGCATTTTTGTTCATGTGGATTGGATTCAGGACTGTTTTGTTCATTTTGATCAACGGCCATTACCTCCCAGAACGTTCTGCTGCAAAACCGATCGACGGGGTGTTGGCCCCACATTCTTTCTCGAATAAAATGAGGAGACAAGTCCCTTAATAAACATTTCAGCTGTCCCAGTCACTGATGGAATTGTACGAGATAAAGTACCATTCGATAATTGGTCCTACGGAGACCCTGCAGATACCAAATGTGTTCCGAGTTTCCATGGGTGATATAATAGTGCCTGGGTTGCATTCGGATGATTGGAATGTTGATACTGTGAATTCGTTGTTTTCTTAGCTGCAATATTATACTGTCTTTGAGTCTGAGGATTTATATTGAAATTCCGCTAGCTATGCCGAATTGTTCTGTTATCAACATTATGGACATCATTTTTTGCATAGAAGAAATGGACAGCGCCCCCAATAATTATACTCAATGGGAGCATTGCCCTACTCCACCTCAGGGTAGCTCAAAAACACAAAAGAGGAGGTACACATATTTCACTGGTTGTAATGCTTTAGACACAAAATCATCCTATTTTAAATTGGTTCCTACTGCTTCAAAAAGAAATATGCTTACTGAAACTAAGCTAATCTATAGAACATCATTCATTGAGGAACTAGCCTCAGTGAATGATGGGAGGAGAGGAAAGGCTATGATTATTGGAAGGACAATATTGACTTGAAATCAATTTGGGGCACTAAGTCCTGCCTAGTCAGAGGTCCCGAATCTCTAGTTCGTGCATGTATCATACCTACACAAATAATTTTTCCAAATTACACAATCCAACAGACTACTTGTCTGGGATTAGCAAAAATAAAATAATTGAATACTCAAATTATTCAATCCCTTGCCCCTTTTGATGATTGGCAATCTTATACAAATTATACTGAAGACCCACTAAATAGGAAAACAGTACATTTTATTCCTCATTTATGGCTCTGGGTGGGTGGTTAGAAGGACTGTTAGACACTAATGTTTGTCATGCTCGTTTTTCAAACTCCACATCTGGGTTCAAATCAAATAGACCTGATCCCTGATATTCACAATCCACCCACCCTAACACTTTTACTACTTACTCCGTGGGTAAATTATGCCAACAATGCTAGAACATCCCACATTGTCAACATTTTTCTCTCCTATCTGAAGACATGAATCTGTCTGACTTCTTTTTGGGTCCAAAATCCCCCCCGTGCTAAACAATTTGTTTATGCTGCTTATAATTATTTGTGGACATTGTCGCAAATGGAAGCTGCAGTACATTTACGCCAAATTGATCAATATAATTTGGATAATGTTCCTGCTGTAGTAGATAACAGTATTACTACTTTGTCATCTAGTATTTATAGTTTAGATAATATTGTATCATCTTTCATTGATATTGTGCAAAGTGATGTGTCTACATTGTATCATGGTCAGACTCAACTCAGATCAATTGAGTTATTTAGTTGGACACTCCAAACACTTAAAAACTGATGTGTTCCTTGGCATTACCTCAATAGTAATGCTTTGTTCTTACCCTTTAACCTCTTCGGTCCCCGTGACGAGCTGGACTCGTCATGGGCCGCGGTGGCGCTGTGCCCATGACGAGTCCAGCTCGTCACAAACCCCGCCCGCTAATGTAACGGCCGGCACAGGGCGGGGAAAGGGGCGGGCACCGAAGGGGCTAATGTAACAAATAAACAGCAATCAATGGCTAATGAGGATGCTAGTTACACATAGAGAAACTTGAACAACTTCCCTTTATTTTTGCGGAAACACCTTCAGCAGTCTGGTTAATACATGGGGTTATTTTGTTGCCCATCTCAACATTTCAGTTTACTGCCTGCATGAAACATTTCCCAACAGGTAAATACAAACCCTTTGGGAGCAACTACATACATGAGTTATGGCCCCTGCCCTTTATGTATCCTTGTCAGCGGGCCAAGAGAGAGGTTTTCCTTACAGGGAAGGAATGCAACTCCATTGCCGGCCATTCCCTTATTTGTCAGCATGCACAAATTTGTGGCGCCTGTAATGTGGCTGCCCCTAATTTGGCTTGTTATTTAAAATTGTTCGTGCAACTATTCCCACTATCACATTGCTTTCAAATGGAAGCTATCTTATCCTAAATAATCAGGAGTGTTGCGATCTGCATGCAGGAATACTGTATGTAGTTTCTGTTTCCCAGTTAGTCACTTGCTGCAACAATGTCCTGTTTCCCCTTCCACACTGGAGTGTAGGTAGTTCATTATGACATTCCATTCTGACTTTGATAACAGATTTCTGTAAGCTAAGCAGACTCAGAGCGTTTTTGTGTCAACAAGAATTGTCTTTCTCTTCACCTCTGAGACCTTCAAATTGCAGGTGGCGAGAACTTCCTGTTAAACACAGTCATTGTTTAAACACAAATCTCTCTCTACATTTTGATGAACTGATTAATCAAATATTTAATGTTTCTGATACCGCGATCCTGCCACCCTTTTTTTAACTTGTGGTCTTGTGATATCTTTTCACACTCTTTTTTGAGTAATACCAGCTTGAATACATTCTATTTTTTCCAGCATGCTCGGTGTGTTTTTGGGCGTCGTAGTGCTGTTTCTGCTATTCCGTAATGGATGCTTCCTTTGTGGTCCTTCCCAGGCAGACCTCGCTGCAGATGTACCGTGAGCGCATGCTACAGCTCTCTTGTGTAGTATCCCTGGACGCCCTTGATGCCGAGTTCTGTTTAACCTTCCGCTATGCTTACTTCTATGTGCAACCTGTGTTTCTTTGCATCTTTAGCCCCTTTCAATAGGCTCTGGACATCTTCCTGGCTACGCCACCACAAGCTGCCTTGGATTTCGAACTGCTGATGAGTCCCTTACTGACCCATTAACAGGAATGTTCCTTGTGCATGCGACTCGTTCATATCCCAAGTTAAACAATTTGAAAAAAAATAACTATGTTGTTAAGCTCCCACTGGTGACTAACAATTGAACAATCAAAACATCATTTCATCCATTTATATTATGATAAATCAACAACAGGTAATCTCAGAATGGGTGTGAATTTTTCAAAGTATAAACTTATTTAATGTGAACAAACAAACAGGGTACAAATCATTGTAACAAAACACAATGACCGAGGTTGATAAATGTTATACAGAGATTGCAACCTCAGGGTCTTTAGTGTGAACATCTATTCCAAAATAATATCACAACGGAAAATGAATCTGATGAAAAGAGAAAACAATTTCTTGAAAAAATAAATCACTGGAGAACTAGATGAACTTATCAACGTTTTGGTCTTAATGGCGTACTTCAGAACGATGAGTGGAAAGTTTTGATTGACCTTTATCTCTGGTCAAAAAAGGGATTTATTGATCCAGGCTCATCTCAAGAATGATTAAAAACGTCCATGTCACAGACACCGGAATAACAGCTATTCAAAAGCTTGGTATGTGTCCAAACAAAATGTTACAATTTGGCCAGAGCAATCCAAAAGGATTTACTTGGAATAACGCTCACATCCGTCGAGTGAAAAAGTGGGACGAGGCTCCTTTAGCATAACGCAGTCAAATTGTTTAACTTAGTTTTTTTAATGAAATCCCTTGCAGGCACAGTTACCTACCAATAGATACATTTCCCAAGCCTCCAAGGGTCAATTGGGTTGCCCACTTTCTCCTACTCTATCGTTCATAACCCGGCATTCTGGCCATTGGCTAGAGATGTTCCCTGTGCAACGGCACAGCGTCTTCTGGATCTCAGTTTCATCGAAATCAACGTGTGTTGTCCCATGATGGTCTTATTGACAACTGGCACCGAAGAGCATGTTTGTTCCTTTGACTTGCTCAATTGGATAGCTGATATTTTTACCTCTGAAGGTTCAGATTTCTTATTGAAATCATTAGCTTTTCACTTAGCATCCCAGATTGTGGGCCCCGGCGACATGCTTTAATTAATTACAATGATGCAAAAAAAAAAAATATTTTTTATTTTTCCTCTATTCTACATTTTTATTGATATGGCCTCTGCCTATGAGACAATAACTGTTAGGCATATTCTTACTTATTGTGCAATGTATACTGCATACTAGAGCACAAACAGTTAAAATAAATATTTTAAGCTTTTCTCGTGTCTCTGACATATCTTATTGTGGACAAATACGAATGTGAGAGCGAAAGGGTGTCCCATCACCGTGATTCATGAGAGTCAGGAGTGTTGTGTTCTGAGGTGTCTAATCACTTGTTCCTCTGTGAGTGAGTAGGAGGGCAAGTGAAACACTGTAGCTAGTCGGTCCCGGACTCATGAGTACTAAGGTGGTAGGATGACTCCGTCCCTGCCTACTAAGGTTCTTTGTCGCAAGCATAGTTCCGCGACTCCACAGAATCCCTGCAACAACCCAGCTTGTTCCAGAGGAATATTATGATCATGGGTCCAATGTTACAAATGACAAAGTAAACTCCTGGCAAAAAGTTTGCCTGAAGCATCCAACATTGCTATCTGTCTAAAACTTGCCAATGAGATTTTAGAGCCTTTTTGTACAATGGTACAACTATGCTACCCTTCCAAGAAGAGTGGATTTTCTCAAAGAATAACAGTCATTGAATAGCTGGCCGAGAAAGGATCCCCATGCTGCAACCTCCTTTTTATTAACTGCAACAGGATCCTTATCAGGCCCAAAGTTCCAGATGATCTAGCATTATTTATAAACCCCCAAATTTCGTCTACTGAGGGAGCACCATATAAGGCACACACCTCTTCAGCCACACAAAGCACCACAGGGACATCTACCTCACTATTACTTGGCTGCAGCTTAGAGATGTATTCCGCCCAGACATTTTCTGGAATAGGAAATGCCTGTGCCTTCACCCTTATGTCATAATATTCAGCAATCAAACACCAGTACTTCCTAGTATCCCCAGAGCTTGAGGCCTCTCTTAAATCGAGTCATAGTACATCTTGTTCCCTCTTACACTCTTGGAGTTTACAATGACATCTTATCTGCGTAAGTCGGCCAGTTTCCAGTTGTCTAACCAAGGAGAATCACAAGTACTGTTAGTTTTCAGGAAATGTATTTCCTGATTTAATACCTTTAATGAAGAATTGCATCTTTTCAGCAACTGAGGACCTTTGGAGTTGGGGCTCAGTTCATGAAACTCATCCATACAGTACTCATAAGAGGAAGTAGGATCCTCCCATGCGGATCTCTTAGGGCCAGCACAAATTCCATTAATCTTACCACTTGACGCTGAAATATTTATGGCTGTCCAGAAGGTACAGCCATTCAACTTATTGAAGCCAAACTTACCCAAAAAGGCTTCCCTGGTGCTAATTCCTGAAGATCAAAGGCCATGGATGTACCAACTAAACCCCGTGATCACTAATATCAGTTGGGAATACAGTAATGTCTCTGAAGCCCCACACATTTCAAAAGAGACTATTGCATAATCAAGTAGACTGTACGGAAGTTAAATGAAAAGTATATGAGGCAACTTCGCCCTTGGTAGATCTTTTAATACATATAATCAAGTCACATTTTCCAAGAGTTTTGAGTAATAGAAACCCACGCTTGTCCATTCAGATTTTATCTGGGAGCAAAATCTCCGGAATAGACCAAACGTTTTCTTTTTCAACATTAGCAAAAGTAGAGAGGCAGAATTAGACACCTTTGCATTTAAGTCACCCATGATAATTACCAGAAGATAATCTTCGATTATAGTAATATCATGAACAAAGGAAAATAGTGAACTCACCAGAAAATCGAATGGTTTTCTGGGTAGAATATACACATTCGCTAATAGGAAAAAAGATGGACATGCACTCACTTCTTGAAAAACGAATTTCAAGCAAAGACATAAATTCGATGGATGTGTGTAAACTACATGGTTCAAGTTGACCATATTCTTAAGTAGAATTGCCACCACCCCCACTAGCATGACTCCTTTCAGAATGTCTTGCATTACAAGAGAATACAAAATAACCACTACTAGTAAACTCTATACATGGCCAGGTTTCTTGTAAGTATATAATTAAAAGATTAAGAAACTTTAGAAAGTTATATTTTGTGTTATGTCGCAACCTGGCCATATTCCATGACAGTAGTAGCCCACCGAGCTACCCATAGGGCTCATTATTCATGGATGAAGGACAGGCGTTATTTAAAACACCCGCCACCTGACTACACTGGAGATCCTCCTTAAACTACAGAACCCTGCAAAAAGTTAATTACTCGTCCCGTTGCCCCAATTAAATGGCTATATCTTTTAGGATTCCACTGTATACAGTCATATTCTGGACCAATGCATCAACCACCATTGACTTAGATAATTTTCGAATATTTGTTAGTTGAACCGGGGGTTCCAAATGCTCAACAACAGGGACAACGTCAATCTTTCTCTTTAGGAAGAAATCACAGTTTTGCACGACCAGATTTGCAATAGCCCCTTGAAACTCTGTTGTTCTAGGATTACTATTGCTGGCCAGAAGTTTCCTCACGTATGCATTGATTATACACCGATTAGTGGGTGCAGAATGCTCAAGCAGTACTGCCAATGAAAAGTGGTGCTTCAACTGCTCCCACTGCATCCATTGTAATGGATCTATGTCTCCTGGCTGAAAAGACTGAGCGTGGTACAGGGCAAGGTGCAGGAACTTCATAGCTGGGGAGAGAGAGAGACAAAGCAGGAGCACACTGGGCCAGACCAGGAACTGCACCCAGATCTAATAGGGCCGCTTCCGTGAGACCCAGGCTCACTTTTTTTTCCTAGATGGTCAGATAAAACCACTCCAGTCACCGCACAGTGACTTTAGCTCAGGTACAACACATCACAGTACCCTGTCTGCAATTGACAAAGAATCAAGTCAGGGCAAAAATCCAGAAGCTACATGGTCAGGGCAACAAGCCAACCCACCGACCCTCCCCTCCCCCACCTCACTGTCCCAGTAATCCAGGAGGTGCTGTTTTGTAGCGGAATAGCAGGAAGACGACCACAATCAGGTTCACCAAACTGAAAAAGCTCTTAGCAGACATACAAGCAGGCAGCCGTCAGCAGGCGAATAGGGAAGCTAGTGGGTGATAAAAGCTCTGAGCATGGGTGATAGGCAGAGGTTGTATGACAGAACTACGCATGCGATAACTTCGCATGCCTTAAAAAAAGGGTTCTTTACTGTGACCTCTTCTTTACCACGCATGCCTTTACTATTAATTTTTGTTATAAAGGCATGATTGGTAAAGGTAAATGAATTGCTAAAGGTTACACCTCAGTCACCTAAAAGCTGCCCCTACCCCTAAAAACGACCCCGACTGCAGCCCTAAAAACAATCCAGCCTCCCGCCCTGAGCCATAAAACCAGGCCCCAGTCCTAAAAGCTACCCCGACCCCACTTTGTGAGCCATAAAAACTACCCCGACACTGCATCCTGAGCCCTAAAATCCGGCCCCCAGCCAAGAAACTATTTATCAAGTCGCAGGAAGTGAGGAAGCAGAAAATCAGGGCAGGAAGTCTCCAACACCTCTCACCACCTCCCCTTTTCCTATGTCTAGAGCAGAGGTCTTCAAACTTTTGGATGCCGAGACCCCCCTGTCAACATTTTGAGGCGTAAGGACCCCCTCCTGACAAAAATTTCTAAACCTGTAAGCAGGGCTACTGGAATTATGAGGCAGGTGAGGACCAAATTACGCGACAGGCTTGACTAAATTGTGTGGGAAGAAAATGTAAATGAGGTTATGTGATGCCACGTATTTTGGGATAGCATTGCTTTATCATTTTGAAATTTTTTACACACAATAACACTGAGGAAAGATTACACCCCATCAGTACCCGTTTATAACCAAAATACAGCAATTAACATCAGAAAGATTTCTAGTCAACCTTTGTGAAGGGCCTTCGACTCCGCAGGAATACGTGCTGCCATATTAGAAGCTCACCTGGCCCTGGCCGGAAGAAGCAGGAGTCCCTTAAAACCCTGGCGGTTTTGTGCAGAGTTAGGCAGTTTACCCATGCAGCTTTCCTCTCACCCACTCCCTTCCATCCCTCTCTCCTCTCCTAACCCTAGATCCCTCTCTCACTTTGCTGGCCATTTTCTTTCACCCCTTTTTACAACTTCTGAACTCTCCCCATTCAACCTCTCACTTCACCTTTAATCCCCTCTTGCCATTCTGTCCTTTCACTGCCCTCATCTCTAACAGTCTCTCGCATTTATCTCATGGCCTCTCTGGCCCTGTCACTTCCCGTGCCCCTCAGCACTTCTCATTCACCTCGTCTCTCCATTCACATTTTTGTCTATTTGTATCTTACACCTCTCCAGTCCCCCCATTCATCTTTCACTTCTCCCCTTTGTTCTAACAGAAGCCATCACCTTTGGCTCACACTCACTTCTTGCGTGTCCACACTTCTCTTCGGCAATTCACATTTCTCCTCATCCCTGACCTCTTCAATCAAGTTCTCTCACTCCCTTGCTGTCCTCTCTCATCTGTCCTCATCAAGCATACAGGTCGGGCCCGTATGCTCCTCTCGGCCTGTGCCCCTCTGCTTATTGTTCCCTAATTCAAGAAGGCATGAATTGTCTGTCTCGTAGTTTTGGTGCAGGCCGCGCAGTTATGGAACTTGCACCCTCCTTTGCTTTGCTCCACCAAGAATCTATTATCCTTTAGGAAGATATAAAAACCTTTCTCTATGCTCTGTAGGTTACCCCATTTGGCTGGTTCTCCTTCTGTGTTTTTCTCACTTGCCTTCAGGCAGCAGATGGTTATTAGCCCCAGGACATGTTTTGGTAACAGTAGCGCACTACAAATGTAAATAATAATAATAGACAGAAGCAGAGGAGTCACTAGACCAGAACTTCGGAGGGGGGGGGGGGGCTAACACTCCCAGCCAGGGCTGGACCTAACACTGGTCACACATGGTGCAACAGTCTTTTTTGGTGCCCCACCCCGTTTCCTCCTTCTCCATGAATTCATTCACTGTCACTCACCAACAATGCACCTCATCTCTCTATAGCACCTTTCTGACAAACATTTCATTTTTTTATAGCGCTCCTCATAGTTTACTCACACTCATTCCTGTGATCTGCATGGTACATATTCTTTGTAGCAGGCACATTAACCATCTGCACTGTGTAGGTGACAAGAGTGTCCATGTGAGTGCACGGTTAGCGATGCAACAGTGTGAGAGTAGGGTAAGAGGAGTGACTGCAGGGTGAGTGAGGTGGCGTATGTATTTGGGTTCGGATGCAAGTTCAGAATGGGATGAATGAATGTATGATTACTGATGGGCTTGTTTGAGTGAGTTGCATATTGAGCAGTGTAGGGGGACAGGTGAGCGAAGTGTCATATGAGTGGAGGATGAGTAGTGTACTCGTGTGACTGCAGGGTGAGGTATAGGGTGAACAGCACAAGTGCATTGTGAGTGCAGAGTGATCACTGAGTGCAGGGTGAGCGGGTGAATGGTGTGAGTGCATGGTGATCAGTGTGAGTGCATTGTGATCGCTGTGAGTACAGGGTGAGCGTGAAAGTGAAGGGCGAGAATGAGGAATGAGTTGTCTGAATGCAGGGTGCATTCCCAGACACATGAAGTAACTCAGCATGATATTGACGGCGGCGTAGTGTTTCAGATATAAGTTAAATTATTGCCGCATTAATCGGGGATCGAGGGTGAAGGAAATAAATAATGTGCTGATCCTGCAACAAACTTACAGTCCTATGGTTAGGGTTGTTAGCAGATTATTTTGATGGCCCAGTCGGTACAAAAATAAGCAGTCACCTAAAGCTGTATTTTCTGCACTTATCTGTGCATACTTCGAACAGCAAATATAAATAGAAAGCACTTTTAATTGTGTTCTAGGGCAACCTCAATGATACATGACTGATAATTAAAGAGAACAAAGACAGAAAAGTCACATAACGAATGCATACATACTTTTTTATTTATGTCTATTTAGTGTCAAGACTAGGTCTTTGCAGGCTCTTTATACAAAACAAGGTAGGCATTTTTCTTTTGGCAACCCTACTTAATATTCCTCTACAGGAAAGGTATTCTCACACTAGGGCAGTGAATGTAAAATCCAAATGTAAGGAATAGGCACAGTGGGGACCCAGGGGGTACTGGAACCAGGAAAAAACACTAAGCCTCTGTAACCAGTTTACAAAGGCATGTAAATAGGCAAATGGTTTTCAAAGACGTGTGAAAAACTGGGGCGTGCCTGGAGATAAGACTCCAGATACTGCCCAGCTGAGCCCTCACCAGCTCGAGTTGCACTGCAGCAGCCCAGGCTGAGACACAGTGGGGGAGGAGGGGGCTGAAGCCCTTGGGCCTGGGCAGAAGTGTGACTGAGAAGGCGCGACCCCCTTTGCATCGCTCCACGGCCCCCCTGGGGGTCGCGCCCCACAGTTTGAAGACCCCTGGTCTAGAGCACCAAGCATATGCCTTTACCCCCTTTCCAACAGAAATCATTGTAAAGTCTTGCGTGGTAAAGGCATATGCCTGGTAAAGGCAAGTGTGGTAACTCTTTCTTACGGCATGTGCGGTTCCAACCTCATTGTTTTTGTTTGTTTTTTAAATCTTTTTATTGCAACAACACCAAAAAAATAGCAGTACATCAGTGATACAGATTACAAAGGTACATTTTTTGACCAGTTGTTAACATTATTATCTTTTTGTTGTCTGAGAGGGTATTACCTTACGGATACCTTACTCAGCTCACAGGTTCAGAACCCCATCACAGCCCCCGGAAGCCACGCCATTGACCCCAGGTTTTCCCCCATTTTTTAGGACATCCCCAACTTTGATATATTGCATGCTCCGCTAACCAGTACCAGTCCATGTCTGTTTGTCAGTCCCTTACTTGTGGGAGTGCCCTTTCCCCAAGCACCTGGCCAGGTTACGCTTAGCCACCACGCCCTCCAGCGCCAGCCATATTTTGGTGTATCTAGGCAAGCCTTATTCCCCGGATATCTCCAGTAAGAACCAATGTGGCACCATAGAGGTCTTCAGCCCAGTTACCTGTGACATAATATCTCTTACTCTGCCCCAATATTTCTGAGTTTCTTGATACTCCCAGATGAGATGATAGAATGTGCCCTCATGACCGAACCCCCTGTGGCATAGGGCTGAGTCTGCCTTGCCAAGTCGGTGCAACAGTCCCCTGGAACAGTATACTCTATGTAGGACCTTCAATTGAAACAAGAGCTTATTGCCACTTCCCGTGGTCTCTGAAGGGCCTCTACCCAATCTGAATCCTCCAGTTTGCCTATGTCCCCCTCCCACGCTGATCACAACAATCCCATGGGGTCTGGTGCATTATTCACTAGTTTTTTTATATATTGAGATAGCCTCCTTTACAGGAGATCTGGCAACAATCTGTCCTCTAGAGGGGACACTTCCGCCAGTTCCTCCCCTTCCCTGATGTGTCTCCCTAATATGTGGCCCAGCAACAGGTAGTGCAGCCACTCTCCCGGGCCCATCTCATACTCTTGTTGGAGGACCTGAAAGGTCACGAAGGCCCAGCCTCTCCAGACATCTCCCAGTTTTCCCAGCCCCAGTAGGTCCCATTTGGTAAAGCTCCTTTACTTGCTCACCTCTGCCAATTGGTCCACAGGGGTTTATCTCTGTCAGTCTGGCTCTCCAGCCCAGGTCTTTTGCACCTTGCTGTAAGATTTTGGCCACTGTTTGTGTATGTGTCGGCAGGTCCTTGGTTTTCTTTGCCACAAAGCCTGGAGCTATATCCCCTGTCTCCCATACATAATCCGTTAACACCATATGCTGACTCCAGCTGATCCCTCAGCCATTCACCATGACCAGCTGAAAAACCCAATAGTATAATTTCACATCTAGGATCGCCAACACCTCGCCGTAGACACTCCTTTGCAGCTTACGGAGCGCTGTTCGTGATGCCCCTCCATTCCACAGCAGGGAGCGTAGTTCCGCCTCTATTAAGCGGAAGAATCGCGTCGGAATCCAATAGGGGGCATTCTGCAGGGCATATAGCAGCCTTGGGAGTGTCATCATTTTGAATAGTGCTGCTTGGCCTATCAAGGTCAGAGGCAGTACTTTCCATCTCTGGGCATCCCACCAAAATCTGGTCAACTGGAGCAACAGTTTCTGGTCATAAAAACTTTGTGGATTTCTGGTTATATGTATCCCCAGGTACTTGAACCCCACTAACTCCACCGGGACTTCGAATCTGGAGGTTAATTTAGGGACACCCCCTGCCAACGGGAACAGTAAGGACTAATCCCAATTAATGCGATAGGCAGATTGGAGTTTCGGCAGGGCATATACCGAGCATAAGTTAACAGCTTGGCCATTTCATTGTCCACTTAGCGCCACATACCTGCCCAGGGGGTCTGTCCGAGTATTCTGAGGAATGAAAGGGAATGCTTTCCTGCATAGCACCCCCACAACCCTGGAGCCTGTAGTGTACCCCGCATTCACCTGCAGAATATAACCAAATCTATCCAAGGCTTTACACTGGTTTCCTTTAAGATGCGTTTCCTGGAGTAGGGCAATATCAGGAGCATGGCACTTAATGAATTGTAGGGTGATCGTGCATTTCAACCTGCCTTTTAAACCATTTACGTTCAAAAACCATATCGTCATAGAGTTAATGTGCTAGTCATTGGCATTGTTGTGTTGCACTTCCGTCCTGGTGGGTCTCTTTGGCTGTGCGGGGGCGTGAGTCATACTCTCCACCCCTTCCCCTTCTAACCCGGTCCCTATTGTCACCGACTGACTGCTCACTGTATTGACTGCTTAAAACATGAAATACAACAACCCCACTCATCCCCACCTCCCCCCACCCTGCAAACCTGGATGCTAATACCCCAACTGCCCAGCTTGCAGAGTGCCTGTCGCCCTTCATCTAACATTTCAGAACTTCAACTGGGGAGGCGCTCACCCGCCCAAGACAGACAATAAAAGCAAACACACTTTCTCGCCCTCCTGTCCGGACCCAACAGTGAGTAATAGTCTCTGTGTGTCTCTATGGTGGGGGAGGGAGGAGAGAGAAAGGTGAACCCCCGACCCATAGTCTCATATAGAGTCCATCCCTTCAGCTTGGTTATGTCGCTTTTTGCCAGCGCTTCTTATATGATTACCCCCAGACCCACTCATTCTTACCTCAGCAGTGATCTCGCCCCTATATATTCTTTAAGACCCCCCCCCTTTGTGGGTCAGCTCTTGACTTCTGGAGACTGGCTTCCCCTGGCGTCAATCTCCTTACCCCCACATGCTCTCTCCTCGCCCACGATTCGGACCTTTGCCTTTGTCCCGGCCGACAGTGCGCCAGCCCTCAAGCCAATCGCAATCTTCCTCCGGAGATGTAAAGTGCCAAGTTTTCCCCTCTGTCACAACTCGGAGACTCGCCTGAAAGATCATCATGTATTTCAAGTTTCTGGCCCTAAGTTCTTTTTTCACTTGCTCAAAACGTCTTTGTCATTGCACCTGCAGGGTAAAATCCAGAAAAATTCTGATTAAAGTGTTTTCGTAGTGAATGTCCCCCTTCGCCCTGGCTGTCTGGAGGATGGCATCCCTGTCTCGATAATTGAAGATTCTCGCAATAATCGTGCGGGGTGTGGCTCTTGGTTTTGGAGGTGGCCCCAGAGCTCTGTAGGCTCTCTCAATGTGGAAGAACTTTGAGACTCCTAAGGGCTGCAGGTTCTTAACCAGGGTGTCTTCTAGGAACGACCAGGCGCTGGGGCCCCCTGCCCTCTCCGGGACACTAAACACCCTTATATTGTTCCTGCGGGCCCTCCCTTCTTTGTCTTCCAGCCTTGCAGCCATATGTGTGGCCTGCTGTGTTAGCGTACACACCTGGGCCTCAAGGAGTTTGGATGTGGATTGAAGCTGGGCAATTTGGGTCTCAGAAGTGGAAACTTTCTTGCTTAATTTGGAAAGGTCTGCTCTGATCAGGGTGACTTCAGTCGAGACCGAGTCTATTTTCGGCTCTAAGAAGCCCTTGACTTCTCTGGTTGCGGCCCTTATCGCCGCCAATGAGGGCTCTTCAGCCCCTCCTTCCTCATTAGGCTTGGCATGTTTTGAATGGCGCAGTTGTCCATCTTGTAAGCTTGTGTTGTACCCGCGTCCTTGGGTTTCTCCATCTTCTCAATCGACCCTTCCAAACTTGACTCTCACTCTGTTCAGCTGACCAGGTCTAGGGACCACCAAGCCCCCCCTACCCCCCCCCCAGCAGGGGGAATCCAAAGTCCGTCACGACATTGGGGCTTCAGCTCCTCTCCCCCTCACTACTTAATATTTGTATTTATGTTGCCTTGCCTCTGGACTCCGTTGGCCGTGCAAAACCCAGGTTGCTCTTGGTTCCCATACCTTGGTATTGTCGGGTGGATACGCCCTCAGGGCTGCCTCATCACCCCTGCACAGTCTCTGAGGCTTGGTCCAGAGTGTTCCCAAGACCTGGGGTATCTCCTCGGATTGGATCGGCTTGTTACCAATATGGTCTGGTGGCTTGGGGTATCTCCTTCCCCAACAGGCAGATGTCCAGTCTGCTAACTGTTCTGCGGCTTCACCCAGCCTCCAGGATCTTTGCGCTGGCAGGCCCCTCTTCGGCTGCAATCTCGCCGCTCTGCTTATTCGGCTTACCCTGAGCAGCCGCTTCGTCCTGCAAGCCTAGATGCAACAGATCGCTTCCTCCGGTGTCACACAACCTCCAGGGAGACCAGCTAAAGGTCACAATCGCCGCTGCAGCCCAGCGCCCCCTCTACTCCACACTTTCGTTTTCGGTCGGCCAGGCCACGATCGCGTACCGGTGAGGCAGGGCCCACATGACAAGCCGCTGCAGTCATCTCGCCTACCAGCCCAGGCTGAACCTCGGCCCCAGTCAGCAATCCCGCGGCTCCACCAACAACTCACCCAAACCCCTGGATCTCTGAGCCAGCCGGCCTTCTGGGGTAGCTCCAGGAGTGTCGACCATAAACTGCCACTGCTCAATACCCTGCCCGCTCCACTCCTCGCGTCACCAGCCAGGCATGCCGCTCCCAGGCTGCACCGGAGCAGGGCCCACGAGGCGTGACGCCTCCTCCGCCGGTCCACGCCGGGCTCCCGGGTTCCATCACACTATATGATTGGATTTTGGGGGAGAGGCACTTACAACCTTCCTTCCGACTCTTCCCTCCACCGTCAAAACATTTTGTGCCCCCTCGGGACCAGGATTGTGCTGGATCTTACGGGCTCGGACCGTAGCTCCGCTACACTGCAGCCATCTTGGCTCGCAGACAAGTCACGCCTCTCCAACCCCATTGTTAATGTCGTTTACCATAGGCAAGTGGCAAATAGCGGCAGAAGCTGGTAAGAAAACGTAGAATGCCACCAACTGTTTCATAAAACACGGGTAAACGCTGCTTGCAGTTCGTTTAGCCTGCTGCAATTTCCAAACCTTGAAGCTCCTAACCCAGCAGAAACTCTCAAAAGAGCCTCTCCAGAGCCTCACGGGGCCGCGGGTATCGTCGTTGGTTTCCGGAATCAGTCAGAGAATGACTGTAGCTGTCCCCAGCCGTTGGATGTCCAGAGGAGCACAAAATTTAGATGGCGTAGCGGGAGCCAGGGTCAACCCCACCCCACAATGGCCTCAAGCCACAACCAAACCTAGCCGGGCTGCTTCGGCTGCCGCTGGGATCTTGCTTAAACTGGGGCTCTAAGAGTCCCAGTTACTCATGCTGGCCTTGCTTTCCTCAGTCTGGAGGAAGAGCTGAAGAGGAAAGGCTAGAAAAAACTGAAAGAGGCACTGGAGTTGAGCAGAGGGAGAGCTATGGTTGCAGCTGTGGCAGTAGCTGTGGCTGAGACTCGGGGCTATGGCTCTGTGCTTCGTCAGGAAGTCAGGGAACCTAACTGCAGGGATTGACCTGAGCATAGTATCGCCATTGGCATCCTATCCCACCCCTCCAACATAACATACATTCCAATAAATAAACACACAACACAATTTTCTTGTTTGGGTAAAGTTGCTGCAGGTTTATTACATACACCGTTATGTAATAGGTGGGTTTTCTTACGGGTGATCCAAGGACAGGCAACCAACTGCCTGATGAGCCAGGCAGCACTGGGACGAACCCCACCTGTGCTGCCCTTACTAGTGATCCTCTTCCCGGACCACGTGACAGTTGGTACCTTCTTACTCACGCCCCTTTCAGGGTGGAGCATAGCATAGCATAGCAAACCCTCCGGTTGTTCAGGCCCACAACTGCCCAAAGGACTAGCGGGGCGCCGACACGGTTTCCAGGACCCTCCCATGAGGCTCCTAGGATTTGGCTTTGCACCCTCTATGGTGCCGCGCAGAGGTACCCTTCGGTACCGGCTTGCTTCCAGATTGCCCTGTAACTCCGCCACAGCTCTGGAGGCGGCCACCGTCACCGCCAGAGCCCCCCACCAAAACAGCTATAGTCTTACCCGCAACCTCTCCTGTCTAGAGCCTCCTGCAACTCTAGATGAAAGAGAACCATCCCTACTGGTCCCCCATCTATATACCAATAGCCCTAGACGTTAGCCTGGGTCAGATAGTGTCTGATGAAACAAAAAGCCCTTTTGGCCTGTGAAGTTGTGCCAAGAACTATTCACCCTCATGCGGGAAAGTTACACTGCATCACATGCCTCAGCCCCGTGCCAACTCTGGGCGGGACGAATGCAGACACCATGGCTCACATTGCCCCATCTATTTACTGATCTCACCTAGCTGCCGTCCTTCTAGCACCGTGTGTGCCTGAAACACCTGTGTGCCCCATCTATGGGACAGCAGCCCACTTGCTAGGTGACCACTCCCCCACCCGCCTGCATACTTTGGCCATTATTATACTTTACCTTTGAACAGTCCCTTTGCTTGCTAATCATGAGTGTTCATAACTAGAAGTGTGTGACAATGGGCAAGGGGCCCTCCTGCCCTTGCCATGTATCCCTTATTCCTTATGTGAATTTTGCCCATTCAGTTCCCTCTGTGGTGGAACACCCTAGGCATACCAGCTTAGAGAATATGTCCGATTTAAGCAGTGCACCCTTGACGTTAGCTTGGATCTGCTAGTGTCAGATGAAACAAAAGCCGTTTTGGCCTGTGAAGTTGTGCCAAGCACTATTCACCCCACGCGGGAAAGTTCCACTGCGTCACATGACTCAGCCCCGCCCCAACTCTGGGCGGGACAGTATCAGACACCCTGGCTCACAATGCCCCACCTATTTGCTGATCACACTAGCTGCTGCCCTTCTAGCAGTGTGTGTGTCTGGACACGTGTGTCTTCCGTCTCTGGGACAGCTGCTCACTTGTTAGGAGACCACTCCTACCCCCGCTTGCCTACTTAGGCTATTAGGGCGAGCATGATTATACTTAACCTTGGCACAGTCCCTTCACTTGCTAAATCAAGGCTCACAGGAATGTCCATAACTAGCATCCTTATTGCTTATGGGAATTTCGCCCGCTCAGCTCCCTCTGGTGAAGACCCCTAGGCATACCTGCTTAGAGAATCTGTCTGATTCGATACAGGGCGCACTGTCTGAATATGGTGCCTAACATTTGATGTGGGAGATGCCACACACCGCCTAGGTCATGGGAACCTTCAGTAGCACACCATTTTTCCCCGGGCGTACCTCTAAATGGGACTGGCTCCACCCAGCTGTAACGCTCCTACTGGGCTGTGTAAATGCGGCCGAGGATGACCTTAAACAATCAGCTTGGTGTGCTACCACAAACCGTATTGGTCATGAGAACCTTAAGAAGCACACAATTTTCACCTGGGCGTACCGCTCAATGAGACCGGCTCCACACAGCTGTAAGGCCAGACAGACACATATATTCAACCTGTTTACTGGTTTCTGCCACTTGATACCCTACTGGTTGCAGCTCTGTGTTTATGTAAAGTGCTCGTGCCCCCGGGGCATGATGTCACTGATAACCGGTGTATGTTACCCACTCGCTGATGTATCACTAACTGCCCTTTTTTGGATTGAAGGAATGCTGGAATAATCCTAAGGACTGTGGACTTAATACTCCAACCCAGTTTGACCCCAAAATTGGGGAAAGGCCAAGAAGTAATCATGCCCTTCAAGGTACATCTACCCCAGCATTGACTATCAACATATTTGGGACACCAGTCGCAGAAGATGGCCCTTCCAGTCTCAGGTTCTAGCCCCTAGAAGGATAACCAGGGAGCAGACAAGTCTGTGGGAACCAGGGGGGGGGACATACTGTGCAAAAACCTGCCCTTTCCTGAATATTGAGACGCCAAAATGTCTATAATACCCTGTCGCCATTTGGCACTAACGCAGTGTTAACCAAACTTTACTGCGCCACAGCACACTTGTTAGCTGACAACTACCACCACCCACCTGCTGCCCTGGTTAAAGCGGGGGTGAATATGTCTTAACTGAAGCGACCTGATACCTGCCCTTGGCTGCAGAGGAATGCCCACCCAGTGTACATGGTACCTGATTCTATATGGTGCCCGCAGGTGTTCCCCATGAAGGCCCTCGTAGCCAATTGCACAATGCAGTCTCAGTATTTCGCAGTGCGTCTCTTTGCATTGAAATTTCCTGAGTAAGTGTAAAATTATACTTTCCCACCATTGGGCTGGTAACCGGTGGCAAAGGCTCTGGATATATACTACAAAACCACAGTACACCTACAACACGCCAGTACCATTGGCTTTAACAATGCTTGTTAGTTGCATAAGATAACTGAAGTCACAATTCAGGCTTCGCTGCGTAGCATATTAAACATGCATCCATTCTGAACTGGTGGGACTGTCACCTTAACGTGTTGAACATTGCATTAATTGTCTTCCTTCGATGAGTAGTAAGCTTAACCGCAATTGGGACCATTACACTAATCAACTTCCGCAACAGCCAGACAGGTCACCTGCACGTTAGCCAGGTACTGAAAGCGGGGGCCCTTTGGAAACGGAATAGCGGCACACAATCCCCGCGTTGGAGACAAACTTCACCTCGCGGTACTGCGAAAGAGGCACATACGGAGACAAAATAACTATTCTTTGCAAAACAGAGCCTGTACATAACTTTTGTCTATATTGGGACAAAAGATGAACCATGATATTATCACTGGCCAAGTCTGTGATGTTATCTTCGCTACCTCTGGCATATTTCTCATAATTCACCATATATGACTGACACCGCACTCTCATCTTGTGCTTTGTGTGATCTTGGCCCACTTTGGTGTGAGCAGAGCCCCATGAAGTATACTTGGCTTCTAGGCCGATAATGCACAAGTATTAGGTGAGAAAGATGAAACCATACTTCCCGAGCCCCAGCCAAAACCGACAACCATTTTACCATTTGTCATCAGTAGCACATTCATCAATAAGACATTAAGAAGGGCCACATGCATAACTCCTGGTGGCCAAAGGACCTTGTTTGCCAAGCAGCGAAATCTTCGCTCAATGCAATAATACGAAACAGACTTCTCAAGTCGCACGCCACCCAGGCGCCAAACAGGACACCGAGGTTTACACCGAACATCCCAACTCCGAAGGAAAGGCACCACAAACCCAACCCCCTGCACAAGTCACTCACCAAGGCACCGCTGAAGGATCCACCCATGGACAACGCCCCCTGCATGAAGCTTGAGTGCCCCCTGGGAATAATGTAGGCTGTGGTTCGCCAGACACTGCGCTTGACCATGCCCTGTAACAGCAGGGTCCTTCCCAGACCCCATTGCTGGAACTGAGCAGGGGTGCACATTCCTACTAATCCTACAAAACTGCCACTGCTCCACCGATGCCGCGCAACGTGCTCCATCTCAGGAACCACCGAATGGAGCCCCTTGGTAATTCACGGCTGCACTGCACCCGATATAGCCATAAACTGGCATGGTGAACCAAGTGACCCGCCCCGGCCACTCGGTGCAGAGCAGACGCCGGAACCCAAAACTGGCTTACAGTTCCCAAGTCGCCTGTTAAGGCACCAGTGCCCCCATGCTGTCTCCAAACAAATGCAGCTACTGCACTGGCGCTAACGGCATCCCAAACCACCGCTGCCCGGCCACAAGCGCAAAACTGCCTCCACAGAGATGGTGGACTGTAAAGAAATCCCTTGGAGGCCATACCGGACAAGTAGGCAGTGAGACAAGGAAACATGCTGGAGCGTGGGCAACCAGCTCCACGCCGGGGATCGTACAGCGCTACCCGCTGTGACAACGAATCATCGGCGCAACCTGCAGAAACAGTGCATCCTGCAATGGAAATTGCAGCAGCCTTCCTGAATGATTTAAACCTGTGATGCATAAGGATGCTTTGACCACCTTTGGAATGCCCACATTTAAGAATGGTCCTGTGATTTTCCGTTAGCCACCCACAGGTTGGCCAACTCCATGTGCTTGCGAAGAACAGTCCTTTATCAAATTGGCGCCAACCAAGTCCAACCAAGTACAAGTTTCTTGTTATTCTTCTCAACCTGCGAGAGCAACACTAACACCAACGGTCGCACTACCGACACACTGCGCTCCGCTTACTGACCCCAGTATGCCTCCCTGCAAAACTTCACCATGCGCTGCTTGGGCCATGTGTTCCACACTTACAACTTCAATAAAAGGTTTATTTTTGATCGAAGCAGAACCCACTATATGCTAAGTGGTAGAGTCACATATTATTTTCAGTAATATTAGTGAGCTGCTGCTGTGTTACCGTGTTGAAAACACATCACCATCCCTGAATATTGCATGCAAACACATTTAGGAATTGGAAGAGAGTGTCCGTGCACTGTCAGTAACTTTTCTTAAAGTGGGCATGAAAGGGCTGGACTAATTCAAAGCTGTTCCAAACAGGGGCCCCCAAATAAGTTTCTCCAAGGGCAGCTGATACCACCGCATGTGCTGTTGTGCACTAGTATGCACTCCTGACCTCAAACCTTCAAAATGCTGAGTTAAACGTGCCGGAGCCCCCCACGCATTCTGAAGAAGGCTGTGCATTGGAGAAGGTTACACCTTCGTGACACTGGGCTGCCCAATGCCTTCAGCCAGACCATAGGACAACAGGACCATGCATGCCGTGTAAATATGAAATGCCCCCAGCATTAAAACCATGTGTAAGGAACCAAGAGATTTCAGGTCAAGCTAACCCCAATCCTGCGAGGCAAAACCCAGCCCACATCTGTGCCTAATTAACAACCCTCCCGCTTCAGACACGACGGAAAGACAACAAGAACCTCGCAATCCATGCCTACAACCGCAGATTAACACCACACATAACGAACCAATGGCCTGAGCGGGGGCGTAGAGATAGTTTTTGAACAGCCTCTTAGCGGTTTTATACAGCGCTTTACATGACCGCATGTTGCATTACAGACGGTACCGGGAGATTACGAGAAGTCAAAGCCTCCCACCAGACTCGAACCCGGTTCTCCAGCGCCCCAGCATTAAAGTCTACCGCCCTAGCCGTTAGTCCAAACAAACGAGCAGTAACAGAGCAGCAGTTTACATTCCAGAAATCAGCTGAATATATATATCCCAGTTATTAAGTGAACTCAATCTAATCTCAAGGAACTAGGTCCGGGTGAAATTCACGCTCCACTCACCCAGACCCTGCTGGGGGGAGAAAATGAGAATAAGGCATATTCCGGTACACTGCAGGCTCACTCCACCTGACCCCAGGCTCGCCTCCGTGGGAATAACAGGCCTCCTGTGGTACAAAGTTTGAATCCGTGCCTAGCTGAGTGTGCGGGCCGACTTGTATTTTGCTGTTTCTGTCATTGCTTATAGATATATGATAGACGTAACATCATACCTACAACAAGTCAGCACTATTGGCTTCGTCAATGGTCGTTAGTTGCATAAGCTAAATAAGCAGTAACTATGGCTTGTATATAATAAATATTAAGTTGCTGCGACCAGACCCGCTAGCATCACCCACCGGTCACCCCGGGTTACCCACTGGGGTGGAGGGGCGCACCATCGCCTGGCACCTCTAACATGCCCAGTCGTATCCGTGGACTCGACGGTAGCACCCGCTACGGTAGCGCAGAGAAGCGGGCTACAAGCAGCCGGCTGGGAGGCAGCAACCCTGCCCACGGATCCAGGATCCACGGATACAAGATGCGGTGACGCTCTCCCCGCAAGACCCACTACCTAGAGACGACGATGCAAGCACCCACAGGTAATCCAGCACCTGGCGGAGACCCGTGACGGCCAGGGGCAGCCCTTCCCGCCTTGGTGCAGCGACACGATCGTTAAGGGGTTGGAGGCGGCGGGGCCGTGCGGATAACGGTAGTGCCTCAAATACCCAATTGGCCCAAAGCCTGTATCTGTGCTTAGCATAGTGAGTAGGCCGACTTGCACTTTGCTGTTTATGTCATTGCATCTAGATCTATGATACACGTAAAATCACACCTACAACAAGTCAGCACTAATTGCATAAGCTAAATAAGCAGAAACTATGGCTTGTATATAATATTGAAAAACTTCCACTTAAAGCATGACAATGTTGCTGCTCCTGAGGTAGAAAAAGAGATGGGCAATCTCATAAATAACAAGGATTTCCCTTCCCTTAACCCCTTCGCCGCGGCACGAATTTTGCCGCGGCGCTGGGGGTGGTTCGGGGTGAGCGCGGCACCGCCATGCTCGTGACGGAACCATTCCGTCATGAGCCACGGGCGCGCTGCGCTCATGACGGAGTGGTTCCGTCTGACTCCGCCCACTTGCATTGTTCACCCGCACAGGCGGGGAATCAGTGCCGCGTGGGCGGAGCGGCCGCAACGGCCGCAGCATGACGGAACCACTCCGTCATGAGCACACGGCGCCCGTGGCTCATGACGGAGTGGTTCCGTCATGAGCAGGCAAGGGGTTAAAATGCTTACCTGGCATGATAACAAAATTGAACTGCACACGTTCAAAGAGGAGAACAAGTCGCATGATCAGATTCAGTCTCAGGGCTCTTTGCATTTGCGCATGCTCAATGTTGTGAAAGGCAACATCCCCTCAAACGGTCTCAACCGGGAGAGAGCAGTGATTCGGGCTGTTTGATTCTTGATGTCCCCCTGCTGTTTCGACACAGCTCACGCTGACTTGCGGGGCACCGGCAGCCCCACCACAGTCCGCCTTGCCATCGCACCAACGCGTTGGGCCCATGCACAGCCAGGACGTTGGCGCTCAGTCTCTGAACCTAACAGTCATGAAAAGTACCTCAATCCGGCTGCCGCAGGCACTGGCCTGGCCCCAACCCCCGCAACACAAATTAAAATCAGGGCATGCGGGACAACTTCAACCGGAGTCCCCAACCACTCCCGAGATGGTTTCCTCCACACCCCTACACCGCAACAACTCCCCTCCCCCACCCAACTTGGGACTCACCGCTGCAGAAACCGGCTCTGCGATCTGCCGGGGGGGGGGGGGCACGGTACATATAGCAGCCCGGGAGGAGGGGCCAACATACCAGCAATTGTGGCCGGGAGAACCGGGCAAGCTCCAGACCCAGTACGAGTTAGGGAGGGGCGGGCCAGCGCCCTGAGGCACACGCTACATGATTTTAAGGCCCCTGCCACACTCTCGGAGCCAACATTACACCGCTTTCATGACAGCGCGTGAGGGAACGAGAGGGCCGGGTGCCGTGGTCAAGCTGGGGGGTGAAAAGGTTAGCTAGCAACACTTCTCGCTCGCAGCTGGAACCCAGTCTGCGCAGCGGAAGGGGGTGGGTGGGGAGTTGTAACCACCCCTTTTGCCTGCCCCCTGTCCCGATCCTTTGCCCTGATTATGCACATGCACAGATGCAACGGATCTCCTGGGGAAGGAATTACCAGTTGGAATGGGGGTCCCACAGGGGCCATGGCCCGTGGCGTGGGACCCTGCGGGGGATCGGCTTACGCGGGGGATTTGGGTAACTAACCTCACTCCCAGCACCTGCATCCCCCCGCATTAGAGCAGAAGACTGGCCACGTACGCCCAGGCACCCAGAAGGGCTAGCAATGATCCCATCTATGCCCCGGGCCGCCCACGTGTCCGAGTGGTCACACAGGCCAAGAAAATCGCTATAATAGCCAGGAGGAGGCCCAACTCCCACATCGCCCTCAGGCGGACAAAATATCGGCGATGGCCGAGTAGGGCCCTCAGCCTGAAGACGCCCAATAATAGGGATGGGGAAAGGGGGCCACTCACCGCGCAAACTGCTCCTGGCTATCTCGGTACACGTCTCACGGACATGTCGGAGATGGCGTGTGCGGCGAGCAAAAGAGGGTGCCCAAATGGTGGGGGTGGGCCCCAAGTCCTGGCGCCCAGGAAGTGACGCCCCTCGTGCGCCACAACCAGGCTGGGGAGACTCCACCCAGAGTCTCTGTCCCTGATGGGGGCAGGGGTGTGGGGTGCCCAGGCGACACTAGAGTGCTGACCTCACTAGTGGCCCCCTGTGGGTGCCTCGGCCAGCCGCATTACTGCTGCTTACCCTCTCTGGCTGTAGGCTGCAGCCGTCTACCTGAATGAGCGTTGGGTGCTGAAGAGCACGGGTGTCCGCCCCCCAGCTTGGAGCACCGAAACCAGAGTACTGGTGCATTGGATTCTTCTGTTTTTGGAGGGTTTTGATGTGAGCAATGTTTGCCATGAGCACCGAATGCCAAAATGCCAAAACACAGACTCTGCTCCCACATTGGTCTCCGCCTTCGCCTCCTTCATCCTCTCACTGAAGTTAGTTGTGTGTAGTTGTGAAACACCTGCGTCATTTTGTAGACGCACACGTGTGTGGTGCGTGCACCTACAAAAAAATGTGGCGCTTGTGTCAAAAGCTTTTTTTTTTTAAACTGCAGCCACACTACACAGCATCCCAAATGCAGAGACGTTTTAAGGCATGAGCAAAGTGGCTCTGGCCCAGTTCCCCAGCCTTTCAGGGGCCCGCTGATAGAGCCAGCTCTGTTCTGCATGAGTCTTGCCCTGATGACCTTAAATAATTCTTAAACAGATTGTTTTAAATACTGTTCTCCTTTCATTTATTTTTAATGTGGGTGATGTGTCATACATTTTGCAGAGAAATGTTGTGTTTAAGTTTCATGCATCATCCATCAGAAAATGTTCTTTTAGATCAAAACACGACCTCACATATGAGAAATGGGAGGGTGTTACTGGGATTATTTGCAAAATTAGCGAGTTGCTGCTGTTTTGCAATATTGAAAACACATCATTATCCATGAATATTTGATGTAAAAACATTTACAAATCGGATGAGTGCCCTTGTGTCCACGACATGGCAAAGGAGGTATGAAAGAGTTCAAATTGGATCATCAATTCAGAGCTGTTCCGAATAGGGGCCCCCTTAATACGGTTGCCCAGGTCCTCCAAAATCCTTAAAATGTCCCTGCGAAGGACGGTGGAAGAAAAGGGCATTCGATGGATTCAACCCCAAAGATTGGTTGAGCCGGCAGCAGGCTCCCGAGTAAAACTTTGGGCCTCCTCAATGATTGTTATACGAATTAAGTAAGCCCTGGAAAGTATTGTTACACACGTTATGCCTATAGGGCGAGGACGACCAATGGGGGAGGGACCAGACATCTCCACCCCTTTCCATCTCATCTTCATACTTGGTATGGCTCACTCAAGGGACACTGGACGGGAAATGCTAAAGCCGGGCGAGGCACATTGTGTAAGAAACCAATGCTCTGACAGCCCCTTTACTAGAGCAAAGGAAGCAGCGGCTGTTGTCACAGTTTGACGACGTCTCTTACGTCTGTATTCCCCGTTAGATTTCAGCTGTGGGAAGACCTGCTCCCTGCATGCAAGTGCTTTTCTTCTTCAGTGATTTAGGCTTTTATAAACACTCCTGTGAGTAAAGCCAGATACTCGCACAGCTCTGTACTGGAGCCTTGGAAAGTTCGGTGAGGGGCTGGCGCTGCTTCCGCGGGATGTAACTGCGGCAAACCCGGGCCCCGAAACCCTGATGGATGTGCATTCTTCTGGAAGTTTTAGAGGGTGGAATTTATCGGCAAACCTTAATAGAGGCGCCAAACCTTAAATCTGTGTTAATATCTTTCTGGCAACATTTCATTCTATTCGGTCTGACGATGCTCTTAATGTTAGACAAGATGTCATCGGTCCCTTCCTGTGGTCACTTACAAGTCATCTTTTTACATAAAATGATAGATGTAAGATTTACAACAGCGCCGCCTTTTGCCTGGTCTGTCTTCTGTCAATGTCAGTGTTACAGCAGCAGCCAGAGAGGTCACAGAATCCCATCGTAAGGCTGTAGGTATTCACCAGCCTCTAGCATCCAAAAGGCTCTTGGTTAGGTTTTCAATATGCTTAACAATTAGTAATAAAAAAATAAACAGATCGCATCTAAAATATGATATACTCTGATCAAAAGTGTTAGCTGTGCAACTGAAATTCTCCACAAATGAACATCTATGAATTCATCTTAAAAATCAAAACGCAGTCCCCCAGTTTACCCCAGTGCCGGGTCAGATATATTTGAGCGATATTTGCAAAACTTTGATTAAAAAAGTAAAGGCAAAAGCGCCGCTGCAGTGAAAGCACGCCGTGGCCGTACAGTGTTGTCAGCTGCTGCATTTTCAACCTAACCAAGCCCAAACCCTTGATAGAATTTTAAACTTTTACCCATTGACCTTCTAGCAGCCAACAAAACCGGTAATAGCCCAATTGGACTAGAAAGGCAAAAAAGGATAGATACATGGCTTACCTTCCAGGTTGCATGTATGAATCTTTAGTGAAACCAGGATTGGATTACGACCTATGCCCCTTGCAGAGGCTTTTTCGCAACAGGGAGTGCCACTGAGCTGTGCCACTGTACCCCATCGCTGTGCCACTGTACCCCCTGAATAACCAGAGCGCCACACACAAACTGGTGCCATAAGAATGGCAAGTATTGTGTTACCTCATTTCTATATTCCTTTTGATATCAATTGAATTGGAGGTAACGCACAATAGTGACCAGATTCCCACAGTTCCAATAGTGCAACCCGCTCAAAATCCTTTTATTTTAGGAAGTCTGTTGAGCTGTGTCATGTCATATTACTTACCGGTAAACTTCGTTACTCCTGTTGTCCTCGTCCCATTTATCACTAATGAGGTGATTCCACCTCGCAAGACAAAATAAGAACAATGCAGAGTATATGCCCCTCCCGGTATTCAGACAAAATATCGAAGTTAGACTATCGTCATACCAAAATATCGTCACCAAAATATCATGATATGGACGTATCGTCTGCAAGAATATCGTTGTCAAGCATACCAATTTTAAGGTAAGTAATATTGATTTTTAAAATATCGAAGGCATTAAATTGTTTACAAAAATATAGTTGTTTACAATATCGTTTTTTAATTATTACGATGTATTTTAGTATGTATTTTAAATGTGTATCATGTGAATTTCGTGTTTGTTTTTTAATATAGTTACATTTTTAGTAGTTATGAAATTTTGTTAAATTATTATTTGTGATTTTTAGTACCGTAGCCGGTTGTGGGTTTATAGGGTATAGGGTGGGAAGTAATTTATTGATCATAAATTATCAATTTGTTTTTAATTAATTATTTAATTGGTAAATAATTGTTAATTGAGCAATTCATTTTTTTAATTAAAATTTTAGGCACAGTATGTGGGGTTTATAGGGGTTCAGGGTGGGAAGTAATTCAAATTTAATGAATTAATTAGTTAATATTTATGTAATTGATCATTATAGTCATTGTGTAAAGATGTTTTTTTTTTTTTTTAGGTGCAGGTTGTGGGGTTTATAGGGGTACAGGGCCAGAAGTAAATTAATTCTAAATAGTTAATAATTAGGGGCGATTACGATATCTTTAGGAAGGGCTCCGGATGGGATTCGGTATTGTCAAACCCGATTCGAAACCCTTGTATCCAACCAAATTTGTCACCCTTCCGGATGACCGAGTACGATGCAAGGAAGCCGTCTGGACTGTCAGAGTCGGTTCCGAATGGGATTCAGGCAGCCTGCCTCATTCGGATCAGACTCGTACAGCCCAATGGAGATGGTTTCCGACAGCCTTTCCGAATTGGTTTGACCGAGACGAAACAGCTTTGGGAATCGGTCTTCGGGGGCCCGTTGCGGGCCCCCCTTCACCCTGAGGTGTCGGAATGTCGCCTATGGAGGTACCTAAGGGACACCTCTTCCCAACCATGCACAATGTGGCAGGCAACATGGGGTGCCCGCCACAGGGTGCAAGATTTTCCCCAACAACGCCTTTTTTCAGTGGGAGCCTGTGTTCTCGTTAGGGACACAGGCTCCCATTGAAGTCAATGGGAGTGCGACCGAACCGAGTCCGGACTCCACATAATCGGTCGGTAGGACTCCTAGAATACGATTCGTTAGGAAAGCACTCCTAACCCGATTCCGAGGAAAGGCTTTCCTAACAACATCGTAATCGGCCCCTAAGTTGTGGGTTAATATTAATTATGTAATTGATAATTAAGTATGTTAATTGTGTAATTATTCTTTTAAATTCTTAATTTTAGTTGCGGGTTGTGAGGTTTATAGGGGTACAGGGTGGGAAGTCAATTAATTATAAGTAATTAGTATATAGTTTTTAATTATTTAATTGATTATGTTAATTCAGCAATTCAATTTTTAACATAAACGTTTAGGTATGGGTTGTGTAGGGGTGTAGGGTGGGAATTTGTTTTATTTTATTGAAGTTATAATTAATGTGTTTATTGATATTAATTATTAAATTGATCATTGTTAATTGTGTAATTCATTTGTTACGTTAAAATTTAGGAGTCAGTTGTGTGTTTTGTTAGGGTATATTGTGGGAAGTAAATTAATTCTAATGAAGTCATAATTAATTTGTATTTAATTATAATTAGTTTATTGATAAATATGTTGATAGTGTAAATAATTAGTTTTTTAAAGTTAAGTTTTAGGTGCAGGTTGTGAGTTTTGTAGGGGTATAGGGTGGGAAGTAACTAAAATAAAATGTTAATACATATTTTTTGTTTATAAATAAAATAATTTATTTGAAGCAATTTTTAAAATTTTAATTATAATATTAGTAGTTATTAATTATATGTATTTAACATTGTCATATGCATTTATTTTATTTTATTTTTAATATAAAATGTATTTGTACATATTCATATGTTTATTTGTTTACTATGTTCTTGCAATTATTTTATTGTGTTGAATAGAATTTGTTTGTTTCTAATGTTGCACTGACAGGAGTTGGAATAATGCATTTTACTTCTCCACCATCCAACACTTTCCCTACTGTTGCACAGAGTGGAGTGGAAATAGTACATTTTACCCCTCCGCAATCCAACACTTGCCCTACTGTTGCACTGATTGGAGTGGCGATAGTAAATTTTGCCCTACCACAATCCAACACGTTTCCTCCTGTTGCACTCAATGGAGTGGGAATAGTACATTTTACCCCCCACAATCCTGCACTTTCCCTAGTGTTGCACTGACTGGAGTGGGAATAGTAAATATTACCCTTCCACAATCGAACACTTTCCCTACTGTTCCATTGACTGGAGATGGAATAGTAAATTTTACCCCTCCGCAATCCAACACTTTCCCTACTGTTCCACAGACTGGACAGTGAATAGTAAATATCCCCCCTCCGCAATCCAACAGTTGCCCTTCTGTTGAACTCATTGGAGTGGGTATAGAACATTTGACCTCTACGTAGTCTAATATTTTCCCTACTGCTGTTTTAACAGGAGTGGGAATAGTAAATATTATCCCTTTGTGTTGTAACAGTTTTCCTACTGTTGTGTTGCATGAAGTGGGAGTAGTAAAGTTTATATATATTTAGGAGAGAAGAATCTGCTTACTTTTGTATAAATTGTAGTGGGAATAGTATAGTTATTAAATGTAAGATTATATAATTTATTTTATATTGGTACACTTTATATTATGTTAACATTTTAATTATAATCAAAATTGTTTTTAATGTGTAAAATATTTTTATAAAATTGTAAGAATGTATGTTTATTTTATTTAAAATGTTTTAAAAAAAAATATTTTAGGTTATTGGTATAGGTATATATTTATTTGTTAATTTAATAATATATAATATATTAAATACCTATTATTGAAAAAAAATCAGAAATTATAATATAAATTAAAATTATTAGTTTAATAATAGTTTTTAAACTAGATATATGTAAATATGTATGTGTGCCTTTAACATTTTTTAAAAAGTGTATTTGTTATATTTGTTGAAATATATATGTATATATGTATGTATTTAATATTTTAATATTTTTAATATTTAAATTAATATATCTTTAAAAAAGATATTTAATACGATAATAATGCCAATTATATTTTTTCCTGACATTTTTGTACTTACAATTTCAAGTATAGGATGACAATATTTTTGACATAGATATTTTGGCCACAATATTTTGCCATGAGGATATTTCCATAGCCGATATTTTGTCAGTGAACCGTCCCTCCCATAAGGCTACTGCTTATAAAGGCTAAACTTACCCAGCATTCATCCTGAAATCTCAAGTCTCCAGAATTGAAGGCTGGATGGACAGGAGGGAGGGAGGGGCATAATGAATGGGGCGAGGATAAAAGGCCTTGGCCTTGTCCCATTCCTCACTAATAAGGAATACCAAAGCAGCCTCAAGCCGGCCTTTAAGTGCAGCAAACCCCAGCACAATATGATATAGACAACTTTTGCTTACAACACCCAACAGTGATTTATTTCAAATAGTTTGCGAAAATCAAAATATTGCAGGCTGCAGAACTACCATACCAAAATTGGTACTGTCAGACAACACATTATGCAAACGATAATGGCGCACAAAAGTGTTTAGTGTAGCCCTGGTGGTTACACAACAAATCTTAGCAATGGACACACCATGAATCTATGCCCATGAGGCTGACACCCCTCTGGTGGAATGCCCTTTTACCCCCTCAGGAGGAGGAGAGTCTGACAAAGTATTAGCCAAATAAATCATCTGCTCGATCCAGTGACTAAGAGACAACAAGGAAGCCTTCTCCCCTTTGTTGGAGGACCCAAAGGACACAAATAAAGAATTGGGGAACAACAAAAGGTTTTAGATTTATTTACTTAAACACAAAGTGCCTTCTTCACATCCAACAACAACCTCGACAATCCTCCACAGAATAATTTTCCACAGTCAAAAGAGGTATAATAATCCCATGATTTCTGTGAAACTGAGAAGAGATTGTAAGCATAAAATAGAGGTCCAGGCAGGGCACAACACATGTCATTACAGAAGGATAGAAGAGGCTCCTTTACTAACAAAGCACCCAACTCCCCAAGAAGGCTAGCCAAAGTGATAGCTACGAGAAGAATAACCTTCATAGTCAGAAACGTAACATCTACAGTTTTTAAAGGCTCAAAAGGTTGGGAAACCAGAGCCTTTAAGACCAATGGCAAGCCCCATAAAGAGTACCAGGGCCAGACAAAGGGCCTGGAGATGGAGAAACTCTTAAACCTATGAGCAACCAAATTCATCAGAATCAGCAAGATTACCCGAAGGAGCTCGGAGAGTCCGAATGGTAGCCCATTGAGCCCGCAAAGTAGAAACTAATAATTCTTCTTAAAACCATCAAAAAAGAACTGAAGAATATAGTTTAAAGAACAGTCTAAAAGGCAAATGTTCACCTATGAAAACTGTCCAAGTGACGACTGTAAGATTTCAAGATGGAAGGTGTCCTAGACTGCTGAATGGCAATAACTAAATGTCTCGGTAATCCCTTGTTCTGTAGCCCCCTTCTCACAACCTCCATACTGAGAGACAAAGTCTCTGTAGTGAGAGAACATGAGACACCCTCAGAGGAGAAGGAAAGAGAGGTAGATACCAGGGACCCTGAACAGCAAGGGACTTCAGAAAAGAAAACCATGACTGACGTGGCCAAAATGAGACCACCATAATTAACTCCCTGTGCTCCCCAGCATTCTGGCCAGGAGTTTGGGAATTAATGGTATGAGGGGGGGGAAACCTAAAGAAGAGACCTTGACAGGATTTATAAGGCATCCACCACCAGGCCACCTCCTGAGAAACCCTGGTTCAATATCAGGGGACCGGAGCTTTGTGGCGGGATGCAAATAGATCCAGAGCCGTCTTTCAAAACCAAGCACGTATTTGGAGAAGAACGTTCTTGTTTAGGGACATCTCTTCGCAGGAAGGAAACACCCTGCTGTGGAAATATGCCGCCACATTGTCCACCGCCCTGGATATGCACTTCCCAAAGAGACATCAGGTGACATTCTACCCAAAGGAACAACTGAGCTGCAACCAAGTTCAAGGTCTTTGACCTGGAACCCCCCGGTTGTTGAGGTACGCCAATGCCACCATATTTTCTGTCTGGACCACAAGATTGCAACCCTCCATAGTCGGTCGAAAATCCAAGAGTGCTTTGAACACAGCCATGAATTCCCTCCAGTTGGAGGAGCGTCTGCTGTCAGAAAGGGACAACCTGGCTTGAAGAGACTGCCCCTCCAGAGTAGTCGCCAACCAAATGAGCTGGCACCAGTTGTCAGTATTGGGGGGGGTCTGGTTGAAGAAATATTCCATTTGGCAGACAGGAAGGACCCATCCACCACAGAAGCTCCTGCTGAATGTCTCAAGTAGCTAGGACCTGAGCATTGAAGCCCTCTGAAACTGGGTGCCACCAGGCATGCAGATGATTCTAAAAGGGTGGAAGATGGAACATGCCCTAAAGCACTGCCATGTGTCCCAGAAGCCTTAACCAACGATGTACCGGAAGACATGTATCTGGAGAGCCAGGGACCGCAATGACATCACCCTGGACTCTGGAAGAAAGACCCTGTTGGGATGAGTCTGGAATCTGGCCCCAATAAAGGTCAAATCTTACGATGACTCCATCTTACATTTTGGTGCATTGAGGAGGAAACCCTGACTCTGGACACATTCACAAACTATCCTGAGATCCTAACATAGTTAGGACCTGGTTAGATCTTGGAGGAGCCAGTCATCCAGATTTGGGTAGATGCGAATCCCCTGCAGTTGGAACAATGCAATCCACACATGGGGAGCCGTTTTGAGGCCCAACAGAAGGACTCGAACCTGAAAATGTTTGCTCTGAATACAAAAATACAGGAACTTCGGGTTCAGTGGATGAATTGGCACGTGAAATGGTCTTTGATTACCAGGGGAATTACCTTTGCAAAGTTTTCATTTTGAAGAGTAGTGTTTGCACAAACCTGTTCAGAGCGGTTAGAATCATCCAAAAGCTGCTCATTGATTTCTTAACCAGAAAGTAAATGGGGTAGTAACCCTTTCTTTTGGAAAGAGGCACCTGTACTATTGCTTTCTTCTGCAGAAGAGATTCCACCACTGGAACCAGAACCAGGCGCTTCTTCTTCAGCTGAAGCAATGGAGTTGGTCTAACCTCGGAACCCTGGTGGGTGAGGGGTGTTGGGGTCACAAACTCGATCCTGTAGTCCTGCTTGATAGTGCGCAGAGCACATTCGTCCCATGCCGCCTGTAAATGGAGAAATCTGCCTCCAACCACAAACTTTGTAGGAGTGTCCATATAGTCAGGAATGCTTAGTGGGAGACGTTGCCTTTTTCTGCCCGCCCCTTCGTAGGATAGAACTTTCTTTGAGGGGTACGTTGTTGCTGCTGTCGAAGCCGAGAAGGTTAATGAAAAATGGGCCACTTTTTTTATATCCACTTGTCTGCTCCACACTGCTTCAAGAATGAAGAGTGCTTTTTCTCCTTGAACAATGTGTGGGACCTCTCCTCTAATTCTGAGCCAAACAGCTGTGACTGCTGGAAAGACAACCTTAAAGCAGAGGAATTTTAGGCAGCATCAGTGTTCCAATCTTTCAAGACCAGATTACTCCTGCTATATAAGCCTCACCAGTCAAAGCCGAAGCCTGTACCACATCAAAAACAATGTCGGACATGAACTGCACTTGGTTTTCAATTTGAACCAGCAAAGAGGAACATTCAGAGGTGTCCTCAACTGCAGTAAACCATTTCTGAGAGCAAAGACCGGGAAACATAGGAGCCATAAACCACAGCTCTTAAAGCTAGAGTCCACCTTCTTATCAGTCATGTCCTTGATATTAGCATCCTTATTCAAGGAGGTGCTACGCACCAGACTCGCAGCAAAGGAGTCAATGGAATGGAATCTGGTAATTTCACGTGCATGTCTTTAAGAAGATTTAATTTTGCCATGAAGTGGGGCTAAATGATTTTATTCAGGTCTTTCCGTTCCCTCGTAAGTACATCCAAAATGAAGGGATGGACCATAAAGCCAACTCTGACGCTCTCTGGAATTGGCGCAATAATCCAGAAGAAGAGGTTTCTGTCACTACCTCTCCTTCGAAACCCATATTATCTTTAACATGCCCCAACCACATAGGCAAAATGTATTTTCCAATGTACTTGTACCTTTGCTCTTCAGCAACAGGAGACCAAGCTCTGAAACAATTCTGTGGCACTTTCTTCACAGGGGTCAATTCCAACAAAGTCTCTCTCTAATCAGGCACTTCAGATGATCTTCTGAACCCCGCAAACGGTGTTTTATATGAGGGGAGGAAGAAAAGTCAGATGAAGAGGAAACCTCAGGCCTCCTCTTGTGCGAATGCTTGCCCATACTTTCGACAAATTCAACAGGGAAAGACACTTCAAAATAGATGAGGATACCCCTATGTGGACCTACCTGCTTTTAACGCCTTAAAACTCCTCTTTTGATAGCAGGAGAAAGATGGTCAGCCTTCCGCGTATGCATGAACCTCCCACAATCATGAATAAGCGATCCAACAACGCGGAAGAAACTCATAATGCATCCAGAAAAGAAGGCAGGGAGGATGCCAAGCTCCCCCTAATCACGTCTACACCTCCTGCCCTCTCATGACAAGTCCCACAGATCAAGAAAGGCGCCCGACTTCCTTCCAGTCCCACCTCCATGACCCAGAAGGGAGATCCTCAAAGCATGGCTGTGAACTGAGCCCAGCAGGGTGTACCACCTCCTCCTCCTCGTCCATGTCAGTCCTGCAAGACAGAAAAAGAGCAAGAGGAATGCTGGGTAAGTATAGCCTTTTATAGCACCGGCATTATTGGAGGGGCATATACTTAGCATTCTTCTTGTTCTTATTCTGTCTTGCCAGGTGGAATCAACTTATTAGTGATGAATGGGACGAGTACAAGGGGGGGGCCTAGTGGGTGTAGACATCTGCTGTACCTTTAGTACAAAAAGTTAATTAAGCCTGCTCCAACAGAGGCTCTGATTTGTGATTTATCAACATTTGTCTGCTGAGGAAGTCTTCCTTCATATTCAGGTGACCCGCAAAATGAACTGCTGACTCTCCCATTCCTCTGTCAGTGCTACAAGGACACAATTCCTTTGACTCTCTGTAGAGTGGATGGGAACCCATGCTTCCCGCTTCATTGAGATGGAACATTGCACACTTAAGGCCAGATTTATCAAGATTTTGGCAGGCGCTAGGGCGATGGAAAAATTAAGTGAGATTTATCAAGCCACGCAAAGCCACCTTGCATGGCCCACGCCGGCTTGATAAATTTAGAGCAACGCAAGCCAGCGCAAGTCGCTGCCTTGCATTATTCTGCCCCAGAGAGGCGCTCCATGGGTGAAGCGTGAGTGTTCCCACACATCCGCCAATGGATTTTGGCACAATCCCATATTTACCATTAATGGTAGACCTGGGAATGTGTCAAAATGCTTTGCGTCCCCAGGTGAGGCATAACAAAGAGAAATATCTTTATTTCTACACGTTTATTCCTCTTTTTCATTGTGCAGCACACATAGAGAGAGGAAAATGCCTCTCAGGATTGTTTTTGTACAGAAGGGTGCCCCTTCCTGCACCTAAACAATCCTGCTTACAACTCAGGCTCCCTTGTACCATGATGCAAGGGTGCCTGCATTGGCGCTAGGCAGCCAAAAGTGCGCCAGCTCTCGGAAAAGACAGGAATGTGCCGTCTATAGTGTTAAATACGGCGCATTCCTGCCCATTCCCTTTCATACACTGCAGCAAGGTAATTTGCTGCGTGAATAAAATATAGGCCTTAGTGTTTGTTACTACTTGCTTTCCTTGAGCGATTGGAAGGAAAACCTTGAGTGCTAAGTGGCCTTCTCTAAAGTCTAATAGATTTGTGTGGATTTGTCACTACTGACGAGATCTTTTCACACTCAATTGAGATGAGCTCAGCAGTCTAAATTTGGAATATCCCTAATTTCTCTCTTTTAAAGGCAGTTTATGGTGGTTACAAAAAAGTAAGCTGAGTGCGCATGCCGACCATTTGAGATCAGATTTGACAGCAGGAGAAAGAACAATCAGATCCTGAAAACGGCTGTGGAGCCAATTACTTTGGTCTCTGAGTCCATTGCAGAAACCATTCTCAGATGAGCCTCATGTGCCAAAGAATGCAATATACTATCAGCCCAAGTAAGCACACAGACAAATTCTCATTCTGAAACAGCGTCTGAGAAAACAGCCAAACCCTCTCTGGAATATTCTCCTCTCTTTCAGGAGAAGGGAAAGATAAAACTTTCTTTGGGATTAATACCTCGCTCTTTATCCTATGTTCTTCATCTCTTTAAAATGAGTTAAATCAGCACAGATGGGTTATTTGTCTTTACCAGACAAGTATTCAAATAAGGATACTAATGCATTTCTTGATGATCAAGCTGGGCTACCACTACCGCCGCTGTGGCAGCTGACGACATGCCTAAAAGGATAAATGTACACTGGTAATGTTACTTATGCACCACAAACCTTAGGCATTGCATCTGACACTTCCCATTGGTATGTAGAAGTGCATGTTTTATAAATCTGAAAAACACTTTCCAATTCTGCTTCTGGAAAGCATGAAGCACCTGCTGCAAAAAAACACTGGGCCCGATTCACAGAACTAACTTAAGACAAAATCCTAAACTTACTACCATTTTGGTATTCACAGAAGGCACTTACTCATTTTGGTATTCACAGAAGGCACTTACTCATTTCGGTATTCACAGAAGTTAGGAGTCCTAACTTTAGGACTCCTAAATGCCTTCTGTGAATACCGAAAGTCTTAAAATTAGGATTTTTCTCAGTTTAGTATTAGTATAGTTAGGACTCCTAACTTTAGGACTCCTAAATGCCTTCTGTGAATACCGAAAGTCTTAAAATTAGGATTTTTCTCAATTTAGTAGTCCTAAATCTAAATTTAGGACTACTAAATTGAGAAAAATCCTAATTTTAAGACTTTCGGTATTCACAGAAGGCATTTAGGAGTCCTAAAGTTAGGAGTCCTAACTATACTAATACTAAACTGAGAAAAATCCTAATTTTAAGGCTTTCGGTATTCACAGAAGGCATTTAGGAGTCCTAAAGTTAGGAGTCCTAAATTTAGGACTACTAAATTGAGAAAAATCCTAATTTTAAGACTTTCGGTATTCACAGAAGGCATTTAGGAGTCCTAAAGTTAGGAGTCCTAACTATACTACTACTAAACTGAGAAAAATCCTAATTTTAAGACTTTCGGTATTCACAGAAGGCATTTAGGAGTCCTAAAGTTAGGACTCCTAACTTCTGTGAATACCGAAATGAGTAAGTGCCTTCTGTGAATACCAAAATGAGTAAGTGCCTTCTGTGAATACCAAAATGGTAGTAAGTTTAGGATTTTGTCTTAAGTTAGTTCTGTGAATCGGGCCCACTGAGTTTTATCTTATCTGAAACCTTTTGTGGAAGCATAAGTGAAGAGTAGGCCCCAGGCCCCATCTTTCATGGGGATAATGAAACATCTCAGACAAAGACCTTTTCTGCTGTCTGGTTTGGAACCAGCTCTATAGCTTCATTATGTCAGGATGTCTTTCATCAAGATGCTTGTGTGGGTGGAGGGGAGGTGAGAAGGTTTAGGGGGATCATGTTGCGGCTTTGTCTTCATGCAATCCCCCTCCCACCACGACCGATGCCAACTCTGCAGTCAACGTACTCCACAGATGGCTCACCAACTGCGCAAACACGCCCGTCTCCCTCCAGAACTCCGACAGACAACTCGGCTTCGAACCACCTGGTTCACCACTGACATCTGAGAATCCAAACGCACGTGCCGGCATTTTGAGAAAGTTTGGAGGAACAGCAAAACCTTGGAAGCACGCACCGCCTACAAGACCAACATGACAGAACACCACCAACTCATTAGGTCCACGTAGAGGAACTTGATGCAGGACCGAATCCTCTCCCACTCCCGAACACTTCAGCTTCATACAAAAATTCCCCAACCCCCCCCAGCGAAACCTTGGCCATCCCTCTTTACCAGGATCTCTGCAACAAACTCTGCTCCTACTTCCACCACAAGATTGAGACTCGCTACGACAACTTCGACGAACAGAACCAAGGCTCAGTCACAACACCAGCCAAGCCACTCAGCCGACCATCACCTCATGGACCCCTGTCACCGTAGAAGACATGGCAAATACCATTAGGAACATTCACTCAGGAGCCCCCACCGACCTCTGACTGCCACACTTCTTCCACAGAGCCGCTTCCGCCATCGCACCGGAACTATGACATACTGTCAACTGCTCCCTCGGAACAGGCACCTTCCCAGACGAGTAGAAACACACAGAAATCAAACCCCTCCTCAATAAGCCCTCCGCAGACCCGACTGACCCAAGAACTAAAGACCCATCTTCCTCCTCCCTTTCGCCGCTAAAGTCACTGAGAAGATTGTCAACACCCAGCTCACGAACTTCATAGAATCAAACTCGATTCTCGAAACTTCCCAACTCTGATTCCGCTGCAACCACATCACTGAGACCGCCCTCCTAGCTGCCACAGATGACATCCGCACTCTCTTCGACCAAGGCTACATGGCAGCACTCATCCTACTGGCCCTCTCAGCAGCCTTCACACCGTCTCCCACTAGCCTCCAGACTCCACGACGCCGGTATACAGGGAACTGCCCTAGACTGGATCCGCTCCTTCCTCACGACCAAGCTAGAATCAGACTCCTGCCCTTCCTCTCCGAACCCACAGAGATCAGATGCAGAATACCCCAAGGCTCATCAGCCCTACGCTCTTCAACATCTACATGGCCCCACTCGCAACCATCCTCAGAAAATACAGACTCAGCATAGTATCCTACGTCGACGACCCCTGCTCATCCTCTCCCTCTCCAAGGAACCCGACACCACCAGACTCAGCTTCCAGGAAGGAATGAAGGACGTCTCATCCTGGATGATTAGCAGCTGCCTGAAGCTTGACTCAGAGAAGACAGAAGTCCTCATCCTTGGATCCAGACCCTCCCCGTGGGACGACACCTGGTGGCCATGCGCCCTTGGCAACATCATACTCAACTCCTTCCTCACCATGAACCGACAGATCAACAACGTATCTTCCATGTGCTCATACCCTCTGCATACTCCGCAAGACCTTCAAGTGGATCCCCCCAAAGCCAGAAAAACTATCACCCACGCACTCATAACCAGCCGACTGGACTACGGGAACGCCCTCTAGGCCTGAATTAACAAATCTCTACTCCACAAATTCCAGACTGTCCAGAATGCTGCAGCCAGACTCATCCTCAGCATTCCACGACAAGACCACATCACCCAGCAACTATGAGACCTCCACTAACTCCCCATCAAAAAGAGAGTGACCTTCAAGCTGCTCACTCATGCCTACAAATCCCTCCACAACACCGGACCCCAATACCTCAACGAAAGAATCTCCTTCCACACCCCAAGAGAAACCTCTGCTCCGCCGACCTTACCCTGGCCGAAATCCCTTGCATCTGTAAAGCCAGGACAGTAGAAAGAGCTTTCTCCTACATCGCAGCCAAGACCTGGAACTAACTACCCCTCAGCATCAGACGAACCCCTACACTGCAAGCATTCAGGAAGAGCATCAAGACCTGGCTTTTTGGTATACGTGGAGCTGCCCAACATCCCTCCCCCCCTGTGCCTTGAGACCCTTGAATGCGCTTTGAGACCTTTGAGTGCGCTTCACAAATCCCTGATTGATTGATTGATTGATGAAAGAGTGAATTCCTCTTCCACAAGTTTGAGGTGATCTCTCTCCATTTCTGGCAACCAACCTGAAATTCAGTTACTCTTCGCAAAGGACTCTTTCATTACTAATAAGTCTGCAGTAGTCTTTTTACATGTAATCAAGTTGTAGCACTGAACTCTCTCAGGGTAGGAAAGTAGTAGTTCAAGGCCTTCTCAGAGGAGATGGTGTGGGCTATTAGCTTCAGTCTGCTGGTATGCGATAATACTCATTGTCCAGTCAATGCTTTTTCCTTTCTAAAATAGGAAAAATACTTTTATAGCAGACACGCCATTAAAAACTATGCATCAAATTACAAATATATACATTCAGGTCGTTGTGACCCCCTTTGGCGTTGCCCTCATATCAAGTAACACCCATAGTGGGTCCTGAACCCTGTAACCACAATACCCTACCTATGCTAGAAGCAACATAACAATATTAGGGGGCAGCATTAGAAATAAGGCAGACCTACTGGCTTTGTCAAGATGTCACCACATCATTAAAACTAGTCACATGTTATATTCTACATTGTACCTTGATTGCAATCAGTAGGGACAGTACCGATATTCATAGCATTCTTTATGATTCGTGGCCAGCATCAACATTTTCAATAAAGCATTGAAATTCAAAACGTGTCTGTGAATTTTTCTTTCACTTTTTGCAGCCAGAAATGCAGCTTTAGGACTTGCCATTAGAGGTCCCTGTCCTCCCAAGCCTATGTGCACATGCTTAGGGAAAACTTGAATGTAAGCAAAACCACTACCAGAGCCAGGGATTCAATCCTCTGTGAGAGGTAGGGTGACTTCTCAAGAATACTTTTGGGGAGGGGGAGGACTGCTGATCCTCTGGCAACCCCCCAACACACTCGCAACTTTGTGGGTGGTGCCCCTGCCTTTCTTGGGGGGTGGGTGGGGGCAACAAGGAAAAGATGCAAATTCCTTAGCCCTCGCTTTGGCTTGTAGGTAGCTCTTTGCATCTATTTAATGAGAGGCTTTCCCCACTCGAAAAGACTTGTCTTTAGGTGGCTGTTCGCTGTGTTACTTTTTTATTGGTGCCTCTGTCCCACCAGGGGACCCACAGCCTTTGTTTTATAATGGGCAGTGTAATGAGGCCACTCCTGCCCTGCCCAGCCAGCTTTCACATTTTACTGTGACAGTCCTGCAGCTGGGTTCTTCTCCGCCCATGCACATTCCTTGGAGTGATGGTGCATTGTGTTCCTCGCTTTCCCCAGTCAAGGGCTTTGGGAGCTGGAGTGGCACCCAGCCATGCGGGGTGTTTCCATCTTTCCCCATGGGGAGCAGATTTCTCAGACCCATTTTTCTGGCACCATATAGCCGATTTTCATGATGTTGGACTTTTTTCGCTCATGGTACAGAGCCCTAGCCACCAGGCTCAAAATGACCATGCTGGCCCCAAAGAAGAGCTTCTTATGAGGAGCTGGGTTTATACTGCTCCCTGCCCCAGACCTGCCCACTGCCTGTCATGTTACAGAGAAGTTTTGAGCGTACTATCTCCCCGGAGGGTAGCCTGGTGCTGAGAAGGTGTGAGCCTAGCTAAACCTAGGGCCTAGTGGGGCTAATTTAAAAGCCATATCTTTAGCTTCTTGAGAAATAAGAAAAGTGGGAAGGAGGCTCTTATGTGGGTCATTCCATGCTTTAGGAGTGATGTAGGAGAAGGATCAACTGCTGTATCTCGCTTTCTATATGCATGAGATATGTACAAGTAGGAGTCTGGATGAGCGTAGGAGTCTGGAAGGTTTGAGAAAGCAGATGAGATTGTTGAGGTATTCTGGGCAGAGTTTTGTAATGCCTTGAAAGGAGGAACTGAATTGTGCTTGTTTGTGTATGGGGAGTTCCTTCAGGTGCAGCGTGGGAGGCTGAGAGTGATTCTGGATGCCGAGTTATGAATGGTCTGCAGCCTTCTGGTAAGTTTTTTGTTGATCCTGGCATAGAGGCCATTCCTGTAATCCCGCTTGCTTGTGATGAGAGCGTGCATGACAGTTTTGCAGGTGCTGATTGGGAGTCATTTGAAAATATTCCTCAGCATCTTCAGGGGATGGAAGCGAGAGGCGGTGATGGCCTTGCCTGGGTCGATCATGTCAAGTTTGCTGTCTATGATGATTCCAAGGTTCTTAACGTGTGTGGTGGGGATGAGTCTCAGTCCTAGCTCTGTTGGCCACCAGGTGGAGTCCCAGGGTGCAGTGCTCTTCCCGAAGCTCACATTTTCGATTTTGTTGATGTTTAGCTTACCAGACACAATAATCTGAGTAAGTGGCTCAGAAAGTCACTTGTCGAGAAGGGAAGAGAAACGTTTGTAGGGATATGGAATAAAATCTCACTACAAAATACTACAACAGAAAAGTGTATCCCATACCAAAAACTCAAATAGAATGCAAACACTGCTTCAGGAAACCCTGAGGTTTTATTATTAGTCCCTCACCCACTTCATTTTTTTTTTTTTTTTTTTTTTTTTTTTTTAAAAACCTTTATTATTTGCAGTTGCTTCATCTTACAAAGTACGGTCACCGTCCAGGCGGCGAATCAGTGAAATAAAGCGCACGTTTCCTGATGGTGAAACACAGCCATTCAGCCGGCAACCCGGGGGTCCGGCGGCGTTGTGCATGTTAACGTGTGTACAGGAATGAGATGCGTACATTGTCAAAACAACAGATACATGGGGTTTTTTCCTTTTTCCGGTGTAGTTTTGTGGTGTTCCTGATGTGTGTTGTCAGCAACGGAGGATGGCGCTGTGGTCCAGCCCACTCCGCGGCTGTGCCGGTGGCTACCTAGGCCCTGATCTGGATTCTTACAGGACCTCACTATTACCCCAAAATGTAAAGGCCTCCGGGCAGCCTAGCGTCAGCGTCGTGCTCATAGTGTAGGCTGAAGCGCGACAAGGATGCTGTGGTATAGCTCACTGCGACATATCTGACAGCGTGTAGGCCCGGTGAGTCTAGTGCGCAGCTTCGTAGCCCATGGTTATGAGTGTGCCATGTGGTGCGCATCCGTCCCACCAGCGCCGCGCCTCCCCAGCTGCCAAGCGTCGGCGCATATCCGGCATGGCACAGAGTGCGCCCAGGGCAAGAGTTTGCCGTATTCTCCGGGCGCATCCGCCCCAGGCGGGGAGCGCGTGTCTACATCACATTGTCATCTGTAAGCGGGGGCTCGCCAGGGAGGGCAGCCCCCCGGGGGCGCCGCGCGACGCATCCATCATTAGTTATCTGTGGTGAAATGAGGATTCGATCTGGGAACTTAACCTATACATAAACTACTCCCCATGTATGTGCGGCAATAGAGGGGTGTCAAGGTTAGGGTCGTAAACTCAGGTGGTGTCAAGGGGAAGGGGAGAGGAGGGAGGAGGAGACCATTCTGCGATAGAGCAGGGGGGCCATCATCCGTCAAGCGGAGCACAGTGTGACCGCGCAGCGCGTGCGGGGAGCCGCAGGCCAGGGGGGGGGGGGAAAGAGGGCCGTCGAGAGGGCAATAGGCCTAGGGCTGCCGCCATTCTACTAGTAGGGGAGTGATAAGCCCCAGAGATTCAAGTTATCCCTCGGTCCTGGCAGGCCCTCTGGAACGTTGCGAGAAGGTTATCCCAAAGCTGGGCGATGGGAAACTTCCGGAGCCCTGCAGTCTCCTCACGAAGAAGCACCGCGCTTTTCGCTTGCGCCCAATTGGTAAAGGAGGCCCTCCAATGTCGGATGTGTGGGGGGGCGGTTGCCTTCCAATGCTTGGTGAGCAAGCGTTTGGCCGTTATAAGACCCATCTCCCAAAAGCGTTCCTGTACTTTGTTGTCTTTCGTTCGCCTATAGAGCCCCAGTATGCTTGCTTCCCATGAGCGCGGGTGTTGTCCGTCAGCGCCGCGCGCGAGCAGTGTTAGTACGTCGTCCCAGTACGGCTGTAGAGTAGGGCAGTGCCAAAGCATGTGTAAGAGGTCCGCTCCCGGCAGCAAGCATCGCTGGCAGGTCGCATCTGTCCGCGCAAAGTATCTGTTGATTTTGTCGGGCGTGAGGTATGCGTGCTGCAGTATGTAGTATTGTATAATTTTGAATCGGGGATTGCGCGGGACTGTGGTCGGGCCGGCCAGTATCAGCACCCATTCCTTATCTGTCCAGTCTCTTCCCCTATCTGCCGCCCAGCGTTCCCTTAGCGTGAATGTGGATGGTTGCGAGTGCGCCTGCAGTGCCTGCGCCAGCCAGTGCACAATGTGTGCGCCATTCCCCATTACATGTAGGTATTGTATAAAGGTATGCACCGGAGGCTCCGCTGCCAAGTCTCCCCAGGAAGCAGTGAGTGTGTGCAAGAGGGAGGCGTGTAGGAGGAACTGTCCCGCCGGGAGAGTCGTGTCGTCAGCCAGATTGGCGAACGTGAGCAGATCGCCATCTGCATACAGATCGCTCAGCGTGTCCACCCCCGCCTGTTCCCAGCTAGCCAAGTGGGCCTCCGTGAGCGGCCCCGTCGGGCCAGGCATACCCAAGAGCGGTAAGCTCGGGGCGTATGGCGTAGTTGCGCGTGTGAGACGTAGGCACCTCAGGAAACATCTGCGCGCCACTGCCAAGTAGATCTGGGAAGGGCAGGTTGTGCGGGTTATCGGGTGGAACAGCGTGTTAATTTGTGTGCGTGACCAGGCAGCGGCGTGCGAGGCAGTGTCCTCAAGCTGCCTGCCACTCAGCCATCCCGCCACCCACTGCATTTGTGCCGCGAGATAGTACAATTCCAGATTAGGGACTGCCAGCCCTCCGGAATCCGTGGGCATGTATAGCTTAGCCAGTGCCACTCGCGGTCGCCCCTTGTTCCAGATAAGGCTACGCAGCAGCACCTCTAATTCTCGGAATAGCTTGGCGGGAACATACAGAGGCATGTTCGCGAAATAGTAGAGTAGGCGAGGCTGCACAATCATTTTGGTCAGGGCCACGCGGCTGGGCACGTTAAGGGGCAAAGTGTTCCAGAAGCCAATTTGTGCTCGGACAGAAGCAATCGCTCGACAGAGGTTTCCCTCCAGAATATCAGCCGGGGTTCTGTAGATCCGTATCCCTAGGTAGCGGAAGGTGATGGGATGCCATTGCAGTCTGTCCCCTCCCAGCCGGATGTCGCATTCAGGCGTGTCCGGGCCGAAGGGATATGCCCCTGACTTGGCCCAGTTGACTCTCAGGCCCGACATTCTCTCAAAGGTGTGGAATATGTCAGTGAGGGAGGCGGGGATGGCAGTTATGTGCCTGACGTATAGTAGCAAATCATCTGCATACAGCGACACCGCATGTATACCATTCGCCAACGGGATTCCCCACTCCAGCCCGTGCGTCCTGAGAATCGCGGCCAGCGGCTCCATGGCCAGCGAAAACAGTAATGGGGACAGTGGGCAGCCCTGGCGGGTGCCCCTGTGGACTCGGATGGCAGCTGAGAGGAGGCGGCCCGTGCGGACTCGGACTGTCGGTTTGGCATAAAGCAGGTCTATCATGGCTCGGTATCCCCCCCCCAGTTGATACTTCTCTGTGACTGCCCGCAGGTACGGCCACTCAACTGAATCGAAAGCTTTCTCCAGATCCAGTATCAGGCATCCCACTCTCGGCCACTGTTGCGTAGCGTATTCCTGTACTCTGAAGAGGCGGCGTATGTTGTGGGAAGTGTGGCGTGTGGGGACAAATCCATTTTGGTCTCGGTGCACCAGGGTGGGTACATGGGGTCCAATCTCCTAGCCAATGTAGAAGCCAGGATTTTATAATCCGTATTCAGTAGCGCCAGTGGGCGGTAAGAGCCCACCCGCGTGCTATCCTTGCCCGGTTTTAGAATAGAGACTAGCGTGGCCTCATTTAACGTAGGGGGCAGAGTGGCATCTTCCGCTGCCGCATTGTACATTCTCAGCAGTTCTGGGACGAGAATGTCCGAGCCGGCCTTGTACAGCTCCGCCGGTAGCCCATCCGGGCCCGGCGTTTTGCCGTTTGACAGATTAAAGATGGCTTCCCGGAGCTCGTCTGGCTCCAGTGGGGCGCCCAGTTCGTCCTGTTGCGCAATAGTTAGTTGCGGCAGTGGCAGAGGGGAGAGGTAGTCGGCTATATCAGGATAGGGGACTGTTAAGCGGGAGCGATACAGCTCGTCGTAGTGGGTAGCGAAGACATCGTGGACACCAAGTTGTGTGTATATCAGCTCCCCGCCCGCACAGCCGCCACCGGGGTCGAGCGGGTTTCTTGAGAGATCAGCCACGCTAAGAGTTTGCCAGGTCTGTCGCCAAGGTGATGCATTCTTGCCGAGTGCGCGGCATAATTGACGTTTCGGAGTCGCTCTAAGAGGTGTGCATGTTCCGCGCGGGCCTCGTGCAGCGGGTCCTCGTCACCGTCCATAGCCCCCTCCTCCCGCGTCAGTAGGTCCGACTGTAGCCTAGTTAGGTCCCTCTCCAATTGGTGCCGCACGTGTCCCTGTGCATGCAAGCAGTGCCCCCGGAGTACTACCTTGAAGGCGTCCCACTCCACCTGTGGAGTGGATGCCGTGCCATCATTCTCCTCAAAGTATTGCGCGGCGCGTGTAAGCAAGGTATCTCGGAAAGCCGCGTCCAGCAACAGCGCAGGTTGCAGACGCCATGTGGGTACCGGAGGGTGCGGGCGCGCCCAGGCTATGGACATGAAGTGTGGGTTGTGGTCTGAGTGCGTGCGGCCCATGTATTGTGTGTCCATCACGTGGGGTAGAAGGGCAGTAGATGCCATGAATCGGTCTAGTCGGACATGTAAGTCGTGAGCGCCAGAGTAGTAGGAATACGTCCGTGTCCCCGGGTTGCGCAATCGCCAGACATCGTGCAGATCCCATTGCGTGGCCCATTCTAGTAGTGCCTTCGTGGCTCCCCGTGTAGAGGCGTTAGCGGGGGGTGGGAAAGAGCGGTCCAGTGTGGTATCTAGAGGTCCCTCACCCACTTCATTAATTGCATGCTTCATCATTGGGTCTCGCCCTCGTCCGTAAAAACCAGGATGGGCTCAACCATATACCAGGGAACACTTAAGCTATTTTGTCGCCTGGGGACTACTATGAGTTAAAAATACATTTTATTACCCAGGAATCAAATAAATAGTGGATATTCAGGTATAGATAAAAACATGGACATGAGGGGTTAGTTTGGGGATATGATGGCTGTATTCCCTCTTTATTTAGTCGACATGTTTTAGCCCCATTGTCAAAGGCTCATCGGTTGCGTTGCTTTTGTCAGGCCTACAAACAGTACCCCAGGTTCTTTATTGTTAATGTCAAGGATGGTTTGTCAGCTTGCGTAATTAGTCGGGACAAACAATGTGTGACATATAACATGCATACAAGAGGTGCACTCGCCATTATAGTGCAACCTCTTGTATTTGTTCCTATGGAAAGAACAAATATCAACCAGAGGCAGAGTTAAGACTTCTATTATTCCTGATTAACCCAAATGTGAATGTATCCATATACAGTTCTCAGCACATAATAAGTTATAAATAAAAGCTCATGTGATGTTCCAATTGCGAAATGCATGATTTCCCATTGTACACAACATAAGCATATAAACACAACAAGAGAAGGCGTGTTTCCACAGTGGTAGGAGATACACAAGCGAATACTACCAACCCAACATTTATACTACTGGCCTAATCCCTATGGTCCACCACCACCAATAGACCTGTCTCCATTCCCTTCTTACAAGGCAATAATCCTTATTTAGGGTGACGAGGGTGGAGGGGCCGATGAGTATCCCCTAAGAAAAGAGCCTCCAGGTCATTGAAAGCTTCCTACAGGAAGGACCATGGCCCTATAAAGCACTCATTTATTGGAAAATTAATTTAGCCAGACCAGCACTGAGAAAAACTCTGAACTTGAGAACCCTATCTTCTTGCAACATGCACATGAATGGGGAGTACATTTGCTCCTAGCCTGTCTTTATGAAGTGGTCATATCAAGTTTAATGGGCAAATAACCCTTTTGAACAAGCTCAATTATGGCGTCACTATATTGACAAAATCCTGATCGTCTGACATGGTAGCATAGAGACAGCAGTAATTTTTGTGAAGTGGCTGTACACCTGTAAACAGTATTCGAAGTTCACTATGACTGTAAACAATGTTGAGGTTTTATTTTTAGTTGTTACAAAAATAGCAGAAGCAGGAAAACTCACAACTAATATATACACAAAACCAATAGAGAAAAATAGCCTCTTACATTTTGAGGGAGCACATTACTGCACCTTGAAGGAAAACCTCCCTGTGGACCAGTTTCTCCTTATGAAAAAGAATTGCTGTGGCACACAAGTTTATAAAACTGAGTCAAAGTAGTGAGCTGCCGCAGCCCCAGTTCTATCGCTATCTTCAATTTAGGCACACCTTATCTCCCAGTTTGGAGAGTGTGGAGTCCCTGCCAGAATTCAGCCCACTGGAGGCGAAAGTATTTATGGGGGACCTCAAGGACCATAAAATCTCCCAGATCTATCAGTCCCTGGTTACTCACTGCTCTCCCTCGCTGCAGAAGCTCCGGGGGGACCGGGAGGGAGATGTGGGTCCACTGGAGGTGGAAGACTGGACCGAGGCCCTGGCTGCTCCACGAGGGGCGGCCATAGCCATAGGACTCCGCCACATTCAGTTCAAATACTTACACAGGGTTTATTTTACACGAGCGTGTCTGTGGAGGGCGGGGCTGATAGCCTCTCCTATGTGTCTTAGATGCAGTGGAGAGGAGGGCACTTTTATCCACACAGTTTGGCACTGTCCTTCCCTAGACCGTTTCTGGAGGGGAGTATTTACCTGCCTCTCGGAGGTTCTGGGGTGGGAACTCCCCCACACATCGTGGTTGGCCCTGCTTCATGTTATGGAAGGAATAGGAGGCAATATTTACAAGCAACATCTGATGCAATTGGGCTTCACTCTAGCGAAAAGGGACATCGCCAGGGCATGGAAGGTGCCGAGGGCCCCCTCGGTGGCCGCCTGGTGGAATAGCTTGGATTTCTGTATGGGGTTGCTAGGGGGTGCCCGCACAAACACTACAAGATCTGGAAACGTTGGGCAGATTATCGGGGCCTTTTGTTAGATCTACCACTAGCAACTGAGGCTCACCTGTTTGGCTGACTTACATACACATGTTTGGAGTGTGGAGGTGCTGTGTGGGGGGGACCCGAGGGGGTAGGTCCTCCTGCTAGATTTATAAGCTATGCTCAGGAATGTAAGGACTCAGTACGATCGGGGGGGGAGGGAGTTGGGGTAAAACGTTATGTTGTTATTCCTGCTTTATTACATTTATGTGAAAACTGTCAAAGCCGTAATTTTTGTATGGTTTGATCGCACAGTCGTCTGCAGAGCCCTGCAATATATGTGCACCTTGACAAATAAAATTTGTTTTAAAGAAAACAATAAAAAAAACAAAGTAGTGAGCATACTCATTGAGTGACAGTATCCAAGAAGGTTAATTGACAGGGCCAGTAATAGAGCCAAAAATAAACACAGGGAGGCTTTTCTAGTGAACAAAACAAGAAAAAAAAGAAACTGATCTTTGTCAATACTTCTAGTAATGCCTCCATCCAGGTTAGGAAAAGAATGATAAAATGCTGATAAATCTTGACTTGGAAGCAACTCCCATTTGAAAAACCTTTGTTTGAGGTGAAACCTCTCAAAAAACAAAATAAACCCTTACAGACCCCACCACTCTGTTGAACCTCAGGCCTAATACCCTACTACCTTCCCTGACCAAAATGTAATTGGTCAACTCAACTCGTTCCTAGATAATTCCAATTCACTACACCCACAACAATTTGGTTTCAGACACAAACACTCCAATGACCCTAGACACTTCTAACAGTGCAGTACTGATATTGCTTGATCTCTCCGCAGTGGTTGATACTATCTCCCACACCGTGCTCCTGCAACGGATCTAAGCATGCGACACCTCCCATAAGGCACTGACCTGGATCAAATCTTTCCTGACTGACAGGAGACAAACAGTAGCCTTAGGTCTATTTTCATCAGCAGAAATACCAGTGACATTGGGAGTTCTGCAGCGCTCATCCCTCAGCCTCGCACTATTTAAAATCTATATGACCCCCTCATTTCCCTGATAGCCTCATTTGAACTCTCCACCACCTCCTCCTCCGAAAACACTCAGTTGATTCTATCCCTAGACAAAAGCTCTTTTGGTTCCGAACACAATTTCCTAAACTGCTTCTCCAATGTCATCCTTTTGATGCAAAATAACCACCTCAAATGTGCACGCATAAAATCATAATCCTGCTATTCCACAAGTCGATCCTGTTCCCCCTGATCTAGAGGTGGCCCAACTCTGTTCACCGCCCACAGTTGAAGTGGCAAAGAATCTAGGGGTAATATTTGACACCGCCCTAGCCTTCCACCCACAAGCTCTGGCAGTAGCTGAATTGTGCTTCAAACTCATCAAAGCTCTAAAAATGTTTTTGATTTTCTGTTACTGGCCGCCAGGAAAACAGTTGCCTTCATTCTAGTCACCTCAAGACTAGACTATTGCAATAGTCTGAATGCTGATGCTCCTAGCAGCTAGTCCATAAGCGAGCCTGTGCTAGACTGGTGCTTAAACTCCACGAACGGAGCTCAGCCTTCTCCACCCAGGAAAAACTACACTGGTTACCCATCCACAAGAGGCTCCTATTTAAGATCCTCTTACTGGATCTTTCATTTCCACAGGACTTAAATACATGATGGCCCATTTCAACCATTACAACACCCAGAGGTTGCTGAGATCATCCTGTACCAATCTTTTGAAGCACCCGCCCTTCAGACTAAATGAGGCTCAAAGTCTTTTACGATACTACGCAGCTAAGCCTTGAACCAACTTCCAAGCTCTTAACGCTTTGAAAACTTGGCTTTTTCACCTCACCCTCTGTTACTCCTTAAACTAACCCTTCCTTTCTAAGTCCATCTGTCTTCCAGTGCTATCACATCTGGGTATGTGGGCCCTCAGCTTAGCGCCGGGATACTCAATTTCGAGTGACAGTTGAGCTCTATAAGTATACAATGCATTCATTCATTTTCATTTAAAAGAAAGACTAGCTTGAGAGACCTCCTCGTCCACACTAGACCCAAACAAACAGCTCCTCAGGAGCAAAGAACTCAATGGGGCCTTCCCAGAGTTACTGACCACTTTCCACATGAACAGTGCTAGGTATGCCCTCTAACTACACAAAGTAGGACTCAAGACCTAGGTTAGAACACACATTGGGAGCAGAGGACTCACACCAACTGTACCTCAATTCTCATAGTGTTCATGATTGACCGTCCTTCCAAATTACAATATATTAGGAGGACAACTAGGAAAGATAAGATAAGGATCAGTGATCATCAAAGAAGCATTCAATGCCAGTTAAATTCAACCCGGCTGACTGAGCATTATCTTGTAAAAGGACACCTAGAGACAGACTTACATTGGTCAATCATAGAGAAAATAACTAAAAGTGCAAACATCCCCTGTCCCTCCTTCTTTTTGCCCTCGTCATTGAGCCACTTGCACGACTTATACACAGCGACGCCCAAGTGTGGGGATAGAGGTGGGATACGGGGAATGATCACCGCATCCCGTTATATGCGGATAATGTCCTCTTGTTTCTTTCCAGAACTGAAGAGGCGAGCCCATGCTGCCTTCATCGCCTACAGTTATTTGCCAAGGCTTCCGGTCTACAAATGAACCATGCAAAGTTGGTGTTGGCTCCTCTCCATCCCAACCACAATTGCGTCGCCTGGCAAAATACTATACTGATACTGCGCCTGAGTGTTCTCTACATAGGTGTCCAGGTGCCGCTTCTACATGACTTGGCTTGTATTCATTTTCCTCTCCTCATTTGCAAGGTGAAAGCAGATTTGAAAAGATTGCAACCCCTCCCCCTTAAAGTAATGAGGCGCATTGCCTTTTATTAAATGATGATTTTGCCAAAATGACTCCATCTCTTTCTGAACTTCCCACCATCTAAACCCTGGCCTTGGTTTAGGGAGATGGGCTCTTTGGTGGCGTCCTTTCTCTGGTATAACACCAGATCAAGATTGGCTTTTACTAAATGCCAATGTGCAACATATGAGTGTGGACTTGGCATGACCAGCCTGTATCTTTACTACCTGGCACCCCAAGTCCTGGTTATAAATGACTGGTTCAGCGGTGGGTGGTCGGATCTGGCATACAGGGTGAAGCTGTAATCCCTGGGATTTGGAGGGATACTGGAGATGCTCTGTGGGGCCCGCCTTCCACAGGCCCTGTCGGGGGGTGATCTGGGCAGTCGTTTTGAGCTCGCGTGCCGAATTTAGACATGCCGGATGAGATTCTAAGCTTACTAAGGAGAAGCGGAGAAGGTGGCTGAGTGAGACAGCCGGCCTAGAAGGATTTCGGCAGTTGGTCAAAAGAGCTATCTCATAAGTACCTTCAACTGAGGCAAGCACTGAAATCGCACATTCCACTGGACACAATGCTTCTGGAATTTAGCCCCTTGGAGGCTAAAGTTCTGATGGGCGCACTGTTGAAAGGTCGTATTTCTCAAGTTTACCGCACACTGATACACAATATCCCTGACACACTGTTACACCTGCGAGCCCCCTCGGAGGAGTGGGTGGCCCAATTAGATGATGAGGATGAGGATTGGCGGAATGTGTTGATGGCCTCCCGCACAATCGATATCTCTTCTAAACTGAGCTTATACAGGTATATTACTCACATGGTGCTTATTTAGCTCCTAACTGCTTATTCAAAGCACACCTACTTCCAAGTCCAGCCTGCTTTAGATGCCTACATGCTCACACAGATTGTTATCACATGGTTTGGACGTGTCCAGTTATTATGAAGTACTGGAAGGCTATTGCTGCAGAACTGGCAGAGGTCTTGGAATGGACAGTTAAGCTGTCAACAAAATCATTTCTTTTGGGTATCTTTTAGGGAGTTGGGGCATGAGGACTGATCAGGTGCTAATGGGAGTGGCCACCATGGTGGCAAAAAGAGATATAGCTAGTACACGGAAATCCTCTCATCCACCCTCGTTGTTACAATGACGTATAGAGGGTCGACTGGTGTGCTCACTATGAAAAACAAGTCTATAAAGCAAGAGGTTGTCCTAAAAAACATGCTAAGATTTGAAGCAGGTGGTGGACCTATCTTGGATTGGACCCGCTATAATGTCTGTTACAATGATTCTTCAGTGGGGTGGTGGGGGAATTGATAAGTTTGTAATGATGTGGTGGTTGCAGTATTGCAATGGAACAATAACATTGGTTATTAAAAAAAAGTACAAACATGTCATGGGGACTCCTGAACGTGTTCAGCAATGGGTCTAGAGATGACGTATCTTCAGTTCCAGATTGAACGAAGAAAACCCATGGAACCAATTGAATTCTATGAATTGACTTGATAAAATACTTTATACAATTATGGCTATCCGATGGGTATAAAACCTCTCTTTCTTTCACCTGTTTACCTTTCCTTTTTCTGAATTCTTCAAAAAAGTTATAATGAACTGTGAAAAGGATGACCTTGCTAGAAACCGTTCTATTTCTTAGGATCTATAAGCATCTTTTATTTACCTATAATGAAATAGAGTATGTTCCCAACCCAAGATGGCTTTTTCTTATAATCATTATCTAAATCCAACAAAAAAAATGAATTAAAAGCTAAATTGAAGCAGTCATGCGCCCTCCTATAGTACAGTTGTGTTGCAATATCACTCCACTTTCCATGAGCCTGCTCCGTCACCAGTCACTCTGGGAATAGCCTTAATTTCCCATGACCGCGACAGACAGCCTGTCGCAGATCGGATTTAGTCCACGCTGCCTGGCTTTTCTATAGAAGTACAAAACACAGTGATGGATGGAATGTTTTAATTAATCTCAGCCATAGTAGTTACTCGAACCGCATCCCACTCCATCATTCTTTTGCACACCAATCCACCCTAGTTTGGACCCAGCCATATGCAAATAAATCTCGACCCTGCTCCACTGGAAACATTCCAGTCCGAACTGACAGGCTAGATTCTAACTGAAACAGGATACAAGCAATCCAGGACCGGTTTCGCCCTAGGGAGGACATATTACCCAGGTATAGCTTGATTCTGGGGACACAGTATGCACAAGACCCACGTCTGGCATACCTGTGCTGATGAGTCCTAACTACGGCGAAACCAGCCCTGTGTGGCTTGTGTTCCAGGATGCGAATAGGTAATAATTATGACATGGCACCCTCTATGACATGAGTAGATGCCCTTTTGGGACAGAAACTGTAAATCTAAAAGTGCATTTTACTTAACGGGAGGTTTCTAATAACTGTTTCTGTGCATTTCTTCTCCCCTCAGAACCCGGGTGAACACTTTCAACGGATGACTACTATGTGCATTATTGTAGTGTGTGACCACAGGAGCATGTCTCCCCTGCTTGCGTGTGTTTTGTTGTGCTTATTTTGCAGGGCTTTGTTAGAACATGCCCTCACTTGTTGAGTTTATATGTCTATGTTGTGTACATGGAAAAGAGTTTATGTCACAATTGAAACATTACGTGAGCTTTTATACATCACCTAGGTGCTGAGAACTACATGTGGTTGCAGCCACATTTTGGTTCAAAGGGAATGACCGAAGTCTTAAACCCTCCTCTGGTTGATATTTGTTCTGTCAACCGGGCACAACAGGTTGTAGTATAAGGGCGAGTAGATCCTATGTCTACCTGTTATATGTTTCATGTTCTTTGTCCTGACTAATTAAAAAAGTTGACAAACCATCCTTGACAATAACACTAGAGATCCCGGAGCATTCTTTTTAGTCCTGACAAAAGCCCTGGACCCGATGGGACCTTGACAATGGGGCTAAAACATGCCGACTGAATAAGAACAGTGTTGGGCCATCTTATCCCTTAACTAACCCCTCATATCAATTTTTTAACTATACCTGAAAATCCACTATTAAAAGGATACCTGGGTAGTTCAAGGAAGGTTTACCCTGGAACAGATAGAATATCCAAAGGGATCCCTGAAATATGGTTTAGTCCATCCTGGTTTTTAGAGAAGCGGTTAAGACCCAGTGATGAAGCATGCCACTAACAGAGCGGGTGAGGGTCTAACAATAAAGCTTCAGGGTTTCCTAATGCGGGGTTTGCATTCTCTTTCAGTCTTCGGTGTGGGATACCCTTTTGCGTTGTAGTGTTCAGCTTTAGACAATTGGTCTTCATCCAATTGGTAATTTTAATCATGCAGGCATTGAGCTTGATCCGAGCACTGGGCGACTTGCGATGTTGATGTTGTGAGAGTGGATGATGCTGGCTAGAAGGACCATGTATACGTTGAAGAAGGTAAGGCTCATGGAGGTTCCTTGTGCAACTCGACAGATGAGGTCACAGGCATCCAAAGTGTACGGTGCCAGGGTAACAAACTGGGTCCATCCAGTCTGGAAGGAGAAGATTCATTGGAGTGTGTGTCCTTGGATTCCGATATTATGAAAGTGTTGAATGAGGATAGGATAGGAAACTGTGTCAAACACTGCAGAGAGGTCCTGGAGTATGAGGGCCACCTTCTTCTATGTCCAGATTCATGTGGATGTCTTCCATGTCGGACCATGAGGGCACTTTCTATGTTGTGGTTGGATCTGAAACCAGGCTAGTGGTGTCGAAGAGTTGGTGGCTGTTGAGCTATTTATTCAGGCATCTGTTGATGATTCTCTCTAAGACCTTGGCTGGGAATGGTAGCAGGAAGATCAGCCTGTAGTTGGTGAGTATTGAAGGACCAGCGGAGGGTTTCTTAAGCAATGGGAAGATTGCATGTTTCCAAGCATCCAGGAAGGTCACGGAAGAGGTGGAGGCATTAATAAGGGGTGTGGAAATGTTGCTGATGATTTATAGTTCACTAGAGTAGGAGTAGTGGGAGCAGGGGTCTGATGTGGCCCCTGAGTGGATGGACTTAATGGTGGCTGTGGCTTCTTCTCAGGAGGTGGGCTATTTGTTTAGTATTATAATAATAATAATAATAATTAGCATTGGTTCTTTGGATAAGATCGGGAGGCTTCTAGGTTGTTTGTTGAATTTGTTAAAAATTGAGGTGATTTTGTTGCTGAAGAATTGAAAGAGATAGTTTCAGAGGGCCTGAGAGAGAATGATCGCGTTGGAGGCAGCTGCTGGTGAGGTGAAATCCTACACAATGGCTAATATTTCTTTGCTTCCGTTGGTGCCTGCTTGGATGTGTTTTTGGTGGTGCGGATCATTTGGTGGTAGAGTCTCAGGGCTGATTCAAACGGTTTTCTGTCTGTATAGTCCAGACTCATTTTCCACTTCAGTTGTTTGCAGTGGCTTTTCATCAGTCTGAGCTCCTCTGTATACCATCTGGCTTGAGATCTTGTTTTGTTGCTGCTCCGCGTACCAACTGACCCTGGATCTTTTTGTGTTCCTGTGTTTGAGGGTGGCCAGGGAGTTGGTGCAAGAGGTGATTACATTGTTGGTGCTCTCTCCTGTTTAGGGGTGCATTTTCCACAGCCCTTTCACGCCCAGCCAGCACAACACCTTCCTAGCCACACTCCACAGGTCCCAGAGCCTCCTGGGTGTTTGAAGGGCACATGTGTGTCATCGAATACAAGGGCCATTCCACAGAAGTCGTAGGAGAACCAACCAGGTTCCCCCAGCAGGTCCAGTACCTCAACTGTTCCTTAGGGATCATAAGTGGGCCCTGCAGACCCATTCTAGTTTTAGGGGTCAGCTGAAGTCCAAGTCCAAAAATCCATCCTTGCAGGGCATCAGTTGGCTTCTCTTTCTGAGCATTCTTTTGCTGTCATCGTTACCAGGTCCAGTTTCTTCTCATCTGTCTCTCCTTTGTGGGGTGAAAAATACTAGAAGCCAGGCCAGTCCTTGGATGGCACATCATCCCTCCACCTGTGTTCCAACTCTCCTATACAGAATTCTAGGACAATCCAATATGGCAACTTCAAGTTGACTGGACAGAGCTTTCCTGAGGGCCTCAGTTTTGTCCCTAGCTGGCACAGCTGCCTGATCCTGGTGGCTTCTCACCAAACTTGAAAGGTGAGACCCTCCAATGTTTGCTCCAGAGGTCAGACGTCCTTGTTTGTTGTTGTGGGCCTGGGCTGACCTAGCACAGCGGCAGTGTGACAAACTAATTAATAGATCCAGATTTCCTCCTCATCCCTTCCTTTCCCTAGAACTGGGCTAAGCACTGTTAAGTGCTCTATTGTGTGGGGAGGCCTTTGATCCTTATATTGGGGAGCAGAAAAATTAATTTGGCCCAATGGGGCAGGGACAAAGGCTTGGAATCTAATTATGAACTGAGTCAAGAAGTTATGGCGATTCTTACAATATCATGCGGAGTGCAGATATGATGTTAAGGACTGTACATCTGCACTCGGAAGGCATATTTACCTATAGCTTGGTACCTTGCTGAACACTGTATGCCTAAGTGGAGTGAAAGTGTAGATTCCCCCACTTTTATGTAATAAAGTGTAAGCACTACCGGACTATACTATAAATGGCCACTCAATTTTAAGGGCTATCCCAGGTCAGTACCAATCCTAGAAGAGTGCCTTCTTGTGCCAGTTACCTATGCGATACCGGTCTGCGCAAGATGATGGTCTCACACCAGCAACCCACACTTATGTTGAAATGTAAGCAGGCCAGACCCTCTTTCTGTAGCTACAAAGCAGCGACCTTATCTTAAAAGTCAAATGCTGGCGCTTCGCACTCTCAGTACTATTACTGTGAATTTACTGTGAGTGAAACTCTGGCAGTGACACTCCATGGGAGGAACCTATTTGCTACGTAACCCACAAACAGTGTCACATGCCTCTCTCAAGGAGAACGAGGAGGATGAGAAAGACTGTCTGTTGTCTTCCTCTGCCTGATTCTTGATCTCTAGATTGGTTCAAAGATCTACTTCAAAGTTAGTGGAGTTTCTTGCACTGGCCTGTTAATTGGTTCATGTAGACCCTGAAATTCCTGTACTGCTGATAAAGACAATGCACAGAAGAGGCTTCCTCAGCGATGCGATGACAACTGCTGCGGCGGCAACACACTTCTTCGTCTTGAGTCGCGCTTCCAGCTCCCAGCGACACGCAGTTTCTCAGAAGGCCCAGCTCAACAACAGGCACTTCAGATTCCCAACTCAGGGGAAGTGGTTGGTGAAGTCTTGTATCCCTGAGACTTCAGGCAGGAGGCAAGCTCTAGTTCAAGCCCTTGGAGATCTTACAAGTTGATGAAAGTAGCACAAAGTCCTTTCTCCTTTCTTTGGCAATCAGGTAACCACTGCAGGCCAATCCTCAAACAGCACACAGCATAGGGATAGTCTCCTCCTGCAGACTGTCTCTCTAGTTCCTCTCCTTAGCAAAGGTTCTTATTGTTTCCCAGAAGTGATCTAAAGTCTTGGGGTCTGGGCCCCAGTATTTATACTCATATTCTCTTTGTTCTCTGAAGGCAGAGAGGCCTTTGCCTAGTCCAAACCAGTTATGGTCAGTCTTGGAGCACTTTGTTTACAGGACTCCTTCTTTCCTTTGACAATGTGGGCCAGGGACATCAGACACAACACAGGAGGTGGGGCCAGCATTGTGGAAGGCAGGCACAGCCCTATTCAGGTCCCAGGTGCAACTCTACATGCAGATCTCTCTATTCAGCCTTGTGCTGACTCACCCTGTCTCCTGGACTCCCCCAGCCCCTGTCACTCACAAACCAGACATGGAATACACAACCTAGCAGAGGCAGGCTTGGACAGTTAAGCAAGAAAATACCTACTTTGTAAAAGTGGTATTTTCAAACAGAATGTTAAAACCAACTTCACTAAAAGATGTATTTTATCATCCTGAGTTCAGGCATACTAAACTCGAATATCCACCATGTTCCCTGGGTCAGTTAAGATTATAAGGTGTTATAATCAAACTGCCCATTCTGGCCTGGGGGGAACAGGTAGCCTTGCAATAGTGAAAAACTAAAATGGCTGAAATTCACTATTAGGACATGCTACACACATCAGGGCATGTTCTACCTTTTACTTACAATGCAGCCTGCCCTTGGGCCTACCCTAGGGGTGTCTGATATGAAGAAAAGGGAATATTTAAGGACTAGCAAGTGGGTGCACTTGGCCAGTCAACATGGCAGTACCTGACTGCACATAGGCTCTGCAATGTCAGGCCTGAGACACACTTTACAGGCTGCTTTAGTGGGTGGCACAACCAGTGCTGCAAGCCCAATAGCAGTATTTGATTTACATGCCCTTGGCACCCATGGTGCACTGTACTAGGGTCTGACCAGTAAATCAAATAATCTAATCATGGAGTCACTAATCCATACATCAATTTACAACAGGAAGCATATACACTTTAGCACTGATCGGCAGTGGTAAAGTGCCCAATGTCATAAAACAGCCAACAACAAGTCAGAAAAAATACAGGAGGAAGGCAAAAAGTTCAGAGATGACCCTGCAAAAAGGGCCAAATCCAACAATCTCTGTACATTGAAAGAAACCACCATCATGGTAGTTCCTTTCAATTTACTAAGTTTTGATATCTGTCCACCAAACGTTTTACATTCAGGAGATTGTATCTAAAAAACAAAAAAACTCTTTCTGAGCGCCAGGCAGTGTCTATCGAACTGCGTTTAAGGAAACAAATTAGACAGGCTAGTACAGATGCTGTGCAGTTTCGCACTGCATTGTTTGGTTAAATTGTTACATTTTCACACTTGCCATTGCGAAAATTTATCTGGCCCTCCATTTAACGTCCGGAATTACAAGCTTCCCACCTAGAGTTAATAGCATGCCTGTGCATGCTTTTATGTATTCACGGTCTTTCTAAAAATCACTTGAACTTGAATGATGACTGTTTGAAATTAGGTTACTGGTCAAGGTAAGGCACAAGAAAACCCCATATTAACCTGTGCTCAACCCTCGAGCAGTCAGGCTTAACCTAGAGTATTTATGCAGCAGTTCAAACAGAAATAAAGAGAAAACAACACAAGAACAGTCCCACACCAATTTAGAAATAAAGAGCAATACTGAGCAATCTTTAATAAAGAAATCAATACCAAAACCAATAAATCAATCAATTGATTTTTATTTGATCCAATAAAAATGGTCATAAAAGCACAAATAAATACATGATAAAACAGTAAATTATACATATGTCAGCTTAGATAAAAGTCAACAGCAACAAATTGTTTCACACATAATTAAAGAAAAAACTTACTTCATAAGCAACCCCATAGTGTGCTGTGCAAAATTATCGCATAGGGAGCCCAGTACTATTTGCCGCCCCCCCTTCCTCTTTTTCATGCAAGCCCATAGGAGCCTGGCTACCGAAAAGCGGACCAGGGGGTCAGATAACATTTTTTACAAATATAATGCGACCTGACATTGTTTAAAATTTCTACGCTTTAAAATTGGTATGAGGTAGACGTTCCTTTCTTTGTCATAGAGTCCGCAAAACAGGACTAATTGCAATTCAGTTTGTGTTGAGAGGTTATCACATGGGCACACACTTAAATCTGAGTGGTTATACTTTTTTTCTGGATAACCTAACATCAACGGTATCATGTTCATACGGAATCACAGTACTATGAATTTGTGTTGCGCACTAGTGACAGTTGCTAAATAGAAGTACCCTCCCTCTATTAGTGGCGGGCTCTGACGGTAGGTACGGACTGCCTGTTTCTCTCGGTTATTTTCCTTCCGTTTATATTCTGCCTTCAATAAAAACATGTTGATGACCTTTTGCTTTAAAACCTTTCTGCATGCCTATGGGTCCTTAAATAAGTCAGGAAAGCCAATATCCGCCAACACTGACTCTACATAGCCAAGCCATCTAGACCTTCTGTAGTTTTCCATACTTTAGCAATTCCTTATTATAGTTTGGGTCAGGGTCACTGTGTCCCTCCACCAGATTGAGTACCACAGAAGAATTGGGGCTAACTGAATTGAATCTGCAATGTAGGGCAGGCCCAGTTCCAAATGTAAAATGTAATTAGAGGAAGAGAGACTTAAAAAAATTGTTTCCGATAGTTTGGAGTGAGTCTGCCGCTACCATACCCCAGACGCCAGCCCCATACGTTAATGCCGCCTTTGATTTGGCCTGATAAATGTTTTTTATCTGTAGTAATGGTCTTGCACCCAGTTTTTCGGTAAAGGATTTTATGGCGCAAAGACTTCTCTCCATTACCAGCTTCCTTCTACCAGCTTTGACCACAATATATTTTTATCGAAGAGGACCCCCAGGTAGGGAAAAGTATCAACCACTTCTATTCTTCCAGAGTCCGCATGTAGATACAGGGTTTTGTCTCTTTTTCTTGTCCCGGCTATAATTACAAAGGACTTAGTTTGCTGTACCTTCAGATCTATTGAGTCCATAAAGGATAAATACACTGTTATCAAACATTGGAGGGCTAGCCCCGTTCTAGCGATCAACACCGCATTGTCCGCGTAAGCCAATATAGGTAACAATTGGCAGTCAAATGCGGGGACGTCCCGTGTAGCCACCGTGAGCGCATCCTCGACTCCATTTGTGTAAATGGAGAAGAGGAATGGGACAAGGACCCACCCCAAAACAACAAAAATCCAATCAGGAGAATTGAAGATAAATAATTAAAAGGATTGAAATGGGAGTAACGCCAAAAACCCCAAGGGGTCACTTGCGGCTATTTGGTTGAGGGACAATGGGTGAGTTACAAGTTCAGGCCGACCGCAATGGAGTGCAGATCAGATACAGGAGCCAGGTTAGTCCTGTTGAAATGTTACCTTGTGGAGGGGGCCACGAGGAGCAGAGAAGCATTGCGGACGGTTGTCGATGTAGCGCGAAGAACCTGTTGTCAGTGCGTGCGGGCAGGCCAGGGATTCACTGTGGCGTTCTGAGCAAGCAGTTGATGCTGTAGGGTGAAGAGTCGGGTGACAGAACTTCACGTTGGCAGGCTGTGCAAGCTGCCACCAAGTCTGGTCGCGAAGAGCCAAAAATTTTAATTCAGCCTCCGAGGCCACACCAAGGGTTAAGGCCCTTAGGGGCTCCACTTCTGGGTCAGGGGCTTGCTCCAGCTGGTGCTGGTTCGGGTGGCTGGTGAGCCTGTTCTATCCCTGTGGCTCTGAACAGGAGGCCAGCAGATAAGCCCTTAAAGTCACTCTGGGAGTCCTAGGTTCATGTCCAATCCCTCTGACTCAGGAAGGAGGGCAGCAATCCAGGAAGTCAACAGTCCAGCAGAGTGGCAGTCCTTTCAGCAGCAAAGCAGTCCTCCTTCCTGGCAGAGTTTCCACTGTGTCCAAAGTGTACTGAAGAGTTGGTGTCTGAGGTACAATATATATACCTGGGTCTCCCTTGGAAGTGGGAGAAACGTCTAGAGGTTTCCCTTTGAAGTGTGCAGGTTTTCTGCTTTCCCTGCCCTGGCTCAAGACTAACTGCAGGGGGTATGCAGCCCTTTATGTGTAGGCAGGACATAGCCTATTTAAGCATAAATAGGGCTGTGCCCAGTTCCACCCTTCTATCCTGCCAGTGATGGCCCAACCAGGCACAACTATTCTCTTTTGTGTGTGGCTGTCAAAGAGGAATACACAATGCTCAACTGTCTGCTGCAACCAGTCATGTGAAACTGCAGGCACTACATGGCTAAAGTAGTGTTTTCAAAATTGTAATAAAAATCCTGCCCACCACGAGAAATGGTTTTCCCAGCAGGAATAACCAGCAACAAAGACGGCATACATGTCACAATATGCTTGATGCTTTTAGGTCTTGACCTCGTTGCTGAAGTCATGGGCCCAGCAGCTTCAGCTGGCATGCAAAGAGAGGCAAAGACATTGATGATACGCTTGTTGTGTTTGCCACTTATACAGTCCTGCGGCAACATGCTACACTAACCTGTGGCTCAGTTTTACTGAAGGGCAAAAGCAAAATAATAGCAGCATAGACCTGCGGAGCTTACTTCCCTCCTAGGACCGAGAATGCACAGATGACTAGTGTCAAGGGAGCGGGGCGAGGAGCAGGATCACCAATGTCGGGCTGCAGTGCATTAGACGCCCACCATCGTGGTGCGCGCTCTCGTTAACCCAGTTGCAGTTTCGCAACCACAGAGTATCATAGGAGCTCTGCGTGGTTGCGTCCAACTTGCTGAGGAACATTAGTTAAGTGGCCTGTCTCTAAGTTTTGCTGTGGGCAACAAGAGGGGACCTTCAATCTTCACTGTTATGCACGTACGGGTGAGCAGCATAAAACGTTTTCCCAGTGGGGAGTGAGGAGCAGGGGAGCATATGAGTGCATTAAAACAAGTGAGAACATTTATATAAGGGAGGTACAGTAGAGCACGGAGATTTGAGTACCCCACAGCAGAATCTTCAGCTACAATCAACCGGTTAACAAGTTTTGCGACGGTGGGGGTTGGAGAGGCCTGTGAGGGTTCATTAGGCTCCTCCAGGGGGAAGGAATTTGTGGGGTGTTGCAGAGGAGGTCCATGTAGCAACAGATGCAGTTTGCGACCCCCCTCAGGAACCTCTGGCATCCCCCCGACCCCACTTGTGGCTGCAGTTTCCAAATAACGGGTTCTGTTCCACCACCCCGACATCCAATGAAGCTACTCCCATGAGACCCCACGGCAAGAATGCAAACACCTGGCAAAACTGTCAGGGGTAATAAAAACCCCAGCCATACAGCATCCATTTCAATGCAGGGGGCTAGCTCCCTAGAAGAGGAGCAGCAGATCATTTTCCCAGATCATCTGCCTCAGGAAATTAATCTCCAGGAGTTGGGGACATTTAAATACCAGGAAGTCACTGGGAAGGGGCCTAGTGGAGCAGAGCCTTCTTGTTCCATTACACCAAAGCTGCCCCCAATTTACCCGTTCTAGGAAGTGGAAGACGGGCACTAGCCGTGGATAAGTTAACAGTGCATCCCAACTGGGAAAATGCCCTCTATGTAAACTCGCTTGGTAATCCAGCATTATTAAAGGTGCAACCAGCATACCCCATGTTCTCAGCTGCCAGCCCCAGGGACCGCAAAAGGAGAAGGAGGCTTTTGACTGTTTGAACACAGCAGGATGTGCAATACTAGCAAAGGCTTTGAGAGTCAGCATCATATCTCTGCAGCTCTGTCCAATCCCCCACACGTAGCAGCTCTTCAGAAGATGCCAGGAAATCTCCAATAGTCGAATGAGAATCAGGTTGAAGATCATCCATCCTCACAGGTTCAGGTCCAAACTCAGGCAGCAGCAACATCTCCAGCTCCATTATCGTTTCTGGCCCAGACATGTCCGATCATGGAGATCTTACATCAAATCCTAGATGAACACAGGGCGATAAAGATGTCACATGAGGAAGCCCACAAAAAGACAAACAAGGAATTGGGTCAGATCAATGCCAATATTCAGTTGCCTACTTCCCGGTTGTCTCAAGTGGAGCAACGAGTCTCAGACGTGGAGGATATTAAGTACAAGCAAGACACCACAACTTTTTAAATCCAATTAGAACTGGCAGAACTTCTACTGAAACTCGATGACGCCCAAAATAGATCTTGCCTTTCTAATGTGCAATTTGTTAGAATTCCGAAGGGCCACGAAAATGGTCAGAATGCCAGTAAGTTGATCTCTGATCGTATTAACAAGCTCATGTGCCCTGAAATGACTACTTAAGACATGGATCTTACAATTACCCGGGTGCAGCGGGTCCCAGCATTTCAACCCTCCAATGCTAAATACCCGTTCACCATTTTGGTGAACTTTGGCGATTTTTATGTGAAATAGCAGATCCTGTCCCAAGCCATCAGAGACAAAGCGTATTCCACTTCAGATAACTATTCATTCAGAATTTGTTTAGATATCTCAATTTTGGTTGCATGGCATAGTATGGTCTTTATAGGGATGACAGAATTCAAGAGCCAAGGGGTGTCTGCCGGAATTGTCCCAACAGTCTAAGTTGAAAGTCCTCTACAAGGACAGTAGCAAGCTTTTCACTCAGTAGACCAGGCTAAGGACGTTTTACACGCAATTCAAAAGTCTGAAACAGAGGTGGGAGCAGGAGGAGGTACTATCTGATGCAATGTTTTATTCTTCTTATTTAGCAGATTTCTCTATATTTTGCATGTGTGCAATATGTCGCTCCTTTTGGCTCAAGCCCATGTGGCTTTGTTATAGACTGGTAAACCCTCAGATATCCTTGTTTGCAGTCTTTGGAGTGCCAGGCCAGGTCAGGGCTCTCATTCAGGGGGAGAGGTTGGGAAGTACGTGGGAGCGGGCATGCAAGGGTAGGTGGGCAATTCCTTCTGTGGGAACCTAGGATGGGTGGGGCTCCAGGGGCAGTAGGTGTGGGTGGGGGTGTGGGGGCACTTGAAGTCAGGAAAACCCAGGTAGAGAGGTCTGGGTGGTTTTCGTTTTTAGGTCTCGCCTGAGCCAGCGCTTTAGCGCTGCTCTGGCGAGAGCTTTAGTAAACGGGGGATTTGGAAGTGCAAACTAGTGCTTTTCTGGCCTCCAAATACAGTGCATGTGCGCCTGGCGCGTGCACCATTTGGCAGCCAGTAAAAACTCCCCTTCCATGAATCTCAGGTCTCTTAGGGAAGCATCTTGCAGTGCCAACGGTATTAATAACCAAGTAAAGTTTAGGTCTATACTGGAGTGGCTTAAAGCATCCAAAGCACAGATTAAGCTTTTCCAGGAAACTCACCTCAAGGCATTGGACAAACTACCCAAGACTCCAAGCTTTATTTTACACGCATTTTATGCGTCAGCTAGCACAGCAGTTCGGGGGGGGAGGGACAATTTTTTTTTCACAGGATTTGTCAGGTGCAGTGTACCATGTTAGAGAACCAAAGGCCAAATGGATATTGGTGAGCTTGAGAGTCCAGAATCAACTTATTCACCTGGTTAGTTTCTGTGGCCCAATTAAGGATGATGTAACCCACCTTAATGATGTGTACAATATTTTGCTCCCACTGAATGGGTTACTAACAATAGTTGTCGATTTCATCATTATACAGGGCCTCAGACTCTTCTCACAGTAACAAACAGCAAAACAATCCAAAAGCATCACATTGTTTTGCTAAAGTGATTAGCGATTTAGCTATAATTTACCCTTGGCGAATAGATTATCCACAGGTGGAAGAATATATCTGTTTTTCTAAACCTTTTAATTCCGCCTCAAGAATCAATTTCTTCATAGTATCCCTTCAATGGGTCAGGAATAAAACTTGCATACTATCAAACCCCTTCTCGGACCACTCGGTCCTCTCGATCGATGTAGTAGTGAATGTTCATTAAATTGATCGGCCTGGATGGTCGCTCTACAAATTGCCGTTGACAGAGGAAATCTGGCTCATGACTATACAGTCAGTCAAAGACTACTTTGCTTTTTTTTTAAATATAGGTACAGCTTTCACCTTTGCAGTATAGGGGGCCTTTAAAGCTTTTATTAGGGGCGAGGCTATCTCCTTTGCAGCTCAAATCAGTAAGTTAAAAAGAGAAAAGAAGCACAAAATTATCAAGCCACACTTTGCACACTCCACTCCCTGGCCTCAGGAGCTAGAAGCCAGCACTTGAGGGATCAGTCCTGTCCCTGGAACTAGTCAATCAAAATACATATTTACAGAAGTGCTACTAGGAAAGTGAATATGCTGGGCAGTTTTTAGCTGTGTCTGTCAAAAAAAAGGAACAAGACCATTAAAATAATGTTTGGCGAGGCTAAGAACCAAATGTCACTGGACAAGTATTTTTAGAGCATTATTCAAACATGAATGCCTCCATGTGTAGTACCACACCAGTGTAGATAGAGGACTATCTGCTTTTAATTAAGCTGCCTTTGTTAAACGGGGGCCCCCACGCCTCAGCCCTCATTACACTTTGCGAAGTGAAAGATGCCATCAAAACATCGACTAACAGCAAAGCATGCAGGAATGATGGCCTACCATCTGAAATGTATAAGCTGTTTGAGGCTCAGGTAGCAAACATTTTTGTCATTCTATTCATTGAAATTCTGGATGGAGACGAAGTGCCTAGCTCCTTCACGGAGGCAATAATTATCAGCTTCCTAAAGAAAGATAAACCACCGCAGAAGCCTGGCTCCTATTGTCTATTGAATAGTGACTACAAGCTTTTCATGAATATCATAGCTTCCAGGATAGCTCCTTTAGCTCGAACTGTGGTCCACAGCAAATAAAGTGGGATTATTACCTGCAAAGTCGATTTAATCAAACACTAATTTCCTGCTGCAGGCAATAGATTTCTATTCAAACAATAACATTAAGGCAGCCATCATCATCATGCTAGACTCCGAAAAGGCTTTTAATCTTGTGCAGTAGAAAGCTCTGTGTGCCACTATGCTTCGTTTTGGCTTACCCTCGAATTTGGTTTGTTTATTGGAAAATCTATATGGTAAGCCAGAGGCAAAAGTGGTGGTTAATTCGCAAATGGTGGGATCAGTTTCCATCAGAAGAGGTACACGGTTGGGATACCCTCCCGATTTGTTTTTTGCCCTTTTCATACGAACCCTTGGCTGCCGCATTGTGTTAAGTTCCTCTGGTTCAGGCCCCCCTGCAAGGAGTACCTAAGGTTAAGCTCTACGCGGATGACATGATTCTCTATTCAGCCGCAGAGGAGCAGAACATCTTCAAAACGTTTGCCAAAACCCAGACCGTTACAGACATTGGGGGTTAAAAAATAAATCATGTTCAATCTGAGGTCCTTCTGTTTAATTGCACCTCCTCAATTCTACCCGTTAAAATGAGGCCACATTACTATGCGAATCGCTCTGTTGCGTAACTGGGCCTTTGTCTTGCATAGCTTTCCAGACCTATACCAATTTAAATTACATTGCCACTCTTAACAAGGTGTGTGGTCTGTAACTGCAAAGGCAGTCCTTGCCCCTGACAATTATAGGGTGAATTGCACTAATCAAAATGGCCATTCTTCCAATGTTCATTTTTATTCTCTCTAGAGTTATGCTCAAAGTTCGTCAATCCTATTTTAAGGAGATAGCTAAAGCATTTCGCCACTTCCTTTGACAGAGTAAGAAGGCTCGTACTGATTTGATGTCTTTGTAACTCAATACTGAAGATGGGGGCCTGGCGCTCCCGCACATTAGGAAATGCTACGATACTGCAAGTAGCGTTCCTTGATTGGATTACACAGGCAGCAGCCTCAAGCAATCAGCCAAATAGTTTCTGTCTCCAACAATTGTTCCCTGTCTTTCTTAAAATCGCCAAGCTCTCAAAGCGTGCTAGATATAAGTTACCACACATTTTATACTTTAGGTACACCATACTTAAAGCAGAGTTTCAGATCCCCCAATCTCATCCCTGTATGTATATAGGGCAGTGTGCCCTCTTAGGTATACAAGTGGAGATCAGAGCTATAAGGGACTGGGAAAAGGTGGGGTTCTTTAAGCTTAGCGACTTCATGCTGGCTGGGACAAGGAAATCCCGGGAACAGCGGATAGCTGGTAATCCCGCAATTCCCTTCAAATTGGCTTTTTCCTTCCTTCAAATCAACCACTTTAGGCGCAATAATCAGCCGACCACCAACTTGCTAGCCGCAAGTATTAGCCAAGAATATTTCATTAGCAGTTTGACTAGAATTGGCAACTGGTACCGCATGCTTCACCAGCAATAATGCGAAACGCTTTTCCCTACTGCTTTGACCAAGGTCAAAGCCTCTACAGGTAACAAGATAGATCAGCGCACCTGGGGCCGGTATAATTGAGTGCCCCATAAAGCCATCAGGGGTACAAATTCTAAAAGAATGGCTTCTAAACGGATGCTTTACTACATGGCTTTTCACATCCCCAAAAATGTCTCCAATAGGTTTAGCGGCGTGCTATAGATGTTGACTTAACAAAGGTGATTGGCTTCATATGTGCTTCACCTGTCCAGCTCTTAGTCATTTCTGGACAAAGATATTCCAGTCAATTAGTGCACGGCTGCAAGTTTGTTTTTTTTAAATAGAATTTTCAGCATACAAACGTCATTAAATTGCAATGATGTATAGTGTTGTCGATTATTATTTCCTAGGTTACAGACAGTGTTGTATTAGTTACAGCGGTTTATGACCATAGACTCGTTTCTCCTTTGGATGTTTTTTAGCATACCTCCGTCATATATGTTAATCACTGTTCCTCGCTAGTGCACCTTCCGTGGCCCTCTCCTTGGACCCCTTTCATCCACACCATGCCATGTCCACTATGCCTACATCTCCATAGGTCCTAGCGGGCGTCGTTGTCCTCCGCAGCGCTATCCTGTTCTAGCAGGTACTTGTGCAGCGGTTCCCATAGGTCACAAGGTGGGGGATAACAGCTCAGCGTATATGGTAGGTTGATCTTTGCAATGGGTCATGTCATTAAGGCATTCCTTGAATTTGAGGGCTCGTCCCCTCCCCCATCTACAAGCAGCCTGTTGTTTCGCCAATAACTGCCCCAATGATATGATCTGGTATGGCTATCTTCTCTTTGCAGCCTAGTTGTGCGGTTATAGGATTGGGCCAAATATGTTGCTCAGACATGTGTGATAAAGCGTTTAGTACCTCCAGACAGTAGTCGTGTATTATTTTGCCTTCTCAAGCTAGGTGCAGGAAGTCCGCCCCTGTGTTCTAGCATCAAGCACAGCGGTCATCCGGCCACAGATTGTATCTATAAAGTTGTGCCGTAGTATAATAGACCCGCTGCAGGTATTTGTAATGGATTATTCTTAGGTGGATACTGGCTGTTATTGCCGCTGTTTTATTTGATTGCAACAGTATGTCCAGTGATTGTCTGTCAATGGGGTTTCTAATACCATGTCCCATCCCATGCGTGCCCTTCCTATCTCCGCCTGATATTCCATTAGTGTGGCCCTATATAGTCGAGACACCATGTGTATAGGTTGTGGGTTTTGTAATAATATATGTAGTGTATTGAGAGTGGGGGGTTCTATTGCGAAGGTTTGTGTGGCCACTCTGACATCTTCTCTAATTCTAATGTACATAAAAGTCTCTAGTGGGGGGGCAGAGCTTGCTAGCGGCCAAGATGGCCGCTTGAGTGCAGAGCTCCCACACATCACCATAATATCCGTAAAATTATAGCTCCTAGACGCCGCGACCACAGACTTGGCAATCGGAGTGTGCCGTGACTCGTACGCTGCCGCTCTGACCTTTGGGAGACGCGGGACTGTGGTGTACGCTGCGGCATACTGTGACGCTGCCAACTGGGCCTCTATCCCCAGGCTCCAGTGGCTGCCGCATCAGCCCTATCGCACACTTCACTGTGGCTGCACGTGGCGTACTGCGGCCTCTGTGGAAATGGGCCCCTCCCCCCTGCCTGTTTGGATTGGAGCCCACGCTGGCCGGGCGCCGGTTGCGGATGCCGCTGTCGGCTGGAGACCCATGCGGAGAGTGAACTTGTGGGCCCTGACGGCGCTGCGGAGCTGGCTGAGAGCTGCCCTGTGGAGGTCATGAGAAGCCTCGTGGTCGCGGGGTGAGTTTGGGGGACCCGGATTGCTTCTGCGGTGCAGCCCCAAAACGCTTCTGTAGCCGATCATGGGCTGGGTGAGGCCCTGGTTTTGGGACTGAGAGGACACGTGTCCGCCCTTCAGTGGGCCTACGCAGTACCTTGCCCATGTTGATGCCAGTTGAGAGCGCCTAGGTCTTCCCCTGCGAGCTCCATACAAAGACATACGTGGAGAAGTGAAGTAGGTGCTCCTCCCTGTTGTGGATGCTTGGCGGGTCGTCTGCTTCCTCCCCGTGGGGCGCGCCGATAACATGACCCGATTTGGACTGCACTTCTGGCGGTAACGTATCTGCGGCTGCTGCAGCGCTTCAGCCCCTCTCCGTTTGGAGCTAACTTGAGGCAGTACGTACCGACCCTCCCTAGATTTGTACGTGATGCACCTGAAGCAGAGCTGACCTACCTCTCTGGTCCTGCATGGTGACGCTGTACCCGTGACACACTGTGGAGAGTGAGTGGATACTAACAATGGGCCGAGTTGACAAAACGCAGCCGAAAATAACTTTTGAACAGAAGAGAGCTAGGAGTCGTGAGGGGGCTGTGAAGGACGATGCGACCATGCAAGAATCGCTCCACGCGGAGTCGGCGGGAGACATTTGCACTATGCTGACGGCTATGGAGAAGGGCCTACAGAATAGCCTTTCGGCGCTGGGCTCCAAGATGGACTCTCTCTCCTATCATATGGATAGAATGTCCGAACGTCTGGACAAACATGCGCAAAGATTAGATATGATGGAGCGCCACACCACAGAGGTTGAAGAAGCGCAAGGTGCACTCAATGTCGGCCACAAGCAGCTGGGAAAGGTCATGCAGATCCTGCAGGACAAGAGAGGAGGACTTGGAAGCGTGCTCGCGACGAAACATTCTTATAATCGTGGGCCTTGCGGAGTCTACCCCAATTGAAAACATTGAGCTTTTCATTGAAAAGATTTTGTTGTCGCTTCTTGGGCAGGAGACTTTTTCGTCCATGTTCGTTGTGGAGCGGGCGCACCGCTCGCTAGGCCCGCGACCTTCAAAGTTCGAGAAGCACGTCGTCAATTCACCCCCCTTAATAAACAACTACGGGACAACAACATCGACTAGGCTATGCTCTACCCCACCAGACTACGGGTCAACCGGTAGGGCCAGTCCCATATTTTCACAGATCCTAAGGCCCTACAGAAGGCTGTGAAAGACTGGGCTAGGGACAAACGACAAAGCTTGCCTCTGCTGGATGAAGCACTGGGAGGAGTACAGGAGGAGTGGGACTGAAAAGATGGCTCTGTCCTTTGCAGATAAGATGGTTTATTGTTGGGCCTTAAGTGGGTTATGATATGACACCCGAACGGTTTTGGCACTATCGTTGTTTGAATGTGTCTTAAGTATATGGTGGGGTTTCGGCACAAGATAGAAGGGAGGGAGGGTGTGCGGGTATGGAGGGAGTGCTCCAGTTAAAGTGATTACTGGTAGACACGATAGGCCCGTGAATTTATTTGATGTGGGGTGGGGAGGAGGAGGGTTCTATTATATAAATCTTGCCTCAGGAGTACAAAAACCTAAGAGCGATGTGTGGGGTGGAGGCCAACTGAGTTTCCTTTCAGATTATGTTTGGGAAGCATGCTACCTCTTCCCACCAGTGTTATGCACGATGGGGACTCTTTTTTGGGATGGGGGGTTGGGTCCTCCTTGTGTCCTATTGATGCTGACGTATCTATTGTTATTCCTTGAAGTTACACAGGAGGAATGTTTGCTGGTTTATCGACTAGGCCGTGTTGGGAAAGGCCTGGCGTGGGAGGGGGGGGCTGGGCAGGGTGGGAAGGAGCCTACAACTAAGATACACTGCAAGAAGGCACACCATGCAATGTGCAGTGAAGATGCAAATATTGCTGTTATATGGCTGACGCAATCTAGACACGGCGAATTCAAACGCAACCACACACACGGCCCGCAGGGTTGTGTCACATGGTTTCTGACGTGCACTTACATGGAAAGTGCGCGGTCTAAATGACCATAGGAACCTTCGGAAAGTATTAGCGTACCTGACCAGGCATGACATTGAAATCGCACTTTTGCAGGAAACCCACCTTCCTATCTCCAGTCCGCTATTTCGCAACAAAGGTTTGCAAGGGAACATACATGCTGCTGGTTTCACTACACACTCTAGGATAGGACTCACATGGGTCCGTCCTAGGTCTTCCTTAACTCTGCTGCCCTTACAAACAGATGTGAATGGCCATTTACGATATCCAGTTGCAGGGGTAGGGGGCTGCATCTGGTGGTTATCAATGTGTACGGACACAACTATGACAATCCTGATTTTTATACAGCCTTGTTTGGCAGACTGCAGGCGCTAAAAAGCGAACTGCAACTATGGGGGGGGGGGGGAGACTTTAACTTGACATTGAATCCGGAGTGTGACCGCTCGGAAGGTCCGCCTAGATGCGCTTCAGCTTCGGCTCGTTCCCTTGCTGCAGCTATGACGCAGGCAGACTTGCGAGATGTCTGGAGACAGCGCTTCCCTGAGAAAGGGGGGTTCACCCACTATTCGGCCTTCCACAACCTGCACACACGTATTGACTACTGGCTAGCTTCCAGGAAGTTGTACAACCAGTTGCGTGCTTACGAGGTACTCCCACGCACATATTCTGACCATTCTCCGGTTTTGGTTGTACCCGCCACTCCCACGAGGAGACCATCACCTCACAGCTGGAGGTTTCACCCATTTTCGCTTCTCGACGAGGTATTCCAGGCTGAACTTGCAGACGCAATTGAGACATACTTCGACAAAAACGTAGGCTCAGTAGAGAGTTTTCAAGTAGTGTGGGAGGCGTTCAACATATATATTCAAGGGATTACGATATCCAAGCACTCGGGAGTTCTGAAAGCTCTGCGTAAAAGACTGACTGACTTGGAGGCGCAACTGCAACTTGGTGCAGATGAAGAGATGAGGGCCGAATTTAAGACCCAAATGGAAGAGTTTCTCGAGGCTGCCGATGCTGAAATTAAACATCTTGGCAAATACACCACGGCCCGTATTTATGGGGAGGGCGAAGGACCGGGCAGAGTGCTTGCGCAGTTGTTACGCAGCCGTCGCGACTACTCTGGGGTTACAGTGCTGAATTTGGCGGACCGCGAGGCGCTTGCGGATGAACATGCCATAGTAGAGCGGTTTCGGCAATTTTACTCAACACTGTATGCGTCGCGCGGCACTAGCACTGAGGTTGAAATATTTGATTATTTATCTCATATTAAGCTTCCATGGCTGACGGACACACACCACGAGTTTTTCATGCAGCCCATAGATCGCGATGAAATCCTACTAGCGTTATCAGCTATGAGAGTGGGTAGTGCACCCGGGAATGACGGTTTAACGGTGGCATTTAATAGCGCGTTTCCTGGATCTCTTATTACCCCATCTGACTATTCTATTTGACAATGTGTGTGCCAGGTTTGATGCCGCCCTCAATGAGAGAGGCGTTAATCGTTGCTATATGAAAACCAGGGAAGCCCCCTGAGGAATGTTCGTCATATCGCCCTCTGTCCCCTCTCAATGTGGACACGAAGATTTTTGCAAAGATATTGGCCAACCGCCTGGTGCCTCTGGTCCCTCTCCTAGCAGCGCTGGACAGGCAGTGCTTGTCCCGGGGCGCAACATCACTTATAACTTGCGTATGGTGTTTGGGGCCTTGCAGCACACCATCCCGGAGTCGCGCGCGGTAGCGGTGTTTCTCGACATGGAGAAGGCATTAGACTCCGTAGAATGGCCCTTCATGCGGCAGGTGCTTGAGCGTATGGGCGTGAGCCCAGTCTTTCTGCAGTTGTTAGCAGTACTTTATTGCTCGCCGTCTGCTAGAATTAAAGTGGGTGACTTGGTAACGGAGCCGCTAAAAATTTCCTGAGGCACGAGGCAGGGCTGCCCGCTCTCCCCGGTTCTCTATGCACTGGTTGCGGAGCGTTTGGCTTGCGCGCTACGTGAATATCATGGATATAAAGGTATACGCATCCCGGGATATAATCTCATTATCTCAGCCTATGCTGATGATACGCTCCTCTATGTAAGGGACCCTGAACGACATCTCTCCTCGGTGCTTCGGGGTAGTACTTTTCGGGGGACTCTTGGGACTGTAGGTCAATTGGTCCAAATCCCTCGTATTCCCCCTAACGCCGACTACACCCCAATTTAACTTGGACTACCCACTGCAATGGACGACGGACTCAGTTAGATACTTTGGTATCCAAGTACATTCTGACTCGGAGACAGTTTTCAGAGACAACTACGGTGTGTTAGTGGGTAAACTGGAAGATGACGTAGACTGCTGGATTCGCCTACCATTGACGCTACTTGGCAGAATTTCAATAATAAAAATGGTTATTCTCCCTCGTCTCCTGTACCTTTTCACAAACATCCCGATGGTCTTCCCCGACATATTTCTTAAGAAGCTTACCACTTTGATGATCAAGTTGGCTTGGGCGGGCAAACAGCCAAGAGTCAAATGGCAGATTCTCACCTTACCCTACCACATGGGGGGGTTGCGAGCACCGGATTTTGACCTCTATTATAGAGCTGCGCAATGCGCCCACGCACATCTCTGGATACATGGCTCCCCTGATATACCCCACGTGCATATAGAGCGAGAAGTGGCTCCCCGAGCCCATTGCCCACACTGCTCTTTGCGCCCGCTGACCGCAGGATGGGCATATTGGGTTCGATTAATGCTACTAATCATGCCCGGCATCATCTCCTGAAGTTGCAAGCTGGGGCTCTGCTATACTCGCCTTTAGCACCCATCGATTGGTGCCACTAGCTGACGCCCTGCCGAGATAGGGGTGTTATTCATGCACTTAATTCCCTTGGGATGCACACCGTGGGTGACTTGTTTGAGAATGGGGTCATAAAAGAGTGGTGCTCTGTTGCAGCGGGGGAAACTGAGCCCTCCGTCCTAACCAAGTTCCAATATCACAGAGTGCGCCACACACTGCTTCAGCAACTTGGTAATGACCTAGCTGAACCGCCGGATGTGCTGGAACTTACCCTGACTATAAAAACGCAAGCTACAATGGGGATGGTCTCTTAAATATACAAACAAGCTATGTCATACAGAGCGAATCACTACACTAAAGCCCGTCTAGCCTGGCAATCAGACTTGAATAAGGAAATTGATGATGCCTTGTGGTTGTACAGTTGCCTTAGCACAAAACGAGTTTCTCTTAATGGAAGGCACCGTCTTATACATTTTAAGTTTCTGAATAGGGTATACTATACCCCAGAAAGATTATGCAGATAAGGGCTCTGTGAAAGCTCACTCTGTGAGCGATGCGATGAGCCTGTTGCGGATTTCACACATCTTGCTTGGCTCTGCCCGAGAGTGGATAAGTTTTGGAAACTAGTGTTCTTAGAATTAACAGAGATAAAATGGGAAGGTGCTTACCCCTGCGCTGGCGCTTTTGGGCTTCTCGAAACCTTTGCCTAAGGGGCTGCGTAGGTTAGTAGACATGTGTTTACTCATGGCAAAGCACAGGGTAGCTATCTGCTGGTCTAGATGCCTTCTGCCTACATTGACCCAATGGGCTTCTGATACGTTATATTGCTCTACGCAAACAGAGAACTTTAGTGCCCTTATGCCCCCACGCAATAGGCCCAAGAACTTTTGGACACTATACAATACATACAAGACTACTAAAAACAGTGAGGGTGGGGACCTGCCAAATGATGTATAGCAGTGATAATCTAGTTCAGATCTTTTTATTACTAGCCACAACCTGGACGTAGAGAGTGGTACACGATCCACCCTGAGAGCGCACAAGGGGGAACTAAACTAAAAGTTGTTGTGTTGCTTGTACTATGTGTCCCTTGGACATGCACACCTTCTTTTTGCCTGGGGTATTGGAATTATGTAGTAACCGTGTTATGATCACAGCCTAGTGTGTAATCCTGTTATGCAACGCCTCTTCAGAATTTTTTTTTAATGTCTTCGCCTTGTAATATTCACAGCGACTACTGTGAATCTATGCCAAATGTGCTGAATATGCTGACTGTTTGGTCTACTTAGCTTGGGTGCTCCTTTGTGTTTTGTATACATGTAAACGTAAAAATAAAAATAAAATATATATTGCAAACAATGTATTCAAAAGAAAACTTGAACTAGCTTAAATGGAAATAAGAGGGGAGCAGAATACATACACGTGGTATGGAAGTGCTATAATAAAGAAGGCTTTTGCATTATGCTTACATTTTTTTTTTTTTAAATAAATAAGTCTCTAGTGGGGTGCGTGCTTTCTTCTGAAACAAAGTCATGTAGTATTTAAATACTCCATCATGGTAGAGATCCCCAATGTGTTGACACCCTTATTCTGTAATATGTGCCTGCAGGCTGCTTCATGTGTAACCGGGATATGCGGGCGGTAGGGCAAGGGTAGCAGTGGAGAGTAAAGCATTGTCTTGTGTAGTTTTCCCCCTAGTTGTTTACAGGCCGACCCAGTACAGGGAGAGTCCCTTGCAAGGAGGTTTAGCACCTAGAAACGCTGTAGTGGGGAGGGGGGTCCATGTAGCCCTTTTCTATTGCTGTCTTTTCGAAGGGTTGGGTTAGTGTGCTCCATCATATTAAGGGTTGTTTGCCCCCCCATGTGAGTTTGATTAGTTGTGTTTGCAATGTGCGGAAGAACTGGCGCCCTGGAAAGTATGGTATATTTGTGAATAAATAAAGCAACTTCGGCAATATTATCATTTTTATTAGGGAAATATGCCCTGTGAGTAATACGGGCAATTTAATCCACCGCGCCACTGATGGTGTCAACTGCCGTGCCATAGTTGGCCCTCAGCATCGTTTCTTTGTCCCTGGAGATTACTATCTATGGTGAGGAATATACAGGAAGTCTGGTCCAGTGGTAGTTAGAAGTACGTTTATTTTCTCAACCCTCTTCAACTTCCTAGCAGCAACTGCCACCAACAGAACGTTACAGGCTTCATCCTTCTGCATTCCACATTCCAAGGTTGGGCAACCTGGAATACGGAATGCATCACATCACAACATATTTCCCTCCTTTTACAAACATATAAATAAACAAAGGCAAACAAATTTCACCCAATAAACAAAACTAGGAAATAAAATCTCAAATGCGAGACTACAATACAGCAAAAAAGAAACAATAATTGAAACCCTTAGACATCACAAAATCTAATTGGTCTGCTGACAGACCTCTTGCTTCTGCGGTATCCCACAAGGAAAACATCTTTATCCACAATTTTTTGCACGTGAACATCAGGCGTGCACAAACCATTCAGGTCATCACTTGACAACTTTGAGCATCCCTCTTTGTCAGACATTTTGCTTTGACCGTCACAAACACACTCCTACTTATCCATGACCTCAACTTTCTGCACTCTGCTTTTATTCCACCATTCATGACCCTAACAGCATTCTTGGACACTGCATCCACCCGTACAGGATTCTTGAATTTCGACTTCTCTTTCACAACATGAGTGGGAACCTTGATCCGTACCCAATCCCCCACACTGATGCATGTAATTTCTTTTGCAACTCTGTGTCTGTTGTCGTAGTACTCTTTCATCCTGCTCTGGTACAACTCTACTTTGGGATGTATAATTTTGTCCACAGTACACCCTCTCTCGTCTTTAGACTGATAACTCCTCAACCATGTGGGACACAACTTAGACTTAGGTACCCGCCCCTCATCAATTCAAATGGACTTTTTCCAGTCACAGCATTTGGAGTCGTACGATGAGACCACAACATGCTCTCAACAGCTTTGTGCACAGCAACAACATTCTGAACAGACCATTGGATGCAATCAATCAAAGTGCGATTCATATTTTTCACTAAACCATTTGCTTGAGGATGGTACAAAGCAATACGTTTATGATCAATGGCATTTTTCTCCAGAAATTCTCTAAATTCTTTTTAAATAATCTGGACACCGTTATCCGACAATTTTATCCTTGGGAAATCCTTCCCTAAGAAACAGTTTCTTGAGAGACCTTAAAACAACAGCAGTGTTGGGTTCCTCCATAAATTCCACTTCCCTCCACTTGCTGTAATAATCAACAATGACCAGTGCAAACTTGAACGTGCGTGGTAAGACATTGAATGGTCCTGTGAAATCTACAGCAATCTTATACCACGGACCTTCATGTAAGACACAAGGTTGGAGAAGAAGAGTCGTAAGCTTGATACCCTTGTCGCTGTTGGCACAGATGACACACGCTTCTATTTTACTAATTATGTCCGTGTCCATTGCTGGCCACCAGTAATCCTCTCTAATCTTCCACTTTATTATCTTCTGTCCTAAATGCCGCTCAATACCATTTTCAATAATCTTTTGTCTCAACCTAAAGGGAGGAACAAACCTTTCTCCTCTCATCAACACTCCATTCTTTTGGACATGAAGTTCTTCTGCAATTTTGACATACACTTGCAACTTCACAGGCAACGTTCGATCTCTTGGCCATCCTTCAATCACAAATTTCTTCACTATCACCAGATCTTCATCCTCCTCCATGTTCAACTTCCATTCATCCTCACTGAACGTCTGTCCTTGACAAACATCCACGGCAGCTATTAAACTCATCACAATCATCGATGTTAACATCAACAGTCACGCGATAAATAGTCTGCCCTGATGTTTTTCCCACCCAGGATGTATTCTATTTTAAGGTCATATTGCAACAACTTGGTGCTCAATCTTAACAATCTCGGAGTTTGATCTCTGATGACAGTACCACTTAAAATGTTTACCAATGGCTTATGATCTGTCTGTAAAACAAACCTGCCCCAAATGAAACTTTGAATCTCTCCACTGCCAAACAACAGGCCAACAACTCCTTTTCAATTATAGAATATATTTTTTCGTTCACTCTCAATGACCTTGATGCGAAACCCAAAGTGACTTATTTTCCAGTTTTGCTTTTCTGAGACAATGTTGCACCCAAACCATCATTGCTCGCATCAACAGTAATAATGCATTCCCTCAATGGATCGAAACCCAACCCCTGCAGAACTAATGTCTTTCTTGAGGTTGCCAAATTCTTCTTGGCACGCTGAAGACCATGCAAAAATTTTCTTTTTCTTTAACAATTCCCTCAAGTTGGCTGTTTTGGCAGAACATTTTTCAACAAACTTAGCATAAAATTCACAAACTCCCAGAAAAGACGCAACATGTTCCTTAGTTGTAGGACACGGTGCATTGGTGATAGCAGCGACTAGACCAGGTCTAGGTGATACCCCTTTTTTGAGATCACATATCCAAGGTACTCTATTCTCCCTCTTGCAAATTCACATTTCTTTAGCTTGGCAACAATACCTGCTTTCTGTAACTTTCTCAATACTAAATCCATGATCTCATCATGATGAACCGGATCTTTACCTACCACCAGTAAACGTCACTACTCCTTTTACGCCACCCAAAACATTTTCCAAAACACGTTGGAAAAGGGAAGCAGCAAATTTGTGGTGAAGAATATACAGGAAGTCTGGTCCAGTGGTAGTTAGAAGTATGCTTATTGGCTCAACCCTCTTCAGCTTCCCAGCAGCAACTGCCACCAAGAGAACGTTCCAGGCTTCATTCTTCTGTATTCCACATTCCAAGGTTGGGCAACCTGGCATGCAAAATGCATCACATCACAACACTATCCCTAAGTATCTAAATTCAGTATCGCACCATTTCAGGGGGTAGTATGAAGGAAATTGTTGTGTGTTCGGTGTGAGAGGGAACATCTGGGACTTATCCCAGTTAATAGTGACTCCCAGCAGCCTCCCAAATCATATGAACTCTCGAAGAATAGGGTTCAGGCTTATGTGCGGCTCACGGAGATGTAAGGTGATATAATCCACGTACACGGATACTAATTTGTTTGTTTTTTTAAATCTGTTTTTATTTTTATTTATCATTCAAAGAATTACAGATACTTGAAAGACATCATTGTTTGTGCACTCTCCATACATGGTGACTAGGCACATTAAACACAAGTTCTCGCCACAAGCATGGTGAACCCTGCGCTCGTCCTAGACACAGCCGCAGTGCCTGATTAAACATAAAAATAGCTTTCAGTTCTGGTTGTGTCTAGAATATGTCCCTGTTCGGGAACTACTTAGTGCCGAAAGTTCAGTGGTGAAGTCCTTCCGCTGGTACCATATGGACTGCCAAACAGACATAGTAAAAGAAGTCAGTTAATCCCCAACATTCCCAACGATCCCAACTCAGCCCGGCGCTAGTGGTGGCGTCCCCTTTCCCCCTCATTTTGCCTTCTCCATTAACCTCGTCCAGCATAATAGATAGCTTGTTATCCCCTTATAGCGATACACATCTTTCCCCTCCCCCCATTGCTATTGATGCGAATCAATACATGCAGGGGACTTGAAACGTAAAATATGAAACACATGAAACAGCACAGGCACACCCGATTGCAAACTCCAGTGTTTAACCTGGACCCATGCCTCTCCCCTCAGATTGTCCCCGCACTTGCTCCTCCTCAACCCCCTGGAGTGCCTGGAGCAGACCTTCCCATCGAGCGGCTATTGGCTCCTTCCTTAGGCCCAGCATTTCCTGCCTTCTAATGGCGGTCCCTTCTGCCCTTGCCCAGGCATAGATCGAGTGTCTCCACGCTTGCACTTGGGGGGGTTCCTGCGCCTTCCGGTGATCAACCGTTTGGCAACCGCTATTCCCTGGTCTAGGAACCGGGATGTCACCTTTATGGCCGGTGTTCTGCGAAATTGGTGTAGTAGGTATACCTCCCATTCAAAGGGCAAGCTACGACCAGTGCTTATATGTAGCAGCTCACTTACCTGCTCCAATAAGTGTATATCTTCTGGCAGCTCCATAGCATGTGGATCAGCCCCACCCCGGGTTCCATACATCTGGGGCACACTGCGTCTATATGGTGAAAGTACCTGTTGATGGCCTCCGGTGTAAGGTATGCCTTGTGTATAATGAACAACTGGATCTGTCGGAGCCTCATATTCCTAGGGATGCGCACTGGGCCCTTCAATACCTTTTCCCACTCCTTATCTTCTAATGGCCTCCCTAGATCTGTCTCCCACTTGTGTCGGAGTGGTTCTAATGTGACCGCTGCATGCGTGCGTAAAGACACTGCAAACCAACGTACCAGGTGCCTGCCTTGTCCCATAACGTGGAGGTACTGTATGGTGAGATGCTGCTTTGGTTCTGTGGACATGTCCCCCCATATAGCCGTCAGCGTTGCAACTAAAGAGCGGTGCACAAGGAATTATCCTGGCGGCAGCCCCCCCTCCTCCACCAATGAGTCATACGGTGCTAACGAGCCTTCCCGGTACAGATCTCCTAGAGTCTGTATGTCCGCATCCCTCCAACACTCCAAGGCCAAAGGAGTAAGTGTCCACACCCCGCTGGGGGAGCCCTCTAAGGGTAACACAGGTGCGTATTGTATCAGGGTTCTAGTGATAAATAAACTTCTGCGATAACATTTGTACGCCACCTTTAGGAGGAGTGGTGTCGGTGTCGCGTGCTTGACCGCTGGGTGGAAGAGCGTGAGAAGCCGCTCCAGAGAGTATGGGGGCAGCACAGTTGCCATGTCGTCCCGACCTCTGTCTGCAAACCAGCGTGCTATCCACTGCAGCTGCGCTGCCAAGTAGTAAGCTCGAAGCAGGGCGCCGCTAGTCCCCCCTGATCCGTGGGCAGGTATAATCTCGCCAGTGACAGCCTGTGACGGCTACTCCCCCAGATGAAATCGCGGAGCAACTTAGAGAACGCAGTAAAAAAGGCCGCTGGTATGTATATTGGCAGGTTGGCAAAGTAGTACAGTAGTCTGGGAAGGATCACCATTTTGGCCAGGGCCACCCTGCCTGTGACTGTCAGCGGCAGCGTACCCCAGAAGCGCATCTGCGACTTGAGAGCCGTAACCGCTCTACCCACGTTCCCGTCCAAGATATCCTGCGGTTGACGGTATATCTGTACACCTAAATATCTGAAGGTATCCTCTTTCCACACCACTCGTATTCCGTTGAGAGTGTATCCCGGATCTTGCCTTCCCCTTTCAAATGCATACAGGCAGGATTTGCTAGCATTTACCCGAAACCCCGAGACAGCTGCAAAGTCTCGCAATATAAGGGCCAGCTGGGCTGGGATATTCTCTATATCCCTCATGTACACCAGCAGGTCATCTGCATATAATGACACCTGATGTGTTGCGTCTCCCAGCGGTATACCCTCCCCCTCCAGTGTGCAAAGTGCCGCTGCCAGAGGCTCAATCGCCAACGCAAACAGTAATGGCGACAGCGGGCACCCCTGCCTGGTGCCCCTGCACACCGGTACCGCTGCCGATATGTACGGACCCAGCCTGACCCGAACCTTGGTGTTTCTATATAAGAGGCCTATCATTTGTAAAAATTCCTCCCCCAGATCATAGCGCCGCAGCAGCGTCGATAAGTACCTCCATTCCAAACAATCGAAGGCCTTTTCCAGGTCTAGCATTAGGCAACCCGCTTTTGGCCAATCTTTAACACTTTCCTCCGCGACTCTAAAGAATCTCCGCCGGTTCAGGGACGTACTCCGCTTAGGCACAAACCCATTTTGGTCGCTGTGAATGAGGGCTGAGACCACCTGTGCCAGACGCTCCGCCAGGACTTTGGCGAAAATTTTATAAACGGCATTCAAAAGCACCAGTGCTCTATAAGACCCCAAAGCTGTCGGGTCACGGTCGGGCTTCAGCAGGGACACCAGGTACACCTCACGCATCGAAGGGGGAAACGTGCCTTCCTCCAGTGCCTTTGAATAGACCGCGTGTAAGTGCGGCACCAAGGACTCCCGATAGGCTTTATAGAATTCGGCCGGTAGGCCATCCGGCCCTAGAGTTCTCCCGGATGCCAGGGATACAACTGCCTCTCCTATCTCTTCTAAGGTGAGGGGGCTATTAAGCGCCTCCTGGTGCTCAGCCGAAGCCGCAAGCAACTGGATCCTCTCCAGGAACCTCCCTAGTTCGAGATCTGAACAACGGACCTGGGACCGGTACAGCTGTGCATAGTGGTACACCATTACCTTGTGGCTCTCTCTTTGCGTATACACCAGATCTCCCTGCTGTGTGCATATCGCCGCAATCAGGACACGGTTAGTATCTGGCCTCATCAGCCATGCTAGTAAGCGACCCACTCTGTATGCTGCAGCATGCGTGCGGGCTGTGTGTGCTGCATAGTTATGGCAGTGCAGCCGCTCTAACAGCTCCGCTAGTTGCGTCCGGAGGTCATCCAGGTAACCCGCCTGTCTACCTCCCCCTTCTCCCCCCCTTTCAAATCGCAGCAGCTGGGATTCGATTCGAGTAGTAGCCGCCGACAGTTGCCTACGAATATTCCAGGAGGCAACCAAGCAATGGCCTCTGATTGTTGTTTTGAGGGCATCCCATTCCACCAGCACGTCACTGGCCGTGCCTTCGTTAAGTTCGAAGTATGTCAGGATTGCCGTCCCTAGTGACGAGCGGAACTCAGGATCTTCCAACGCGTTAGGCTGTAGGCGCCATGTGGGAATAGGGGGCCTATCAGCTTCCCAGCTGATGCGAACCTGTAAGGGGTTATGACCAGAGTGTGTCCGACCTAAATATTCCGAGGCTTCAAGCAACGGCAAGAGAGACCGTGACCCCACCACCCTGTCCAGTCGGACGTGCAGGTCGTGCGGAGCGGAGTAGTAGGAGTAAAACCGGTCTACTGGGTGGAGGACCCGCCACATATCTAGTAGTGCCCAGTGCAAAAGCCAGTCCGCAAGTGCCTGTTCATTGGACCTCGCCGACGTGACCCTGAGGGGGGGAAGGATCTATCCAGGTGAAGGTCAAGGACGGAGTTGAAGTCCCCGCCCAACAGCCAGGGAAGACCAGCATACGGAGTCAACACTCGTGACAGTCGCTCCAGGAATGCTCCTTGACCAGTATTTGGGGCTTAAACGGACGCCAACAATATGTGCTGCCCGTTAAGCACACTGCGCACTAGTGTATATCTACCTTCCAGATCCACTACTGTGTCCGTGCTGACGAATGGAATGCCTGCCCGCACCCATACAAGTGTGCCCTTAGCATGTGCAGAGTACGCGGTGCCGTACACTTAGCCTCTCCAACGCCTGCGTAGTCGGTCTTGTGTTAAGTGTGTCTCCTGCAGTAAGGCTATACCAACTGAATGCGTTTGAAGATAAGCAAATATGGAGTACCTCTGTGTGGGTGTGTGCATACCGCATATGTTCCATGTGATTACATTAACACTTGTCATCGCTAGAGTGTGAAAACTGCTGCGAGGTCAGGGATGGGGCACCGCTTCGTAAGTACCGGGCGTACCCAAATTTATGTAAGCTGGACTGTAGTAACCAGAACAACTGGAGAACTTAGAAAAAACAGAACGTACAGGGCGGACATCTCGAAGCTATCCGTCCAAACTATATGCCCATGCATGTGGCAAAGTAAGGGACTAGGTCAGTGTGCGGCCTTGTGGGCCGTGTGTGCAGTGAGCAATCCGCCATGCCCAACCCCCTCGTTTCCCAGGCATACGGTGCACCACTCAGGAATCCGGTACCTCCCCTTGCCGAGGCTGCAGACTCCTAACACCCATGTGAAGCAGTAGCATGCGGGTAAGGGCCACCCCCTGAAGACACCCCAGTCTTTTTGACCTAAGCGCAACAAATCCCAAGCCACTGCCCATCAGGGAACCCACACAAAATCCCGCCAGTCCCCCTCCCACCCCCTCCACATCCCGCACAATTCAATCCAGTCCTCAGTAATGTACTTACGTGAGGCAGTCATCTCCAATGTTCGCATTATCAGGCTGCTCAACCAATGATATCATCCGCCGTCTGCGGCGTAACAACCGGCATACAAAGTTTGTCAGAAAGTTTGATCGAGTGCGTCGAAGCTCCACTGGACAGGTCCGCCTGCTCGGGGTACCGAGAGTAGTGACCGCTTCCAGTACCTCTTGCCGCTCCTTTCTCATCCTCTCTGGACTTGGGGCCCCCGTTCTGGCCGCCGCTCCGCCGGGCTCCCTGAGGCTCCCTGTGGCGCGGTCGGCACCTGCGTCTCCTGCCAGCTGCCTCTCCATTATCCGATTCTGATGGCCTTTTCCCCGTCCATAGCCCGGACTCCTCCAGCCAGTCCCATGTCTCTGCATGCGTGTCGAAGAAGTGCGTTTTACCCTTTGCTACCACTCATAGCCGTGCGGGAAACAGCAGGGAATAGGGGAGTTCCAGCTCTCTGAGTTGACGTTTCACCATCATGTAATTGCTTCTGCGACGTTGTACCAGGGCAGTGTAATCAGGGAATAGCATAATGCGGCTGCCTCCTACAGATAGTTCTTTCATTTTCCGAGTTTCGCGCAGTACCGCGTCCCTGTCTCTGTAGTTGAGGAGTTTAAACAGGAACGGGCGCGGTCTGGCTCCTGGCTGAGGCTTCTGGGCTGGCACTCGGTGGGCCCTTTCCACTACGAAGTGATTGGACAGTGTCCCCTTCGGGAGTAAATCTCGCAGCCAGTTCTCTATGTACTGTTCAGGGCGCTTGCCTTCTTCGCCTTCCGGCAGCCCCACCACTCTGATGTTATTGCAGCGCGAGCGCCCCTCCGCATCCTCTGCCCTATCTTCTAATTCATGTATCCGTTCCATCATATCTTGCAATGCGGCTGCGTGACTACGGGTAACCGGTTGGAGATCTTGGAGCACTTGATCTTGAGCAACAACCCTCTCGGTGAGCTTTCGGTGATCCGCGTGCAGGAGCGTAAAGTCAGATGTGACCTTGTCGATCCGCGTTTCCAGTGACATTCTAGTTTGCTCCAGCGCAGTCCCTATTCTCTGCACAGCTGCGAGGACGGAATCCACCTTGGCTGCCAACGCAGCAGATGCGGGCTCCATGTCAGCTTCTTCTCTAAGATTCGGAGAGTCCAGCGTGTCAGTTCGCGGCGGTCCCTGCTTCATTTTGGCTCTCATGCGCCCCATCACGTGATGCTGCACCGAGGGCATTCGGAGCTTTCCCCTGGCAAGATACGCTGTGAACAGAGTGCCTGCCGGAAGGGCGCGCAGCGGGGGAACCAACCGCTCTGTGAGTGTGTACCTCCGGTGCCATCCGCCCCGTGGGTGTTGCTTATCGCTACCTCTGACTACGGACTCTTCGCTGCCACTGCTTCTCGTTCCCCGTATTCTCCGCCTGCCCAAGCCGCAGTAATCAAGCTTCGCGCTCTGCACCAGGGCGCCCCGCGAAGGCTTGGGCCACAGAGAGTAGCGTTCACTTAATGGGATCTGCTTTCAGCAGTGCGTATACAGCTAACGTTCTCCCCGCTGTTCCAGAAGATCCAGATACCCATCGCCGACCGCAGCACCTTGCCGGCTCCCATCACCTCTGCACTTCTTGTCAAATGCGTGTCTCCAGGTTTGGGGCGCTCTGGTCAGCGCGGTCTGGGTGCGTTCCAGGCAGTGGGGGGCAGACGGCCCACTAGGTCGTTCCTGCTTCCGTCGCAGGTATGGCCGAACATACAGGTCCTCCGTGAGGCCCCTTTGAGGGCTCCCACACAACAAATCGGCTCAGGCCTTGCCGCCTGCCTTCGGGCGAACTTCCTTTGCACTGCCGAACAACAGACCAGTCAATGTACCTCTCTGCGCGCAGGGTCTAGGTGCACTAGAGGTGTTTTCGTTAGTTGCCACTTCTCCCTGTCCACCCCATGCCTAAGTTCCGATTCTGGCTGCAGTTAGGAGTGCCTTTCCCATGTGCGCTATCTGTCCTTACGAGTTGCCCCCAAGGGTTCTGCAACAAGTCTCTCTCCCGTGTTCATAGGTAGCGTCCGTGCAGCATGCGGGCCCCCAGCTGCTCGCAGCCCCGGCTCTCCATCCACCTCTATATCCACTGCGGCCATTGGTCGTCGTGAGTGCCCCTTCGCCATGTCCCTGTGCCTCTGTATGGGCCACTCGTCCGTGAAGCGAGACTTCCTCAGCAATCCTGCATGGGTACTGGCACGTGTCAACTGCAGGCTGTAATTCCTGGCGCCGCAGTGGGTCTCATTCGCACCATCTCCCCTAGCTGTCTGGACCTCCGCTACACCGAGACCCCGACGGGCTCCCCCCCTGGATCCAGGCCAGCCCCTGCAAGTTATGCTGCTGTCTAGCAGGTCGGGCACCCCGTTCCCACGATGCTCGTCTCCCTGGTCAGATGCTGCGCGCTCCCAGGGCCTCACTCTCGCTTCACCTGTTTACCCACGCCAGCTGCTTCTCTGCTTCATGCTCCCGGTCCACTAGTCGCTCCTCCAGGCTCCCTGACTATTCAAGGCTCTGTCAGAGCCCGCAGGGGGCGCTCCGCTGCTCCCGCCACACTCACTCCGGGTACCCGCCCTGCAAACTGGCCAGCAATACGGTCGTCCGATGTCCGCTAGGGGCCTCCACCACGCGGCTCTGCCTCCCGTAGGCCGCAATGCCGATCCCGCCGGCAGCTCCTCGCCCAGCCTCCGCAATGCCACGGCTCCTGAAGAGCACACAGTCCCGGTGAGTCTCGCGGCCCTCCGGGGATCAAGCACTCCGCCTACCGCATCTCAATGGCAACCGGGCGGGCCTGTGCACTACGTCGGGGTCTCCCACTCTCCTCACCGGCATAGGCGCCGCAGTCCGTCTTTCCACCAGGGGCAGCGACTCACGCGCCGCGCCCCATCTCCTTCCCGGTTCACTGGCACAACGGGCAGATTCACTCCTCCGGTCCGGGCAGGTCACCTCAACAAGTATGTCGCTGCTCCCGCCGTCTCGGCACCGACCACTCCACTGCACTCCGCCCAGCGGCGTGGATCGCCGCCTCTCGGCAGGACTCTTCGCCTCTCCTCGTCGCCTCCCGCAGGCCGCGTTTACTTCCCGCCTGCTGCTGTGTCTATCGCTATCGAGACAGCACCAGGAGGGGTTCTCCGGGTTGCACCACACCTCTGCCGTTAGATTACCTCGGTGGCGGTCCCAGATGGCGCACTTCAAGGAGAATTATAACGGATTACTGGGGCCTTCGGTCGGAGCCTTACAAGCTCGCGTCCGCCATGATGGCCGGCTAGCCACGCCCCCGCGTACACGGATACTAATAAGTGTCTTTCTGGATATCGCAGCACCTGTTCCTATGGTACTGCCGCAGCTTCGCTACCAGGGGCTCAAATGTGAGAGCAAATAACAGAGGTGATAGTGGGCATCCCTGCCTGGTGCCAAGTAATATCTTTATGGGAGGTGAGCAGCAGCTGTTGATCTATACAATCACAGTTGGCTGGCGAGGCTACACGTTTGTCTGACCCCTGAGCCCCTTGGGGTCCTATTTGGTCTACCAGCTCCTCAGAGGCATTACTTTAAGACCGCAACAGTTCCTGTTTATTGCCAAATCCCTAATCTTGCAAAAGTGGAAGACTTCTGAGGTTCTCACTTATGATTCGTAGGTAGGCAAAATGAATGACGCAAGTGAAGGAAAGAGAAAAGCTATATGCACAAAGAATTGGGGCATTAAAAAAATTCCAGGACATTTGGTGCGGAGTGCCCAAATAATTCAAGTATCATAATGTTTTGACCACGCACTCACTAAGTAAGCCTAATGCCTCCCTCATCATTTGGTAGCTCATAAGAGAGATTTACTTTTGGTCATATACTGGTTTTAACTGGGGGTTCAGTCACTCATCTTGACATGTCTCGTGTATTTTACCCTAATTTATCTTAAATCATAGCAGTGAATTTATGAATATGCAATTATGTATTACTATGCATGTTTTTTTATTTCCGTTTTTACACCTGTCGATGTTGGGGCGGGGTGTATCTTATATTCAAATTAGGATTGTTGAGTTGACCTTAAAGTGTTTGCTTATTTAACATGGATTGGATTGGATTGATTTATGAAAAGTGCATTATGGAATGATTTTGTAAATTACTTTTTATACCTGATCATTAAAATAATAATTTTTCATTACAATTCCAAAGACAAACATGAACTGGTTACCTGCTCCTGTTTCGAAATACTCACTTATTAAATTTAATAAGGTAACTCCAATGTCCTATGAGAGAGGTAGGCTTTGCAGTAGGGAAAAACAAATGTAAGAGTTTTTCACTACTAGGACATGTAAAACCTATAAGTACACGTGCTACTTTTTGAATACACTGCTCCCTGCCCTCTGGACTGTCCGGGCCTACCCTAAGAGCGACATATAAAATTTAAAAAAGAAGATTTGGGCTTGGAAAAAGGTTTATTTTAAGACATGGCTTGGCAGTTCGGGCTGGACTGTTCCCATGAGGCACAGGGTCAGACTGATTTGCATATGGCCATGTCTGAACTGGGGTGGCAGAGTGGGCTAAAGAACGGTGATGGATTAGACCCAGATCACTTGACTGGGGGTGAGTGCTTGCAATGTTCAACACTCCGTCCATCATTTCCTTTGGTTTTTAAAAGGTTTATTTTTGGCAGGTCAAAATGGCTATGAAAACTGCACACACAGGCTGAAATGGCAGGCCTGAGATGTTTGAAAGGGCTACTTAAGTGGGTTGCACTATTAGTGCAGCAGCCCTATTAGTAGCATTGAATTTACCGGCCCTGGGTACATACAGTACCACTTTACTAAGAATTTATAAGTAAATTAAACATGCCTATCAGGTGTAAGCCAATTCTGCCATGTTCTAAGGAGAAAGCACAAGCACTTTAGCACTGGTTAGCAGTGGGTAAGTGCACAGAGTCCTAAATCCAGAAAAATAGAAGTCAGCAAAACAGGAAGATGGAAGTCAAAAGGTTAGGGGAGAACCATGCCAAGGATGCCAGTTTACCAATGACACAACACCACTTTAGCAAGTAATCAATATTTATTTGTCATTTTACTCAAACAACCCTTTAGGTTCTTTCAACTGCTTTCTAATACAAAATTATTCAACAAAAATCTTTTGCCCCTCAAACCATTATTATCCATTTAGATATTCGACTATTAAAATTTACAGTACCCCTGCAATAAAAACAGATTTCCTGGACGAAAGATACCATTTCATAGGTCATGATTTTCCACAACAAAGCATGGTTTTAAAAATAATCCAATTGAAATCACCTGTGCAAGTGGCGAGCCCAAAAATCTGGAACAATAAATTAAACCAGGCAAACACTCCAGAATAAGAGTACTGTTGTTTGGCTTCAGAACGGAGGAATTCTAATGGCAGTCGAAAATTGATTTCATTCTGTATTTACAGATGATATGGCCCTTTTGGACAAGACTCCTGTTGGTGCTAAAGCTTGTCATTTGGTACTGTACTGCAATTAACGGGGCTTATTAAATGGAGATATAGTAGTTTGTGGGCTCGCTGGTAGATGGTTCCGATGGCTATCTATATTTGGGGGAAGGAGGGGTGGATTTAAAAGACGATTTCTAAGATACTGTACGAATACCTCTAAATGTGTGCTTGAATTTAAAGTTTTTATTAGAATATTATAATTGCAAACACATTGTTTTAATCTTCAAGGCAACGGTTCCCATTGAAATAACCTGAAACACCCTACCATGAGATACGAGGCGCAACTGTCACATGCTTTACTGTCAGATTTATTTTCCCATTGATAGGAACTGTAAACGATTATACAAGATGGAGGTTAATTAATGGGGTTAATTCCAAGTTATGTAATGGAATCTGAATAGCTGTGTTCTCTATAGAAACTCTAGTCTCTTTCTAATCACATAATCAGGTACACTTTGATGCGAGGAAGGTGATGGATACCTGGGGTATAGCATTGTGTAAATCATTGTCCCAACCAACACAATCTTTATTTCGTGAAAGATGACGGGTGGCTGTATTTCACTTAATACTAGCCCTATGAGGAATCATGAAATATTTCTGTTGCTCCAGATAAATCAGTGCTATGGGAAATTGTCTACTCTCTATACTGACACAGGGCAACGCTCTCCCCAAAAAGAAAGTAGGAAGGGCGTGCACCAAGATGGAAGCTCTTTTAAGTTGGGAATAGCAATTAACATTTTAATTATCTTGACCTCAAAGGCTGCCTCCAGGTTACATATCCCCGTAAAGGGAGGAAGATGGGGCTTTAGTTGTATCTGAATTCCAAAAAAGGGAAATACAAGGTAATGGGTAACTGATAGGGTGAGTTTACAAGAGTCCAGTAGCCTAAATTGAAGAAAGGACTTTAGGGGGGATACTGTGAATTTAGATAGGATAGTTGTGATGCTGCTTGTAGCTAATCTCTATTGATCCCACCATTATGGATAACAGCATTAATATTGTAACACTAAAAAGGGAGTGGTCAGCATTGAGAGCACAGCAGGACAGATACTTCAGTGAGGACTATGTTAGAGTAGCTCTGGTGTGTCAATAAGACTAATCTCTCCAGTATTGGGGTGTCTTTCATAGATTCACATGCTTGAATATTCCCCGTCGTCGAAGTGGGAGTCCCACGGTACATAAAAAGCAATAAACCTTAGCTATATAAATATATACATATATATATATATATATATATATATATATATATATATATATATATATATATATATATATATATATATTCACTGAAAAAACCATGGGTTTCACACACGTTATAGTTAGGAATTAGCATTTAAAAAACCTTAGAAATTCAGTGAAAAAACCATAGGTTTCACACATGTTATAGTTAGCTGGACATTTTACTCGTAAAAAACCAATGAAATTGCCCCGTTATAGTTAGTTCAGCTAACTATAACTCGCGCGCCCGCAATGCACTGCTGATGACGTCACATATTACATCACTCATGACATGGTCAGTGACATCACTCATGACATCACTGATGACATCACTGATGACATCACTGATGACATCACTGATGACCTCACTGATGACATCATCCAGTGAATGTGTGTTTTTCTGAAAATTAAATATGTTTTATATATGTATATCTCAAGGTCAATGGAAGAATAAATGGGTATATAAGTGTCTAAATGGATGCTTTGTTTTTGAAAAATGTATTGTGTAACTGACTGATTAAGTGTATCATAGTGAATACATGGCTTACTGTGTAATGTTTAAATATGAAAATATCTGTATCAGTCTCTCACTTTGTGTATAAGTGGTTGCATGGGTTGGTGAGTAGCTACATGGGTGTCTATATAGGTTATTAGTTGTTTTTTTGAGTATCAGTCTGAGTGTCTGTATGGTTCGGTGGGGGGTATTATGTAGTGCATAGGTGCATGAATGAATGATTCACTCTTTGTGTGTGTTGAACACAGCATGTGTGCAGGACTGTATGGGTGGATGAGTGTGTGTATGGGTGTGTTAGTGAGTGAATGACTGTCTCAATAGTGTCTTTATGAGTAACTACATATGTTTAAAACTAGTATATGTGACTATTGGTGTATATATGTGAGTATATGTGAGAGATTGAAAGAGTTCCTGTATGAATAAGTATGTGTTTCTATAAGTGATTGTTTAAAAGACTAAGTATGTGTAAGTTTCTGTAGAAGTAAGTGTGGTGGTGTGTGTATAACTGTATATGCTAGTAAATGTATGTTTGATTCTTTATTAGCATGAGTGACTATGTGTGTGAGTAACTCTGTGGATGAGTGGCATTGTGTAACAGGATGTATAGGTGTATGAGTACATGTGTTGAGTGAGTACATGTATGAGTGACTGTATTGGACTGTTGGTGAATGAGTGGATGTTTATGTGGATCTTAGAATTACTGAATAGGTTGTTGTAACTGGTATTGGTATGTCCATTGTTTTGAAAATTTTAGTCTCTATTTTTGAATGTGTGTATCAAAGGTTATATTAGGGTGAGAGGAGGTCTGCCACTCTATCACAAGGATGATGTCATCAGTGAGGTCATCAGTGATGTCATTTGAGATGTCATCAGTGATGTCATGAGTGATGTCACTGACCATGTCATGAGTGATGTAATATGTGACGTCATCAGCAGTGCATTGCGGGCGCGCGAGTTATAGTTAGCTGAACTAACTATAACGGGGCAATTTCATTGGTTTTTTACGAGTAAAATGTCCAGCTAACTATAACATGTGTGAAACCTATGGTTTTTTCACTGAATTTCTAAGGTTTTTTAAATGCTAATTCCTAACTATAACGTGTGTGAAACCCATGGTTTTTTCAGTGAATTTCTAAGGTTTTTTAAATGCTAATTCCTAACTATAACGTGTTTGAAACCCATGGTTTTTTCAGTGAATTTGCAAGGTTTTTTAAATGCTAATTTTTTTTTTATTCTTCAATTTTTTCTAACATATTTTTAATTTAATTTTCTTACCTTTTATAAAGACTATGCTTAAATTTTTAAAATTCTTTAATATGTTTTTTTTATATATTTTTTAAAATAAACATGTAAAATTTATTTCCAGTTTTTTTTTTTTTTTTTTAATTTTTTTTAGTACGCGTACCGTAAGCTCACGGTAAGCGTACGGTTTACGCAACGTCCGTAATCTTTCTACGCTGCTTGCGTATAGTTACGCACTTTGCGTAGCCGCGCGTACTGTGCGTGGGACGCGTGCGCGCTTACGCCACGCGCGCACGTTACGCGGAAGTGTCGGGGAGTGACTGTTATGCGCATGCGCGCAAGCGCGTGTCTTTTTTACGCGCATGCGCACTTTTGCCGTAAGCGTACCGTAAGCGTACCGTAAGCGTACGGTTGGTCATGTGATCATGAAACACAACTTTTGATTGGTTGAAACTACTTTCAGTTCTAGAACTCTCCTACACCACACCCATTCCCCTCATTTCTGCTTGTGATCCCTTAGGAGAAGGAGCTGGTTTGTCTTTGGGATACGATGGCAGAACAGCAGAGCCCTTCTGAGAGTGAGGCTAGCACCAGCAGCACTGTCTTGAGGCAGAGAGCGAGGAAACAAAAGCCTTCTTATGTTTGGGATTATTTTACTTTTCCTGAAGGCCAGCAAAAGGTGAATGCACCCTTAGTTACTTGCAGGCTGTGTCAGCGTGTACTTTCTAGAGGTAATCCTGACAGGAAGTATTCCTTTGGGAATCACACCATGAAGAGACACCTCCAGGATATACACAGAAGGACACATGGTCATCTTTTTGGAGGTAACTCTTCAGAAAGACGAGCCAGTACATCCACAGCAGCTCAGCCTGGACCATCATCTGCAGGGCTGACTCCTTCTTCTGCAGGTCAGGTGAGCCCTTCATCTGTGGGGGGAGAATCTCCTTTTGCTGGCCCTCTGGAAATTAACCCTCGGTTTGCGAGGGTTGAAGTACGGTGCGCCCATTGTCATGATCTAATTACTTATAGGGAGACCAGTGTTTCCCTGGTGAACAGTAAAATAGATCAGCACACTTGTCGTACCGTCTAATATTCCCAATCTTTCTTTCCTCTGTCCCTGCATGAACACAACGGTTCTTTTAAGAGCCAACCTTATCTTTCATCTTTTTTTTACATATGTTTTTAAAAACTTTTTTTTATTTTTTTTTACCGTACGCGTACGGTGCGCGTACTTTTTTTTTTTTTTTTTTTAAAAACACTAAAAATCATTTATGACATTACATTGACCTTGAGAGACTACAATTATTATTATTGACTTACCATACTCACTGAAAAAATATTTATTCATTTCTTTTTTTTAAAAATAGTTTTAAAAATGTTTGTAGTTTTCGTAAATTTTCTATATCTATCTGGAAAAAAAGTAAAAAGTATTAATATTTTTAAAACTTTTTATAATACAGTACACATATTTACATTTTTTCCCCAAAAATATTTTTGCCTTATTTTTGCTGTTTTCAGAATATATTGCATTTCACTATAAATTGTGAAAGCAATTGCATTCATCATTTTACAGCGGGCAAAAAAAAATACCAATCACAAAGATTGTATTAAAAAAGCCCTGATTCTTTTTTTACTTAAACTTAACATTATAGAAATGCATAATATTGTAAAAACATATCATCTAATACCAATACTTATTCCTTTAAAATACCGTCTGATATGTTTGTTTCAGAAGTATAATCACAATATTATATCTCAAATAACTCCAAAAAACATCTGATTTCATTTCCTTTAGGCCAAATAGTAATTTTAAATTTTTGTTTGGATTAAATTACCAACGGTAATCCAATAAAATTCTAAAGTTTAATTTGTCCAGATCTCACAGATTCTCTGTAACATTTTGGTTCACGAAAATTTTTTGATTAATTTATTTAGTCCACAATAGAATTGGTTACTTTTCCACATGGCCAAATAGTAATTTTTTAAATCATTTTTGAAAAAATTTCCAATGGCAGTCCAATAACATTCCAAAATATAAAATGTGCAGAAGTTACCGATAATCTCAAAATTATTGGTTTTTCAAAATTTCATTAAAAATTAAAAAAGTCCACATTACAATTGGTTATCTTTCCATTAGGCCAAATGATAATTAAAAAAAAAATTTTTTTACAAAATTGCAATGGTAATCCAGTAAAATGGTAAAATTGTTTTGTCCAGATCTTGCCAAGTCTCTCTAAAATTTAGGTTTCAGGAAGATTAGATATGAATTTGCTAAATCAAAAGGCAAACGTTGTTTGAAAATCAATTGAGAATCATTACACAGTGTCCAGCCTTTTTCACATTTAAGATAAACTGTGTAATGTCCAGAAGTAACAGTAGGTCCATCATGGAAAATTATTGCAACAGTTACAAAAGTTTTTCCTGAAATTGATAATTGCTGTCCTGTAAACTTCTTTATTAAAGTATCCAATTTTGAACCATCAGCTCTACATCGTTGCATCATTAAAATTACATACTGTCCGTATTCCTTTAAAATTAATGTTGAAAACATGTCAGAATTACACTCACCACATTTCATGCTATGATTAGCATCTTTAACTAATTTTGCAAAAGTGACTGTTTTACTCTCTGGCAATGTCAAATAAATAAACCTTTCATTATCAACAATAGAGCCACTTATATTATAACAATTATCACAACTATGTTCCCATTTATAAGAGAGACCAAAAAAAATGTCAATGGGAACTCCTTCTTCTTCCACTACCTGAAGAAAATACATCAAAAATTCATGTGCATCTTGCTGTTCATTTTGAGAAAACTGTGTTCGTCCTGAACATACATCTAAAAGTTTTCTAATGTCAGCAGCACTTTCTATTTGAGTTTTATCTTTACTCAGCTTTTGAAAAAGGAGACTCAGCTCTGAACAGAATCTTTTTCCCTGATTTACTATTATCTGCTCTTGCAAACTTTCCAGATAAAATGCAACATTCAGCACTACATTTGCGTAGCAGTTGACACCAGAGCTATTTTCAAAATGACATCCTACAACCTGTTCTTCATTTTCCTTTTTCTTTTTGCTTGCAATTACATCACTCCTCTTTTTTTTCCTCTTCTCTACATCTTCACTACAGATATTCTCATTTTTCCTTTTACGAGAAACTACACGTTTCTCCAACACAGGATACTGACCTAAATGAGGAGCATAGCTTCTTCTTAATCTATTATACTCCTTTACACAATTTGTATCAGCACTAACTTTTGATTCTTCAAAGTCTATCATGAATAAACCTGATAATGTTTTGACTCGTGACAAAGCAACATATGCCATACCTTCTTTGAACACAGTTGAACCAATGTTCACAAATGCACAATCTACAGTCAATCCTTGAGACTTGTGAATAGTTACAGCATATGCTAGAGAAAACGGAAACTGCTTCCTACGTACATATAAGTCTTTCACAAGCATAAAACGAACTGTACAACGACAAATATCTTTAACTTCATCTATCTGATCAAATTTTATTTTTAAACATTCAATTCCTTCTTTTTTCTGATAATTAATAAAACCCACAACTCTTCCCATCGCTCCATTAACTAAACCTTTCTCAACATCCAAATTTCTCCTTAAAAACACTCTACAGTTCATGCAAACATATAGATTTTTTTCTAATCCAGCTGTTTTGGAGATGTTCTTCTCTAGTGAGTCCAATTTATTTTTCAGTTTGCCTGTTACTGTGACAGTAATTCTTCCATCCTCAATTTTGTCCACTGCTTCCAATTTCCTGATCTCTTCCTTTTCCAATTTCAAAAGCTCCTCATTGAATATTGAGCATTCACGTAGAGTTGGCATTAAGCAGATGACACTTTTGTTTTCTGCAATATTCTTGTATATTTTCTCTGCAACTATTTCTTCCTTTGGAAATAAATTATGTAGCAGCCGACTCTGTAATGCTTTTTTGCCAACTTCTGTGAGTAGTCCAATTCTGATATCTTTCAGAATACTTCCATATTCTTCATCGTTTGCTTGCCTCATATTAGTTGTAAGTTCCTTGTACTCAAAGAAGGACCAAATATTTGTATTTCCGATGCTTCCCAATGACTTCTTCGTGTCTTCATGTGTCACAGTATTAAACACTGGTTGTCCTTTAACTGGAGTAAGTTGCAAAAGATCTCCAAAAACTATGACGTGTTTTCCACCAAATAACACGTCATAGTCTGTCTTCAAAATTTGCTGCATTCTTAAATGCACAAAGGCAAGCATTAAGTTTGATACCATGCTCACCTCATCAATAATGAGAACTTGCATCTTCTTCAATACTCGTGAAACTTCCAAGGATGCTTCTCCAGTTAGCTTGTTGAATTGTATTTTGTTCTCATGCTCCACTGGTAACATTAGCAAACGATGTAAGGTGATTCCTTTTATGTTATATGCTGCTAACCCAGTTGGAGCAGTAACCACACAAGACAAAGTAGAATCCGTTTTTTGCTTTAGGTAGCTTCTGATGACTTTAATTAGGAAACTTTTTCCAGTGCCAGCTTGTCCGCTTACATACATCCTGATTGGATGAAATGATGTGCATGAGCACTCTTTTTTTACATGTAGAAATCCGTGATCAATTTTGTTTTTGATCTCTTCATAAATTTGTTGCTGCTCTTGATTCAGTTGTCTTTCCAAATTTTCTAAGTCTATAAATTCTTCTTGAGCTTGATTCATAGCCGTTTCCACTTCATTCATGGCTATTGATGCTTCATTTTCAACGATTGGTTGTCCTAGGGGATCTTGACTGTGTGTTCCTGAACTTTGGCTGTCCTGAGAACTGTCTCTAGCTATTTCTGCTGCAATTGTAGTTTCCTGTTCAATTTCTTCATTTAACATTTGCAGATAAGTTGTGAATGTATTGCATTGTATGCTGTCTTTGCAAGCATTAAATGAATCCTCATAGCTTTGAAATTCTCCCAGTAGTTCATCCTCTGTACGCCATGGTTTAAACAACTGTAAAAGAGCCAAGTAGTAAAATTCTTTCTTGTCGGTAGTGTCGCAACTCAGCTTCCGGTGATTTATCAAACTTCCTTTGGTTTGCTTCACCAAACATCCTTCTTCACCAACAACTTTATATTTTCCATTATTAATGTCTTCTGCAGCTTTCCGTGAATAAATGTAGTTCTGCAACACTTCATAGAGACACATGTTCTCCAGATGATGACTTCTCTTGGGATAATATGTGTCCAACATGTTTGTTTTCAATATATCTGTACTTTCTGGGTCATTCTCGGCCAAATATTCAATTTCTCCAACAGATTTCAGTACCCGATTTCTCATTGCTGCAAGGCCTAAACTTGCCCAAATTATTCTTCTTGACTTCGAGTAGAGACTTGCAGAAGATAACCTATCTGAACATTCGTAGGATCCAATTTCTCGATGCGATAACATCTTCAAACTGAAACTGTACAGCTTCTTACTGACAGTCTTCTCGTGAGAAATCTCTTCCCACATTTCCTTCAATTCTGTTTTTTCTGATTTCGTAATGTAAGACGTTACATATCGTGCAACAGCAATGGAATTGTCAGCTACATACTGTATATCCATGTTAGCGTTCCACATGGATAAAATGACTGGGTTGTAGTCATTTATATTTTTTGATTCTTCTTTTCTTTTAAGGTTGTAGGTATTCTTAGGTGATTTTCTTGTGATAGTATGTCTCACAGCTGACATAAAACTGTTTACTCTTCCATTTGAAAGAACAGGTCTAGGAAATCCAAATCGACATTTAGTGTAGTATTTTTCTTTGCTCTTGTATTTCCGTCGACAGTATTTTCCACACCGATGACTTTGGAAACGTAAAACTTGCTCCTTTAACTTGTTCTCTTCTGTGCTTTTTGGTATACCACATGTTGCATATTCTTCAATGTAAGATAACACTGCTTCATCAGTATCTGTTCCAAACTTTGGGGCATCCTTGATCCACAACAGCATATGAATATGAGGAGCACCTCTTGCCTGGTACTCTTTTCTCCAAAAGAAATCCACTACTTCTCCAAGGGGTGGATTTTTTTTATTGCAGATGAAGGACATCATAGCCTCAAATCTATGATTGAAATATCTGCAAACATTAACCGGATCCAATGAGCACAGTTCTCCTGCTGTCTTGTATTCGATGTTTTTAATGTTTGAATTTGCCTCTCGTAGAAAATCCAGTAAATCATCCCAAGCGTACTCGGCACAGCTTAGGGTAAGGAACCATGTTGGTGTTCCTAAATTGCGTAACATGCATTTTAGTTCACCATGGCGTCGGTACCAATATTCATTTGTCCCACGCTGACAAGCCATCAGATTGATCAGTTGTGTTTCCAAATGATCATCTCGGTGCTGCACTTTCTCCATAAAATCCTTAGCAGACACATTTTGTAAATGTACTCCACTTTTTAAAATGTGATTTACTGCATAAGACAGTGCAGACAAGTCGCTTTCAAATAAAAGATGGAACAAATAAGGAATACTTTGTCGAAATCTGGGATCTTCAGCATATAGTCTTGTAGTCCGATACTCTGAAGCTGGAATCTGTTCTGGACGTTCATCGTATCGTCCTCCTTTTCCCGTAGGAAACAGCTGGGGAAAACATCGAGCTTCCAAGCTCTCCTCCCATACACTCACGGGAGTTCCTTTTGCTTTCTTCATCTGAAAGAGATCAATATTGTCTCCCATAACTTCTTTCGAATGAAGAGGATGTATGCTAAAATGTTCATAAATTTCTTCTTCCTTTGTCTTGTCCACTTTTTCAATTTGTCCAGTTGGTGTTTCTGTGTCTTCTTGAAAATCTTCGTCTTCTTCTTCTTCTTCTATATAAATTGATTCATACCATTTGTTATTTTTTTTCAAATACAAATTTGCTCTTTGTACTTTCCGCACATCTACCAGCTCCTGCCAAATCTTCTTATTCTTTGTAGGTACACCATTAACCAGAATAATTAATGGTTCAGTTTCCAAAGTATCCGCATCAATAGTTTCCATATTTTTTTTCAAATCCAAGGGCAAATACACCACTCTACCTTTTAAACCTCTCAGTAAATCTGAAGGAGGTAATTTACCAGTTTTGGGCTCCATACGTACTATGGTCTGGAACGGATGAACACATTGAATGAGTATAGACTCATATGTATTTAATTCAGAAAGTTCAGCAGGAATAGCATCCAATTCTAAATTATTATGTACAGCTCTGGTCGGCATTCTATTTTCCTCTAACTTGTTGTAACCGTATTTACAAATACGCTGATCTTCACCCAATTCAAAACAATTTTCAAGAAATATATATGTGGCAAAATCCTTCCACTTATAATTATCTTCATTTTCACTCTTTCTGTAGAGATCAACATTCCTAGTTTGTTTTCTATAATGAGTTCTGCGGCAACAAATACAAGTAACATTTGGTCTTTCATTAGAGACTATTGCAAATTTTGTTATGTGATCATTAAATGTCTTACTTACAGAAGGTTCTACATTCTCTTCCACTTCTTCCTCATTTACTGTGTCCTTCTCTGCACTGTTTTGTTCAGGACCAAAGTAACAAAACTGAATTTCATCAACAACCTTCTCTACATCTGATACCGTTCCTCGGAACAGAGCCCTATTCAATTCATTTAACTTTATTGCTGGACTTTTGGCAAAATACAACCGTCTCACAAACTTTCTCATTTCAGTATGATGAACAGCCAGCATCCTAAAATGATGGAAAACACTATTGCACACTTTTCTAGATAGACAAGCCAGAGAATGACCCTGCAAACCAGTATTCTCTCTCACTCTGCATGGATCCAGACTTTGAAGCACCTTAATCTTCTGTTTTACACTTTTTTTACTATATTCTCTTAGAAACTCTCGAAATCTGTCAATAGATTCCTGACGCACAGTGCAAATACTACTACAATTCCAAGTGTACACTGGGGCTTTAGGACGTCTCCCCATTGCCTCATCTGCCATCACTTGTACCTCATCTCTTGGAACCATTATCTCCTTCTCCATTATGCAACCATTTTTTACTTCGTATGAACGACCTCTGGTGTCAACTGCATGCAGCAAACTATTACTTTGAAAATAGCTCTCTTCATTAAAAAAAGGTTCACTACTTGAACTATGCATCCACTTTCCTAAAAACACTTTACAAAAGTTTGTTCTGTTCACTACTCTTTTGCTTTTGCTTTGTGATTTCAGTACATTAACCATTTTATCTAATGTACGCATCCTATTCAAAATTAATATGAATAGTTTCCTTTTTAATTCTAATGCTTTTGCTGCAATGGCTTCAATTTCTTTTTTTCTCTTGTAATATTTTGCCTTTTGCTTATATTTCTTCACATCCTTTATCAAATTGGACATAACTCTTCTCTGAAACATTTTTCTACGTATCTCTTTAAACGCTGTTTTTCTGTTTATGTAAAACTTTTCAGTTGCAGAAGGTATATTTGCATTAACTAAATTCTCAATTTTTTGCTGTTCTCTTCGTTTTGTTACATTCTTTCCAGGACAGACATTTTGTACATTTTTCTTTGTTTTGAATATTTTTTTAAGAAATTGTTTTTTCTGCTTACCAGAAGATTTTTTCTTTTTCCCAACATGAGCATCTTCTACTAACTTTGGTCCTCCAGTTGTCTTCAAATATAGTTTTTTTTTTAGCGTTTTTTGAACTCTAGATTTTGTAGGCATCTTAAATTTTGTTCACCTGAAAAAAACTAAAAAAAAATCCTTTATTGTATTTAAATATATTACTACATTTCTTTTCACAATAGTCACAAAACGAAATTTCTTTGCCAATTTGAATGCACACAAACTCCTCTTTTTTTTGGGCAAGTGAAAATCACTTTTACAAACTGTCACATTATGAAACCACTTTTCAGATTTTTTAAAAAGCCCATGTCCAGAGTGCTACACTCCAGCAAGGGCAACCAGCCTTAGTGAAGCTGAATGTATTTGCATTACAGACTGAAACCTGAAAACCCCACTCGCTTGTAAATACTGTGCATGACTATACATGGCAAGCACATGGGTGTGTGCTAAGACTCTGCTTCTTCCCCCAAAAATTCGCTCCCCCTTTCCATCTAATGCAACTGTGAAATCACCAGAGCAAGACGCAATAAATCTCTGCCTATAATTCCTCTATGCACACAGAGTCATGTTTTCACATTAGTCCCAAAACGAAATTTCTTTGCCATTTTGAAAGCACACTTACTGCTCTTTTTTTTTCCGGGCCAAGTGAAAATCACTTTTTACAATTGGAAATCACTTTTACAGACTGACACATTATGAAACCACTTTTTTTGATTTATTTAAATGCACATGTCCAAGCTGTTTTTTCAGACCACCACCATGTGTATTCTCGGTGACTGCCTACACTCCAGCAAGGGCAACCAGCCTTAGTGATGCTGAATGTATTTGCATTACAGACTGAAACCTGAAAACCCCACTCGCTTGTAAATACTGTGCATGACTATACATGGCAAGCACATGGGTGTGTGCTAAGACTCTGCTTCTTCCCCCAAAAATTCGCTCCCCCTTTCCATCTAATGCAACTGTGAAATCACCAGAGCAAGACGCAATAAATCTCTGCCTATAATTCCTCTCTGCACACAGAGTCATGTTTTCACATTAGTCCCAAAACGAAATTTCTTTGCCAATTTGAAAGCACACTTACTGCTCTTTTTTTTTTCGGCGCAAGTGAAAATCACTTTTTACAATTGGAAATCACTTTTACAGACTGACACATTATGAAACTTTTTTTTTTGATTTATTTAAATGCACATGTCCAAGCTGTTTTTTCAGACCACCACCATGTGTATTCTCGGTGACTGCCTACACTCCAGCAAGGGCAACCAGCCTTAGTGATGCTGAATGTATTTGCATTACAGACTGAAACCTGAAAACCCCACTCGCTTGTAAATACTGTGCATGACTATACATGGCAAGCACATGGGTGTGTGCTAAGACTCTGCTTCTTCCCCCAAAAATTCGCTCCCCCTTTCCATCTAATGCAACTGTGAAATCACCAGAGCAAGACGCAATAAATCTCTGCCTATAATTCCTCTATGCACACAGAGTCATGTTTTCACATTAGTCCCAAAACGAAATTTCTTTGCCATTTTGAAAGCACACTTACTGCTCTTTTTTTTTCCGGGCCAAGTGAAAATCACTTTTTACAATTGGAAATCACTTTTACAGACTGACACATTATGAAACCACTTTTTTTGATTTATTTAAATGCACATGTCCAAGCTGTTTTTTCAGACCACCACCATGTGTATTCTCGGTGACTGCCTACACTCCAGCAAGGGCAACCAGCCTTAGTGATGCTGAATGTATTTGCATTACAGACTTAAACCTGAAAACCCCACTCGCTTGTAAATACTGTGCATGACTATACATGGCAAGCACATGGGTGTGTGCTAAGACTCTGCTTCTTCCCCCAAAAATTCGCTCCCCCTTTCCATCTAATGCAACTGTGAAATCACCAGAGCAAGACGCAATAAATCTCTGCCTATAATTCCTCTCTGCACACAGAGTCATGTTTTCACATTAGTCCCAAAACGAAATTTCTTTGCCAATTTGAAAGCACACTTACTGCTCTTTTTTTTTTCGGCGCAAGTGAAAATCACTTTTTACAATTGGAAATCACTTTTACAGACTGACACATTATGAAACTTTTTTTTTTGATTTATTTAAATGCACATGTCCAAGCTGTTTTTTCAGACCACCACCATGTGTATTCTCGGTGACTGCCTACACTCCAGCAAGGGCAACCAGCCTTAGTGATGCTGAATGTATTTGCATTACAGACTGAAACCTGAAAACCCCACTCGCTTGTAAATACTGTGCATGACTATACATGGCAAGCACATGGGTGTGTGCTAAGACTCTGCTTCTTCCCCCAAAAATTCGCTCCCCCTTTCCATCTAATGCAACTGTGAAATCACCAGAGCAAGACGCAATAAATCTCTGCCTATAATTCCTCTATGCACACAGAGTCATGTTTTCACATTAGTCCCAAAACGAAATTTCTTTGCCATTTTGAAAGCACACTTACTGCTCTTTTTTTTTCCGGGCCAAGTGAAAATCACTTTTTACAATTGGAAATCACTTTTACAGACTGACACATTATGAAACCACTTTTTTTGATTTATTTAAATGCACATGTCCAAGCTGTTTTTTCAGACCACCACCATGTGTATTCTCGGTGACTGCCTACACTCCAGCAAGGGCAACCAGCCTTAGTGATGCTGAATGTATTTGCATTACAGACTTAAACCTGAAAACCCCACTCGCTTGTAAATACTGTGCATGACTATACATGGCAAGCACATGGGTGTGTGCTAAGACTCTGCTTCTTCCCCCAAAAATTCGCTCCCCCTTTCCATCTAATGCAACTGTGAAATCACCAGAGCAAGACGCAATAAATCTCTGCCTATAATTCCTCTCTGCACACAGAGTCATGTTTTCACATTAGTCCCAAAACGAAATTTCTTTGCCAATTTGAAAGCACACTTACTGCTCTTTTTTTTTTCGGCGCAAGTGAAAATCACTTTTTACAATTGGAAATCACTTTTACAGACTGACACATTATGAAACTTTTTTTTTTGATTTATTTAAATGCACATGTCCAAGCTGTTTTTTCAGACCACCACCATGTGTATTCTCGGTGACTGCCTACACTCCAGCAAGGGCAACCAGCCTTAGTGATGCTGAATGTATTTGCATTACAGACTGAAACCTGAAAACCCCACTCGCTTGTAAATACTGTGCATGACTATACATGGCAAGCACATGGGTGTGTGCTAAGACTCTGCTTCTTCCCCCAAAAATTCGCTCCCCCTTTCCATCTAATGCAACTGTGAAATCACCAGAGCAAGACGCAATAAATCTCTGCCTATAATTCCTCTATGCACACAGAGTCATGTTTTCACATTAGTCCCAAAACGAAATTTCTTTGCCATTTTGAAAGCACACTTACTGCTCTTTTTTTTTCCGGGCCAAGTGAAAATCACTTTTTACAATTGGAAATCACTTTTACAGACTGACACATTATGAAACCACTTTTTTTGATTTATTTAAATGCACATGTCCAAGCTGTTTTTTCAGACCACCACCATGTGTATTCTCGGTGACTGCCTACACTCCAGCAAGGGCAACCAGCCTTAGTGATGCTGAATGTATTTGCATTACAGACTTAAACCTGAAAACCCCACTCGCTTGTAAATACTGTGCATGACTATACATGGCAAGCACATGGGTGTGTGCTAAGACTCTGCTTCTTCCCCCAAAAATTCGCTCCCCCTTTCCATCTAATGCAACTGTGAAATCACCAGAGCAAGACGCAATAAATCTCTGCCTATAATTCCTCTCTGCACACAGAGTCATGTTTTCACATTAGTCCCAAAACGAAATTTCTTTGCCAATTTGAAAGCACACTTACTGCTCTTTTTTTTTTTCGGCGCAAGTGAAAATCACTTTTTACAATTGGAAATCACTTTTACAGACTGACACATTATGAAACTTTTTTTTTTGATTTATTTAAATGCACATGTCCAAGCTGTTTTTTCAGACCACCACCATGTGTATTCTCGGTGACTGCCTACACTCCAGCAAGGGCAACCAGCCTTAGTGATGCTGAATGTATTTGCATTACAGACTGAAACCTGAAAACCCCACTCGCTTGTAAATACTGTGCATGACTATACATGGCAAGCACATGGGTGTGTGCTAAGACTCTGCTTCTTCCCCCAAAAATTCGCTCCCCCTTATATCTAATGCAACTGTGAAATCACCAGAGCAAGACGCAATAAATCTCTGCCTATAATTCCTCTATGCACACAGTCATGTTTTCACATTAGTCCCAAAACGACATTTCTTTGCCATTTTGAAAGCACACTTACTGCTCTTTTTTTTTCCGGGCCAAGTGAAAATCACTTTTTACAATTGGAAATCACTTTTACAGACTGACACATTATGAAACCACTTTTTTTGATTTATTTAAATGCACATGTCCAAGCTGTTTTTTCAGACCACCACCATGTGTATTCTCGGTGACTGCCTACACTCCAGCAAGGGCAACCAGCCTTAGTGATGCTGAATGTATTTGCATTACAGACTTAAACCTGAAAACCCCACTCGCTTGTAAATACTGTGCATGACTATACATGGCAAGCACATGGGTGTGTGCTAAGACTCTGCTTCTTCCCCCAAAAATTCGCTCCCCCTTTCCATCTAATGCAACTGTGAAATCACCAGAGCAAGACGCAATAAATCTCTGCCTATAATTCCTCTATGCACACAGAGTCATGTTTTCACATTAGTCCCAAAACGAAATTTCTTTGCCATTTTGAAAGCACACTTACTGCTCTTTTTTTTTCCGGGCCAAGTGAAAATCACTTTTTACAATTGGAAATCACTTTTACAGACTGACACATTATGAAACCACTTTTTTTGATTTATTTAAATGCACATGTCCAAGCTGTTTTTTCAGACCACCACCATGTGTATTCTCGGTGACTGCCTACACTCCAGCAAGGGCAACCAGCCTTAGCGATGCTGAATGTATTTGCATTACAGACTTAAACCTGAAAACCCCACTCGCTTGTAAATACTGTGCATGACTATACATGGCAAGCACATGGGTGTGTGCTAAGACTCTGCTTCTTCCCCCAAAAATTCGCTCCCCCTTTCCATCTAATGCAACTGTGAAATCACCAGAGCAAGATGCAATAAATCTCTGCCTATAATTCCTCTCTGCACACAGAGTCATGTTTTCACATTAGTCCCAAAACGAAATTTCTTTGCCAATTTGAAAGCACACTTACTGCTCTTTTTTTTTTCGGCGCAAGTGAAAATCACTTTTTACAATTGGAAATCACTTTTACAGACTGACACATTAGGAAACTTTTTTTTTTGATTTATTTAAATGCACATGTCCAAGCTGTTTTTTCAGACCACCACCATGTGTATTCTCGGTGACTGCCTACACTCCAGCAAGGGCAACCAGCCTTAGTGATGCTGAATGTATTTGCATTACAGACTTAAACCTGAAAACCCCATTCGCTTGTAAATACTGTGCATGACTATACATGGCAAGCACATGGGTGTGTGCTAAGACTCTGCTTCTTCCCCCAAAAATTCGCTCCCCCTTTCTATCTAATGCAACTGTGAAATCACCAGAGCAAGACGCAATAAATCTCTGCCTATAGTTCCTCTATGCACACAGAGTCATGTTTTCACATTAGTCCCAAAACGAAATTTCTTTGCCAATTTGAAAGCACACTTACTGCTCTTTTTTTTTTCGGGGCAAGTGAAAATCACTTTTTACAATTGGAAATCACTTTTACAGACTGACACATTATGAAACCACTTTTTTTGATTTATTTAAATGCACATGTCCAAGCTGTTTTTTCAGACCACCACCATGTGTATTCTCGGTGACTGCCTACACTCCAGCAAGGGCAACCAGCCTTAGTGATGCTGAATGTATTTGCATTACAGACTTAAACCTGAAAACCCCACTCGCTTGTAAATACTGTGCATGACTATACATGGCAAGCACATGGGTGTGTGCTAAGACTCTGCTTCTTCCCCCAAAAATTCGCTCCCCCTTTCCATCTAATGCAACTGTGAAATCACCAGAGCAAGACGCAATAAATCTCTGCCTATAATTCCTCTATGCACACAGAGTCATGTTTTCACATTAGTCCCAAAACGAAATTTCTTTGCCAATTTGAAAGCACACTTACTGCTCTTTTTTTTTTCGGGGCAAGTGAAAATCACTTTTTACAATTGGAAATCACTTTTACAGACTGACACATTATGAAACCTTTTTTTTTTATTTATTTCAATGCACATGTCCAAGCTGTTTTTTCAGACCACCACCATGTGTATTCTCGGTGACTGCCTACACTCCAGCAAGGGCAACCAGCCTTAGTGATGCTGAATGTATTTGCATTACAGACTTAAACCTGAAAACCCCACTCGCTTGTAAATACTGTGCATGACTATACATGGCAAGCACATGGGTGTGTGCTAAGACTCTGCTTCTTCCCCCAAAAATTCGCTCCCCCTTTCCATCTAATGCAACTGTGAAATCACCAGAGCAAGACGCAATAAATCTCTGCCTATAATTCCTCTATGCACACAGAGTCATGTTTTCACATTAGTCCCAAAACGAAATTTCTTTGCCATTTTGAAAGCACACTTACTGCTCTTTTTTTTTCCGGGCCAAGTGAAAATCACTTTTTACAATTGGAAATCACTTTTACAGACTGACACATTATGAAACCACTTTTTTTGATTTATTTAAATGCACATGTCCAAGCTGTTTTTTCAGACCACCACCATGTGTATTCTCGGTGACTGCCTACACTCCAGCAAGGGCAACCAGCCTTAGTGATGCTGAATGTATTTGCATTACAGACTTAAACCTGAAAACCCCACTCGCTTGTAAATACTGTGCATGACTATACATGGCAAGCACATGGGTGTGTGCTAAGACTCTGCTTCTTCCCCCAAAAATTCGCTCCCCCTTTCCATCTAATGCAACTGTGAAATCACCAGAGCAAGACGCAATACATCTCTGCCTATAATTCCTCTCTGCACACAGAGTCATGTTTTCACATTAGTCCCAAAACGAAATTTCTTTGCCAATTTGAAAGCACACTTACTGCTCTTTTTTTTTTCGGCGCAAGTGAAAATCACTTTTTACAATTGGAAATCACTTTTACAGACTGACACATTATGAAACTTTTTTTTTGGATTTATTTAAATGCACATGTCCAAGCTGTTTTTTCAGACCACCACCATGTGTATTCTCGGTGACTGCCTACACTCCAGCAAGGGCAACCAGCCTTAGTGATGCTGAATGTATTTGCATTACAGACTGAAACCTGAAAACCCCACTCGCTTGTAAATACTGTGCATGACTATACATGGCAAGCACATGGGTGTGTGCTAAGACTCTGCTTCTTCCCCCAAAAATTCGCTCCCCCTTTCCATCTAATGCAACTGTGAAATCACCAGAGCAAGACGCAATAAATCTCTGCCTATAATTCCTCTATGCACACAGAGTCATGTTTTCACATTAGTCCCAAAACGAAATTTCTTTGCCATTTTGAAAGCACACTTACTGCTCTTTTTTTTTTCCGGGCCAAGTGAAAATCACTTTTTACAATTGGAAATCACTTTTACAGACTGACACATTATGAAACCACTTTTTTTGATTTATTTAAATGCACATGTCCAAGCTGTTTTTTCAGACCACCACCATGTGTATTCTCGGTGACTGCCTACACTCCAGCAAGGGCAACCAGCCTTAGTGATGCTGAATGTATTTGCATTACAGACTTAAACCTGAAAACCCCACTCGCTTGTAAATACTGTGCATGACTATACATGGCAAGCACATGGGTGTGTGCTAAGACTCTGCTTCTTCCCCCAAAAATTCGCTCCCCCTTTCCATCTAATGCAACTGTGAAATCACCAGAGCAAGACGCAATAAATCTCTGCCTATAATTCCTCTCTGCACACAGAGTCATGTTTTCACATTAGTCCCAAAACGAAATTTCTTTGCCAATTTGAAAGCACACTTACTGCTCTTTTTTTTTTCGGCGCAAGTGAAAATCACTTTTTACAATTGGAAATCACTTTTACAGACTGACACATTATGAAACTTTTTTTTTTGATTTATTTAAATGCACATGTCCAAGCTGTTTTTTCAGACCACCACCATGTGTATTCTCGGTGACTGCCTACACTCCAGCAAGAGCAACCAGCCTTAGTGATGCTGAATGTATTTGCATTACAGACTGAAACCTGAAAACCCCACTCGCTTGTAAATACTGTGCATGACTATACATGGCAAGCACATGGGTGTGTGCTAAGACTCTGCTTCTTCCCCCAAAAATTCGCTCCCCCTTTCCATCTAATGCAACTGTGAAATCACCAGAGCAAGACGCAATAAATCTCTGCCTATAATTCCTCTATGCACACAGAGTCATGTTTTCACATTAGTCCCAAAACGAAATTTCTTTGCCATTTTGAAAGCACACTTACTGCTCTTTTTTTTTCCGGGCCAAGTGAAAATCACTTTTTACAATTGGAAATCACTTTTACAGACTGACACATTATGAAACTTTTTTTTGGGATTTATTTAAATGCACATGTCCAAGCTGTTTTTTCAGACCACCACCATGTGTATTCTCGGTGACTGCCTACACTCCAGCAAGGGCAACCAGCCTTAGTGATGCTGAATGTATTTGCATTACAGACTGAAACCTGAAAACCCCACTCGCTTGTAAATACTGTGCATGACTATACATGGCAAGCACATGGGTGTGTGCTAAGACTCTGCTTCTTCCCCCAAAAATTCGCTCCCCCTTATATCTAATGCAACTGTGAAATCACCAGAGCAAGACGCAATAAATCTCTGCCTATAATTCCTCTATGCACACAGAGTCATGTTTTCACATTAGTCCCAAAACGAAATTTCTTTGCCATTTTGAAAGCACACTTACTGCTCTTTTTTTTTCCGGGCCAAGTGAAAATCACTTTTTACAATTGGAAATCACTTTTACAGACTGACACATTATGAAACCACTTTTTTTGATTTATTTAAATGCACATGTCCAAGCTGTTTTTTCAGACCACCACCATGTGTATTCTCGGTGACTGCCTACACTCCAGCAAGGGCAACCAGCCTTAGTGATGCTGAATGTATTTGCATTACAGACTTAAACCTGAAAACCCCACTCGCTTGTAAATACTGTGCATGACTATACATGGCAAGCACATGGGTGTGTGCTAAGACTCTGCTTCTTCCCCCAAAAATTCGCTCCCCCTTTCCATCTAATGCAACTGTGAAATCACCAGAGCAAGACGCAATAAATCTCTGCCTATAATTCCTCTATGCACACAGAGTCATGTTTTCACATTAGTCCCAAAACGAAATTTCTTTGCCAATTTGAAAGCACACTTACTGCTCTTTTTTTTTTCGGGGCAAGTGAAAATCACTTTTTACAATTGGAAATCACTTTTACAGACTGACACATTATGAAACCACTTTTTTTGATTTATTTAAATGCACATGTCCAAGCTGTTTTTTCAGACCACCACCATGTGTATTCTCGGTGACTGCCTACACTCCAGCAAGGGCAACCAGCCTTAGTGATGCTGAATGTATTTGCATTACAGACTTAAACCTGAAAACCCCACTCGCTTGTAAATACTGTGCATGACTATACATGGCAAGCACATGGGTGTGTGCTAAGACTCTGCTTCTTCCCCCAAAAATTCGCTCCCCCTTTCCATCTAATGCAACTGTGAAATCACCAGAGCAAGACGCAATAAATCTCTGCCTATAATTCCTCTATGCACACAGAGTCATGTTTTCACATTAGTCCCAAAACGAAATTTCTTTGCCAATTTGAAAGCACACTTACTGCTCTTTTTTTTTTCGGGGCAAGTGAAAATCACTTTTTACAATTGGAAATCACTTTTACAGACTGACACATTATGAAACCTTTTTTTTTGATTTATTTCAATGCACATGTCCAAGCTGTTTTTTCAGACCACCACCATGTGTATTCTCGGTGACTGCCTACACTCCAGCAAGGGCAACCAGCCTTAGTGATGCTGAATGTATTTGCATTACAGACTTAAACCTGAAAACCCCACTCGCTTGTAAATACTGTGCATGACTATACATGGCAAGCACATGGGTGTGTGCTAAGACTCTGCTTCTTCCCCCAAAAATTCGCTCCCCCTTTCCATCTAATGCAACTGTGAAATCACCAGAGCAAGACGCAATAAATCTCTGCCTATAATTCCTCTATGCACACAGAGTCATGTTTTCACATTAGTCCCAAAACGAAATTTCTTTGCCATTTTGAAAGCACACTTACTGCTCTTTTTTTTTTCCGGGCCAAGTGAAAATCACTTTTTACAATTGGAAATCACTTTTACAGACTGACACATTATGAAACCACTTTTTTTGATTTATTTAAATGCACATGTCCAAGCTGTTTTTTCAGACCACCACCATGTGTATTCTCGGTGACTGCCTACACTCCAGCAAGGGCAACCAGCCTTAGTGATGCTGAATGTATTTGCATTACAGACTTAAACCTGAAAACCCCACTCGCTTGTAAATACTGTGCATGACTATACATGGCAAGCACATGGGTGTGTGCTAAGACTCTGCTTCTTCCCCCAAAAATTCGCTCCCCCTTTCCATCTAATGCAACTGTGAAATCACCAGAGCAAGACGCAATAAATCTCTGCCTATAATTCCTCTCTGCACACAGAGTCATGTTTTCACATTAGTCCCAAAACGAAATTTCTTTGCCATTTTGAAAGCACACTTACTGCTTTTTTTTTTCCGGGCCAAGTGAAAATCACTTTTTACAATTGGAAATCACTTTTACAGACTGACACATTATGAAACCACTTTTTTTGATTTATTTAAATGCACATGTCCAAGCTGTTTTTTCAGACCACCACCATGTGTATTCTCGGTGACTGCCTACACTCCAGCAAGGGCAACCAGCCTTAGTGATGCTGAATGTATTTGCATTACAGACTTAAACCTGAAAACCCCACTCGCTTGTAAATACTGTGCATGACTATACATGGCAAGCACATGGGTGTGTGCTAAGACTCTGCTTCTTCCCCCAAAAATTCGCTCCCCCTTTCCATCTAATGCAACTGTGAAATCACCAGAGCAAGACGCAATAAATCTCTGCCTATAATTCCTCTCTGCACACAGAGTCATGTTTTCACATTAGTCCCAAAACGAAATTTCTTTGCCAATTTGAAAGCACACTTACTGCTCTTTTTTTTTTCGGCGCAAGTGAAAATCACTTTTTACAATTGGAACTCACTTTTACAGACTGACACATTATGAAACTTTTTTTTTTGATTTATTTAAATGCACATGTCCAAGCTGTTTTTTCAGACCACCACCATGTGTATTCTCGGTGACTGCCTACACTCCAGCAAGGGCAACCAGCCTTAGTGATGCTGAATGTATTTGCATTACAGACTGAAACCTGAAAACCCCACTCGCTTGTAAATACTGTGCATGACTATACATGGCAAGCACATGGGTGTGTGCTAAGACTCTGCTTCTTCCCCCAAAAATTCGCTCCCCCTTTCCATCTAATGCAACTGTGAAATCACCAGAGCAAGACGCAATAAATCTCTGCCTATAATTCCTCTATGCACACAGAGTCATGTTTTCACATTAGTCCCAAAACGAAATTTCTTTGCCATTTTGAAAGCACACTTACTGCTCTTTTTTTTTCCGGGCCAAGTGAAAATCACTTTTTACAATTGGAAATCACTTTTACAGACTGACACATTATGAAACCACTTTTTTTGATTTATTTAAATGCACATGTCCAAGCTGTTTTTTCAGACCACCACCATGTGTATTCTCGGTGACTGCCTACACTCCAGCAAGGGCAACCAGCCTTAGTGATGCTGAATGTATTTGCATTACAGACTGAAACCTGAAAACCCCACTCGCTTGTAAATACTGTGCATGACTATACATGGCAAGCACATGGGTGTGTGCTAAGACTCTGCTTCTTCCCCCAAAAATTCGCTCCCCCTTTCCATCTAATGCAACTGTGAAATCACCAGAGCAAGACGCAATAAATCTCTGCCTATAATTCCTCTATGCACACAGAGTCATGTTTTCACATTAGTCCCAAAACGAAATTTCTTTGCCATTTTGAAAGCACACTGAGTGCTCTTTTTTTTTCCGGGCCAAGTGAAAATCACTTTTTACAATTGGAAATCACTTTTACAGACTGACACATTATGAAACCACTTTTTTTGATTTATTTAAATGCACATGTCCAAGCTGTTTTTTCAGACCACCACCATGTGTATTCTCGGTGACTGCCTACACTCCAGCAAGGGCAACCAGCCTTAGTGATGCTGAATGTATTTGCATTACAGACTTAAACCTGAAAACCACACTCGCTTGTAAATACTGTGCATGACTATACATGGCAAGCACATGGGTGTGTGCTAAGACTCTGCTTCTTCCCCCAAAAATTCGCTCCCCCTTTCCATCTAATGCAACTGTGAAATCACCAGAGCAAGACGCAATAAATCTCTGCCTATAATTCCTCTCTGCACACAGAGTCATGTTTTCACATTAGTCCCAAAACGAAATTTCTTTGCCAATTTGAAAGCACACTTACTGCTCTTTTTTTTTTCGGCGCAAGTGAAAATCACTTTTTACAATTGGAAATCACTTTTACAGACTGACACATTATGAAACTTTTTTTTTTGATTTATTTAAATGCACATGTCCAAGCTGTTTTTTCAGACCACCACCATGTGTATTCTCGGTGACTGCCTACACTCCAGCAAGGGCAACCAGCCTTAGTGATGCTGAATGTATTTGCATTACAGACTGAAACCTGAAAACCCCACTCGCTTGTAAATACTGTGCATGACTATACATGGCCAGCACATGGGTGTGTGCTAAGACTCTGCTTCTTCCCCCAAAAATTCGCTCCCCCTTTCCATCTAATGCAACTGTGAAATCACCAGAGCAAGACGCAATAAATCTCTGCCTATAATTCCTCTATGCACACAGAGTCATGTTTTCACATTAGTCCCAAAACGAAATTTCTTTGCCATTTTGAAAGCACACTTACTGCTCTTTTTTTTCCGGGCCAAGTGAAAATCACTTTTTACAATTGGAAATCACTTTTACAGACTGACACATTATGAAACCACTTTTTTTGATTTATTTAAATGCACATGTCCAAGCTGTTTTTTCAGACCACCACCATGTGTATTCTCGGTGACTGCCTACACTCCAGCAAGGGCAACCAGCCTTAGTGATGCTGAATGTATTTGCATTACAGACTTAAACCTGAAAACCCCACTCGCTTGTAAATACTGTGCATGACTATACATGGCAAGCACATGGGTGTGTGCTAAGACTCTGCTTCTTCCCCCAAAAATTCGCTCCCCCTTTCCATCTAATGCAACTGTGAAATCACCAGAGCAAGACGCAATAAATCTCTGCCTATAATTCCTCTCTGCACACAGAGTCATGTTTTCACATTAGTCCCAAAACGAAATTTCTTTGCCAATTTGAAAGCACACTTACTGCTCTTTTTTTTTTCGGCGCAAGTGAAAATCACTTTTTACAATTGGAAATCACTTTTACAGACTGACACATTATGAAACTTTTTTTTTTGATTTATTTAAATGCACATGTCCAAGCTGTTTTTTCAGACCACCACCATGTGTATTCTCGGTGACTGCCTACACTCCAGCAAGGGCAACCAGCCTTAGTGATGCTGAATGTATTTGCATTACAGACTGAAACCTGAAAACCCCACTCGCTTGTAAATACTGTGCATGACTATACATGGCAAGCACATGGGTGTGTGCTAAGACTCTGCTTCTTCCCCCAAAAATTCGCTCCCCCTTTCCATCTAATGCAACTGTGAAATCACCAGAGCAAGACGCAATAAATCTCTGCCTATAATTCCTCTATGCACACAGAGTCATGTTTTCACATTAGTCCCAAAACGAAATTTCTTTGCCATTTTGAAAGCACACTTACTGCTCTTTTTTTTTCCGGGCCAAGTGAAAATCACTTTTTACAATTGGAAATCACTTTTACAGACTGACACATTATGAAACCACTTTTTTTGATTTATTTAAATGCACATGTCCAAGCTGTTTTTTCAGACCACCACCATGTGTATTCTCGGTGACTGCCTACACTCCAGCAAGGGCAACCAGCCTTAGTGATGCTGAATGTATTTGCATTACAGACTGAAACCTGAAAACCCCACTCGCTTGTAAATACTGTGCATGACTATACATGGCAAGCACATGGGTGTGTGCTAAGACTCTGCTTCTTCCCCCAAAAATTCGCTCCCCCTTTCCATCTAATGCAACTGTGAAATCACCAGAGCAAGACGCAATAAATCTCTGCCTATAATTCCTCTATGCACACAGAGTCATGTTTTCACATTAGTCCCAAAACGAAATTTCTTTGCCATTTTGAAAGCACACTTACTGCTCTTTTTTTTTCCGGGCCAAGTGAAAATCACTTTTTACAATTGGAAATCACTTTTACAGACTGACACATTATGAAACCACTTTTTTTGATTTATTTAAATGCACATGTCCAAGCTGTTTTTTCAGACCACCACCATGTGTATTCTCGGTGAATGCCTACACTCCAGCAAGGGCAACCAGCCTTAGTGATGCTGAATGTATTTGCATTACAGACTTAAACCTGAAAACCCCACTCGCTTGTAAATACTGTGCATGACTATACATGGCAAGCACATGGGTGTGTGCTAAGACTCTGCTTCTTCCCCCAAAAATTCGCTCCCCCTTTCCATCTAATGCAACTGTGAAATCACCAGAGCAAGACGCAATAAATCTCTGCCTATAATTCCTCTCTGCACACAGAGTCATGTTTTCACATTAGTCCCAAAACGAAATTTCTTTGCCAATTTGAAAGCACACTTACTGCTCTTTTTTTTTTCGGCGCAAGTGAAAATCACTTTTTACAATTGGAAATCACTTTTACAGACTGACACATTATGAAACTTTTTTTTTTGATTTATTTAAATGCACATGTCCAAGCTGTTTTTTCAGACCACCACCATGTGTATTCTCGGTGACTGCCTACACTCCAGCAAGGGCAACCAGCCTTAGTGATGCTGAATGTATTTGCATTACAGACTGAAACCTGAAAACCCCACTCGCTTGTAAATACTGTGCATGACTATACATGGCAAGCACATGGGTGTGTGCTAAGACTCTGCTTCTTCCTCCAAAAATTCGCTCCCCCTTTCCATCTAATGCAACTGTGAAATCACCAGAGCAAGACGCAATAAATCTCTGCCTATAATTCCTCTCTGCACACAGAGTCATGTTTTCACATTAGTCCCAAAACGAAATTTCTTTGCCAATTTGAAAGCACACTTACTGCTCTTTTTTTTTTCGGGGCAAGTGAAAATCACTTTTACAGACTGACACATTATGAAACCTTTTTTTTTAATTTATTTAAATGCACATGTCCAAACTGTTTTTTCAGACCACCACCATGTGTATTCTCGGTGACTGCCTACACTCCAGCAAGGGCAACCAGCCTTAGTGATGCTGAATGTATTTGCATTACAGACTGAAACCTGAAAACCCCACTCGCTTGTAAATACTGTGCATGACTATACATGGCAAGCACATGGGTGTGTGCTAAGACTCTGCTTCTTCCCCCAAAAATTCGCTCCCCCTTTCCATCTAATGCAACTGTGAAATCACCAGAGCAAGACGCAATAAATCTCTGCCTATAATTCCTCTATGCACACAGAGTCATGTTTTCACATTAGTCACAAAACGAAATTTCTTTGCCAATTTGAAAGCACACTTACTGCTCTTTTTTTTTTCGGGGAAAGTGAAAATCACTTTTTACAATTGGAAATCACTTTTACAGACTGACACATTATGAAACCTTTTTTTTTTATTTATTTCAATGCACATGTCCAAGCTGTTTTTTCAGACCACCACCATGTGTATTCTCGGTGACTGCCTACACTCCAGCAAGGGCAACCAGCCTTAGTGATGCTGAATGTATTTGCATTACAGACTGAAACCTGAAAACCCCACTCGCTTGTAAATACTGTGCATGACTATACATGGCAAGCACATGGGTGTGTGCTAAGACTCTGCTTCTTCCCCCAAAAATTCGCTCCCCCTTTCCATCTAATGCAACTGTGAAATCACCAGAGCAAGACGCAATAAATCTCTGCCTATAATTCCTCTATGCACACAGAGTCATGTTTTCACATTAGTCCCAAAACGAAATTTCTTTGCCAATTTGAAAGCACACTTACTGCTCTTTTTTTTTTCGGGGCAAGTGTAAATCACTTTTACAGACTGACACATTATGAAACCACCATGTGTAACTACAACAAAAACAATTCCCATTTCTATTATTCATTTCTTAAGTTACCACATACATCCCCTCTCAAACTGTAAACTCACCTTTAAAATTAGTTAGTTGTGAAAGAAATGTGACACTCAAACAGCAGATTATCAGAGCCAGGATCTCTGTTGTGTTCACCTCTCTCCTCTCAGCAGAACCAGATAATGGCAAACTTTCCCTCTTTTTTTCCACACATATACTTGTAAGTTTCAAATCTCAGTGCTTCCCCCTTTTTTTCAAATGTAATCACACATTTCTATTGGTTGAAAACCAACCCTTTTCCAAAAGTACCCTTCCCCCAACTTGACTTCTGCCTAGTACCCTTCCCCCAACTTGACTTCTGCCTGCTACCATAGCAACAGCTCATGGAACACTGCTGTGTGGAGTTAGGTCAGAAGTTCACCAAACAATGTTTCAATTCCACAGAGCAAGAGTGCTTGACTTTTCAAACCTAACAGCAAATCCATAGTACTGTTCTTTGGTTACACATTTTTTTGTACCAATACAAAACATGCTTCTATTAATTTACACATACAGCCTAGTTTTTTTTCTAGAATGGTATGAAACAGCCAATCAGTTCTTTTTGTTTTGAAAAAAATATGTATGCCTCCATTTCCAAACTGTCTTTCTTTTCATATTGCCATTCTACTGAAAGACACCTCCTGAGTGCATCCAGTTCTCCTTTGAAGATGTTCACAGTGTGGATTGTAGGGCACAGCTATGTCTTCTGGAGTGAAAAGTATGCAGAGAAAACAGGTATGGTGAGAGACCTTGCTTTGCCAAATGTAGACATTAAATGGATTGGTCAGAGAGGGTTAAAGTGGCACCAATTGATGCCATTGGTGAAATCCTTCATTCAAATCCAACACCCTGACCTCATAATAGTGCACTGTGGTGGCAATGACCTAGGCACTTTGACTGGGGTAGGTCTGGAAATGCTTATGAAGGACACCTTTGCACAACTGTTTACACTTTTCCCTAAAACTGCCTTTCTGTTTTCCAACATATGCCAAAGGCAAAAATGGAACTGGTCCAATCATTTCTGTCCGCAGATTGACAAAGCAAGAAAGCACGTCAACAAATCTGTTTCTGCTTTCCTCCGTGACTATGGTATGGGTGCCATTTACCACAACAACTTGCGTTATGACATGCAAGACATTTATAGAGGAGATGGTGTGCACTTCAATGATGAAGGGAACAGAGTCTTCCTCTTGAACCTTAGACTCTGCATCGGTACTTACTTGTAGGTACCACTAAAAAAATGACTTCATAAACACAACAGCTCTTTTTAGAGCTCCCTAATTTCTAAACTCTTAATTCGTCATTTCATTTATTCATTTTTATTTTTTTTAACCGTACGCTTACCGTAAGCTTACCGTACGCGTACCCCGTGATTTTTTTTAAAATCAATAAATGTTTTTTTTGTACTTTTCTGTCCTTCTTTGACCCCCTTACAAATGTTAGGGGGTCTGTAACTCTCCTCATTGCCCCCTTTCCTTGTTTTCACTGTTTTTTTTCTGAGTGAAACACACAAAATGGCGGCCGCCGCTTCCTGGTTTCGGCCGATTCGAATGTTTACTAAGATCTAAGGGCCAATCAGAATCTCGCTCGCGCACGCCATTTTTCTTCCGTACGCTTACCGTAAGCTTACCGTACGCGTACCCCGTGATTTTTTTAAAAATCAATAAATGTTTGTTTTGTACTTTACAGTCCTTCTTTGACCCCCTTACAAATGTAAGGGGGTCTGTAACTCTCCTCATTGCCCCCTTTTCTTGTTTTCACTCTTTTTTTTTTCAGAGTGAAACACACAAAATGGCGGCCGCCGCTTCCTGGTTTCGGCCGATTCGAATGTTTACTAAGATCTAAGGGCCAATCAGAATCTCGCTCGCGCACGCCATTTTTCTTCCGTACGCTTACCGTAAGCTTACCGTACGCGTACCCCGTGATTTTTTTAAAAATCAATAAATGTTTGTTTTGTACTTTACAGTCCTTCTTTGACCCCCTCACAAATGTAAGGGGGTCTGTAACTCTCCTCATTGCCCCCTTTTCTTGTTTTCACTCTTTTTTTTTCAGAGTGAAACACAGAAAATGGCGGCCGCCGCTTCCTGGTTTCGGCCGATTCGAATGTTTACTAAGATCTAAGAGCCAATCAGAATCGCGCTCGCGCACGCCACCGTACGCTTACGGTAAGCGTACGGTAAGCGTACCGTAAGCGGGCTCAGATATATATATTGATTTAAAGGCTATTTTCTCAGAATCTACTGAACAGATTTACACCAAACCTACAAAAGGCACTTCCTTGACCTAGGGACTACCTCTCTGCCAAATTTTGAGTAATTCTGTTCAACCGTTCGGGCTGTAGCTCGTTCTAAAGGTCCTATGGAAAAATGCATGGGAAAAACGCGTTTTGGGACCCCCCTTTTATCTCAGCCCTCGCTTGACGGATCCCCCCGAGACTTTCAGGGTAGGAGCGGAGCGTAGCGCCCCACCTATTTTGAAAAATTTGCGAGGATTCGTCGACCGGCGCCAAAGTTATTCAAAATAGAATGTTGAGGTTTTCCTATGGAAACGTGGTCCTAACTATAACTACCTACTGGCGACCGCCAGTAGGTTATATATATATATATATATATATATATATATATATATATATATATATATATGTTTAACAACAATGTCCTTGAAATGAAAGCGCACTCGTCTGCTGTTGGAAGTTCAAATCCCTTTATTCTTAAGAAAACCGGCAACTTGCATCCAGAGATATTGGGACTGCCTTACGCGTTTCGAAGCCAGCAGGCTTCTTGTTCACAGGCTGATGAAAAGTGTTGGAGAGCGCAGGAAACATGATAGCCACAAGCCAATTGCACTTCAATTACCCTCCGGTGGGCCTCTCAGGTGAGTTTTGCCTTAACTGCATGTTGGGACTTGTAGTATCCTGCGTGAATCTGCGCCATTTGAAATCATTAAAAAATATTTACCCTTCAGTGGGCCTCCAAAAGCATTTTGCACAGTTAGTTTTCAGTTCCCTTGAAAGTACAGCAGTCACCGCTTCGTGGGTTGGAAAGGTTATAACATTATATATTGTAAAATAACCTACAAAGTCTAAAGTACCATAGGATAACATTGGCACATAGGAGTGCATTGAAAAATAAATCACTTTACTGACATATCCATGTCGTTGTTATAGTCCAAACTCCAGCCAATCAGCCGCAAACACTCTCTAGAACCTTCTCAGAGGCTCAGGCCCTCAGATTTTCTACCGCACGTCGTGTGAAGGGAGTCTCCCTGAGCTCTGCTCAGTTTTTTTCTCTTGTTTGGACTCCTTCAACTTCTCCTGATGTCTTCAAGTAAGAAGTCTCTTTTCCGCCCTTGCGCTTCTTGTGGGAAGTTGAGGCTTTATTCTGAGGACCCTCACGAAAAATGTATATACTGCCTCTACCCTGAACATCAGGTAGGAAACTGCAAAATTTGCAGGACTTTTTCACAGACGACTGTAAAGGATAGAGAGGGCCGCCTCCTTCTGTGGCTACAGAAGTTGAAAGGCTCAGATAACCCTCTCTCTGACGTCGAAAGTGTGGCTTCTGGACGCACTGTACCCTCCTCTAAGCGTAGCAGTGTCCAGGACTTGCCCTCCCCCTTTCTTAAAAAGAGGAAGCTTCAACTTTTGGAGGTTGCTAAAGTGCCAAAGCACTCTACTGCTACGTCCACGCCTCTGAGATCTCACTCTCAGGTGTCTGTGGCTCTTCCAGCGCATGTTTCCTTTCATAAACGTGGCAGACCGTCGACGGGCTCGTCGACGATCATTCCGTCGACGAAATCTGCAGCTTCTACTACTTCGTCGACGACAGTGACGACTGCTTCCAGCAGATTTCCTATGCCGTCGACGGCGGCTTCGTCGACACTATCTTCGTCGACGGTGGTTTGTGTCTCCATGAGAGCTGTCTCGTCGACGATTCCTATATCTTCGTCGACGACAAAGAAACCTGTGTCTGTCCCGTCGACATCTAAATCTTCATCGACGATAAAGAAGAAGAGATACTCCTCGTCAACGGTGACTAAGGCTTCGTCGACGGTGGTTTCGTCGACAGTGGCTTCGTCGGCGGTGGCTTCGTCGACGGCGGCTTCGTCGACGGTCGCTTCGTCGACGGTCGCTTCGTCGACGGTGGTGGCTTTGTCGACGGTGTTGGCTCTTTCGTCGACAGCAGGTCTCTCGTCCACGTCAAATTTTGCATCTCTTCCATTGGTTCCTCTTCCTACGCCAACGCCTGCTCCTGTCGACGATTCGCTCCTGCAGCGTCGTCATGCTGTTTTGGATTCCATTGCACTCAACCGCCGCCACAACTGTTTCACCCTGGCAATGAAGATGATTCTGCCTCGGATGATGACACCACTTTCCGGGCTGCTCGCAGTCCATCGGAGCTTTTCATAGAATGTCAAGATTTTGACGATGAGGATCAGGAGGAACCTCCTGCGCAGATTCCGATGGCACAGTTGCCTTTATCCCACATTTCTAATCTCCAATTTATGCTGGAGAATTACAATCGCCGTTTTCCATCTTCTACCCATGGCTCTCCACGAGAAGCGCCTCCGAATACTCCAGCACCTCCTCTGCCGCCGGCGGAACAAACACCATCCGTTCCTTTAGAAGTTCCTCCTACAGATGACGCTGACGTCCTTCCGGTTCCAGAAGAAGGTGAACTCCTGGGGGACGATGATGATACTATGGCTGGCTGGGACGATTACCAGATCAATTCGCCGTCTCCACCTCCAGGGTCACCAGTGAACTCTCCTACTGTTGATATTACAGGTTTCCATCAATTTGATGGATCGGGCGGCGCAGCGTTTTCATCTCCCAATGGTAGTCAGAGAGGAGGACTACTTTCTATATGACTTTAAAACTCAGCCGCAGAAGCAGATTCGGGTGGTGCCCATAATTGATTTCATATGGAACGAGGGTATAAAATTGATGAAAGCACCAAATTCAGTTCCTGCAGTTCTCCCGCGATTGGAGAAAAATTATAAGGCTCCGGACTCTTCTCCAGCTTGCCTGGTATCCCAGCCAAAGCCGGATTCCGTGATCACCCAGGCGGCACAACGTCGCTCAAAGAATCCCTCTTCTCTGCTTACCTCTCCACCTGACCGTGATGGGCGTCGCTTGGAAGCCATTGGCAAAAAAAATTCAACCATGGCCTCTACAACTGTCGGAGTAGCAAATTCCTTGGCCATCTTGGGTCGCTACGACCGCCAAATGTGGTCTGACATGGCTGCTTTCATCAACCTCATCCCAGAGCCTTCTAGAGTGGATGCTCTCAAGATTCTTCAGGAGTGAGAAAGAGCATCTTCAGAGATCATCGATTGCTCTGTGGATATTGCCTCGACTGGTTTTCGCCAGCTAGCTGGGGCAGCTGTTCTTTGGAGGCAGGGTTGGCTGCGCTCTACTTCTTTTTGACAGGAAGTCCAGGCGAAGAACCTCGACATGCCCTTTGATGGGGAATCGCTGTTTGGCCAGCACGTAGATGAGGCGCTCCAAACAATAAAGAAGGACACAGAAACCGCTCGTTCCCTTGGCACGCTGCAGTTTAAAAGACGGCCCATTCGGGGTGCTCGTGTACGCAGCACCATCTCCTCCTTTCGTGGCGGATCGTCACAATACCGCTCATACCATCAGGGAAATCAGCGTTTTTCCTCCCAAGGTCCACAGTCTTATCGACCACAGACTAACAAGTCCTACAGGGGAAAGTCTAACTATCGAGGAAACACCTCCAAAAAACAATGACTTTCTATGTTTACGCCCCCCTCCTCTCAAGGCCCCCCCTATCAGAGTTGGAGGACGAATCTCAAAATTCTTTTCAAATTGGTCACTAATAACTTCAGACCGTTCGGTTTTGGACATTTTTTCAAAAGGCCACGCTTTGGAATTTGTCAAATTCCCTCGGAACACCCCTCCAACCGGTCCTCCTCCCGCTCATCTCAAGGAGCTTTTCCAACAGATCAGACTCATACTCAAAAATGGGGCCTTCGAAGTGGTTCCAGGGTCTCAGGAGGGGCTGGGTTTCTATTCCCATTTTTTCCTCGTGCTAAAGAAGTCTGGAAAGTGGCGCCCTATCCTCGATCTGAGGGCTCTTAACAAGTTTCTCAAGGATCAGAATTTCCGTATGCTTACACTGAGGGAAATTCTTCCGCTCCTCTCTCAACACGACTTCATGTCAACAATCGATCTACAGGATGCCTATTTCCATGTGCCGATTCTGCCACGCCACAGAAAATACCTGCGCTTCCGTGTAGGCCAGAGAGATTTTCAATTCAGAGTCCTGCCCTTTGGGCTCCGCTCCGCCCCCGGGTCTTCACGAAGGTCCTCGCCCCGGTGGTGGCCTATCTACGATTGCGGGGCATTCAAATCTTCCCATATTTGGACGATTGTCTCATCAAGTCTCAGTCTTACCATCAGGCATCCTTAGACACTCAGTTTTGTCGGACTCTGTTCCACTCTCTGGGACTGTCAGTCAACACACAAAAATCTCAGTTCACGCCAGCTCTTCACAGGACTTTCCTAGGCGCTACTCTCAATACCTCCATGGCCATGGCTTTTGTTTCCGACGACCGGCAGAAACGGATCCTGCAGCTCGCAGCTCACATCCGATCAAAACGGTCCGTTTCAGTCCGCATCTTGAAGTCTTTTCTGGGGATGGCATCCTCCTGTATTTCTTTGATTCCGCATTGCAGACTGAAGAGTCGTCCAATTCAGGAAGAACTAGACAAGCAGTGGCGTCAGGTCTCCGGTTCATTCAGCGACCGGATCTTCGTAACCGCTCTTATTGAAGAAGCTCTGCGCTGGTGGACGCAACCTCGCAACATCGCAGCCAGCACTTCTTTCTTGGCAACGGCTCCACAACTCGTTCTTACCACGGATGCCTCCATGGAAGGATGGGGCGATCACCTTCAAGGGTTGTCCATCAAAGGCAAGTGAAATCTGTCCCAACGTTCTTGGCACATCAACAGGCTAGAACTGATGGCAATTTTCCTTGCACTCAAATCGTTCCGTCTTCTGCTTCAAGGGGAATCAGTGCTCGTTCAAACGGACAACACCACCAGCATGCACTATCTAAACAAGCAGGGCGGTACCAAATCTCCGCTGCTTTCCCAGCTAGCTCAGAAGATTTGGGATTGGGCCATACTCCATCGAATCACGATTGCAGCAGTCCACCTACCAGGCATTTCCAACATTCTAGCGGATTCTCTCAGCCGGTCCGCGTCATCGACCCACGAGTGGGAGTTGCATCAGCCAACTCTGGACTTTGTCTTCAGCCTCTGGGGTCACCCGGGCTTCGATCTCTTTGCAACTCCACAGAACCGCAAATGCCAGTCTTACGCAAGTTGGCTTCCCCACAGCGGGTCGTGCGGCAATGCCCTTTCGATGGACTGGTGCAAGATATTTGGCTACGCTTTTCCGCCGATCCCGCTGGTACCGCGAGTGTTGTGGAAAATGCGGAGACAACCATGTCACATTATCCTGATTGCTCCCGGTGGCCTCGGCAGGCATGGTTCTCGGAGTTACTGCTCCTCTCGCAATGCGAGCCCATCCGTCTTCGCACCCCGGCCGGACCTACTACAATGAACAATGGTCTGATCTGCCATCCGAACCCCAGTTCGCTCAAATTGTCGGCCTGGAACCTGAGCACCTTGAATTTGCTCACTTGAATATTTCGCCTGCCTGCAGAGAGGTTCTTGCCAGGGTGCGGGCGCCTTCCACGGTGAAGACCTACAAACTAAAGTGGAAACGCTTCTGCCATTGGTGTTCGTCTGCTAACATCCACCCAGTGCACGCTTCTCCGGCACAAATTCTGCCTTTCTTTCTGCAGTTGGCGCAGTCAGGACTGTCTCATTCCACTCTAAAGGTCTTTCTGGCAGCAATTTCTCGTTTTCAGGACGGCTCATCCTCTCTCTATTCATCTAGATTGATTCAACAGTTCTTTAAGGGACTGTTCCGGATGTTTCCACCCATTCGGCGTCCTCCGCCCACATGACGTCTCAACATCGTATTGGCGCAACTTATGAAGGCGCCCTTTGAGCCAATCCACTCGGCAGATTTTAAATTCTTAACCTGGAAGGTTGCCCTCCTGCTTGCTCTGACTTCCTCACGTCGCGTGAGTGACAGTCACGCCTTCACAATACAGCCTCCTTTCCTCCAATTTAAATCGGACTGTGTTATCCTTCGAACTAATCCAGCTTTCATGCCGAAGGTGCCATCCGACTTTCATCTTAATGAACCTGTGATTTTGAAAACCTTCTTTCCTCATCCGCGATCTCCAGCAGAACGGAGTCTACATTCTTTGGATTTAAAGAGGTGTCTCAAATTTTATATCAGCAGAACGGCACCTTTTCGCAAATCTGACCCACTGTTCGTTGCCTATGGGCGTACCTGTAAGGGACATTCTGTTTCCAAACCAACAATTGCACGTTGGATTTCTTCAGCGATATCTTTCTGCCATCAGAAGGCTGGCAAGCCTCTTCCTCCCGGAGTGAGGGCGCACTCTACGAGGGCGATGTCCTCCTCCACTGCCTTATTCGCTGGTGTGCCCATTCATCAGATCTGCCGGGCAGCTACGTGGTCCAGCAGGCTTACTTTCACGAGGCACCACTACTTGGAGGCGAACAACGAAGCCGATACAGCAGTGGGCCAAGCAGTTCTTCGCAATCTTTTCAAATAAGGTGAGCCTCTGTTACTTCCCTCCTCCTTGGGTTGTTATCAGTTTTGTGATTCTATGATCCTATGTCATTGTATTCATGCTACTTCGATATTGCCTCTTCAGGCTGCAGAGTACTGCTCCCTAGTCTATTCAAGCATGTGAATCTATGAAAGACAGCCCAATACTGGAGAAGAACAAATGTTACTTACCTGTAAACTGTGGTTCTCCAGTATTGGTGCCTTTCATAGATTTACATGCGACCCACCCTCCTCCCTCAGAGGCTCTCTTCTCCTCCTAAGACTCTTTTGTCACTCTTGTGCTACGAAAATCTGAGGGCCTGAGCCTCTGAGGAGAAGGTTCTAGAGGGTGTTTGCGCCTGATTGGCTAGAGTTTGGACTATAAAAACGACATGGATATGTCAGTAAAGTGATTTCTTTTTCAATGCATTCCTATGTGTCAATGTTATTCTATATGGTACTTTTGACTTTGTAGGTTATTTTACAATATATAATGTTATTTATACGAATTTTGTTCTTGTATATTTATTTTTATATATATATATGTGTATATATATATATATATATATATATATATATATATATTACCTACTGACGGTCGCCAGTAGGTAGTTATAGTTAGGACCCTGTTTCCATAGGAAAACTGCAACATTCTATTTGGAATAACTTTGGCGCCGGTCGACGAATCCTCGCAAAATTTTCAAAACTAATGGGGCGCTACGCTCCGCTCCTACCCTGAAAGTCTCGGGGGGATTCGTCAAGCGGGGGCTGAGATAAAAGGGTGGTCCCAAAACGCGTTTTTCCCATGCATTTTTCCATAGGACCTTTAGACACAGCTACAGCCCGAACGGCTGAACAGAGTTCCTTGAAATTTGGCAGAGAGGTAGTCTACAGGTCAAGGAAGTGCCTTTTGTAGGTTTGGTGTAAATCTGTTCAGTAGATTCTGAGAAAAAAGCCTTTAAATCAATATATATATCTGAGCCAGCTTACGGTGCGCTTACGGTGCGCTTACCGTACGCGCACGCCGCCGTGCGCGAGCACGATTCTGATTGGCTGTTAGATCTTAGTAAACATTCGAATCGGTCGAAACCAGGAAGCGGCGGCCGCCATATTCTCTCTCGCAGTCTGAGAGGGGGTTAAAAAACAAAGGCCAAAAACATGTAAAGGGGCTGTTTAGACAGCTCCTAAGCACCCAGCCATGTTGAGGGAGTCCTCAAAGACCCCCCAAGGCCAAAAACGGAATTTTAATTTTTTCGATAATTTCGCCGATTACGCTTACCGTACGCGTACGGTAATAATTTATAAAAAAAAAAAAAATATCCATACTCTCCCCACCCCATGCGCAAATGGTGCCTGAAGGGCACCATTTGTGCATGGTTTATAACTGCTGTGAAAAATTTAAATATTACCTTTCACAACGAAGCGCATCATATGTCCTCCATGTGCGGACGGTGCGCGAAGCGCATCGTGCATACATGGCCCATCTAGCGTAACGTGCGTAACGTGCGTAACGTGCGTGCACGGCACTAACTGCGTAAAGTGGGCGCGCGGTGCGCGAAGCGCACCGCGTGCTCACTGTGCGCGCACGGTGCGCGAAGCGCACCGTGCGTGCACGGAACGAACTGCGTTAAGTGGGCGCGCACGCCACGAATGGCGTAAAGTAACTTAGCATTTAAAAAACCGTACAAATTCACTGAAAAAACCATAGGTTTCACACACGTTATAGTTAGGAATTAGCATTTAAAAAACCTTGCAAATTCAGTGAAAAAACCATAGGTTTCACACATGTTATAGTTAGCTGGAAATTTTACTGATAAAAAAACAATGAAATTCCCCCGTTATAGTTAGTGCAGGCAACTATAACTCACGCGACCGCAATCTTCTGCTGATGCTAATACTGTATTTAGACACTTATTTGCCCATGTCTTCTTCCATTAAATTTTAGCTATACATATATTACAAATATTTTTTTTTCATAAAGACACATATGTCATCAGCAGAGGATTGCGGTCGCGTGAGTTATAGTTGCCTGCACTAACTATAACGGGGGAATTTCATTGGTTTTTTATCAGTAAAATTTCCAGCTAACTATAACATGTGTGAAACCTATGGTTTTTTCACTGAATTTGCAAGGTTTTTTAAATGCTAATTCCTAACTATAACGTGTGTGAAACCTATGGTTTTTTCAGTGAATATATATATAGCTAAGGCTTATTGCTTTTTATGTACCGTGGGACTCCCACTTCGGCGACGGGGAATATTCAAGCATGTGAATCTATGAAAGACATCAATACTGGAGAACCACAGTTTACAGGTAAGTAACATTTGTTCTTATTTTTTCTAAATATACCACTAAGTATATGGAAATAGTTCTAATCAGAAGTGCTGAACATGAGAGGTTTGGAGACTGAAAATGCAGAAAAAATGCAAATATATACTTTGTTTCATATTCACATCAAGTATATAATTCTGTTCTGATTTGTAAGACAGAACAGTTTAAAAAAAAGTGTACTGATTGACAGTAACTGATGAAGTGAGCAATAGTTTATATGTCTTAGGCATACTTGAATCCATGATTCCATCTCCTGGCCCGCTTTCTCTATCACCATCAGATGGAACATTGGTTTCTAGTACACTATTGGTCCAATTCCAGCACTGGCACATAGGCTTTTCTGCCTGAATTCTTGCATAATAAATGTAACTTAAATTAATAAGGAACCATAAAGTAGCAGTTAATGCCCGGCATCAGGGGGGCAGTAAGACTAGCAGCACCTGTCTCCCTGACATCACCCTGTGAATACAGATCCACAAAACCACAGCTTTGTCTCTTTCATGCATGTACTGCACACTCTCACTAAAACTAGGCATAGTTAATGATGCATGGATGCGGGTCCACTGACCAAATGTCAGAATTCCATTGAGGATGCTACAAAAACCTCATTACCTGGTTGTGGGAAAGTCATCCCTTTTGCTCTGATCACCCCCATTTTTTTGACTGATACTGGTGGTTACTGACTCTGAAAGTGCCCTGGTCTGTGCAGCAGGCCACCGTTGTTGAAGCCAACACCTGACCCAAAGAACTAGAGAGCTCATCGTCGAGAGAAAAGCACAGAAAAAGTGACTCCCTGCGAAGGTAAAATCTTGACCGGGACCTGGCACTCAACCTATCCGACCTGTGCTCCATCGCAGTCGGACTTTGTCCCAGTCCAGCGCAACCAGATAGCTACGAGTAGTGTTTTAAGCGCTATAATGCCCATTTTTAATTTTAACTTCAAAAATTCATATCTCCGGTTCCCACATTGGATTTTTGTCTTGTCATTTTAAAGATAAGAATAGTGTCTATGTTTAAAAAGTGGTGTTGGATTTGTATTGCGTTGTGTCTTTTACTTATTTACTATTTTGGTGATATTAAATGTTTTATACACCTGTCTTCTGAGTTAAGTCTGACTGCCTGTCTACCAAGCTACCAAGGGATGAGCAAGGATTAATTTATTGAGACTTAACTGGACCTTACTAGTGATTGTGCTATTATTATTAGCTGAAGGTACCCAATCCGACCAACTAATAACCCACCTCCCTAAACTGGTTATCTGAGATTAGTAAATAAGATGTTAGTTGCTATTCAGTGGTGGACCACTGATTTGTGTGAAGGCACCACCATGTGTTTGATACACATTTTTAATATAAACTGTGGGCTTCAAAACCATACTGTATTTAGGGACTTTTTAAAGGTATTTCTCTTGTTTGGATCGCATCAGGTGAAAACATTTCAGGATGAATAAGAGCAAGTAACACAAAACGATTTTTATGACCATTTGTTTCTTCGTTTCAGGAAAAGTGGAGCAATTGGCTCGCGGCTGACTGGAGCTGGATGGGGAGGATGCACTGTGTCAATGGTCCCTGCTGGTCTTGAGGAAGATTTCATAGCAAAAGTGCAAGATGCCTATTACAAGGGTGAACGCCTATCTCAGCTTAAAAATAGCATATTTGCCACCAAACCCGGTAGTGGAGCTTTAGTGTTCCTGGAAGCTGATAACAATTAAAACTAAATTAAGGGTATTTTCGCTTGGCAAAATTGAAATTAACATTATCTCTATTTTCAAGTCCTTCATTAACTCCTTCCATGCTCATGATGAGCTGAGCTCGTCATGAGTCACAGTGGAGCTGTGCTCATGACGAGCTGAGCTCGTCATAACGGCCGCGACCCGCCCACGTGCGATAAATTCCCCGCCTGTGGGGGAGAATTAATCAGTGGGCGGGGTCGTGACGAGCACAGCTCCACTGTGAGTCATGACGAGCTGAGCTCGTCACGAGCATGGCTGCGCCGTGCCCCCCCCGCACCGTGGGGGAATTACCACCGCAGCGAAGGGGTTAAGTATCCAACTGTCATGGAACATAAGAAGTCATGGAAGTCATGTCATGGAACATAAGAAGTAAGATATTTGAGAGATTTATCCGCGATGTAAAAATAATTTGCAATTCTTGAATGTGTTTTCAACATATTTCTTTCCTGCAAAGATCTTCATTTAAAAATAGTAACATAATATTTTTAGCTTAATTGCCAATGCCATTATGACTTTTAAAGAAGTCTACAGATTTCTAAAGAAAATGCAATAAGTTTCTTAAAAAAAAGGATACATATAACAACTGAATGACCAGCATAATGGAACGGTTTATTTGTATAATCCAGCATTGTGATAAATTTTAGTCGTAAAGAAGAACTAAGCATCATCATTCTCCAAAATATCTTCTTCTGACACGTGATCTTTTCTAAAAAGGTTGCTGGAAAACGGTATTTTCTCCTATAAAAAATACAAATATTTAAATAGTAAATGCACAAACACACACAAATGTAAGAATATCATTTTTCGGACTTTTTACTAATAAAGAGTGATTTCGATTGTGTAAGTAGTGATAAGTACAACAGAGACTGTACTTGGTTTTTAAGGCTTCTGATGGAAATTGCTTTAAAATAAAAGAAATTAGGGTGCACATGCATCAAAATAGGTAATAGCGAATCCTTAATTGCGATTTCTTTAAAGGAATCGCAATTAAGGATTCACTATTGAATATGCATATAGGAATCGCTAATAAATTTGCGATTCCTACAAATTCCTTAATTGCGACTCGCAATAAGGAATTGTTTCCCAGTCATTCCTATGGGCCTAGAGGCCCTAAGGAATGAATGGGAATTGCATGCGCAATTTGCGAGTTCCCAATAGATACTCGCAAATTTCGCATGCAATTTCAAGGGTGGAAGGGTGCCAAAAGGACACCCTGTTGTACCCCTGAAATTACAATTTAGCCAGATGTTGCGCACTTTGGTGCATTTTTCAAAGAAATCCCAAATTACCATCACCTTTCAATTGACGGTAATTTGCGATTCTTAATTACGAAATCACAATTATTTTTTCTTTAACGCATTGCATTTAAGAAATCGCAATTTACGATTCCTTCAATGCAATGGCAATTAAAGTAATCACAACTGTTGCTATTCCTTAATTAGCGATTTCTTCATTTGGGATGATGCATAATCTGCCCCTTTGCGACTGGTATTTCGTTTGATTCATGTGTACTTAGACTCGCAGACCATGGTAAAATTGCACTTTAGAATGCGTTTAAACTGAAAATGTTTCACATAGAAAATGGCACGCAGAAGATTGTGGACGTGAAAGAATCCAATTCAAATATATTATTAATTTAGTAAATGACTCCTAGACGAATCGAATGTAGGGAAAATGTGTAGTACTTACCTTAACGTATACAAAATAATATAGAAGAACATGTTTGTACCAAGCTATCATTCTTTAAAGTGCCTCTTAGTTAGGCCTAAATGCCTTTCCTTTCAACTCTTGCTCATGGCTTAATTCACATTTATTTAGAACATTTTGCCTATCACTAGCATCTTGCTTAAGAATGTGCTGACTTCATATCCCTGTTTCTTTAGCTTCCTCACACTATGATTATGTCACTTTCTTAATAAAATGAGCTCCTGTGACTACTTGAATAAATAATGATTTTCGATATATTATATGACTGCCTTACAGAAAGTTATTGCTAGTTTTGCTTCATCATATTCGACTTGCTTCGTATTCATTATGGACATACAGCACATCTTTTAGCTTAGGTAAGAAGGTTCTCATGAGAACCATCGTCCATGTAACAAAGTCTTGAAACAATGTTTTACACGATATCGACATGAATGTTTATCGTAGGAATTGAGAGGAGAAGCATCTGAAGTTGACAGCACCATCAGACGAGCAGTTTCCATTGGAGGAGGAGAGTTAACACCTTACCATTATTGATACATTATTTGTTTTTTTATTAATGAGTGTTCCTAGCTACTTAGAGTAGAAGAAGAATCAGATGAGGTGAGAATGAGATGAGATGAGAAGAAGACTCTGACCAAGATCCCTTTGTCCTGCCTGTGCGACTCTTTTATTGAAGAGTGGCTTCTTTGTTACCGACAGCTACTGCTAAAGGTGACTTTATCCTTCCTATATTTAGGGACTATCTTTGATCAACATACTGCGAAGTTCACTTTTTGCTGCAGCTGTAAGGAGCTCGGCTAGACCTACTCTTTATGGGTAGTTCTTTTCATATTCTGAAACCTGCTCTTTTCCGAAAAGAATTCTTCACGGATTCTATTTAGGATAGAATATGCTGCTTAGCTAGTTTAGTGCCAATTTTGCTTTATGGAACACTCTGTAATGATTTATGCTGTCACTAATCAAACTTCTGTTGCGATTTCTGTAAAATGACTGAAAAAAGGCAACAAAAATAAAGCTAATCCTTTAAGCTAAATAAAAGTGTTGAAAACTTCATCTACCTCTCATCATTGACTGAACATTAATCTAACTGTTGATGGTGTATGCAAAGTGTATACCTTTGTTCTGGTTCTGCTCTAAAACGATGGCAAAGGTCCGTCAACCTTTTCAAGAGCCATCAGGATTTCCCAGGGGCCGAAATCTGTACGTTCTTGGCTAATCCTCAGGCTCCCTCAGTTTCTTGTAGCAGAGGAAATGGTTAACAACCTGAATGGAGCATTAAAATTAGTACCCAAGCTATATTAAAAGTAATCCCGATTCCAGTGTCCAGATCCAGGCGGCGTGGCGAAGCAGTGTCCAAAAGCGGTTGCGGTTTGGTGGTAGCGGTTTTGAAGGTGTGAGTACTAATAGGGTCAAAATGTTGCGGTTGTGAGTTTAGTGATTGTATGCGTTTTTTCTTGTAGGTTGTATGAGATAATGAGAAATATCGAAGAGTTGTTGAAGAGGAGATGTTGATTTCCGGCTGGTTGAAGTCGAAAGATCCCGAAATAATAACAAATGCTATAATCTTGTTTGCAGGAGGAGTTGATGTAGAGTGTGAGGTACCATCACTTCCATCACTAACGTTAGGGATGAGCTGTTGTCTTTGATTAATCTTTGTTAATGTTAATAGAGACTTATGGCGCAAACGGGTGAAGCTGCATTAATTTGTGTGAATTTTCACTGGTCGAGAAGTCCCTTCCAAGTGTAGAATTTTCTTCAGTGATTGAGATACCTCATTTTTCCTTACAAGAGGAAACAATAAGTTATTTAAGAGGTTATTTGAAACAGTGTGTGAAAGTGAAGAAAATTGTGAAGGAGGGTGATCTGGGATTGGATGGTTGGTGTACTTCACGCTGCCGTTGGTTAGAAGGTTTCCTGTGTCACATTGTGATTGGATATTGTTGACTTTTTTTTTTGCCGAGTTTTATATAGCGTGAACTTGACCCGAATCTAATCAGGTATCAGAGCGCTTTACATAGCACCAGTTACGTTACATGAGGACACACATTCATTTTTTATGTTAGGCACGGGGAGATTAAGTGATTTGCCCAGAATCACAGGATGATCAGCATCATTACTGAGACTCGAACCCAGTTCCCCAGGTCCCAGGTCGAGCGCCCTAGCCGTTAGGCCAACTCCTCTCCCCATTTGAGTTCTTCTTTCGGATTTCGTAAAGAATCAAGTGAAATTTAGGTTGTCGTTTTATTGTTCTTTTAAATTTGATGTATATGGAATAGAATCAAAACATTTGGATGGATGTAAAAATTTGGAAGCTTAAAATGTCACTATGAACTGTTTTAAGGACTTAAAGAAATTTGTTAGGGGTGTTGTCACCATTTCTGTTCAAAAAGTTGAGGAGGCTCCTCCTGAGGGTACTTGTCGGATACCCCACAAGGCTTACCTCTGCTTGTGGAGTGATTCCGCAGAGACGACAAGAGCGCCCGTCCCTGTACCCACCTGACCCTCGTGGAAGGTAGAACCCAGCAGGGATGAGATGGACGCAGGGAAGGGAGCCAGAAGGAAGGTAGGGGGTTGGGAGCGTAGGGTTCTCGAAGACGACTGGAAAGGAAGAACAAAGACCCAGCTTAGTAAGGGGACCCCAACTCCTTCGTCTATACACCCCGTAATCCACACACAGAAATGCTCTTGTCCCCCATTCGGAAGACTTACCAGTGTGCAGCAGACCACGAGTCTCAACAATACTGGCAGCCCAGAGAGGCTTCCTGATTCAGGTGCTGTCCTGCGAGCTCCTCCGTAAGCAAAGAAGGCGCTCCTGCGCGTCTCGTGCCCACGAGTGCTCTTACACCAGAGGCACTCCTGTAAGGCACACGTTCCGCTGGACGCTGCTTCGACACTGGGGTATTCTGACCCACAACAGCGTCAGTGCAACGGAACTGTTCAATAGTCAAAAGGAAAAATAACCCCCAAAGTAACCCCTCAGCGCTCCTGCGTGGTTGGGGACAAAATTACCATATAGCGCTCCTGCGCAGAGAAAGAACCAAACAATACAAGCGCCCCAGCGCGGTGTACTGAAAGCAAGAAAATGCGCTCCAGCGCGGTGTACATAAAGCAAAGAAAATGCGCTCCAGCGCGGTGGGAATAAACATGGCTCAATGCGCTCCAGCGGCGTGAACAGAAACCAGGCAACTGCGCTCCAGCGCGGTGGATATAAACAAGGCTAATGCGCTCCAGCGCGGGGAGAGAAACAAGATCAAACCTCACAATGCTCCACAGCACGGCGAGTCCGCTTGAGGTTGCTGCTACTTGGCTCCGGTATGATCCTCGCCCTCAGGTTGCTTTCTAGAATACGAAGCAACGACTCCGGCGGGAAACGCGCTGTTTAAGCGTTTCCCCCGGAAGTGGTTTCCTGACCTGTTGCTGGTGTTGCAAGACTAGACCGGGACTTCACTTCCGCCCGGAAGTGAGTCTCCCGATCATTCTGTGTGTGTATTAGCGGACGGAACGGGAGTACCGGCAAGCGCCGTAACCATGACAGTACTCCGGCATACGTTCTTGTCTATGGCTAAAACAGTGGGAAAGAATTAAGAAAAATGAACGTGCTTAAAGATTTCCGAGGTATTGGGTATTTAACACCAGGATCCGATATCACTTGAATGGAAAATTTTACGAGATGAAGCCACCACCTCGACCCATGCAATATGAGGCTTTTAATGCCTGGCAAAAGGTTGCGAGCTGAAAAGCGAAGGAGAAATATCGGAGAAGGACAGAGAGAGCAATGAAAGATTATGCAAATTCAATGTGACATTAAGAATAGCGTAGCTGGACGAAGGCAATTATTGAAGTAACCAGATTATATCCGGTTCTTAAATCAGAGAGTACGGGAAAAAGTAGGGATGTGGCTAAACAAGAAGAGGGTGACTCAGATATTGATTCAGGAGACAAAATAGTAGAAAAAATGTTGTCTTCCCGACCACCACCACCACCTGTAAAGTATACTGACCCTGGAGAGATAAGTGCAAGTGCTAGTCAGACTGTAGCTATTGCTCCAGTGGATTAAGATCCACCACCTATTGAATGACCGGTACAGGTTTACAAATTGCTCCACCAGTTGTGAGACGGCCAATAACTGTGATTTCCATTGATACTGATCCAGTTGTATCATGAGTGGTTCCTACTGCACCACCCCAAATTAAGAGAAGGCCAGAGGTCTTAACGACACTAACTGTTGAAAATGTACCAACAACCCAAAATACACAATTCTGTGGAGACCACCACAAAATTTGCAGGCTCTAGTAGATGGAGGGGGAGCCCTAGTCTTTATGACTTCTTTAGCTTGGAATGAACTGACTAGCAATGAAGATGGAGATTTCCGAGCATGGATTGAAGAACTTACAAGGGAGAGAAGGGTAGAAGCCACAGAGTGCCCATTGGAGTTAGAGGCAACAAAAGAAAAACCTTTGGAAACTCATAATTAAAAATAGAAATGCAGAATTGATCTAGGGTTGCCTGGAGTTTGATCACCAAGATCAGTACCAGAGATATGAGTTTACTTGTGTAAGGAGATTACTCGAAGGGCTGCTATGATAATAATAATAATCCACATTTGCAAAGCGCAAACAATCACCCGTAAATGTCTCTAGGCGCTAGGGGCCGTCGGGAAGATTAAGAAAGCTATTGCCCAGAGTCACATGGTGCTGGGCTAATCTGCTGCCGGCGCAGGGGATCGAACCGTGATCCCCAGTAACCGGAGTCAGTCGCCCTGGCCGTGGCTCCACACCTCTTCCACATACATGACAGGTTGGCTAGGATAGCAAAGAAGTGTGATTTGGATCTTTCTAATAATGTGATTCTGTAGTAGGGGATCTCTGTGTATAGTCATAATCTAATGAATAGTCCCGCCCATGTGCGTGGACCCCGGAGCAATAAAAAATTATCTCTAAAGGTGACAAATCATGCAGACCTGCATACACCTTTAAGAGAGAATTTAATTTAAAGACAGATAATGCAGCCTATACCCACAGGCTACACTGTCCAGTACTTCAACTAGAATTCCACCAACATCCACAAACAGCACTGCCTGTCCAGCTTTTCTCCACATAGGAAAAAACCCTGCCTCTACCAGCAAGAGCCTCTGGAATGAAAGAGAGGAAGGAGTGGACAGACAAGCCCCATAGGCTGCCATTATGTGGCTTAGAACAGGATACTGTGCCTTTAAGAAAACTTTCCAGATTTCCAGAACTTTCCCCAGTATCCCAGAATGCCCAGCAGGTCCCATTTACTTTCAGTTCTTTTTTCCGGCTCCTGCTAGCAGGACCCTGGAGCATTGAGCTCTCCCCTTTTCAAGGGTTTATTGTAGTTTTTTAGGTCTCGCTGAGCCCAGCGCATGCGCTGGCTCGAAGAGACATTTTGTATGTGGGCTCCAAAAAGTGCTACCAGGCCAGCCTAAAGCTACAGTGCATGTGCGCGGGCGCGCGCGCCGCGCTTACTTTCACTTTCGCGGCCGCTTTGATAACAGAAATCAACATGACATTTATAACCAACAGAGGCAACGCATTCTTTTTTAAAGTCGGCTGAAATGTAGAACATAGGCTTGTAAGCTAAAGGAAACTGGCCTTTACAACCCTTCCCTATCCTCTCTGACATACTGCCTCCCTCCAGTGCCTTGGATTCAGAAATAGACTCCCGAGCTAAGATGACTGTTGTGTTATATATAGTACCTGCAGCGGCGTCTGGGTTTTGCTTGAGCTGCTGTCTTTCTGCTGCGATTGGAAAGCCCCTCAGCACCGCCTGCTCCATCGCTTCTGGCAGCATCGGGACCACAGACATCAAGCAGACAGCTAGCGATTCAAGCTGCAATGGGGCTCAGGCGATCACCGGCTCTGTCTCTGTGCTGTTTCTGTGTACAGCGTGCACTGAGAGGTAGATATCCGCAACAGCGCGCGAACCCTCAGATGACAACCTCAGAACAGCACTCTTCCTACGCGCAGCTCACTTTACCCATGTGCAACAACTTGCTCCAGTGGGCTGCCATGACAGTGACGGGACTGTGCCTACCGCGCATGCGTCAAGGAAATAAACCAGCAATGTTCGTAGCCCGTCACCCGTGGTTAAATTAGTGGCCATTTTGAAGTAGGCGTATGTGTATCGAATTTAAACAAAATTCCAAAATTGAGTTACTTGTTAAGCTTATTTCCACAGATTTATTCAACATGTTATGTTTTCGGAATGTAAGAGACATAATTATTGAACTATGTTTATTTGTATAAAAAAACGCAGCTAGACTAACTCATGTGGAGTTATTTTGTAGAACATTACTTTTTAAATCTAGAAATATAGCACTTAGACTTTTGTTTACAGTATATGTTCTTTCACGAAATAAACCATAAACACTGCAACACTAAAATGGCCTCCCAATTGATGCACATTGTGGAGACTTTTGAACATTTCCGATCCTCATTCTGTAGTTCTGGGGACTCAATAGTTTCGCTTTAGTGCAGGCTCCAGTGGGTGGAGGTTACAGCGTGATAACCAGAGGCTGTAAATCTTGGGTTTTTCCTGACGGGCGTTGTGTTTAACGAAGTCAAAATATCTCTGTTGAACCTGATACTGAAATTATGTGACTTTTTATCGGAAGTGCAGACGCAGCGGCAGCTCTCGAAAGTTTCAGCTGGAGCAACACTACATTTCAGAGCCGTAAAGATCCTCAGCTCCGTGCACCAGTAGCTCATCCAGCCCAGGACATTTCTGTGGATTCTGACACTTATGATGAGTTTGACAGGGCTACAAATGCTATTGTGCAGTGAAAAAACATGGAGTGGATTAAGGTGCCTTTATTTTAGCTCTCTGGTGCTTAAAATTGCCTTTGCTTCAATGTGCGTCACTGGGGAAAATAAAGTCCCCGATTTTATTTCAAAATGTCCCTTTATCTAAATTTAAATGTTGGCATGTATGTGTTGTGTACTTGATTATTACTATATAGGAGGTGATTTTCCAGCTCCAATTGGCTCTAAGCTCTACTCTTCAATAAATAGATACACAAAGAATCTACGGGAAGCCCAGCAGTTTGTAAATGGCCCAAACCTTTATTGTGCTTCTTTTTAAAAGCTAAATATCCAACCTTTGAAGACAACAAGCATTTGCAATGCAATATGTCTCGCATTTACGCGAGTTTGAGCTATTGACATTGCAAATGACAATGCCTTTTATTTTTGATTTTTGAACATAAATAAAAGGCATTGCCATTTACATTGCCAATTGCTTAAACTCCTGTAAATGCGAGACCTATTGCATTGCAAATGCTTGTGTCAATTTTTGTCACTTTTTCAAGTGCTTAGTGGCTGGTACTGTCAACATGCCTGGCTTGTTCGACAAGTGCCCGGAATGTGGTAGAAAAAAGGCTAAAACAGATCCACACGAGGTGTGTATAGGTTGCCTTCCCCAGTCCCACGTGCCTGAAGACTGTGATATCTGCCACTCGTTCTCAGCCAGGACCCTGAGGGACAGAATGAAGATCAGGCTTCAAGTCCTGGAGGAGAGAAGGCTGAAGGCACCAGGTGGGTCTGGAGGGGCTGATTTGGCCCATACTGAGGCCTCTGGGGGGCTCCCCAGGGGCAGGAAGACCAGTAAGCGTCCCCACTCCCCGTCGACATCGAGGGCGTCGACGTCGGCGTCGAGGAGGATGACTACCATCTGTTCGCCGTCTCCCCAGGGCTCTGGGGAGAAGCGGCGTCGACGGTCGACGTCGAGGGACCTGAACAGGCCGCCGTCGACTACATCGGCATCTTCGGCGACGACGCCGTCGACGTCGCCGTCCAGCAGTCGGCGTCGAGATCGGACCCGGCGTCGGCGCTCGCCGTCGAGGGGAGATCGCCGTTCGCCTTCGGTGAAGAGGAGACGGTCGACGTCGCCGTCGAAGAGACGATCGACGTCGAGACGCTCGACGTCAAGAAGATCGCCGTCGAGGCGCAGATCGCCGTCGAGGCGCAGATCGCCGTCGAGACGAAGATCGCCGTCGAGACGAAGATCGCCGTCGAGACGAAGATCGCCGTCGAGGCGAAGGTCGCCGTCAAGGCGAAGATCGACGTCGAGGCGAAGATCGACGTCGAGGCGAAGATCGACGTCGAGGAAGAGAGAGTCATCGGGATCGGTGTACTCTGTGGTGTATACGCCTCCTCGGATGCCTACGTCACCGCCTCCTCCCCCACCACCTCCGACTCCGCCTCCACCACCACCGCCAACACCGCCGCCACCACCACCACCACCTCCACCGCCACCACCGCCTCCACATCCGCAGCCACTGCCTCCGCCGCCCCACCTCGGTCGTTACCACGCACTCCATTGGGGCTGCCGGCGGTTCCCCCGCGGTCGGTTTCCCTTCCGAGGTACCCGACTCCGCCGCAGGGGACTCCGAAGCCGCGACGCCCGCGGTCGCCGGGACCGGCTAGACCGGCGGGCAGACCGAAACCGAAGAGGTCGCGCTCCCGCTCTCTCAGGAGGAGAAGATCACGGAGCCATGGACGGTCATCGTCGGACTCAGGACGACGCCGTAGGAGGCACAGGTCCAGGTCGTACACGCGATCCTCGACCAGAGACTTTTCCCCGACGCTGTCGGACTCGCCGGGGACTAGGGTGTCTCCGGTGGACGATTTGGTCTTGTTCCAAGAGGTGCTGTTGAGAGGGGCCGCAAAGTTGGGTATCACGGTGACGGTTCCAACACCCACGACGTCCGTGATATTCGAGACACTTCATAAGAAACATCTGTCTCGCCCTCTACTGCCCCTTGTACCAGGACTGGTGGAACCCGCGTTGGAGCTGTTCCTCACTCCCGCGGTGACGAAGGCCGCCCCCTCCAGGCTCATGAAAAAGTATAGGGCCCCGGAGTCGGACCCTACCTTTTTGAGGGTGGACCCGAAGCCGGATTCGGTCATCGTGACGGCGGCGAGGAAACAACATGCGACCGCCCCTTCATCGACGGTCCCGCCTGACAAAGAAAGCCGCTGGCTGGATTCTGCGGGCAGGAAGGTGTGTGGGACCGCCGCCACCACCATGAAGGCGGCGAGTGCAGGGGCTTTGTTGGGTCGTTACAACCGGGCCCTGTGGGAGTCCCTGCAGCAGTATGCGGACCTGCTGCCCCGGGACAGGAAGGAGGACTTCTTGGAAACAGTGCGCGAAGGCATGCTGGTTTCTAATCAGGTGATCGGCGCGGCGGCGGATGTCTCCTTGATGGCGTCCACCAGAGGCGGCATTCGTGGCTACGCCTGACGTCCCTCAAACCAGAGGCGCAGCACAGAGTGGCCAACCTGCCCTTCTCGGGGGAAACCCTATTCGGAAAACATGCGGATGATGAGATGGCCCGCATGAAGGCGGAGGCGGAAACCCTGACGGCCGTCGGGTTGGAGAAGGCCGAGAAGAAGAAGCGCCCGTTCCAGAGGCGGTTCGGGTCTTCGGGCAGAGGGCATGGGCAGGGTTCGGGACAGCAGCAGCACCAACAGCAGCAGTTCCGGAAGCCCTTCCAGAAACGCCAGAGGGGTAGAGGAGGCCAGCAGGCGACTACCACTACCAAGGGCCCGGCCGGGTCTCGGCCCTGAGCGGCTACTTCCCCCTCAACCGTTACCCACTCCAGTGGGGGGAAGCATTCAACTTTTTCCGGCAGAGTGGAGAAAAATTTCTCAGGACAAGTGGGTGCTGAATATTGTTTGCAATGGATACAGTCTTCGGTTTATCAACCCGCCTCCAGCGATTCCGCCGGTCAGCTCTCAGTTCCAGCTGAGAGAGCTCCAGGCGGAGGCAGACATCTTGTTGAGAAAAAAGGCGGTAGAAGAGGTACCTCTGTCTCAAAGGGGAAGAGGTCTGTACTCTCGGTTCTTCCTCGTTCGCAAGAAGGACAAGAACGAGTTCAGGCCCATTCTGGATTTGCGACAGGCAAACAAATGGATTCGCAGAGAGAAGTTTTGCATGCTATCGTTGCACCAGATTTACCTTCAGCTGCAACGGGGAGACTGGCTCTGTGCCATAGATCTACAGGATGCGTACTTCCATGTGCCCATAGCACGGAAGCACAGGAAGTTCCTGCGATTCCAAGTCGGCGCCAATCACTATCAATACACAGTACTGCCATTCGGGCTAAAGTCTGCGCCCAGGACCTTCTCGAAGTGCATGGCAGTGGTGGCGGCACATCTGCGAAGGAACAAGGTGTTTGTCTACCCGTATCTGGACGATTGGCTGATCAAGGCTTCATCCTTCTCGGAAGCGCAAGATCACTTCCGATGGACGTGCGCTCTCTTGCACAAGCTGGGGTTACACGTCAACATGTCCAAATCGGTCCCGACTCCGGTCCAGTGCATACAGTACCTGGGAGCCTCCATCGATACGCGGTCAGCAAGCGTGTCTCCTTCGGAGGAGAGACGGTTATCACTCCTTCGGAAGGCTCAGGACCTCAGGACTGCTCCATCGACGACAGTGAGGAAGGTGTCTTCTCTACTGGTATCGATGGCCTCCTTTATCTTCCTCACGCCTCACGCACGGGTACACATGAGACCACTGCAGGAGTGCTTGGAGGATCAGTGGGATCAGAGGACAGGCTCTTGGGACGACAAGATACGACTGTCTCTGCATGCTCTTCAGTCTCTGAAGTGGTGGTGTTTGGCGGAAAACCTCCTCAAGGGGGTTCCCTTCCACAAGGACATTCCCACGACGAGTGTCGTGACGGATGCGTCTCTCCAGTGCTGGGGAGCGCATTCCGGGGACTTGCAGATTCAAGGAAAGTGGTCTCCTTTGGAATCGACGTACCACATCAATTTCCTGGAACTCAGATCTGTCTTCCTGGCACTGAAGGCCTTCCTTCCGTCCTTCCAGACCAACTCGCTGCTGATACAGACGGACAATACAACCACGATGTATTACCTCAACAAGCAGGGGGGGTCGAGATCGTGCACTCTGTCGCAGGAGGCGCAGGCGATCTGGCACTGGCTTCTGGCCCAAGGACTGACGATTACGGCCACGCATCTGCCAGGGGTGCAGAATGCTCAGGCGGACGCCTTGAGCAGGCTGATTCAGGAAAACCACGAATGGGTCATAAACGACGAAGTACTAGGAGAAGTCTTCGCAAGGTGGGGGACTCCAGACGTAGATCTGTTCGCCACCGCCGAAAACAGCAAATGCCGAGACTTCGCATCCAGATACTACCAGCGGGGGACGCTGGGGAATGAGCTATGGATCAATTGGTCGAACAGCTTTCTGTACGCTTTTCCACCCATTCCCCTGATTCCGGCAGTGCTCATCAAGCTGTCCCAGTCCAGGGCGCGGATGATCCTGATCGCCCCGGAGTGGCCCAGGCAGTGGTGGTTCACGGACCTACTTCACCGGTCTCTCCTTCCTCACATGCGGTTGCCGTGCAGGCCGGACCTTCTCACGAAGTTCGGGGGGCGGATGGTGCACCCCAACCTCTCGTCTTTGAGTTTGGAGGCATGGCTCCTGAAATAGTGCAATATGGCCATCTGAATCTACCAGACGATTGTATGGACATACTGAAGGAGTCTAAACGACCTTCCACTAGGACATCCTATGCCTACAAGTGGAAGAGGTTCTGTATCTGGTGTAAGTCCAAGAACTTTGATCCGACGACATGTAAGTGTTAGAAATGGGATTTCTGTTTGGCTAAGGCTTGCGCCAAAGTCAGGCAGAAACCACCACTCTAGTCAGGGCAAGGAAGTTACACGCCAAAGATAACCCCTGCTCACCCCCTTGGTAGCTTGGCACGAGCAGACAGGCTTATCCCTGAGGCGATGTGTAAAGCGTTTGCGCGCGCACCCAGCAACAACACCCAAGGCCCACCACAAAGGAAACTCCACACAAGGTATTCTATAAAAATTACCTTTGTATTATACACAACACATTAGATAAAAACACACACTCTACAATGTGCCAACAGGCACGGGCAGAATTTACAAGGGATTATATATACAGGGGACAGGGCCACCTGGACCACTGTCAGGAATTAGCACTTTTTAGAACATAGGAATAATACTGTAGTACAAAATAACATATGTAGCACACAACCCGTAACTACTGGTATCAGGTAAGTACCACCTACGCAACCCTAACCACCTTAGGAAAATATTGCGCAGGGAATCAGGACCTCACTAGCACCACCTGTACTAGGGAGAAAACAACCACCTAAGTATCACAATACCTGTAGGGGTCTAAGCACATAAACACATGATGCATAACATTCAGAGGTGTAAAGCAAAGCACATGATGCATAACCACATTCAGAGGTGCAGGAAAGGTACAATGGCGCAAAAACTCACATTAGCCACTATCTGTGGCAGTCCCTAGGCCAACTGGCCTTGAAGGGGCAAGACGCCCTATGTCCCAATGTCAGTGGGGGGGGGCCTACACGTGGCAGCTGCCCACTAAGTGCTGGGCAGCTGTAGGGACTGAGGCCTGGGCACCTCTGGGCCCTAAAACAAGTATGGCCTCCGTTGGAGCCTCGCTGGGCTCTGAGCAAACACTCGTGGCCCCCTGAGCCCCTCTGGGCTCCACACGAGAAATGCCCCCTGAGCCTCGCAGGCTCTATAACAAGAATGCGCCCCTGAGCCTTGCAGGCTCTAAACCAAGAAATGCCCTCTGTACGTGGGAGCGGCCCGCTGCCTTCCGGGGCCGCTCCGCTGGTCAGAAAATGCCCCCGCAATCTGAGTCCCTCTGGACTCTTGGATAAATAAACCCCCAAGTTGGAGCGCCTCGCGCTCAAAAGACAAACGCGGCCTCAGTCGTTGGAGCCTTCTCGGGCTCTGCACGGAGAACAGTGCTGAGCGGGACCGGGGAGACCTGCGGGGACGCCCTCACTCTTACCGGCTCTCTCCGCGTTGTCTTGGCACTCGTGATCTCCCGGGCTGACGCTGCTCCGCTTCTCGGAAGCTCCCCAGGGTCAAGGTGCAGGGTTGCTGGCCAGCCAATGGCAGCACGGCCCTTCATGGTGAGCCCCCAGGCTCAGGAACGCCTCCTCCAATGGCAGCGCGGCCCCGGCGACGAGCCTCCAGGCTCAGGAGCACATCAACCAATGGCAGCGCGGCCCTTTACACGGAAGCTCCCGGGCCGGCGGCGGTGATTATTTCGGGACCCAGACTTTCGCCAGCATAACACGGGGTAGGCTCCCGTTATCCCTGCATAAAAGTCCCTGGCGGGGTGGGCACCCGCTGGGGTATAAGAATGTCACAAAGTCCCTGGCGGGGTGGGCACCCGCTAGGGATATGAACACAGCACACAATGCGGGGTAGGCTCTCGGGTCGCTCTCCCTGCTCGGGGGAATCCAATGCGCGGCTCGGGCCGCGGCGGTGATTTTAACTTCACAAGAGGGGTGAGCTCCCTCGCAATAAGCAATCTACGGCGGGGTGGGCACCCGCCGTAGGAAATTAATTAAATAAGCGGGGTAGGCACCCGCAAGCGCCACAATGCGGGGTGGGCACCCGCTTTAAAACAGGGCTGAAAAGCGGGGAAACCCACGCCGGGGTTCCCTCGCTAAATATTGCAGCTCGGCGCTGCTGGGGCCACAGAGAGAGCGCTCCTAGCGCTATAAGGCAGAGAAAAGCGCTCCCAGGCGCTTAGGGGTGAAATAACCAGCAAAAAGTCCCTAGGAAGGTGGGCAGGGGGCAAGGCTGGGCCAGGGGCCAGCTCACTGGGCCCTCCAGGCAGGAAGGCAGTCCAAAGTGGCGGTTCCTCCTGGCCTCCAGCAGCAGCAGCCCCCCCTCAGGATCCTGGAAGAGAGCAGTTTCTGTGGGGACACAGCCCCATTTTTATACAGTCAAACCCTTTGTCCTGGGTTCAGGGTGAGGGGGAAAACCAGTCGCAGCTGGTTGGGGAGCACCCTTGATGTGCTCAGCCCCTCACTCTATTCACTGGCAGGGCTAGGGTCGTCAGTCGCACCACAGGGGGCGGGGCCAGCATTGTGTGTGGAAAACCCTGTCCTATTCAGGACCCAGGTGTACTCCTCCCACCCATCTAGCTGCTGATCTCCCCATTCACCACTGGGTGACTCATCCTGACTCTGGGGAATCCCTAGCCCGTCACATGACATGACCAGCCAATCACGCGACAGACACACTGCACACAGAAGTGCCCACTTCTAGAAGTGGCACTTCCACACTAGGTACATGCACGCCGCACACATCATCGCGCAGCCCTCACTCCCACGAGTACGCACATACCAAACTCGGGCCTGCACACCCCACGCATCAGGAACTACTAGGGACACATACATTCCCCATGCATTCCTATGGGAGGGCAGGCCTATCTCACCACATGCACTCAGAGCACGCACGCACTTTACCCTGGGACACAGGGAAAGTGCGCAGAGACCAAACAATTACCACACCAAGTCACCAATAAAAAGCAAAAAAGTTCAGGGGTGAACCTGCCAGAAGGGCCAAGTCCAACAGTAAGGAAGATGTCATCCTTCCGTACCTTTTACATCTGGCGCAGTCTGGCCTTAATTTCCATTCCATTAAGGTTCATCTGGCTGCTTTGACTGCTTACAGGAAATGCCCTTCACAGACTTCCTTCTTTCAGATCCCTGTGGTCAAGGATTTTTTGGAAGGCTTGAAGAAAGTGTTTCCTCCCGTCAGACTTCCCTCGCCTTCCTGGGACTTGAATGTGGTGCTGTCCAGACTGATGAAGGAGCCTTTTGAACCCATTCACAAGGCTTCATTGCAGCACCTATCCTGGAAGGCGGCGTTCCTAGTGGCCATTACATCGGCCCGCAGGGTGAGTGAACTTCAGGCATTATGTTGTCAAGAACCTTATACTGTATTTCATGCTGCTAAGGTTGTGATGCGTACTCACCCTAAATTTCTTCCTAAGGTTATCTCTGATTTTCATGTCAACCAGACCATAACTTTACCTACGTTCTTTCAGAATTTCTCTTCGCCAGCGGAAAGGTCTCTCCATTCCCTGGATGTTCGGAGGGTGTTGAAATTTTATCTGGATAAGACCAAGGATATTCGTAGGTCTGACCAATTGTTTGTTAATTATGGATCAGTCAGGACTGGTCTTGCGACCTCTAAGCAGTCCATTTCTCGGTGGATTGTGTCCTGCATACAATTGTGTTATCAAAAGGCTAATAAGACCTTAGGGGGTAAACCTAAGGCTCATTCCACCAGGGGCAAAGCTGCCACGACGGCTTTGCTGCGTAATGTTCCTATTGCGGAAATCTGCAAGGCGGCCACTTGGAAGTCGGTCCATACCTTTGCTGCGCATTACTGTCTGGACTCGGATGCCAGGGCAGATGCTCAGGTTGGGCAGGCTTCGCTGCGAAATTTGTTCGCACAGTAGTGGTTTTGTCGTGTTTGTTCTCCACCGCTGTTGTTGTGTGGGGATGGGCTTGCCATTCTATTCACTAGATTATGACTATACACAGAGATCCCCTACTACAGAAGGAGTAGTTTCTTTTCTGTAACTCCAGTTCTGTAGTAGGGGTATCTCTGTTATAGTCATAAGCGCCCGCCCTCCTCCCCGGTGGAGAGATAATTATTCATATGTAGAATGCTACAGGTCTGGCGTGCTACGCCTTCAAAAAGAACTGAAAGTAAATGGGACCTGCTGGGCATTCTGGGATACTGGGGAAAGTTCTGGAAATCTGGAAAGTTTTCTTAAAGGCACAGTATCCTGTTCTAAGCCACATAATGGCAGCCTATGGGGCTTGTCTGTCCACTCCTTCCTCTCTATCATTCCAGAGGCTCTTGCTGGTAGAGGCAGGGTTTTTTCCTATGTGGAGAAAAGCTGGACAGGCAGTGCTGTTTGTGGATGTTGGTGGAATTCTAGTTGAAGTACTGGACAGTGTAGCCTGTGGGTATAGGCTGCATTATCTGTCTTTAAATTAAATTCTCTCTTAAAGGTGTATGCAGGTCTGCATGATTTGTCACCTTTAGAGATTATTTTTTATTGCTCCGGGGTCCACGCACATGGGCGGGACTATTCACTAGATTATGACTATAACAGAGATACCCCTACTACAGAACTGGAGTTACAGAAAAGAAACTACTCCATCTGCATCGTAGCTTTTGAGTTGGATGATCAAGCAATAGAAAACATGAGGATTACAGGAATGTGTTTGCACATTACTGAATTAGTTAAATGCATTTGAACAGCACATTAGATATGAATATCCTGTGTCTCAGTTTGTTCTCGGATTAAAACCTGAAATTATATATTATATTACGCAAAATGTTAACTGCTGGTAGACAAAGACACTCGACGAGATCTTGCATTATGCAAAATATTGCAGTGATGAATTGGACATGAAGCAGAGGAAAATAAAGGAGATATTCATGTTGGTTCAGGTTGGATTAGAAAGGCTTCCAGAATCCTATTTTTGTAGGAAATGAGAGTGGTTGCTTCGCTGGCTGAATTTATAGGAAATCCAAATGGAATGCAAATGCCCCACGGCAGAGGTGGAAGTGTTCCCGCAGGTGTGAGATTTGGGACAGACGTTGCTACTACGAAAAGGTTACTGTTCGTCACGTTTGTAAACGGGTGCGGCATTGGAAAAGGGAATGTCGATTTAATCCTACAAATGCTGGAGGATTATTCCAAACTTTACAAGGTATGGCAAGTCACCAAAAGCCTGTACAGCAAATGCAGACTCCTATGCAAAGTCAAGCCCAGATGGTGCCCATTGCTCCTATGCAAACAGAACTAAATTAAATTTAAATCAAATTCCAAAGTTTAATGCAAATCAATTCCAGAATGCAATGCCACAGTTCCAGAACCCGAATCAGGATATAGTGGGACAATATCCCTTGTTTGAGAAAGATGAGTTTGTTTCTTATAATTCTCAATTACGGTGCCTGAGAGAGGAAGAATATTGCACAGTCTTAGATGTAGATCAGAGTGGCCCATATGTAGACGCAAACGTCTATGCTTACGATGTGTCTTTTCTGATTGACAAAGGAGCTACCCGTTCCACAGTTAGAAATACGTCTGGGACATACACTGTTCTGTCGGGGAAACGATCCAAGTAGTTGGGGTTACACATAAACAGATGCTAAATCCTATCTCGAGAAAAGTTCCAGTAAAAATAGGAACCTTTGAAGAAAAGCACTAATTTGTGGTTTGTGATACGAGCCCAGTAAATCTATTATGAAGCTATTTGTTATGTAAGTTAAATTGTACAATATTATGATCACTGGATGGTGTAGATTTCCGGACACATGATGAGGATGTTGAGTTTAAAATGTTAAATCTCAAAGACACTAAAAGCTGAAGTCTGGGATTACTGGGAAAGACATTGGACTGTGTAGAACCAGTCCACGTTAAAATAAACCTGAATTCTGTTTTTCCTAGAGCACCAACCTATCATTTGTCCTCCAAGAAAACCTCCAGTGATCGAAGACATGCTTCAAAAAGGCATATTACGAGAGTTGATTGGGAGCTCATGTAATTCACTTATAATAGGTTTACAAAAGCCTAATGGCAAGTATAGGTTTATTTCGGCCCTGAGGTGGATCACTGCCTTATTGTCCCGTAGTGCCAAATCCTGCTACTTTGCTATTCCAAATTCTCTGTACTGCAGAATGGTTAACATTCATTGTTTTCTGCCAGGTTTTCTTCTCAGTGCCCTTGTACGAAGATAGCCAGTATGTGTTCTCTTTTGTCTTCCAACATAGGGCAATCATGTGATGATGCATTTCTTAAGTATATACAGAGATTCACTCCATTATTAATCAAATCTTAAAGAAAAATCTTCAGTTCCTGGAGATGGCTTGCAAGTCTACCCATGTACATTATATAGACGATTTACTGATCACATCAGATACACGTGATGCTTGTAAGTATGACAGCATTGTACTTTTGAATCACCTGGCAGAGAATGGACACAAAATGTCACTGGTTAAACACAATACTGTCAAAAAGAAGTTCTATATCTGTGACACATTATCATAAAACGAGTCAGAAAGGTGTCACCAGAAGGGGTGAAAGTCAGTCGACAAATGAATCCACCTAGAACACACAGAGAGATAAGAATGTTTCTAGGAATGATCGGCTACTATAGACCGTGGATACTGAGCTTTTCTTGGATGGCAAAGCCCCTACAATCGAGATGTGTCTGATTCAATCCCTTGGTACAACAGATGCACCAAGGCTTTTCTAGAATAAAAAGATAAATTGTGTTGTGCTCAAGCTTTGGGAATGCCCAACTATACAAAAGAGCTTACCTTGTTTTGCAGCAAAGGAGATGGATGTGCACACTCAGTTTTGACACCAAAAGGCCTGAAGACCTTTGGCCTATTTTTCTACCACACTTGACCCTGTAGCGGCAGGAATCCCCTGCTGTTTAAAGGCAGTTGCCGTGGTGAGTGCTAGTTTGGAAAAGAGAGCGAATATACTGATTGGGCATCTTTTAATTGACATGGTTCCAAACTCAATGGAATTACTGATTGCTAAGGCCAAAACGCAACCTTTTACTCACCAATGATTAACTAGATATAAGCAAAGTTTGCTCTCCTCTGAAAATGTTACAATCAGACATTGTGATGTATTGAATGCTTCTACTTTGATGCCTGTAACTGAACCAGATGACAAATGTGAAGAGTTCGATCTTGATTGCCTAAGTGTCACTGAACTATGCCCAAAGCGAAGACCTCACATTAAGGAGGAACCACTAAATGAGCCAGATGATTTCCTATTTGTTGACGGTTCATGTCTGAAAGGAAACAAAAGCACACTCAGAGTAAATTATGTAATCGAAGCTTCCAGGCTTCAGCCTGTTTTTCCCGCACAATTTGCTGAGTTACTTGCCCTTACACATAGTTGTATGATAGAGGCACTCCTGGTTAACCACAAAAGCATCTTAACAATGCATTCCTTTACCAGGCAATTTCGTGGTATAGGCATGAATGGTAAAGGGGTATGTGTGGCTCGGGTCACCACTATCAAGTGCCCCCCACCCATGCACTCTCCCTAAAACCCTGCCCCTTTCCAAACACTACCTGACCCCCACCCCCACGCTGTTCCTAAAACTACCCATTCCCCTCCCCCGCCATAAGGCCTAAAACCCTGCCCCTTTACTTACACTCCATCGACCCTTGCGCTGTCCCTTAAACTACACCAACCCCTTCCACTGCCCTGAGACCTACCCTGACCCACCACCAGGCCTAAAAACTACCTCGGCTACCCATTCCCTCCCCTAGCCCCCTAAGGCCAAAAACCCTGCCCCTTTACATACACTACCCCGACCCTTGTGCTGTCCCTAAAATAACTCCAAACCCTTTCACTGTCCTGAAACCTACCCCAACCCCCATCCCTAAAAACGACCCTACTACTCATTCCTCTCCCACTGCCCTGAGACCTGCCCCAACCCCATCCCTAAAAACTATCTCGACTACCCTTTCCCCTCCCCTGCCGTAAGTCCTAAAACCCTGCCACTTTACATACACTACGGCGTAACCCCGCACTGTCCCTAAAACTACCCCGAGACTCCCAGCCCTGAAAATTACCCCCTCTTGCCCCACTTACCTCACCACATATCTTCCTGGCGTCTTTCAGCTTCCGCCTTCACCAGAGGAGCAGCATATAGACCGCGCACTGCCTTAATCACGCATATGCGTGGTTGAGCTTGCATAGTCGGAACACACGTGATTACGACCGCGGTGTTCCGACTGTTTCCCCTTACACATGCTTGCAGTTTAACTGCACATTTGAGTCACCAACTTTACAGACAAACAGTATGGTTTTGGGGGAGTTCACGACTTTGTGCAATTATGGGCGCAACAAGAGTTTCTTACCTCCACAGGAACGCCTATCAGGAATGGCCAGCATGTGCAGAACTTGCTTGAGGCTCTACAGGTACCTAAAGAAATTGCTGTTGTAAAATGCCTAAAATATCAAACAGGCAGCGGGAACGTTGCCATGGGCAACAGATATGTTGACTCAGAAGCCATGTACTGTGCATTGCTAACATGCACATTTAATGGAGTTTTCACATTTGAATCTGAGGAAGAAAATGCTTTTACAATGATGATGGAAATAACTGATAAGTGGGAAGAACTAAAAAAGGTACAAGAGAATGTGTCTGAAGCAGAACAAAATGAGTGGATCAGGTCAGGCTGTGTGAAGAATAATAATGACATTTGGATGTCAGCTGATGGAAGGCCAGTGTTTCCTGATAGCTTGTTATTTCCAATGACCAGATACCATTGTTGCACACATTTAGGGAGAGATGCCATGGTGAGACTTTTCCGACAAAGCTGGTTTAACCCTAGGTTTTGAATGATTGCAGATGAAAACTGCAGAAGATGTGTCACATGCCAACAACTAAATTTAGAGAAGAAAACATGTTAGAAACACACACATATGGAGATCAAATGGCCCTTTTTAACAGACTACAGATGGATTTTATTGAGATGCTTGTGCACAATGGGTTGAGATATATCCTGGTGATCATCTGTTTGTTCTCAAGATGGGTGGAAGCCTACCCAACAAGAAGAAATGATAGTCTCACTGTAGCTAAACTGTTATTACAGGAGATCGTACAGAGATTCGGGATGCCAGTCCTTCTTGAGTTAGATAGAGGAACAAACTTCAATAATGAAGTGATGAACATGCTATGTGCTGTACTATAGATCGAACAGAAGCGGCATCATAGATACCGACCAGAAGCGTCATGCATAGTTGAGCAGATGAACGGAACCATAAAGTCGAGATTGGCAAAGGCTTGTGCTTCAACTTCACCAAAATGGCCAGCTGCTTTATCATTGGTGTTGATGAGTGTCCGAAGTATTCCAGACAGGATGACAGGATTATCCCTGCATGAGATTCTTAGGGAAAGGCAATGAGACTACCAGCTGTGCCTGCGGGTGCACTTGTGAATATTACAGATTATATGATTTTGGACTACTGAAAGACACTCGCTGATGTGGTTCGTTCTGTCTCTCATCAAGTGTCAACTGCTACTCAAGACCCTCATCAAGAATAGTGCCACGACCTCAATCTTGGCGTTTGGGTCGTGATCAAGAAGCACATTCGGAAGACTGGCCTAGAACACAGATGGAAAGGCCCCTTTCAAGTCATACTGATCTCTGATCTTTCTGCTGCTAAGAAACATATCAGTTGGACTTTTTTAAACTGACATATTTATATACTATTACAATGCTGTTAATTGTAAGATATTTCGAGCACCTATACACTTTGCACTTTACGCTATGCACTTTACTCTGTATCTTCATATTGTATTTTGTGCTGAACTCTCAATAAAAATTTTTTTTTAAAAGTCATACTGATCTCGAACTCTGCTGTTAAATGTGTTGGAATTCCAAAATGGATACATGCCTCGCACACCAAGAGAGTGAGTAATTCAGAGAAGGCTTTATTGGTTGATGATCCAGAGAGAAGGGCACTAGTAGTTGCACCACCAGTTGCCAGACCATGTAGACCTGCAGCACCAGCTTCTGCTGAAGTGCAGAGAGAAGTTGACAACTTCATCGAACAAGCGGTTTCCATTGGAGGAGGAGGGTTAACACCTAACTATTATTGATACATTATTATGTGGTTTTATATTAATGAGTATTCCTAGCTAGAGTAGAAGAAGAATCGGATGAGAAGAAGACTGACTCAGATCTCTTTATCCTGCCTGTGAGATTCTTTTAATGAAGAGTGGCTTCTTTACTTTGTTACCAATAGCTACTGCTAAAGGTGACTTTATTCTTCCTTTATTTAGGGACTTTCTTTGATCAATGCTACTGCAAAGATCACTCTTTTAAAGCGGTTGCTGCTGCAGCTGTAAGTGACTCGGCTGAGTTTCTTTATGGGTAGTTCTTTTCATATTGTGATTCTTGCTCTTTTCCAAAAATAACTCTTCATAGGTTCTATTTAGTTTAGATTACGCTCCTTAGCTAGTATAATGGCAATTTTCCTTTATGAAACATTCTATTTTGATTTATGCTGTCACTAATCAAACTTCTATTGACAATTCTGTAAAACAACTAACCTGAATAAAGACAACAAAAATAATACTAATCCTTTAAGATAAAGAAAGGTGTTGAAAACTTCACCAATCTCTCATCATTGACTGTACATTAATCTAACTGTTGATTTATGCAAAGTTTATGCCTTTGTTCTAGCCTTTGTTCTAGCTCTAGCTCTGCTCTAAAACCGTGGCAAAGGTCTGCCTACCTTTACAAGAGCCATCAGGATTTCCCAAGGCCCGAATTATGTAAATTGAGTGTTTAGACATACATACCATTCTTGGCTAATCCTCAGACTCTCGCACTGCTCCGACAATATTGAGCAAGCATTGGGAAAGCCAATAGGCCTGGGTTTAATTTTCTATGTATGCAATGTACGCACATTAAAGTTAGCTGGAGCAGACAGAGAACAATTGAAGTAAAGTTGTCCCTCATTCAGTTCAATGCAAGCACTTTATTGGAGGAAGCAGGACACACACAAACATCTAATAGTATTAAATGATTATTCCTCCGGGCTAAGTCAAGTCATGGTTTATAACATATCTACTGTATGCATATTGATTGTGAAAAATAATTCTATTTGACAGCTGTGTTGCCAAAACCCTGATCCGTGCAAATAACTGTTGGTAAACGTCAGTAAATGAAAATATGTTTTATTGCCTCATATAAAAATTGTACCACAGTGGGAATAGCCATTGTCATGCATCGGTTCGAAGGATAGATGTATCTCATTCTTTGAGCCATGCACGCAAAAAAGAACTGTTTTATCGAAGAGGCCCAAAGTTCAATTTCACTTTAATGGTCTAGGATGAAGATTTTTGTTTTAATCCACATCCTCTCATCATGAAAGTGTTTAAAGTTAGAGAAATAGCTACATCTAACTTTATGAATAAAGTGTATTTCACATCACAGATTGTTAAAATATATCATAAATAAAGCGAATGTTTGAAAAATACTAAGAGCTTAATTTATGACTCATAACCTTTGCCCAAGTCTTTTCTTCAACACTGTTTGAGGTTATTTACTGTCCTTCCCTTTCCTGAAACCGGCATAACAGATGAATATTGTAAGAAACATTGCTAGTCACATGGGATGTTAAAACATTACATGTACAGCTGTTTTCCTAACGTTAATCTTGCATTTTAAAGCTCTAAGTAAAATATTGAAGTTCAGGGTTAGGTAATTTGACAGTTTTTGTACTTAATTAAAGACCTAAATCAAAGGGTGCAGGTGTGGGAGTACGTAGGGTGTAATATGACACAGTTGCAACAATTACAATAAGACATGAGTGTCTAATTAAAGTTGTGAGTTTTTGAAAATACATAATACTTTTATAGTATTACAAAATATACACATGTATATATATATATATATATATATATATAGTTAACATAAGGATCAAAAAGTAAAGTAAAAACCACACAACTCAATGCACAATTAAGATATATTGCAAATTAGAACACAATGGATAACAGAGGACACCTGAATTGCATATACCATATAAGCAGTGGCGGCTGGTGTCATTTGAAAGTGGTGTGGCATAAAATAATTGTCGTAATGCACTGCGGCGAGCAAGTGTTGCGAGCGAGCCTGAACAACCTACGGTGGGTTCAGCGGGGGTTCTGCCCCAAGACAAATTTGAAAAACAGTGTGGAAAAAAGGTGCATTTTAAAGCGGATTTGATGAAGCAGTAAGGTTAATAAAGCAATTGTGAATCTGTTCTAACGAAGACAGTGACTGGCAAAACTGTCAGTCTAATCAGATGCATATCAGATGCCGGCCTACCACGTACTCTGTCTATCTGTGTTGTACTCTGCAACACGACGTGTGCTGTGTCAATAAATATATGGTTTTAAAGTAGTCTGTTCACCTTTGTGCAAGTGTGTCAGGCGGCAGCTGTAGGTTTATTCCACCCCACTGGATATATTGTGCTCTTTTAAGAACTAATTCTTTCTGAAATTTCTGAAAGCTCGTGTTGCCAAATACCAGCTCATTTTGGAGATGATTTTATATCTCCTAAAAACGGTTTGTCGTGACTACTGTGTGACTAAACCACTGCAAATACTGTATTGTTCATGGCGCTGCGAAGGATGTGCATTTCGTGACCTCTATGAGCTGGAAAGCTGTAGTTCTGATAAAATGTCTCTTCAGATCAGAAGGGAGTTTTGAAATGTTAACAGCTCTAGCCTAATGCTGCCCACATACCGCCCAGAGTGTATTGCGTAGTGACGGGCATCCGAGTTGTTGCAAACAGCAGAGGGATTTCCATTATTTTTGGGGTCTCTGGAGGTGGGGAAGAGCTTCCCCAACCTCCCGCGGCCCTTTACTCCTTTTCATTCATGAAGCAATAAGACTTTCTGCCCCCACCAGGAGGCATATCGGGACAATATCCCCTGATCTGCCCTCCGAGGGGGCAGAAAGCCCACTAGGATCCAGGGATTTTTTTATATATATGTAGGGTTGGGGGCTGCCCAGAATGAGCATGCAAATACCCCCACCCAAAAAAAGAATGCTACAGTCTTTCTGCCCCTCCTGGCTGGGAGGCTGATGGGGCAAAAGCTCCTGATCTGCACACCCCCCCCCGCAGTAAGCCCACAAGGCACCAGGTATTTTTATTTTTCCAAAGTTCGGGGCAGGGGCTACCCAGAATGCGCATGCTAATGCCCCCGCCCACAGTCTTTCTGTCGTCCCCCCCTTAGGAGGCAGGTGGGGGCAGTAGTAAGTACGCGCGACAGGCAAGGGCCCAAAATGTATTGAGGAGACGTCAAAATGACCTATGACAAAACAACCTGGTTTTGCAAGGGGAGTCACCTGGGTTTTACTCGGGACACTAAGGAAAACACTGTGGGGTAGGACATTTGTGCCGGCACGGTGATTCCACACACAAATATGTGGAAAATGTGTTAGAAAAACATTGGTGGACCCACGCAAGCCATACCTTGTTGGACTCCCCCAGGTGTCTAGCTTTCAGAAATGTGTGGGTTTGGTAGATTTCCCAAGATGGCCGCCGAGCCTGGGGTCAAAAACCCAGGTGACTCCCATGCAAAACCAGGTTGTTTTGTGATAGGTCATCTTGATGTCTCCTCAATACGTTTTGGGCGCTTGCCTATCGTGGGTACTTGGGACACCCACATGAGTGAGAAACCTGAACTAGCACCAGCACTGACGCTACCCACCTACCGGAGCTATTGAACGGCGGATTCTTGGCAGGGCACCCACGCTGTTTGTCTCCCCCGCTGCCCTGACGACATCGAGGGCCGCGGTGGGGGGAGACTACAGCTCCCGTGAGCCTTCACTGTCACGCCCCCTTCCAGGTGATTGCGCGCCCGGAGGCGCTTTAAAATCGGCGGCTCCCTCGGTGGAGCGGGGGAAACCTGAACTAGCACCAGCACTGACGCTACCCACCTACCGGAGCTATTGAACGGCGGATTCTTGGCGGGGCACCCACGCTGTTTGTCTCCCCCGCTGCCCTGACGACACGAGGGCCGCGGTGGGGGGAGACTACAGCTCCCGTGAGCTTTCACTGTCACGCCCCCTTCCAGGTGATTGCGCGCCCGGAGGCGCTTTAAAATCGGCGGCTCCCTCGGTGGAGCGGGGGAAACCTGAACTAGCACCAGCACTGACGCTACCCACCTACCGGAGCTATTGAACGGCGGATTCTTGGCGGGGCACCCACGCTGTTTGTCTCCCCCGCTGCCCTGACGACATCGAGGGCCGCGGTGGGGGGAGACTACAGCTCCCGTGAGCCTTCACTGTCACGCCCCCTTCCAGGTGATTGCGCGCCCGGAGGCGCTTTAAAATCGGCGGCTCCCTCCGCGACGCGGGACGCGCGCGGGCGGCGCCGGGCTGAGGGCGGGCCGTCTGTGGCCATCCGGGGTCGCTGGAGGTCGGGCCGGGCAACCCCTCTTGGCCCCTCTAAAGTTGGTGCCCAATCGTAAGTCATCGCCAAGTTCGTGAGTATAGTACATGTTGTGACTGGGATTCAACCATTTATTGTTGCTTAGTATACTCAAAACACATATTGGAAAATGGGGAAAAAAGCTCCACCTGTGCTTAAACCTACTCGTAAGCAGTTAACATCTCCCTCAACTGCTACTGTTCCCACCCCGTTGCCTAGTTTGACTGCTATCGATAAAATGCTGCAGAGGACGATCGGCGTTGTGGCTTCTGCCATTCAAAACACTGAAAGACGCCTCTCGCTCCCACCAAGCACGCAATTACCTTTGCTGCAGGACAATACATTGGATTCCCTGGTGGCCACATCGGATATAACATCTTACGCGGGGCTACCAGGCACTGACTCAAATGTGAATTGTATAATCCTGGACAGTGTATCCCCTAATCATCGTACAATGGATAATAGACTATCACAAACACCGTCTATGTCACGATCAAGCGCTAATAAGACCACTGATACTACCCCATCCCTAATTAATGAGCAGGAAGGGATAGAACTATGCTTAGACACAGATGTATCGATTACAGATAGGGAAAAAAGTGATAGTACACCAGCACGAACAAGGGGACAAAAAGCAAGAAAACAAAAAGCAAAGCGGAAACAGAAACACTTAGAGTCACTAGTAGATAAACGCAGAGAGAATGGTGGACGCCCTCAACTGAGTAGGCCTCTCACTCCTGTAATACTAAACCATACTCAAAGTGAGGTGCACTTTTGCAAAAATAATGAACAAAGCTCATTAACTAATGCACTGCCGGGTAATGAAGATTTTTGGGGGAGACTGGAGACCTTGATAACTACTCTTTTAGGACCCATCAGTCAACAAGTCCTTAATATTGATAAGAGGTTGAAGGCATTAGATGACCATGTGTTGAAATTAGGCACAGGGTGTAATTCTATAACTACAACACACCATGTTGCATCCAACATTAACACACATAAACCACAACACACTATGGCCAATAAGAAAAGTATAGTGGAGACTAATGCTTCTCCCTCCACATCCAAACTGAGTAGAAGTAAAGGTCAATTAAACCTAGAACCCTTATCCAGACAGGCATTAGATACCAAAACCACCACAACAGTTAGTTCGGGAGGAAGGGAGAAACCCACTGACATAAACAACAGGCCAGTAACGAGACAAGTGCAGGATGCTAACCAACACCACCCAACAGATAAGCCCGATATAATTGAAGTGATCAGCAAGAGACAGATTCCGGCCCGCATCAGTTTGCCCCCAGATTGCGGTCCATATGTCTTGGTTTTAGCTAATGTCCCAAAATTGGGGGAAACCCAAGAGGAAAACTATACAAGCTTAAGAAATAGAACTCTCCATTGGCTTTCTGCAAATTGCAACTTCCCAATGGAAGGAGCAGGGGAAATTATTCATACACAGAGAGTAGGGTGGGTGGGTCCAATGAGAAAAAAGTTTGAAGGAGATTGCATCATTATAAATTTTAGATCTCCACAATGGGTGCAATCTACACTCTCAAAAGCCCCACTGCCCTCACCCTGGGAATTTAACACTACTCTGCTTCCTCTTGGGTATTTTTATAGACATTTAATTGACCTTCATTCTAATCCTGGGATTAACTTTTTAGCAGATCAACCGGGCATGAACCGTAACATTATTAACGGCTATGAACATCCTTACCAAGAGTTTAATACTAATTTTAGGAATGGTCGTTCATTAGGCCAACGGATTATACCCCCACCATATCAATTGCCATACCTACCTTTCCCCACTCCCTCTTATCCCTACCCAAGGGAGAGACCTTCCGCAAGGCCCAAACTAAACTTTAACATGCCTCAGAACGAGCCAAGGTATATATATATTATACCAACGCATAACCGTTTCGAACACGCTCTCTCCAATTTGGAATGTCAAGATTGACTGGGGAAAAGAAATAGGGGGTGTGAGGACGTACCAATTACTATTAAGGAAAATCCCTCTGATGTACAATGTAACGAGATTGAGACAATGGCACCACGCATTGTTTCGACTATGTCCCCTGTTACACATGAGAACATAACTACTCCATCAATTCAACCTAAGCAGCCTAGTGCCTATAATGCCTCTTGTGCCCTAAAACGCCCCAAATTGTCCATCCTTAGTTGGAACGTCGCTGGGTTGGAATCAAGATTGCTTGACCCTCAATGGATCAAGCTATTGGATAACAAAGATATTGTTATGTTCCAGGAGACATGGGCTGTCAGCAATTTATTTATTGAGGGCTACCATTGTTTTAGTGTAACCTCAAAGAAGCCCATTTTTGGCCGTGCAGTGGGTGGATTATTTATAGGTGTTAGCACATTGGTGGGAGGCACTATCAAAGACCTATCAGAAGGAAATCCGAACATTCAGGTCCTCGAGTTGAAACTAAAACCCAGGATTTTTATAATTAATTTTTATAATAATGATTTTTATTCTACACCCAACACAAACTATATAGCCCTCTCTAAGACTCTAAGAAAATTGGAAATAAACTTGGAATCAGAGGGGGGGACAGGGATTCTAATCGGCGGAGATTTTAATGCCAAATTACCAAAGAAGTCTTGGATCAAGGACACTAACAACATCACGGACCAAGCTGAAAAAAGGGGGTTTGAAATAGCAAAATTATTGAGTGAACACACCCTTGGAAATGCCATGGAAGTATCTCTAATACCTGACATGGACTATGTCCCCACGTTTAGGGGGCGTGATTGTTGTTCAACTATTGATTTTATTTTTATGTCCCCTGATTTGCTGGACCGTGTATTGGAATCCAAGGTGATAAAAACATCTTTTGGCGACCATAACCCCCTCACAGTTACTTTGCACTTAGGCTCCCGCCCTGTATATGCGAAATCTAATGGTGCAAGAGACATTACACCATCAGGTGACGGTCTGCGGCTAAAATGGAGGGGGATTGATAGCGGAGCTATTTTAGAAAATGTGCAGAATGATCATTCCGATTTAATTAATTCCTGTCTATTTTTAAATGGAGATAATAATAGAATAATCTCTGACTTTGGCAAACTGTGTTTAGTGATTAAAAAATTGTTGTCAGTCCCACTGCCAAAAATAGCGAAAGAACCAAGATGGTTTGACTCAATTTGTTCTAAGGCAAATAGGGAACTACGTGAAGCATTGTCTTCTAACCCAAGGTGTATACTAGAGGTACAGTTGGCCAGGAAAAACTATAAGTTAAAAACAACTGAAAGGAAGGCTGCCCTGCTGACAGAACAGTGGGAATCATTGGTTGCGAGTGCAAATTTGAAGAGTAGCGGCCCCTTCTGGTCAGCCGTTAGGAAGACGCGAGATATGGGGAAACAATTGTCCCCAATTAGCTGCAATATTACTAGTAGTAGTTGGGAGGCTCATTTTGCTAAAATATATGCTACCCCCTCTAAGGAAGTAACTATTCCTTCCTTGATGGTGTCATGCAACCTCAAGATTGACCTCCCTGAGATAGTCACAGCCATTAAAGAAAGCCTTGGTAACAAGGCCCCTGGTCCCGATGGGCTCCCTATAGACATTATTAAGTATAACACGGATTTATGGGCACCAATTCTTCTTAATGTTTTTAATAGTTTACCTATGGCGCCAATGCCTGACACTTGGGCGACCAGCACCATAGTTCCCATTTTTAAGAAGGGAGATAGGTCAGATCCAGCCAACTATCGTCCAATCTCGCTATTGGACAATACTTTAAAAATCCTTGGACGAGTTATTTATAACAGGATGATAGAGTGGACTGAAGATACTGATCTACTGGATCCGTGCCAGTTGGGATTCAGGAGTGGTGTGGGCACGGTGGAGCAGTGCCTAAACCTGAAATTGATTATCGATAAGTACAATGTTGCTCGCTCTAGTCCAATCTATCTCGCATTTATGGATCTTTCATCTGCATTTGACCTAGTTAATAGATCCAAATTATGGCTTATGCTTTCTAACTACGGTCTGGATGCAAGTCTTGTTAATTTTCTGGCCTATCTTCACACGGACCTTAAAGCACAAGTTAGGATCGGGTCTGGTGGCGATGTGTCCGGACCCATAAAAATAGGCAGGGGGGTGAGGCAGGGGTGCGTTTTGGCACCTCTGCTATTTATTATTTATATTAACGGTCTTGCCAAAGCCTTGAAACAAGTGACGAGAGATGTTCCAATTATCCAGGGGAATCCACTACCAGTTTTATTATACGCAGATGATGCGGTCATTATGGGCCGCACCCCTAATGCTCTTCGTTTGCTCATTAGAGCATTCGTCCAGCATATGGAGGCACTTGATCTGCGTGTAAATTTTAAAAAATCTTTTATTATGTCTAGTGGACCCGGGAAAAGGAAGCTCAATACTATAAATGTAGGTTCGGATAAATTAGAATCCGTAACCTCCTTTCCGTACCTAGGATTGGTTTTCGCTGCGAACGGCTCATGGAGTGGGCATTCTGCCCACGCCATGGGCAAGTTCTCGAAAGCCACTAATTCTATATTGAGCCTCCAACGCCCGAAGAAAATAGGTGCCACTAGGGCCATTTTAAAATTTTTTAAATTACAGTGCCTTCCTGTGGCAACGTATGGGGCTGAGATCTGGGTCTCAGGGAGAAACTCAGGGATTCAACGGGAGGAAAATCGTTTTTGTAGAAAAATATTGGGTGCTCCTTTTTCAGCCTCTGAATTCATCTGTCACAAAGAACTAAATCTCCCCTATGTATGTGATTTTATCAGAGCCAGACCAGCCCTATTTTGGATTAGGATTTGGACAAATAACTTTGCGACCCTAACTAAAAACATTATAATGGTTTGCCTAAAGTGTGATCACCATATGTCAATACCCTGGTTAGCCGAGGTTTCCAAAATATTATGTGCAGTGGATAAAGGCAATCTTTTCTTAGAACCCACTGGAATTGAGAAGAATGATAAGGTCGTAGTCAAACAAGCACTTTATGCACTTTTTAATTCAGAAAGAATGGGGAGGGAGCTATCTAAATCTTCTGTTGCTACATACATGGGGTACGATTTGTGTAGGCACCCACTACCATCTTATCTAACTCTCCCCATGTCCAATTGGGAACGATCGCTGCTCTTTCGTTTAAGGGCAGGTTCTGTAAAAACCCTGTTGGCTTTCCCTTTGGGGTATCATCACACAATAGAATACAATCCCTGCCCATGTGATGGAATTAGCAAACAGAATGACATTCACTTCCTATTCTTCTGTAAATTTTATTTAAAATATATTAACTGGTTTTTAACTCCCTATTTTAGAAAATTAAGTCCCCTTTCATTGGGGGAATCATGTTCATTATTATTTTCCCTGGATACAGATGAATTAATTTTTCGCACCAGCACTTTTCTGAGATTAATAGTACACGCACGCAAAACGATGGAAAATCCCTGAAAATTATTTATGCTAGTTGTATATTTGAAAATGAATTGCTGTGATTGTGGTGTTTTTATGGATTGTATTATTGTATAAATGTGTTGTTTTCCTTTTGTTGTACTTTTATGGATTTTATGAAATCCGAATAAAGGTCTTTTGAATTGAATTGAGTGAGGTACAATTTTTATCGGTAGAACTGGGGGAATGCTAAGATGTGGTTCTACGCAGATTCCAGAACTTTCCACCATAGAAATGTGAGGACAATTTTTTTTTTTTTTTTTTACAAATCCATCCTGGATTTCCCTGGGTATCTAGTTCTTGAAAATGTATAGGTTTGCTAGGTTTCCCTAGCTGCCGGCAGAGCTAGGCTTCAAAATATACAGCAAGGCACTTTGCAACAAAAGGGTCAGTTTTCACCGGGAAAATGTGGTGTGTCCACGTTACAATTTGGGCCGTTTCCTGTCACGGCCACTAGGCCTACCCACACAAGTGAGGTACCATTTTTCTCGTAAGACTTCGGGGAATGCGAGGTGGGTGGAATCTTGTTGATCCACCCAGATACCAGAACTTTTCTCAACAGAAATGTGAGGAAAATGTGTTTTTTTTTTATACAAGGTTTGAGGTTTGCAAGGGATTCTGGGCAACAGAACCTTGTGAAAGCCAGTCATGTCACCCCTTTCTTAATTTCCCTGGGCGTCTAGTTTTAAAAAATGTATAGGTTTGCTAGGTTTCCCTGCGTGCCGGCAGAGCTAGGGTTCAAAATCTACAGCTAGGCATTTTGCAAAAAAGGGTCAGTTTTCACTGTAAAAATAAAGTGTGTCCCATTTTCTGTCGCAGGCACTAGGCCTACCCACACAAGTGAGGTACCATTTTTATCGGGAGACTTAGGGTAACACATAATTGTAGAGCAACTGTTATTACCTCTGGATTTTCAATGCATTTCTGCCTTCCAAATGAAAGACAATGTGTAATAAAGAAGTCACTTTGAAAAATGTCCTCTAATTCTCATGCTAGTATGGTTACTCACAATTTCGGAAATGTGCAAATAGCTACTGTTTCTAAACTCTATATTTTGTTCCACTTTCAGAAATACATAGATGTATTTCATAGTAATTTTTCCCTGTATATATTTACCCAAATTAATTGCTATATACCCGGTACATAATAAAAAACCATTGCAAGACGCTGCTCAGTTATTGGCTCTGGGTTCGTCAGGTTCTTGGTGAACCTACAAGTCCTGTATATCCCCACAACCACAATGGTCCAGCGTATGTAACGGTATATTGCTTTCAAACAGCTGTCACGTTGAGAAGAAGTTACAGGTGAAAACGTTGGAACAAATGGCTGTTTCTTTAAACTAATTTTCAATTTCTCCTATATTAAACTGTTAGTTTCTATAAAGAAACCTTAAAGGATCTACACAAAAATACCCCTTGCTGAATTCAGAATTTTGTCTACGTTTCTAAAATGTATAGCTTTCCAGGGTCCATTATTGCTTTCATACCCATTTCTACCATTCACTAGAATAAGTTTAAAAGCACAAAAATAGCAGAAATAGGCTATGTCCCAGTAAAATGCCAAAACTGTGTAAATAAATGTTGGTTTTCTGACAAAAGTCTGTCAGTCCCTGAAAGCTGGGAAAATGGTGATTTCAGCCCCACAAACCCTTTGTTGATACCATTTGCAGGGAGAAAAACAGATGCTTTCATTTGCAGCACTTTTTTCCCCCAAACAAAAGATATTTTGCTGTATTTTGGCTACTTTCTGGGTTACCTCCAGGGGAATCCACAAATCCTGGGTACCTTTAGAAACCCCCATGATGTTGGAAGAAAAGGACGCAGATTTGGTGTGGACACCTTATATCGTCAAAAAGTTACAGGGGCCCTAAGCGCGAACTATCCCAAATAGCCCAAAAAAGGCTTAGCACGTGCAGGGGGGGGGGGGGTGGGGGAGGGTGGGGGGGTCAGGAAAAGACATGACCCAGGTGACCCGGTGCACAGGGTATTGTGAAATAGTGGGCCGTTACCAAACAGGGTATTATGAGACTACGTGTTCCGGGTGAAAAGGTCAGAGAGGCCCTGCTCCCTTCGGCCAGTCTCCTGATCCCTGCACTGAATTGGGTGGGGTGATCGTCGCGCGCTGCCTAGTATCTAGGTTATGTTCGCTTCATGCAGTCTTTCTCCCTGCGGCCTCTGTCGTTAAAGTGCTTTAAGAAATAGAAATGAGCTGCGGTCATCAAGGCAGAACAGGTGTGAGGGAAGCCAGCCACTGCACGCAGCAACTGACCTTTTCATGGCACGGAGACAAAGCCAGATTAACCGTAAATAAACGCGTTACACAAGAAAGCCTTTCCAAATGTGGTTCATTGTTCTGAATTAGCAGGGTGAAACTGTGCTTTCTATTCCAGCGCTTAATGTTGGTGGAAATAGACCCTCTTAATATGCTGGAATCAAGCGCTTCACGGAGAACGCGGGTGCAAGGTTTTACTGAGGAATGTAAAATAGATGAAACTACCGCCTTCTATCCATTTATATGAACAGCCCGAGCCCACGCTTGTAGAAGTGATTTCAGGGAAATGTATTTATTTTTCAGGAGTTTGTATAGCGCTGCATGTTGTCTGTTGGTAACTTCAGACGCTGGCAGGAAGAGAGCGCTGCTGCTTGATTGTAGGAACGATAATTTAGATTCAAATAGGATGGGGTGAGTAACCCTCTGCGATTTAGGGGTGCATGACAAGCTGAAAATATTATCAGGTGTTGTTTATCCTTTAGCTCTTTTAGAAAGATTTGTAGTAATTTATTTATAAAGTTTTATATAGCGTGAACATGATCCCGAAGGATATCAGAGCACTTTACAATTTGAGGGAGAGGAAGATGTTATTCGTTTTATTAAGTGTTCCTACGACAGAAAGGACTCTTGTAGCTAGACTTCTACATTAGATAACACAGACCATGCCCCTCTAGGACATTTCTTGATCCTGGAAGGCTTTGAGATCCAGAGGACAGCGGGCTCACCTTTAACCCCTTCGCCGCAGCGCAAATTCCGCTGGGGGGGTGCGGGGTGAGCGCGGCGCCGCCATGCTCGTGACGGAACCACGCCGTCATGAGTCACGGGCGAGCTGTGCTCATGACGGCGTGGTTCCGTCACGACTCCGCCCACTCTTTATTTTGCCCGCACAGGCGGGGAATCAGCGACGTGTGGGCGGAGCGGCCACAGCATGACGGAACCACGCCGTCATGAGCACACGCCGCCCGTGGCTCATGACGGCGTGGTTCTGTCATGCGCACGCAAGGGGTTAACACGAGTGGAGTCAGTGCCAAAAGCCATCTACCACCAGCAAATGTGTCCTCACTCTTGGGAGCTCACGCCTCACGGCCATGGCAGGCATTCTAGGAATTTCATGAATCTTTGGTGGTGGGGGTCACTCATGTCTTTCTGAAGGACGATAGACCTATTTTGGAATGAGTTATGCGCATGCTATTAGGCAGTCGCGGCATGACGGGCGTGTTGGGGAGGGGGGAGGCAGGAGGTGTTTACTTAAAACTTACCTTCCCCTAGCACCCGCGCTGCCTCAGCTGCTAGCCTGGTCCCTACTCCCGCATTTTCCTGCTGCTCGCCTCAACAGGAAGCAGCCACCCACAGGCAGCCTCCCTCCCTCCCCTAAGCAATGGCAGTGTTGTGATTGGTGCGGACAGCGCCCAGCCGGCCACCTAAGGGAAGGCATTTTCTCGATGTAGGCTGCTGCATGCAGCCTACATAGAGAAAACGGAGTGCGAATGATTGATTTGGTCGGCCCTCTGTCAGGGCCCATTGCATTGGGCTTGCCACTCCTCCCCTGCTTTTCAGCAGACCCGGCCACCCGCCCCTCCCACAACCAGGCACTTCTGCTTTCTCGCGGTGTGAGAAACAGTAACATAAAATGTTAGTTTCTGCTTCTCGTACTGCGAGAAAGCAGTGGAGCCACGCCCCTCTGCCCAAATGGAGGAGCCGCCCCCGCATATAAGCCTACCCACAATCACTAGCCGTTAGCAAACTTTCTGTTGTCTGTGAAGTGTGTGAGATGGAGGATCATAATCCTCTAACCTCAACCTAGTTCCTTTGCATTGCTTGTTTGGGCACCTTTTCATTTACAATTCTCTTGAACTCAAACACTGAAAAACTGGAAGAAGCATAAGAACGACAATGGAAATCTAATAAGCAATGAAACAGTAGCTCTGCAAAATTGGGGAAAAATCTAAATTCCTTGATCAAAATAAGAACAGTGGCCATACTATAAATAATGTGCCAGGGCGCAGTGACGTGAGCAGCTGCTGGGCACTAGAGTATTACAGAAGGAATTGCAGACATCCCATTCTGTAATACTGATAGGCCTGGCGCAGATGTAGTGCCAGTGCTGTCTTGAGATTGCATACCCTGATTTGGATGAGGACTGGGCCTTCATGCAAATGAAGACATTACCCATATTTTGGATGCAGGTGCAGAGACCAACAGACCCTTATATGGCACACTGATTGCGCTCCACAAAATGGTGGCACACTGTCAGTGCGCCTCATTAAGGCATCCCTCTGGAGGTGGTAAAAGAGGGACATCCCCGTTCAGGCAGGTGCAGTCAGTCACAGGCTTAAGCCCACAGGTACAGTTGTGCACACACGGACTACATAGGCTGTTTCCATCTCTCTCAATATGTCTAGCGGCAGGCCAACTTGATGCTGCAAGAAAGCAGAGATTGGTTGAAAATAATGAAAGGTTGTACACGGAGGAAGTCTGCTCACCCATCAGTGGCACTACTCAGTTTACCTTTACTTAAAGATATTGGTTCTTGATGCAGCCCTACTCTGATTTCAGGTAGGGGGGCGGAAAGGCCTTCTAGTTTCTTTATGTGCATCTCTGGAGTCCTTGAGAAGGCTAGGCACTATCACACTGCCAAAGTCAGCAGCGTTTCAACAGGGTGTCAGGTGTGTTCCTAGCCCAGGGAAAGTGGGAAGCACCCAGCTCAACGCTTGGTAGTGCCAAGGCGGGGTCATTAAGATCTATGTTAATGCTGGTGCTCAACAAAATGGAGAGGAGTAGCTGCTCATAATTCCATCCTTGGAAGTATGACTGCAGCCTCTGCAAATTAAATATTCCCTTTCTCAGAGGGGGTTCTAGGAAGGGTTTCCCTTGCCCTTCTCCTACAATGCACTTTGACGCCTGGTACCTAAGTGACATTAGACCGGTACAACGCACAAGGGCAATCTCTGGCTGCACATATTGAGAATTCACTGAGAGAGGACATGAAGTCAAAGTACACAGGAGAGAATGAATAATTGGGGTTTGGGATCTTGTTGTTTCTTTGTGGACAGTAGCAATCCTCAATGTTAAGCTCACTTTTTCTCCTTAAAAATATTCACATCCCTGGGTAAAACCAAGGAGAGGCACCTCAAATGTTATCACAAATTGTCTTCTATCTCCACAGGCTTCAATATTCTAGATCATTATTGCAAAACCCGTGCATATATTGTTTGCAAATATCTATAGTCATCTGATAAGCATTTAGAGAGGCTCTTTAGCCACTCATCACTGGACTTAATTTAGAAGGGGGAGGCCAGTGAACCTTGCAACTTTGTGAAGTTAGTCTGATCCAAGAGATGCGCCATAAACCACGAGTGAGTAGTATTGTATGGTTATTATAGCACTGTTCCCTCTTGGGAGTAAGTTGTTTCCACTGAATTGCTGCACTGCACAATTGATAAATTCAACAGAACGTCGAGTGTAATCTTTCCTTTAGTGAAAAAACACATGACTCCACTTTATATGATTTTTTAAATGAATTTATTATATCATTTAAGCTTGATCGAGTTATTATACATTTTTTTCTGCGAATAGTGCACTCCCTGTGCTTCACAAATCCCCATTGCATTTTGGGCAGTAACAATAAGCCCTTCATAAGGGGCTTAAATTATATTCTGTGTATTAAAAGATGCAAGTGCTGCTCAAATAAATGTACCAACAACCTATTAGTGCAAATACATTTCTCCACATACTGATTTTTTTTTAAACAAAATTAAACAAAAACATATCAATAATAGTCTTTCCATACATTTTATAAACGTAATCTCCCATTTTATGGTCTGTTTGCAACTGGTAGTCTGACTTTTATCACACTGCTGTTCTGAATCATGTGTGAGTAGTCTGACTTCATCATTGTTTCTGGGCTTCCCCTTTTGTTAACGTATCCGTATAACTTATGTTCTTATGTTTTATGTTAAGCACCAGACAGTTAAAACATGAGAATTCACTTTGGTATTATGGTCAAATTCCTCTTTCTCCTAGTGTGTATGTACTTTTTAACCAACTGTCTTAGTTGGGTGATGTCCGTAAGTCAGTGTTGACCCTCAGGTATTTTACTTGCAGCGGTAACAAGATCCTAATATGCCAAAGTTAAGTGTGAAATGTAATCATTTCACATGTTTTACGCCTAAGGGTGTGAACACAAGTATTTCAACTTGTATCACGGAAGATATCACTATCTCCCTCTTGGTGTGGGTGAGCTTTGAACCTTCTTTCTTAAGTGATGTATACAAATAAGAACAGTCCCATCATGTCTTAACAGGCCTCTGGGAAATGTCGCCCCATGCTGGAACTCCATGGGTCTGTCAATACATTTTTTCTATTAATCACTCCGTATGTGATTAGCATTGGACCTTATCTGAAGCTAACTACCATGCCCTCATGTCTTAAAGCTAGTGTGTGTGTCCAAAGAGTGTGGATCTTTATGGATAATGTTTGATTACAGTTTTTGAGTCCTCCTAATTGTTTCAGAAACACCCACGTGTGCATAGGTAGTTGTGCGGACACAAGAATTTAGTCAGGTTACATGGAGGATATATCTCTTACTGTCATGATATTGGTAAGAAAGTAGCTTATAGTTAACTCAGATCCTCCCTCAAAAAAGCTGTGTTCCTTCTTTTTTATTTGACTAAAATATAGGTTGTCCATTCCCGGGCATCTATGTCGACAGTGTGTCTCTTAGGCACTTCCTATTTTGATATTAATCACTGTGATGTTCTGAACTGGTGCCTTATCTCAATAAGGGGCCATCTTCGAGCAGTATAAATCCCTTGATACTGGTGTTACGTGGATGACTAACACCTGTGCTACTACCAGAATTATTATCTAGTGATTCTAAAAACTCAACTGAATAATGGTTAGACTTAGACAAATCTACTACATCTAGTCAATAAAAGACTGTTTCAACACAGATGCTTATGAGGTTGTGCTTTAAATACGGTGTAGTAAGCATTAGTCTAATTTGAGTCCTGTGTGTATAATCATAACTGTGTAGTGTGGTCATTTTGTCTTTTATTGTATTGTGTGTTATATGGCTTGGCAGGCATTTGAGGGGTTAAACTGTTTGAGGCTGAGGATTGTGTTAGAGTGTGTTACTCGGAATCAGGTTGTGTGCTGGTTGTGGCCGATGTAGTACTGATTGATCACATATTGAACTTGTAACCACAACAACTGTATGACTAATTTACTCCAAAAAAAGATAGCTCTAACTTTTCATTAAGTCCTTTTTGGGGTCAGGCTATCAATTATTTTCATCCATTATTTCTTTCTGTAGTAGTACTTTTTTCATATTCATACCTGGATGGTATTTCACTCTTTCTAATATTAGAAATTGGAGTTGGCTAATATTGTGTCTCTTTTCATTGGATTGTGTTGCTACAGAAGATTTTTTATTTTGCGTTCATATGTTGCTTCTGTGTTCATTGAGGCAAACGCTTATTTTCCTTTCAGTTTTTCCAATGTAGACCAGTCCAGAAGAGCATTTAAAAATGCATGCATGCCCGCCCATATTGGTAGTATCACATATTGCTGTCATCTACATTTGTTTTGGTTTCTTTTTGTTTGTTAATAGTTCTTCTCAGTGATTGGTTGCAATCTTTTTACTGATGAGATTATGATGATGTCTAGTAAATATTCTCTGACTTTAAATTAGTTGCACACGATTTCTATTGCTGTATTCAAACTTTCTGGACGATAAGGATGAACTTATCATTTTAGTTCTGGGCCATTGAGAATATAGTAGGTGTTTCTTTATAGAGCATTCATACAAACGGTTGTAGTGTAATACATTATTGAAATGTATATGGGCTTGGTGTAGGTATCAGTTTGAACATCTATGTTTACTGTTGTCACTTTAACATCGAAGAGTATTATCTCTGTTTTACAGATTTTTGTGTGTGAAAGATATATGGTTATTAATGTTGATCATTTGTTCTATTTCCTTGGTTAGTGTAGATCATTCTCCATGCCAAATTTAAAAAGTCTCCTAAATAACCCTGTGATTTGTTATCCGTTTTTGGGTCAATGTTTCTTAACAGTAGATGTTGTCTTCCTCAAATTTCACCATGAATAGATTAACATAGCTTGATGTTGCTTAATTCCCCATTGATGTTCCATTTAGTTGTCAATAATACCTTCTGTTCCCTTTAAAGTAACTCTGAAATAAGATAAAATGTAGTAGTTCCATAAGAAATATATTTTTGTCCTCTTCCGTGGTACTTTTCATGAGTGCATAATCTTGCTTCATTTCCTATATAATGCGGCATTGACATAAATAGAACCTTGACATTAATTGTACATAGCAATATATCTTGATGGCCCTCCAAAGTTATTATCCTTAGTTTGTTTAAAAAGTCTGTAGTATCCTTGATGTAAGATGGACTGTTCTGGACTAAGGGCTGCAAATGATAATTCATATAGTTACTGAATGGTTCATTTATAGAGCATATTCCTGATAGGAGGGGTCTAAATATGTTGCATCTTTTTGAATCTTCGGTTAAATGCAAATAACTGGTTTCTTAGTAACATCTTGAAGGCAGTACCTCCATTCTTGTTCTGTAATTGTTTCTTGTTCCTCTGTTTTATGAATAATGGTCTTCAAGGTTTTTTCAAAAGTGTTTGTGGAATCCATTTCTGATGTCATGCATTTTTGTCATTTAGATGTTGATTACCGCTATGCTCATAGAACTGTCTGTCCATCAACACTAGAACGCCACTCTTATCTGCTTTGTTAGATGTTAATTCTGTGTCATAAGGACGTTTTTAAAAATTGTTTCGCTTTCTTTGTTGGTCATAATTTTATGTACCTTTTCTGCTTGTAGTGTAATAATTTAACATCATTTGTAACCCGTTTTCAAAGGTGTCCAATAATTTTCAATAGGGGCACGTTTGTACCAATCCTAGTTGAAGTATATAACAAGGAATGGAATGACCACAAATGCCCTTTAACTATCAGAGAGTCTCTCACTACCAAAGAAGGGCAGATACCTACTTGAGTTGGTATCATGAATGCTCTTTTCAATGCTCAATATTGATCACAAAATTGTGAGCATGATTCTAACTTCTAAGCTTCTCCCCAAAATAAAATAACTGATTGACCAAGACCACAATGGGTTCATCCCTGAGTGTAATGTAGAGGCCAATGCAAGCATTCTGGCACACACACTAACTGTGTTGAACCTATCGATCGATGTTGAAAAAGGTTTTGACACTGTATTGAAAGTACCTATATCTAGTAACAGAGGCAATGGGGCAGGGAGAAGGGTTTGTGAATGGACCAAACTATTGTATTTTAACCCTACTGTGTGCGCCATGATACGGGTGTCCTCTGTCTCGATTATTGTTTTCTGTAGCAATTGAGCTGTTGGCATGCATAGTCGGATAGAGAACGTTTCAGAAGGGCATCATGATGTCAGGCATGATCCATTATATTTCAGTTATGCTGATGACATGCTATTATACCTCCAGGATGGAAAGAGACAATAGGAGTGCTGTATGGGCCTTAATGAGGTTTGGGGAGATGATGGGGTTAAAAGTAAATTGGAATAAATTCAGTGCAAACCAGTAAGCATCCCGGATTCAATAGATGGCTTAAATTGGGAACCAAACACAATAAGGTATGTGGGATTGCAAATCTGTAGATCTCAGGTAATCCTGTTTTGAGAGAAAATAAAGCCAGTAATAGCTTCAATGATGCATTGAGTGAAGTTTTGGCATATATTACCATTATCAGTCACAGGTAGAAGAGCCTTGCAAAAATCATGAGGCTGCTAGACTACTAAACTACATTGTAACCGCTCCCATCAAGATCTTCCATTTAGAGGAAATTGACTGTATAGTACTAGACCTTCTCTGGGGAGTAAGCAGAGGCAGAATAGTTCTGGCCAAGCCTCATCTCCTAGTGAATGACAGTGGACTAGAGCTTCCCGACGTTGAGCTGAATTAGATCAGCTTCAGAGGGAAGTAAGATTGGTTTGTGAAAGAACAATCAGCCCCCTTGAGAGTAACCCCAGGGATGCCAATGCTGAAGTAAATGATGAACATATTGCTGAAAAAATTTTAAACAGAAGGGGAGAAATTATTGCTGAGAACATGCATGTACTGTTGGCTAAGAAGACCGCAGAGAACCCACACACAGATACCGATTGCCACAGAGCTGCCTCTGGAAAGTGTACAACCTATACCACCCCACACCACGTGGATGGAAAAGAGACATCGGACTGGAGAGAGCACTGGCTGACAGAAGTGGCATGAAAATGGCCTATGATCCACCAGATTGGCACTTCCTTTTACTTGACGCAGTTAGTGCAGCAATGAAAAAACTATAGAAAATGGTCGTAATTAACCTTCAACGCTTCATAAGCTGATGTGCAAAACCAACTGCAAATGTACAGCTGTGATGCTGACGTACCAAGCAATCCTGGGACAGACAAAAAGCTCACTGTACAAACTTCAGGATAGAAGCAAGTTAGTAAGTGAGGGACCTCAGGGCCAAGGCCAGCACTCTCCCCAGCAGCTCCGCCTTACAGCCGGGCGGCTCCAGCACAGAGCCCTTCTCGGAGCAGGGTTCGAGCCGGCAGCCCGTCCCTGTGCCGCAGGCTCTCCTTTGCCTACAGTCAGTTGCGTTCAGTGGTATTTCCCCTTGTTTCGTCCTTAATTGCTTTTCCTCATTGTTTGCCTCTGTTTCGTCCTTAATTGCTTTTCCTCATTGTTTGCCTACTTTATTAAAGGTTTTCCTCTTTCCCCGCGTTACTTGGTCATAGCCTTCCCGCCACTGCTGCCTCTGCGGCCCCGCCCCCCAATTCATCTTTGCTCCTGCCTCCCTTCCTCTGCTCCCGCCCCCTCCCCTACTAAATGGTGAACGCTGCGCAGTCACGCCAACGGTGTGCCCAAGGCAAGCCCGTCTGTGCCCGTCCGTGATCCGACGGCGACTAGCGCCAGGAATCCTGGTTCTCCCAGACCCCACCGCTACGACTCAACCACCCTCCACGCACTCAACCCCGGTAGACACGCCGACTGCGCAAGATCCTCGCCGAACACCACCCACTGGCAGTTCTTGTGCACACCCTGCCGCAGATCCTTCACCATCGACAAAGCTCCCACGACCGCCGAAGGCACGCCTGATGCACGCACCACCGAAACCCTGACGTACATCCTTCTCAACGTGCGCTCCCTGCACCGACACGCCGTAGAGATCCGGGACCTGATCGACACCCTCTCGCCCGACGTTGCCTTCTTCACAGAAACCTGGACCAAAGCCACCTCCGGCCCCGACATCGCCACTGCCATCCTCGATGGCTACAAGATCCAGAGAAAGGACCGCCCGCACCGTCCAGGAGGAGGACTTGCCATCGCACACCAGACCCCCCCCCCCCGAACTCTCCACATCCAGCACGAGTGACCCCCACTCTAATACAGAACACCTCCACTTCCATTTCCAGATTCAGACAAGCCCCAGGACCACGCCATTTAGCACCCTCATCTACAGACCGCCAGGACCTCGCACCCAGCCAGCAACTACCATCGCCGAGCTCGCCGCACCCCATGCCATCACCTCCATGGACTACATTCTACTTGGGGACCTGTACTTCCACCTCAACAATGGCAACGACCCCGACTCCACCACTCTCCTCGACAACCTCGCCAACATACGACTGAAGCAGCTCGTCAACACGCCCACCCACAGGGGGGGTCACACCCTCGACCCCATCTTCGCGGGAGGAACAAACATCCGCTTCAGTCACACCACCCAGCTCCTCTGGACTGACCACCACTGCGTCCACTTCACCTTCAACACCACCACCCCACCCAAACCCGCGCCCGCCACAATGGAACTGGAGCAAGGACACAGAGGAGCACCTTAACACCACCCTCCGTCAAACCCCCCCATCACCACGACCGACACCATCTCCGCAGCCAGGGAATTTCACCGCTGGATCTCATGCTGCGCCGGCAAGCTCGCGCCCCCGCCAAACAACGCCCTCTGAAGCCCGCCTGGTTCACCACAGAACTTCAAGAAGCCAGACGCTCCTGCAGACGCCTAGAGAAAACCTGGTGAAACCTGAAAACCTCGGAAACATAGAACAACCCCAAAAGCGCCCTGAAGGAATACCACCAGCGCATAAGAGACACCAAACGGACCTTCATAAGAGAGAAAGTCTAACCAACGTGACCAACGCCAAGGAACTGTTCAATGTCATACAGCAGTTCGCAAAACCCACCTGCGAAGCCACGGATGTCACACCTTCCCAGGAACTCTGCGACAAGCTCAGCTCCTACTTCCATCTGAAGATCAAGGCCCTCTACAACAACTTCAGCAAACCAACGACAGACACCACCCCCCTACCCACCACCGCCGATGAGCCGACCATCACGTTATGGGATCCCGCCACCGTCAAACTCATCACTGCGACCATGAAGAAAATCACTTAGGAGCACCAATGGACCCCTGTCCACCGTACATATTCCACAGGGTCGCCACCGTCATCGCACCCGAACTAGGACGCACCATCAACGCCTCCCTCAGGTCAGGCATCTGTCCAGACGAGTGGAAACGGGCGGAGGTGAAACCCCTCCTAAAGAAACCAATGGCCGTCCCAATGGACCTGAAAAACTACCGGCCCATCTCTCTCCTCCCCTTTGCGGCCAAAGTCACCGAGAGACTCGTAAACGCTCAGCTGAACGCCTTCATTGAAGAGAACTCCATCCAGTCTGGATTCCGCAGCAACCACAGCACCGAGACCCAGCCTCCTCGCCGCCACCGACGACATCCGCATGCTACTGGATCAGGGACACGCGGCGGCCCTCATCCTTCTAGACCTCTCCGCAGCCTTCGACACCGTGTCACATCACACGCTCGCAGCCAGACTTAACGACGTGGGAATACAAGGAGCCGCCCTCGACTGGATCCAATCCTTCCTCTCCGGCAGAACCCAGAGGATTCGACTCCCTCCCTTCCTCTCCAAACCCACAGAAATCAACTGTGGAGTACCCCAGGGATCATCACTCAGCCCCACGCTCTTCAACATCTACATGGCCCCCCTCGCCCCCGTTGTCAGACAGCATGGGCTCAAATCGTATCCTACGTCGACGACACCCAGCTCATCCTCTCATTCACGAAGAATTCCAAAGACACCAGACACTGCTTCCAGGACGTGGCAGCCTGGATGAAAGACAGCTGCCTGAAGCTCAACTCAGAGAAGACCGAGGTCCTCATCCTCAGACCCTGCACCTCCGCATGGGACAACACCTAGTGGCCCTCTGCCCTCGGGAGCCCACCCACCCCTACAGACCACGCTCGGAACCTCTGCATCATAATTGACTCCTCCCTCTCCATGAACCGCCAGATCAACGCTGTCGCCTCCAATAGTTTCAACTGCCTTTGCATCCTACGTAAGACATTAAAATGGATCCCCCCGACTGCAGAAGGACCGTCACCCAAGCACTCATAACCAGCAGACTGGACTACGGCAACTCCCTCTATGCCGAAATCAGCAAAACTCTTATACACAAACTCCAAACCATCCAGAACGCTGCAGCCAGACTCGTCCTCGGGACACCGCGTCACAAGCACATGACCCAACACCTACGAGGCTTCCACTGGCTCCCATCGAGAAGAGGGTCACCTTCAAACTCCTCACCCCACATCAACAACATCGGACCCAAATACCTCAACAAGAGAGTATCCTTCCACATACCCAAGAGGAACCTCTGCTCCGCCGACCTCGCCCTGGCAGAGGTCCCCTGCATCCACAGAAACTGAACCGGCGGGAGAGCTTTCTCCTACATCGCAGCCAAAACCTGTTACGAGCTCCCTGTGAACATCAGACGCTCCCCGACCCTGCACACGTTCAGGAAGGACCTCAAGACCTGGCTCATCGACTGATCCGGAGCCGTTCCCCCTCTCCCCCAGCGCCTTGAGACCCTCACGGGTGAGTAGCGCGCTATATAAACCACTGATTGATTGAGACTGAAGCAGAAATCTAAGCACTCACTAAAAATTTAAACATTTCTATTACATTCACCAAGTATATCTCACCTCCAAAAGATTCCCGAGAATCTTTCCAGACAAGGAAACAAACTGCCCGAGATACAGAGAACTAGACTCCAATTTCTGTCACATTTCAGTTTTCAGACTGCATTCAGAGCACATAATCCTGAACCTTGAATACAATTGGGACCTACAAGATAAGAACTGCCTCCACTATGACATTTCTTCTTTTGTGGAATCTAAATGCTACTTTACAAGTTTGCATTCCAACCATCCTGCCTCAAGCATTACAAACTTTAATAATCTCTGAGCCTATAAAAACACACCCTGGCCTGTCTGTTATGAGGGGGCGAAAAACGTGTTAGCTGTGAAATGGTTACCCTAACAAGACTTCAAATGGAAGGCTCCTTTTCAACTGTGGACGCTGAGAACTACAGCTATTCGACAGTTAGTACAGGATCTAACCTGTATATTTTGTAATATCTTATCTACTTTGAAGCACGGACAAACTACATACCATTTAAAAAAAGAAAAAAAACTTTTTATCATAAATTAATAACACCAAGCCAAAAAAAAGTATGTGTACACACGTTCAACATTTTTCAAAACATATATATATTTAAAAAAAAAGGAAAATATATGTATTTAGTTCACAAAATAGGTTATTTTGTTCTGGAACTATTTAAATATATATTAAGTTGCGATTTGCTGTTAACATCAGAGTATCAGCACTTCATTCACACATTTTCTCCAGTTTCTATCACATGACCAGGAGCTGCCCTGAAGTATCAGCATATTGGGGACAAGTGCTTGGGACAAGTGGTAAGGTGATCTGTAAGAACATACAACAAGCATTTACAATGTAATAGGTCTCGCATTGACATTATTTTGTGCTGTTGGCATTGTAAATGGGTTTTTTTTGTCCCCCTTTGTGAAGCATTAATCAAATGGTGTAGTGCCAAATGGCAATAGCTGACTTTGTTGTTATTGTCTAATCTATTGCATTGTTTTACATATTACAGTTTTTTTTCATTTGCTTTAATAAAAATGCGCGCTCCCTTTGCACATTACAACGCAGTAGATGCTCACAATACAGATTTTATTAAATTTAGAGCAATAAAAACTCTAGAGGACAAACGTGCCATAAATTATTAACTTGACTAAAAAAAAGGTCACCTAAGTACCTGGTGTTAAAAATTAAACAGACCGGGAAAAGGCTTTTAATAACTTGCGCTGGAAACGAAATGACAGAATTTGCATTTTCCCTTTTCATTATTCATCTCTGGATTTGCACTCGGATCCATATAGATTGCCGTTGGCCAAACAGGCTATTGTGTGTCAACTGTAAGGCACTATGCACACAGCAGGGCTGGAAACAATAACCCAACATGGGATGAATTCAGCCCAGTTTTCGCTCTGACAGCCCACCCTCCCCCGGAGCACATCCAGGCCAGAAAAAAATAGATCAGATTTGCCACTTTGGAAAATTGGTGGAAAGACGAGCGGGCCGGGCTGTGCCGCGGGCCCTTGTCCATTTCATCTTTCCCTTCCGTGAGCACGGCTTTCAGGGAGGAGAGGGAAATAAATGGAGGAGAGTGGCCGGTCCCAGCAGAAGATGAAAGGAAGGAATGTACGGGGAGTGTACAGGGGCAGATGGGAAGGAGGGAGAGGAAGCGGAAGCACTGAGGCGCGAACTGGGGCCGGGCTAGGAAGCACAGAGCTCCTGAGGTTAATCATTTATAGTGAGATTAGGAGGGTTGGTGGAGAGCTAGGGAGCTGGTCTAGTCATTTGGGGCAGACAGGGCGCCTGTCAGTGGCTTGATTGATCAAAGCGCACTGTTGATTTTTCGAGTAAAGGCTGGCTGGGATAATTAGGTTAAGGGCTGGATCGGAGATAGATAAGGGCATGATTTGGCTCTGGGGGCTGGTTGGGTCCGTGGGCCCAGAAGGCGGTTGTAAACAATACAGCCGGGTATATTAATCTGAAACTCATTAAAGGGGCAGCGTTGAGAAGCGAAAAGTGTCACTGGAGATTGTGAAACATCGCCACCCATCATTCTACGAAGGCCAATTCACACTCCCTGCCAAAAATACTGACAAGTAAAGATGCAGAGTTCTCATTCAAAAATGACACCAGTTTCTCGTCACTTGCAATACGGGACAGAGGGTGCAATGCGCACATGAACAAAACATCGAGAAGACGAGATTAGAACCCAGAGCAGACACTCACCGGCGGTCGGAGCCCCACACAGATTCATTCCGTGAATAGGTACAGGGCTTAACTAGCAGCGACGGGCCTTTGAAGTCCTACCCTGATACAAGTTGAAAAAAACCGCAAACTTGACGGAACTGCCACGATCTGTGTATGGCCTGACAAACCAGAATGTAGTGACCACCATCGTTAGCATGTTCACCCTCTGTCCAGGTCAGAACATTACATATCTGGGCCGCACTCCACCTCTGTAAAATACTATGGAAAATGCCAATTTTACCCCCATCCCCATTGGCAGTGCTTACTACTAGCCAGATGAAAGACAACGCAAAATGTAACCTGGATTGTCGGATGTGAAATAAAGCAAGCATTCTGGTACTTCGATGAAATGAACCCCAGTCTCCAAGCACAAAAAAATGACACCTTGGCTGCCGCATCCCTACCCTCAAATTGTGCGAAACCTTCCTTTGCACGTCACTGTGTTTACCATATGTCACCAGGGTCTCCTCGGAAAAGAATTAGAGATCTACTCTGAGACACGTTTTTTCTGCTGCGGCGAGTGTACACTCATACTTTGAGGATTCCATCCAATACTACATTCGACCCACAATGAAAGTGAGTTTATGCAAGCCGCTCTGAAGGAATGGCACCCAAATCTGTACTTACGAGACGTCAGCCTATTTATAATCCGGGGGCTGGTTTCAAACAGACTGGCGTGTAACAAAATACGTTTTCGATGTTTTGATGCGCACATAACATACCACACAGCCATCTTCCGAAGATACAAGCCACACGTAGCAGATTTTTGGAGAGTAGAATTTACCACATCAGGCCAGCAAGGGTGGGGCACTTCGGAAGATCAGAACAGACCTCTGGCCCGCACAAGACGCCCCCGCCCAACTTTGCGAAGGCCAGGTTTATTCAATCCATAGCACAGTATTCCAATAAAACGTTGGTTTCTGCGAGGCACCTGCCTTGCCATCAGGGAGTGTCCATCCCATACCTACTTTTGACGGCACGCGACAGATCGCACTTATTACCTTTACAATCTTCATTTTAAAACGAGTACAAAGACACTGCGTATTACCGAGGGTGTAGTTCACGCAGCCGCTCCGGCGTACACATAATGGCTCCTCCACAAACTCGGCTCAAGGATTATTGTCCGCCCCTCTTAAAGCCGCTTTCTACGCGTCGAGAGCATGCAGGTAAACACAAGCGGCTGAGTGAAACAGATGTGTACACTCCCCCAATGGATAAGAAATTGCTTCACGACAGCCGTGAAGAAGACGACCCAGTCCGGATGGGCAGTCCAAAGAGGAGACAGGGCGTAAACAAAAAAGCCTAATTTCAAATAGGGAGCGCGCGTTTAACATAAATGCTGACGCACGCCAATAAAAAAGAGAGGCAGCACTTCAAGTGCCCTTCAGGAATCTCCTTGATCACAAGAGGTCTTGCAGAGCGGGCAGCGCGCATGCGCTGCAAAGCTAGGCGAGACCTAAAAAGTGCCAGAAACCTCTCTGGTGCTGATTTGTGCATGACCCAAGGCTCTCTTAGTTATACCCATTTTTATTGACATTGCTCAGGTTCTAGCTAAATGGCAGATTTCGATAACATGGAAATCCAGTAAGTAACCTCCTACAGAGCTATCAATATGCTTCAGCACAGTGATGGCTACCCTCTAGTTATTTGAGAATGCACTCTTAGTAAATAAATACGTTTATTTGAGACAAAGTCTTCTAAACCATAAATTTTAAATCAATACAACATATTACAATACTGTTAAAGTATAAATATTACTACACTATAACATTTACAAATAGTTAGGAATAATTTTTACAGGCTTTTAAAACCATTAAGAATCTAGCTAATGCATATTTACATCCATATGTTTCATATAGAACAGAAACACTCTTGCTGCCAATCTCGCCCGTATATTAGATTTTAAAAGAACCAGTTTTAAAAATCTCCGTCTTAAATAAAAAAATAAACACAATCCAATACAATATGTAGGGTAGTTAGATGCATTTAACCCACAACTACATAAACCTTCTGAATTCCTAAAAAATGCTATCCCGACCGGGTGAGATTGGAATGGATGCAGAATAATTTGAAAACTTAAAATTGCATTACGCATTGTATGGTTGGGCAACTTGCGCAGATAAGGAAAGAAGATATTTGATTCCCAAACTTTGCAAAGATCAACTGCAGAGGCCTTCTTTTATCTTAAATACTCCAGATCTTTTTCAATCCTGACCCTCTCCCCCCACATCTTTAATTCACTCTTTGAAAGGGCAGTGGGCTGAACAACACTATAATTGTTTTTGCATAATATCTTTGCCATATCAAGTAGTAAGCTTTTTGACCTCTGTGGCTTAACCTAAATCAATTTAATTGTTCATCCCTAATAAGGATGCTGCTTTTGGCTGCTCAGAATGTATTAGTTTATGCCCGAATCTCAAGGATCAGTCAACAGCAATCATTGACCATAAATCCAACCCAGATTCCATCCTTATTGACTGGGCTATAGCACATTTTGGTAGGGAAGAGCAGATTCTTTAGATTCAAATCCTCCATCTTTGCCCAACCTCGGTACCCACTCAAGCCGAGGACCTTCACTCCGTACAAAAATTGTTGGGAACCACAGAACTAAATACGGCCAGGCCTGAGGGACCACTATAGTCACTTAATAATTTTTTCAAGCCACTGTAATTTTTTCAAGCCAGTGTATAAATATGCAAACCCCAGGAGAGGGGTTAGGAAAAATCATCTCCAAATACCTCAACTGTAGTATTCCAGAAAGCTCACCCCCTCCCCGCCTTTTTTTTTTTTAGCCACCAAATGGTATAATTTTAGTCTTATCAAAATGTATTACTAGATCATTATTTCCACAATACCTCATGAATTCCTCTAATCTTCTTTTAAGGCCAATTAGAGTGCTCTCTATGATGATCAAATCATCTGCACAATGGAGACGACGACCGTGTAGCCGGTAACATTTTAGTTAAGTTGGCTGAATACAGTTCAAAGGGTGTTGGAGCCAGCACACACCCCTAAGATTGAGAATGCACTCTTCAACAACATGTCTTCCATGCTTTGATCGACTGCAACGTTTGATAAACTCCACTCTTGAGCACTAATCCAAACCACAGGAACATGCATGGGCATATCTGACCCAGCCCGGCAATGGTTCATCTCTGGCCTTTTTAACTAACTGCCTTCAATTCATCCAGATAGAAACACTGAGAAGTAAAAGCACTCCTTGTCAACTCTGGAGTATGCCTGGGGTGAACCTCTTGAATCCATACTTACTGACATCAGCATACCAATGATCCACATATCGTCCTTAAAATATCCTCAACCTGTGAACCTCAATGACTGACTGAAAATGTGTCTCAAGATAATTCAAACACCTACCTATAGCTCCACTCATTAGACAGAATTCCTCCTGCTCACCAAAAGCATCAGCCAACTTTAGATACAATTTTAACTCTCCAACATGAAATGATGTGGATTTACCATTAACACAGATCTCTCCTTCAAATAACACATCACTAAGAAAGACAGCTTGGCATCAGCTCTCCCTGCAGAAAAATGTGAAACCGTACCTTACCAAAACCAACTTCATGACGACAGTAAACGTCTTAACCAGAATTCCATTTTCCATGCATTTGCGTGCAGGTGTAAAAAGCTAAACATGTTTCGTATTTTATCTCCACTAGAGTATTTTGCTCCCGCTTACAGCAAAAACACACTGAACAGAATGACTTCCAACTATGTATGAAAGTAGAACTTTACTCCAAAACTATGCTTTTATTTGTTTGGTTTTAATCCATTCAATAGTTTTTGTGAAGTGTTTGAACAAAGTTGCTTGAGTATGCTTCTGCTGTTTAAAATCACGATTCAGAAAATCTGGAATTTCAGTTACATTTATTTTTTTTCTAAAATGTGATTGGCCGTGGAATGGGATTTATATTTTTTTGCAGTCAGCATGAAATGCGTGATTCTTTTTTTTAAATCCGTCTTCACGCTAGGAAAAACAATTTCCACAGCATTGGATGGGGGGCACCATGACAGATGCCAGACCTCATGTGAGTGTAAGGGAGCGAACCCAGAGGTGTTGAAAAATGATCCAAAAAAGAAATAAAATGCATGATTTGCAGAAAAACATCCTAATTTTAAAAAAAATTGCAATCATGCAGTTGCTTTGTTGTAAGCAGCAAAAAAAGGCATCAGTTTGTGAAGAAAATTGTGATTTTCACTAAAATAAATAATGGAAGAAATAAGAAAATAATGTTGCCATAATAAAGGGAAAATCCTTGTGCATGCAACCAAAGCATGGGCATGGCAAGGACTGACTGCTAGCGTTGGCCAGACCCTGCAGCCAGCAGCACCGTGTATATAGCCAAAGAGAATGCACAGCACGAGTTGCATTTGTGTGTTAGGGCCTGGGCCTGGCCAGGGGTGTTGACGGAGGCCCTGTCTAAGGGCCAGGCCCTATAGTCAACCTCCATTGTGCATGGCCAAAGGCTGTGGGTGCAGTGGAGGTGTGCCACCTGCAACAGATTGGGTGCAGAGCAAGGCCCTTAGGCCATCACTCAATTTTCAACTTTTGTAAATGTTAAGTTTTTTTTATGATGTACTCACTTTTCATCCACTGCTGTGCATGGCCTTTGTCTGTGTGCAGCTTGGGTTTGGTCCCTGCAGGGGTCTGGATAGGTCATTGAACAAACTCCCTGCTGCACATAGCCAAAGTCATAGAAAATAAAACTTAAAAATGTACTGGAAAAAATAGTTAAAACTAAGGTATTGTTCTGGCTGAAACTCACAAAATCAATGACATTTGAAAGTTACGGTGTGCAAACACAATGCACGCCATAACACACAGTGCTCTCCATTAAGAAGACACAAATCAAAACACCCATTTTAAAATGGCGCAGGGAAAAAGACTGACCTCCAAGAGCAAAACATGGACGGTGGCATGAGCTATGGTATGAATTGTCTGCAGCTAGCAGTGTAATAAGGTCAAATATTGCCATTCAAGAGGTTCAGGTGACATTATGAACCATGAGTCTAAAGGCTGAGTGGCTTGTAAGTGTCACCAGCACCCTGAGATGGCAATGTTAGACCATATTATGAGTTGCCCAGTTGTATTTCTTAAATTACAGTTTATCTTGGGATAGTTGGCTTGAAAAAGCTCTCTTTTCAAAGTGCAACTAACAGTGGGGGCTTATTAGTATTGCATGCTTAGATTTTGTGTATTGTATTGAAAATCATGTTTATTAACACAAAAGTATTTTAAAATGTTCCACAAGAATGAGATCAGCATTTCATAAAAAGACAATCCTAACCAATTGTCCAATTTTCGTAATTTTAGAAATTGGCGTATTGCTACTACTTTGTAAAAAGATTTCAAAAGGCCTAAGACAGTAAATGTGCAGAGAGAGGGAGTTGATCCGAGTACCGAAGAAAAGAAGAGCATCAGGGCCGGACAGGCCGTAGCGGGCACCGGGCAATCCCCCGGTGCGCCGCACGGGTGGGGGCCGGTTTTGGGCCCCTGGGGGCCGTTTTTGTTACAGGGCCGTTTTGCAGCATAGCTGCAAAATCGGCCCTGTAACAAAATCGTCCGAAAACCGGCCCTGGCAAAGAGCTCGGCGGCACCCCCAAGCCCTGGGGGGCCGGCTGAGCACTTTGCCAGGGCCGGTTTTGGGTCCCAGTCCGGCCCTGAAGAGCATAGGAGGAAACGTGAAATAGAATGAGAGACTGAAGTCAGCGTAAAGACGTAAGAGAAGGGATTGGACTCAAAGACTCCAGTTAAGAAGAAAAAAGTAGGGGGACTTTCTAAAAAAACATGCCTGTGGAGCTATGGATACTCCTGCAAAACAGGACTTGGGCCGGAGCACTTCTGGACAGTGCAGCAGAAATCCTGATAGTACAACAGGGTTTATAATTTAAAGATGGATTGAAGGGAATATACCACGTATTATTAAAGCAGTCTTCTGGCTGCATTTATCTGTTGAATAATGATATAATGCTAGCTAAACAATACAGGCCTCCAGTCTGTGAGGGAAGCCCACGCTGGGAGGTGGTAATAAGGATAGCTTTTTCTACCATAGTTAGTTCTATTAACCTTTCTTGAAAACATTTTTTACAAAATAATGGACAATGGTGATGGCAATGTTTACAGAATAATTATGGATTAACCAGATTTGCTTACTGTTTCACTTTTCACAAAATATCTTGGGCCTTATTTACAAAGAATTAACGCAGCGCGGTGCCACAAGCCAATTGGCTGCACCGCGCTATGTTAATTCTGAAGCACAGGGATGAATCATATCTACAACGATATGACGGATCCCTTTGCTCTCCCCTGCACTGGTAGACAATTAGCTGCCATGCACCGATGCAGGCATCCTTGCACTATGGTGCCAGATGCCTGCATCACAGGGATGATTGTTTGTGTGCAGGAAGGTGGTCCCTCCTGCACATAAAAAATCTTAGATGGCGTTTTTCAACTTCGATGTGTGCTGCATTAGCACACATAGAACTTGCAAAATCCCATTTTTTTTTTTTAAATAAATGTTTATGTGCAGGAAGGGACACCAGATACATGGAAGTCAAACTGGATGATCTCAATGAGAAGCTAGATAATTATGGTCAGTTTCCTACAAACTAAATGAAGTATACACCTGGGCGGAGGTGTATGCCCAGGGAAGAACAACACAGAAGCCAACAACATGATCACAAGAACTATTAGTGACAGACCAAGATATGGAGCTAACTCGAGCACCGCTCAACAAATAAACATCATTCGGACAGAAGGATTCTACAGAATCACTAACATTTACCTTGTCTTTTTTAACAAGCTGCCGAGACACAGGACGTCCACCAGAACCCAACACTTCCAAAAAATACAGAGGACAAAGAACAAGAAAGGATAAGCAAAAAATCTTCGAAGCAAGAGCAAAACCTAGGCATAAACATGTCTTCAGTAGTACTCTTGAAACAACAAACTTCGTTACTAAACAAAGGCACATCATTTGTATCGACATACAACGCCAGTCCTCTAGAATTGGAAGTAGCATTGTTCAAGCTCATGAGAAATTTGTGATTACGCCTCTTTTTCACAAATATCATGCCATCCAAAGAATATCAGGCCATCTAAAGAACAGTTTGAAATATCAGAATATGAAGAATTTAAACCTAAAAGTACATTCATCCTGCTAGTTTCCCATAAAATGCTGGAAATCTTTGAAGTACTAACTAAAAAAGATTTACTTCCTGAAATCTTAAGTCTACTCGCCGTTCAAATTTGTCCAAAACAGATCACAGAACTCTACAAAACTAGCCCCCAACGAACAACTTGTGTTCCAACCAGCAGACAAAGGTGGCGCTTTGGTCATCATGGTCATCATGGACAAGAGGTTTTATCATTAAAAAAAGTGCAAGAGCAGGCAATGGACCGATCCACACACTTAGCCTTAGACATAGACCCGACGCCCGACAGTAGAGCTATCTTGCAAAATGCTTGGGATGTGGAATTTATAGCTTCCAACACAAGATCTTTTCTTACAGTTAAATATCCACGATGTCCATGCCTGTACCTGCTTCCTTAAGTGCATCAGTGATCCGCCATTCAGACCTATTGTTTCAGGATGTGATTCATTGTTTGAACCATTGGGGCAATACCTTGATTGTTTTTTACAACCTTTGGTGCAGTCTTGGAGATCATATATCCAACACATAACAGAATTCTTGAAACGCTTGGTAACCCTGCAGTGTGACAACAGTGACCAGTGGCTATTATGCACCATTGATGCACCATTAATGTAACTCTTGTTTACATCTCCTTTACACAGTGGCGTAGCTAGGGTGGGCAGTCTGCCCCAGGCAGCACAATTTCGGGGGCGGTCGCGGGGCACTGGTGGTCTGTTGCGGCCGCTTTGGCCTTTATAATTTATTTGGGGACACTGTGTACCCAAATAATTTATAAAGGCCGCCGCAATGGGCCACTAGTGCCGCGCGCATGGCCCAGTTTGAAAGTGCGCGCTGCACGCACTGCCACTGACCTGCTCAGCTGTAATTATATCTGCTGCTAGTGCGCCAACAGCAGTCACAGTGATTCCCTCGTGACTGTTGGTCTGTCCCAGCCTCCAGGGGCGTCATTCCCGTCAATCAATCTTGTAGCGCGCAAGCGCTACCAATGACGGCCCTGGGCGACATTAAAAAAAGGATTTATTTTGGCCAGCCCTGCCCTCACGATGAGAACGACGTAGCAGTGACGCGTCACACGCTTCACCACTACGCGCTCTTGTGCTCATTCTGGCCTGGGGCAGTCAGTGGCAGTGCTGCTCTCTGGGCGATTTGCTGACTCTGGAGACTGCTGATTAAGTGAACCGTGAACGAAGTTCGAACCAACCACCCCTGCCTGCCATAGAGACCCTGGAGCGAGTCTCAAGTGAGGTAAGAGGAGAGTTTTTAGAGGGGATATTTAGTGAGTGGCAGCATAGCTGCCTACAGGGCTTTTAGTGGGATGAAAAAACTGGGGGGTCTCTCAAAGGGGGGTGGCCGATTTAATTAAGGGCGTGGCTTTAAAACACTTACGCTAAAAATCTGTCTTTAGCATAGTGTGCCGCCTGTATTTTGCTGTTTCTGTCATTGCATCCAGATATGTGATACAACAATTAACATCATACCAACTACAAGAAGTCAGGACTATTGGCTTTGTCAATGGTTATTAGTTGCATATGATAAATAAGCTGCAACTACGGCTTGTTACATAAAATATTGAAAAAGCTTCCACTTAAAGCCCTGGTGACAATACCACAATGTTGCTTCTCTTGCGTTCAAAAAGAGAAGGGAAATCCAGAGAGAAAATGACTCTTTACAGGATTTCCCTTCCCCCACAACGCTCATCTGGCATGACGTCATGCCGTAACTTCTCCACTAGTGAGAAGTGAGCAGTGTGAGCTGCGCACATCGATGTGCTTGCTGTCTTGAAATGCGTCTCTATCGGGCTGTTTGGCGCCCTGGCACTTTTTTCCGGACTGCAAAAACAGACCGCCTGTGCCAGGGCTCTAAACTCCTGACATCTTCTTGATTTTCTGCCTTTCTGTAGCAGGCTCTCATGGCCTCTTGTGTGCTTGTTTGGTAATTTAATGCCCGCCAGTCAGCTATTATGATAACACACATTTGTTTATATTAGGTATATCATGAGTGCATATAAACCCATTATGAGATTTAACAAATTAAATGTTGCTTTGGGGTTGTGCTAAAAAAAGTGGCGCAATCCCAATGCAAAATCTGGGCCTCAACTAATTTTACATTTTTTTTAAAACCCTGCCACAAATAAATTGGCAACAAGGAGAAGCATGTTAGTAGATCTTTTAATCTTAATTGGTTACAAAGTCTGCATTTTCTAGTATTTTTATAGGGTTAAGGCATCTGCTACAGAGGTGCCCAGAAACTATCGGAATAATAAATGGTGAGATAACCCTGGAGGTTAAAGTATTTCTTGGAGAAATTTCTGTTTTGTGTAGTCCCAGATCTGACTAAAAGTAGTATAGAAGGTTAATGTGCCTGCAAAGCACGTCATGTAATATGCAGATGACAGATTTTTTTTAATGTAGCTAGGTAAGGTTACTGCTTTGAACACAGATCCTTTTGTTACTTGCGGTTCATAAATAGTAAGCCTTTTAATATAGCACAGTGAGCTATGTAGGATATGATACTGCTACAACTTTTAACCCTCACTGACTCATGCAACACATCTTGTACACTGATTTACACGCTTGCATGATTTATTTTCAATTTGTCTGTTATGTAAATCGCTCTGACACCCTGCATTGAGATGTGTAGCGTTATAAAAAAAAGTAAAATAGTGCTATTTAAATTGTGTGTAAATACTGGGACCGAACAACACATCTGAGATACTTACAGTTCATGCACTTACATAAAGGGGCCTAACAAAGTCAAAAGTCATGTATGTGCATGTAACTTGCATGATCGAGGGTAACTATTAGCGGCGATACTACGTGTCTCTCGGACCTCTTTCAAGTGCTCGCCGTCCTTTTTCCCCAGCACCCCAGGGGGGGCGGCAATCTGAGGGATAGCCCCGGATGCCACAAGCTCTAGCTATGCCTCTGCCTTTACATGAAGGATTAGAGGCAGCAGAATGGTCATTACTACACCAACCACATGTTAAAGCAAATACGGTTTTCTTGCTTGAAAGTCTTGAATTAAAATCTGTCTTTTTACTGTTGATTCACAGCCTATTTTTTTCTAATTTGGAACAGCACCCGAACTAACCTAGAATGTAAAATAGCAGAGCTTAAAACCAAGAATGCTCTACTCAAATTTACCTATAACATCAATGATAGTAGCTTGGCCTTTTAGATGTCTGGGTGAACAAGTCAAACTCAAGGATCGAGACTAGCGTCTACAAGAAAAATACAGATTGGAATAATTTGCACTTATTCCAGAGTTTCCACCCACCAGACCTCATCACCAATTTACCATAATCACAAATACTGAGGATTAAAAGAATATCATCAACTACAGAAGTGCTAGTCACGTCACTTGAAGAACAAAAGCAGAAATTGAAAGCAAGAGGCTACCCTTTAAGTATTTTATCATCCACAGAAAGGAGGCTGCAAGACATGCTGACAAACAAATCCAAAGTCCAACAGGATCGACTGGTGTTCGTGTCAAACATTTCAACCAAAGCAGTTTCCATCAAGGAAATCATCTATAAACACTGGGAACGTCTACAGAATTAACCTGATTTCAATGGGTTATTCGAGAAAAAAACTCTTTTCGCATACACAAGATCTAAAAACATGAAGGAACTGTTAAGTTCACCCAAGCTGAAAACTTGGAAAAAGGCTATAGGTACTCAAACACTTCATAATTGCATACACTGCATTAATTTTATCACAGGCAATACCATTGCACAACCCAGAACAGGAGAGCTAGTAAGACTCGGACATTCTGCAGATTGTAATACATCTCATGTCATCTATTGTATTAAATGTCCATGTGGACTATTGTATATTGGCAAAACTGAACGCAAATTAAAAGTATGATACGGAATACAACCACTAATTCCAACTTAGTGGTACATTAGCTTGACAATAAACACAACATTACACAACTGGGATTTTACTTTTAGAGATGTTGACAATCTGAAATGAGACAGACAACTCTAAATTATTATCTCAGAGAGATATTTATTGGATCAAAAGATTAAACACAATGATGCCATTTGGCATGAACGATAAACTTGATGTGATTTGTTTCTTATAGCACCAGTGTTTTTTTCTGTAACATTGGTTCAGTAACACATTGTAATGCGTTATGTCTAGACTGTTGATATCACTGTTTAAAAAGAAGCTTCTTGTGATCTGTCCATCAGTAACATGAATAGTTGTTTCAATAGATTTAACGAGTGACACACATATTTTTTATTTAAGTGGGATATATTACCTCCTCCCAAAGTTTACTGTTAAGCACATTTGTATCTCCTATCAACTACACGTGGCATGTGCACTCATCGGGGTGCAGGTATTTTACTTAGGCTCTTCACTTTTCTATCTTTTCCTCTTGTTTTCTTGAATTTCTTTTTTGAATAGTCATATTAATGATCGCACACATTAGATACTCGACTATTCACACTTGCATCGCAAAGCTCACTAGTTAAGTATAGCACTCATGAACGGTTGGTTTGGTTTCAGTCCATGATGGCCACCATGTGTTTCTTACTGAATACACCCGTCCACGACAAACAGTCCTAATTTTATTGCTCAATGTCCTTCTTTTATCATTGTAAATCGCAGATGCTGAATCCACGAGGTGGTTAAGTTCAATAGTTTTGCTCACAGAGCAGAGCTTTTTTATTCAGTTCCGGTGCATATGTTTCCATGACAATGGTTGCCTAGACTCCATACTGTGCGGTAAGAAATAGTAGCCAGCGTATATCTGGGCCCATCAATACATTTGGGTAACTCATAGTTCACTTATAGAACTTGTTTAAAATGTTTTGCTTTCACAGGAGAAATTACGAACGTGGCGGAGCCTTGTTGTAGAGCCAGCATAAACAATGCATTTTTAAAGGTATGAGCACTTGTGTCACAGGACGGTGTCTTTCATTTATCTTAGTTCCATTCCATTTGACCTTGATGGTTAGCTTATTTTCTACAGATTCATCACAGCAGGAACTTTCTACTACATTTCGTACGAAGATGTACAGATTAGCAATTTTCAGTTGTGAGTACCAGTCGTCACATAGGAGATTTTCTTGGTTCAGTCCACAAAGGTAATAATAGTGGTACTGATTAGGTGACATAATCCCTGCTTGCCTAAGGACACACTGTGAGAACAATATTTCACTCTTTGTGGTCATTTTATTATACCTCTGATCTTGTAGGTATGAAGCTTTAGTTTAAAAGTATTTTTCTGACTTTCCATAGTTCATTCCGGGTCTGTCACCCAAAACTATTCATAATTCTTTGTGCACAAATATAAATGTCACTAATAAGCTTGTTGCAGATCGTTAGAATTAGCTCCTCCCCCTCATATTGTTGTATTCACTATTGTTACAGCGGCCCCCGAAGAAGGAACAGAGTTCCAAAACAATATTACGCAGCATTGCACAAGGAAAACAACATGTTCCTGCAATAAAACGTAGTTATTTTGTTAAATAGGCCATTCATTTTTGTTGAAGTGTATTCACAGTATATGGCAAAATATATTAACATGAAATGTTAAGATGAATGTACATTAGCAGTGGTATATTGTACAATAAATGTTTTTATTAAAAATTGAATTTGGGTTTTGCCAGGCAAGATGGCAGGGTGGACATGATTCAACTCGGCTCCGTCGCCCAAGGGCTGTCTGAAGAGCTTTTATAAAGCACTATCGAGCCCAAACAAAAGCGGAGAGTGAGAGAAAACATGAGGTGAAGCCGGTGCCTAGTGAAGGAGATGAGTGAAACCAGAATAGTGACCCCTGGCGAGTTCCGAACAGGAGGTATGGCGGAGCAACGCCACTCGCAAAATGGCAGCGGCGCTCGATCATGCCAAACTCTGCAGCCGCCGACTCCTTCAACTTGCGGCGATGTACACCTCTGACGATTTTGGCGTAGCTGGGACGAGCAACGAGGCACAGCGGAGGAGACCAGCGGAGCAAGCTGTGGGACTGTTGCGCCCAAAAACGCACCCGCCAAGTGCATCGCGGACTCCAGTGGTAGAAGATCTTTGCTCACCAACACGAGCGACTCCTATACGTAATGGGCGCAGCCTGGGGCGAAAATACCCTTAAATGAAGATTGAGAGCCCGGGGGGCACCCAGACACGGCTTGCCTGACTTCAACATGGCGCCAATCGCTAATAATCAGAGCAGCATGCAGGAGCGGAGATAGCAATCCCTATGAGAAACTGCCACTAGGAGCGACTAGCGGAGCTAGCAGACGGCGAGCAACAGGTCAGGATGTCAATTCCCCAACACAATAGAGTGGTGTCAGTCTGATGCAATTTACAAGAGTCGACCTAATTCTGCAGCGCTGGTGAGGAGCACACGCATAGGCCTTGTCGAGGGGAGTGTGTGATCCCAGAGAAATGCAGGAGGGAGCAGTGTCTGGGAGACTCCACGAATAAGGGGTGAAGACACCTCCATCTACGGAGGGAAGGGATGAGGGGGATGCACCTTTGCCACCGAAAAAAGGCCCTGCTAAGTTTTCCAGCTATCTCACTACCTCTGAAAATAAATTGCTTTAGGACCAGCCTGACGACACCATGGCCATGTCACTTACCAAGGAGGATCTAATTACATCCCTCAAGGAATTCAAATCGGAGCCCCGCACAGAGATTAATGTGGATATCAAATCCTCCATGAACCAATTGAAAGCTGATCTCTCGAAGCGGATGACAATCCTCCAACAAGACCTGGACTCTGTAGGCACGTGAGTTCTAGAGGTGGAAGCACAAGCTCAAGAACTGCAGAAAAGAATGATGGCCACCCATGATAGAATGCAGGATCTTCACACCCAGTTACAATCAGCACTACTAAAGAACGAGGATATCGAAAACATAGCATGAAGAGATAACATCAGGGTTAAGGATCTTGAGGAGGGGGCTGAGAGGCCCAACCTGCAAGCGTTTCTTGAAGGTCTCTTCGTGGAAATCCTGGGGTCGAGCCAGACGAAGATCAAAATTGAGTGGACGCATCGAGTGCGGGCCCAGTCAGGAGGAGAGCGTCACCACACTCGCAACATCTTTGTGAAACTTCACTCCTTTAAAGTAAAGGAGGCAATCCTGAAAGCTGCCCGGAAAAATGACGAGATTTCATTCCAGGGCTTTCGCTGCACCCTCTATCAGGATCTCATAGGGGGTGCGATCATAAGGGGAAAATGTATAGCGCTTAACGCCGCTTTTAAACAAACAGAGAGCCAAGGAGAGGGAGTCTTTGGAGGCGGAGCTGGAGATTATTGAGAAGGAATATAAAAAGAACCCCTCTTGTCCATTGCAACGCAAACTGAGTGCCTTAAGGGGGAAAGTGAAAGCGAACTACACTAATAGGGCAGAGTATATTACGGCTGTGTCATGTTTCCTATGCACAGGGCAACAAGATAGGTACCCATCTCGCACGACAGCTGCGGGGAAAAAAGAGAGAAAGAGTACATTGGAGGTATAGCAGACTCCAGGGGAATCATAACACACGCCGAGGCAGACAAGGCAAAAGCCATTGGAGACTTCAACAAGGAGCAGTATACTAAAGACCACCTTGATGTGGCAGCACAACGCCACTACTTACAGTTGCTTTAGCTTCCACAAGTCACTCAGACCTGGAATGAGAGTCTAAATGTCCCCATCACAGAGGATAAGATGGGAAAGGTGATTGCGGCACTTAAACCTAATAAATCTCCGGGACGGATTGCCTGACTGCCCACTTTTATAAAACATTCGCATCAGACAACACCCCGCAGTTTACACAATTATTTAATGCGATTGTGGAGAGCTCGACTGCCTCACAATCAATGGCAGAGGCAGTCATTTTGGTCATTCACAAGCCTGGGAAAAAAACTCAAAATTGTGCCTTGTATAGGCCCATAGTGCTCCTGAACCTGGACACTAAATTATATTCCCCAATTCTGGCAGCGAGACTAGAGGACCTGTAACCAAGCTTAATCCACCCTGATCAATTTAGCTTCATAAAGGGCAGACAGACCCCCGATAATATACGTAGGACCCTCCATTTGATTGAGAAAGCATCCAAATTCAAGATACCAGCAGTTATGGTGGGCCTGGATGCGGAGAAAGCATTTGACAGGGTGGATTGGGCGTTTCACTTTTCACGCTAGAATACTTTGGGTCTAGGAAGTCATTCATAGGTATGATTAGAGCCAATTGCCGCACCCGCGCTCCAGAGTCCAGGTCAATGGGACTAGCTCGGCCCTCTTTTCCCTAGAGAGGGGGACGAGACAGGGCTGCCCACTATCGCCGCTACTTTTCGCTCTGAGCATCGAACCTTTGGTGCTCCGAGTCCGGGCGGTGGCAGATATCCGGGGTATTCCCTTTGGGGGGAGGAACATAAATTATCGCTTTTCGCTGACGATGTGTTGGTATTCCTCACTTCCCCTGCACAATCACTACAAGTGTTACAAGGGGTACTGCAGAACTTTGAGGTGGTGTAGGGCTTTAAAGTGAACTTGACAAAGTCATTCATCCTGAACCTCACACTCCCGGAGGGAGAAACTGCAAAGCTGATGGAGAACACCCCGCTGCAATGGGCCAAGCACACACTAAACTACGTGGGTGTCCATTTAACTCCCAGACTGGAAGGCTTGCTTAAAGCTAACTATGCCCCACTTTTTCTTCCAATCCAGCAAGACCTCAAACGTTGGAAGCCTCTCTTTATATCGTGGTTGGGGCGCATCCACGCCATAAAAATGACTGACGTACCCAAATTGTTATACATGTTCCAGGCCTTGCCAATAAAGTTGGAGAGGGGGTTCCTGGCCAGATTGCGCTCTCTCATTATATGTTTTATATGGCAAACTGGCAGAGCACGACTTCTCTTTCACACGATACGACGCCCAAGAAGCGAGGGAGGAATGGCGTTTCCGGACTTTGAGCTATATTTTGAAGCCGCTCAGTTAAAAATCCTGACAGAATGGTCCAAGAGAGAATCTAGAAAGCATTGGTTACACATGGACAGGGCAATAGTGCGAATAACGTTCTGGGATGTGATATGGAAACCTAAGAAAAATAGACCACCAAACGCGTATCTTAGCACCCCCATGCACACCACACTCAAAGTCTGGGATGAAGTATCCAGAGGGCAGGAATGGTCCTCATTTCCTGCGCCCTACACCCGATCCATTTTAATCCGGAATTCCCTCTGGCGCTGCATGAGGGGCCATTCGATGCCTGGAGGGAGGGAGGGTGCCTGATGCTCTCCGACCTATTTCATAATCATGATATCCCCACATTTGACAGCTGCCAGAGAGATTTTAACATTCCACCTAGTGAACACTTTCATTACTTCCAACTTAAACACTGGACACTACAACCACAGGTGTGAGAGGCAGCAACACAAGATAAGACGCTAATAGAAAAATTCTTACAAAGGGTGGGATCAATGAGGGGAGTGATTTGCTCTTTTTACAGCCTTCTTCTCTCCACCACACTTGCACCGAGACCCCGATACATGCAGACATGGGACCATTGGTTAGGGAGAGAGATCTCAGAGGTAGAGTGAAAGCAATTGTGGAGGGACATGGCTAAAGATAACCATTCACTAGATCTAAGGGAAGCACACTATAAGATTCTCTTTGATTGGTACCTATATCCTAACAAACTCAAAACTATCTTCCCAGAGACGTCAGATATGTGTTGGAGGGGGTGCGGTCTCTTAGGAGATTTCTGTCATTTTTGGTGGGATTGCCCTATGATGCGTCCATTTTGGGAGGAAATTCTATCACAAATGAAGGACATACTTGGAAACCCTATTCCAACAACCAAGGAGGATGCCCTGTTGGAGTTGAGAGGACCAGAGCTAGAATACCAAACCAAAGCAGATAGAGCCATTATGGGGGCCTGCTTGGGAGCAGCCAAGATAGCGATTGCAGTGGCCTGGAAAAAAAAGTCTCTGGAAGATTCTGACAATGGAAAGGATGGCTGATGTCCAGGGATAAATATAAAAACTTTGAATACAAATGGGGCCCGCTCATTGCCTAGCTGTCAAGTGGCCTCCTCTTGGCGGTTTGCCCACCTTCACTACGTGATATGCATCTATTTCAGTTTTAGATGAAAGACGTGGGAACACCTGGCAAGGCCAACCAATCACTGGTAATGCACAGTATGACGATAGACACACATATATTAGACTTAGATGATCATCATTTTGAGTGTGTTAGGCAGTCACACTACCCTGAACAGCACGCCAATCATTTCAAGAGTCCTTGATAATCATTAGCATAGTATTGTTAATCTTTCAGATTATTAAAACACATCTGTGTGCGCAATACATATACATTTATCACAATAAGCCTTTTGCCAGGCCCAAGTCTTCCTTTTTAATACATATGTCATCCCTAGGGTAGGCCCTGGACAGCCTAGAGAGAAGGGTGCAGTGTATTTAAAAAGTTGGATATGTACTTTTAAGTTTTACATGGGCTGGCAGTAAAACACTCTTAAATTAATTTTTCACTACTGCAGGGCCTACCTCTCCCATAGGATAACATTGGTGTTACCTTATTACATTTAATAAGCTGTAACTTCCAAATGGAAACAGGTGACCAGTTCAGGTTTGGTGTCTTTGCAATTGTACTGAAAAATCCTCTCTTATGGCAACGTTCGATTTTCAATTACTATTTTGCAAATGCCAGTTTTAGAACGTTGGCATTTTCCTACATTAGACATTTTGGGCCAGATGTACGAACAATTTTAGCATGCACAAACGGGTTATCGACCCATTTGCACATGCTAAAATTGTCATGGCCATGTGCCAACACAAGTTTGTGAGTCGCAAATGAATTGCGACTCGCAAAAAAGTGTTTAGAGACTCACTATTTGGAAGGGGCGTTCCCTTTCAAATAGTGAGTTTCAAACCCATGTACTAATGTTTTCCAACTGCAATTGAGGTCGCAAAACACTTACAATTACTACCTACTTCAAGGGACCCCTTCCCCTTTGCAAATGCATGCCCTTAAAAAATTAAACAAAAACATTTTTTTTTTTAAATGCATCTTGTTCTTTTTTTAAGGAAAACTGGCTGCATTGAAAAAAACCTGCTTTATTTAAAAGCAGTCACAGAGATGATGGTCTGCTGAGCCCAGCAGGCCACCATCCCTGGGAGGACCTGTCATTCCCAATGGGCTCGCAAATTGCGAGAGGCTCATTAATATTAATGAGCCTCACAATTTGCGACCCCATTGGGAATTGCAAACAGTGTTGTACATTTGATTTTGCGCCTCGCAATTTGTCGCAAATTGCGAGGCGCAAAATCAAATGGTCGGACATCTGGCCTTTAATGGCTGCAGCCAGTCTCTGGGTCACATGACTGGGTGTAGCTGACAGTTGGGCTTTGTGTATTCATCCTTAGACTGCCACACTTGATAGAAAGCATAAGTGTGCCTGGATGAACCTCACTGGATGGATGGGAGCGTGGAGCTGAGCATAGCCCTACTTATACTTTTATTTTATTTGTTTACTTTATGTATGAATTTACTGTCATTCCAACCATAAAATGCATAACAATGCAGTCAACAAATGCAGTGCATCCCCTGCTAGGACTTTGCTTGGTATGTCATTTAAAGCACAGTCTGAGAGGTTATTAGATATGTTGTAACCGGCACCCACTTAGTAGTTCCTTCGCATACGCATTCAGTTGATCTTGGTAAGAAACAACATATAACCATTGATCTATCTTGGGAGCTGCTTTCTTCCCCCAGTGGATAGCCAACTGCCGTTTGGCCAGTAATGTGGTGATGGAAACCAATTTACGATTACCTGGCTGCAGGGATTTAAATAGTCCCAAAATACATATCTGTGGAGTACAAGCTACTTTTTTCATTACCATTTCGGACAGGGCCCGCACCACCTGTATTTAAAATCGATAGATTAACGCACAAGTCCAGGCTAAGTGCAGGAAGTCTGCATCTATTATCAAACATCTGATTCATTGGGAACTGGCATTGGGGCTGCATGGCAGAAAAAGCCTCTAATTTCAGGAATTTCCCGTCCGGGAAAAAGTCTTCCAGTGTGGTTAGCCCCGCCTTTGCACGTATGTCTGTTGCCTTAGGATCGTGTGTAGCTGAGTTGGCTGTGTGGCAGGACACTGAGAGTGCCGGTGCATACATCGGGAGCTTACCCGCCCTGGCACCCAATTTATGCTAAGCCTTTGATGTGCTGTGTATGGGGTTGATTTGTTGTCTTGTAACCCCCGTTCTCTCATACAGTAGAGCAGCCGTAAGTGGTATAGGATGTGTGTCATCTCACTCTTCGGCTAGATGTGGCAAATATTGTTTTGGAAAGTACCAATAAAGCGCAAACTGCTTGTGCACATACAGTACAGGTACATATCCAGGGCCCGGAACACTCCCTGCTCATATGGCATTGTTAATGAAGCCCAGCCGCAGCTAGATCGTTTACCAGACCAATGTTATCATGCTCATTTTAAGGGTCTTAAAGAACTCGCTGGTCAACAGTATAGGAATGTTAACAAACATATACAGATATTTGGGCAGTATGATCATCTTCATAACCGCTATTTCGTCAGCCAGAGAGAGAGAGGTAATCGGACCCATCTGGCTACTTAGTCTGCTACGTTAGTTAGAGCCCGTCCATAATTCATCCTGATCACTATCTCCTGGTCCCTAGGAACTCAGATCCTAAAGTATTTGACGGGTTCTGTACACCACTCCAGTGAAAATTCCAGAGCATACGGTTCTGTGGACTGCGTAAGTGGTAATATAGATGATTTGTCCTAATGGGTACTCAGACCCGAGTACCTTTCAAAGCAGACATATTCACATATAAGGGGTGCCAGATGCGTCTCCGGGTTGTGAACGTACAGCACCATATCCGCATATAAGAAAAATGGACAGTGGACGCTGGCTCTCGCTACTGGGTTGTGATATAACAAGCGAGTCTACAGCAAAAATGCATGTGGTATTCCCATGCGATGGAATACGGTAAACATATATTCCCACTGTACAGAATCGAAAGCCTTTGCAGCTGCTGCCTTGATCAGTGGGTCCAGTTGGTGGAGAACAGCAAATAAAGTTTGCAAATTATGGGAGGTCGAGCATGTAGGGACAAATCCGGTGACACTAAGCTAGGGAGTAGAGGTTGTAGCCGGGCAGCTATTATTCTTGTCAATATTTTGGTGTCTGTATTTATAAGTGATAGTGGCATATAGGAGTCGCACAGTTCTGGGGACTTATCTGGTTTCAATAACGTTATTATCAGGGCTTCAGGGAGTGTTGAGGGTAACGTGCTTTTCATACGCTTATACATTCATTGCTGCAAGTATGGCGCTAATAATTTGTCTTAGGTCTTATAAAACTCACTGAGAATTCCATCCCCCAGATACTTTCCCATTTGGCAAGGTACGTATGGCGTCTTTCACCTCTTCTATTGTAAATGGTTCTACCAGAGATTCCCTCTGGCCCGGGGAGTGCTATGCCAAAGCCACATCATCCAGCTATTTAGCTATGTCTGCAGGCACTGCAGCTTCGCGTGGCCCATATAGTTTTCAATAAAAGTCTGTAGATTGTGATAGGATGGCTGGGGTGTCGTAGCATCTATCCTCATTTGAGGCCTCAATCTCTACAACATGCATTTGTGCCCAGAGTACTGTTATTTTGGAAGCTAATGTATGCCCAGTCTCCCACTCTCCCCATATGATCTCGCTCTCCACCGTCTAGACATGTGGCGCACTTCCTGTTCTGCTGTTTGTGTACTCCATGAGTTGTTCAAGTATTTCTGCTAGTACATGTCGGTCTGAACATATTTCATAGTGTCTTTCTAATAGTTGTAATTTGCCTTCTATATCCTTGAGCCTCGAGTGAATTGACCTCAGGACCCCTGCCTGTAGTCATGTACCCCCCCGTATGGTAACTTCAAACATGTCCCAGAGCGTCCCAGCCTCCTCCACTGAACCCTCATTTTCTTGAAAGTATCTCATAATTGCTGTTCCTATGCTTTCTCTAAAGACCGGGTCCAACAGAGACGAGGCCTGAAGTCTCCACTGAAATGGTGGGTGCACATAAGTGGAGATTGCAGGGTCTAATAGACCAGGTGCATGGTCTGAAAGTGTCCTGGGCAGATGGGCGACTGCCATTGTCCATGTACACAACTCCTGTGTCATCAACCGGTAATCTAGTCGGGATCATGTGTTGGGTACCAATAAGATAAACGTCCCCTCTCTAGTATCTGGGTTGCGTGCTCTCCATACATGCACCATCCCAAACTCTAATATGTTATCCCGAATAACCTGGGCTGCCTGCTTCCCATGCCACTCTGTATTAGCTGAGCATTTCAACATGGGATTTAAATTTGTGTTAAGATCAACCCCAAATCACCACTGCAGGATGTAAGCCATTCAGGCACGCCCAAATCTTGGTATAAAACTCGGGATCATCTATATTGGGGCCATAGGTATTGACGATTTTCATGATAGTCCTGCCAACGCATCCTTGTACAATAATTTATATCCAATGATAGTCTGTTTCGGAGTGGGTAAGTGTGAATGGGGTGCCTTTCTTTATTAAAGGGAGCACACTTCTGAAATAAGAAGAGTAGGATGATACAACCCTCTCCGCCGACCATCTAGCCCTTATATTGAATCTTGAGGAGCGCTCTAGATGTGTCTCTTGCAGCAGTGCTATTTGTATAGAATGAAGGTCAAGGTATGCTAGTACTTGTCTCGTTTTTTTAGGGTTATTAAGACCTCGCACATTCCAAGTTAAAAATCTAAAGTGGCCTCTCGTGTGTGTCATCTCAGCCGGGTGTGCGTCTCTGGCCCGTGAGATAGTAATCCTGTTGTAGTATGATGTGATGTACTCTGTTCTGCCAACATGATGTACTGCCACTGGAGACATGAACAGCCAAAAACCCCACCGCTCACACTTCACCTCCCCAATCATGCGAAAGCCTTCCCATTCAACATCAAAAAACGAAATCCAACTTAGTGTCATTAGAGGTGTACCCTCTGAGGGTCACTAGAGGCCAAATATCCCTCTAGATGGTTTTAGCTGGTCAGAGTGTTGATAGTAAGACTGAGCAATATTAATGTAACACCTATTTGAGATATCTTTATCCAATACAGCTTAGCCCCGTTATACAATCAAGCCTTGAAAGGACTATAATTCAAATAGAACAGATGATAGACGGACTGCTGAACCAATCAAACATTCAGGCCCAGGCACAGATCTAGGTTAAATCCATCTGTTTTTTTGCACCCCAAGCCATTCCAGTTTAGACCCAGCCATATGCAAATCAGTCTTGATGCTCAATCCATCCCAAACTTCCAAGCCAGGTCCTCCATGGACCAGAAACGAGTATTCTGGGACCGGTTTCGGGGTTTCACCCCTCATCAGCCAGGCTAGCTTGTATCTGGTGGTGTAGCAAGCACGAGACCCATGTCTGGGCATACCCTTCCCACTTAGGGTGACAAATGCGGAAAGAACAGATGATGGACAGAATTCTGAACCAATCAAACATTCATCCCTAGTCACATTTCTGGGTTAAATCCATTGTTTGTTTGCACGCCACGCCATTCCAGTTTAGATCCAGCCATATACAAATCAGACTTGACCCTGTTCCCCATGGGAACAGTCCAGCCTGAACCACCAGGCCAGCTCCTCCCTGGACCAGAAACAAGCATCCTGGGACCTGTTTAGGGGTTTCACCCCTCATCAGCCAGACTAGCGGGAATCTGGTGGCGTAGCGAGCACAGGACCCACGTCTGGCAATACCCTTCCTACTAAGGGTGACAAATGCAAAAAGAACAGATGATGAGAAGAATGCTGAACCAATCAAACATTCACCCCCAGTCACAGATCTGCGTTAAATCCATCATTTTTTTTTGCACGCCATGTCATTCCAGTTTAGACCCAAATATATGCAAATGAGTTTTGACCCTGTTCCCCATGGGAACAGTCCAGCCCGAACTACCTCCCTGTACCAGAAACAAGAATCCTGGGACCAGTTTTGGGGTTTCACCCTTCATCGGTCAGACTAGCTTGAACCTTGTGGAGTATAATGCCACTCAGCGAAGCCCAGAACGTTCCTCAGGACGAGAATTCTCAGTCTGGGCCTCAGCTGCAACGTACCGTTCTAGTTGGCCTGAAATATCCTCCTCGTGCTAGGGTCACCCCTGCTCATTTTCAGCAGCCACCCCATAGTCATTACATATGTGTGCTGGCACAAATACTGGAGGTCAAGTGTCTCAGCGTTTTGCCCATCGCGTCTTCGGATCCCGATTCATGACGTGCTCTGCAGCTGCAAACTACTGTTTTTCAGAAGTCTATTGCAGCTTTAGGCATGGTGAAGATCCTTTGCTTGTCTCCAAAATCTAAGAAGCCACGCCAGGTAGAGCATGGTGTATAGCATATTCTCCATTTGAAGTTTCCTTTTTACTGGTATATATTCTTTGCATGCTGCCTGGATGGTTGCTGTGAAATCAGAGAAAAAAGCAATGTCATTACCCTGATAATTTATAGCCTGCTTCTCTCATATCAGGTGGAGTACAGCATCACAATCACGATAATTTGAAAATTTAGTGATAATTGAGAGTGGAGGCGCCCTAGGGGGCCGTGCTGTCAGTGATCTGTGTGCCCTCTCCACTACCAGGACCTCAGACAATTGCTCGATGCCAAAACAGCAGGATTTCTACGTATTGTTCCAATCTGCCTTTGTCGATTGATTCAGGTATTCCGGTAATGCAGAGATTATTGTGGCTGGAGAGTGCCTCTGAATCTTCATTTTTGCCTTTATCACAGCCATCACCTTCTCAATTTTCAGGCATTTTTTGCAGTAACCGTCTGCAGTCCGTCTTCAGCCGTTGAAATACGTTGCTCCGCCTCTCCAAGTGTTGCACCCTGTTATTCATCTTTGGCTGTCATGTGGTCCATGCGCAGATTAGGTGCATCTATTTTACCACCTATTGATTGCAAACTTTGCTGCATGGCTAATAGCGTGGCCTCCAATGCTGCTTGCTCTGACTATAAGAGCACATGCTGCTGTGACCTAGTGGGCCACCTGGTCTCAAATGTGAGTCGTGATTGCTGTTTCTTGATTTTCCTCATGTTGCCCTGGCCACTCTCTGCAGTAGAGTTGATGCTCCTGTTATCTGAACCTTTAGAGAGCACCCACCTGGTTGGGGGAGGTCCTTGAGTTTCCCGCTTTAATAGTCTGTGCTTTTGGAAACAAACCAGTAATGTCCTGAGCCCAGCAACCCTTACTGCCAGTCCAGCACTGGCCCAGCCATGCCCATTGCTATAGTATTAGGAAGCTTTAGGCTTTAACAGTGTGGTACCAACTGTTCATTTCTCAGCCATTAATCTTTCTTTTCCCCCTCTAGGGATAACCGAAACAGCAATCTGGCACAAAATCCCTCTTTAAGCATTGCCGATCTCTTCTGTAGGGCAGTGCCTTTATTTATACTTTAGCCATGCGCTTCAATTGAATCTGTTGCCAAGCCCATGCACTTACATGTATTTTGTGTGCTTCACCAAGCATATTTTTCATTGCCTATCTGATATTATCTCATGAGGCTATCTGAGTCTCTCCCCAATGCGGTGAGTAATCTGCTCCACACAGCCCCTGCAAGTCTGGCCTAAGGCTGCTCTCTCTGTGGCTCTGGCCTCACTGCAGTTGGGTATCGATCTTCCTGCAGTGCCTACGGAGCTTCAGGTCCCACCTCGGGGCTCACCCTGGACGCCACCATCCGTGCTTCACCATGCAGCTCTGGAATGTCCAGCGGCCCGGCCCTGGTGGGTGCCATGGTTCAGCTATGCTTGTGTGGTCTTGCTTGGGGAGGGGCCCCACCCTCTCCAGCTCGGCCTTACGATGTCCTGTGTGGAATCTTGTCTGTCCCATTTTCTGTACCACACTGGCCACCAAAAGAGTAAGTGTGCCCACCCAGCTATCTTGCCATGTCATCCAGGTTCTCCAGCCAGTTGTGCGGTACAGGCACGATTATATGGCTAATATTATAGCACCGCCAGGTCTGCCGGTTGCGGAGCTCACTCACTGCCTTAAATCTTTTCACCTCGAAGTTACGAGACGGCCGCCATTTTCTGCCACAGTCAATCTGGCTACGGCCACTGCAGATATTTTATTTCTCCGCTGTCTGTTGTCAGCCAGCACTGATTTTGGTCTATTTTGGATCCCGACGTGTGCAGGAGTACCATACCTTCTGTGTTTGTCGTGGAAAGCAGTCATAACGAAGGATGGTTGAAGGATCAATGAGCTCGGCCATCAGAGCTGTAGTAGAGCGCAGCCATCTTGCTGTGGGCTCTCTACGCCCCCCCAAGCCCTACTTATACTTGAATAGGCTGTGTCCCTCCTCCACACAAGGGGCTGCATACCCCCTGTAGTTAGTCTGGTGCCAGGGCAGGGGAGTTAGGAAGTTGTGTATTTCAAAGGGAAACCTCTAGCTGCTTATCTATTAATTTTTCTTTGATTATAACAAGTACATTTTAAGAAAAAGGCAACAGCAAAGATGGATTCGTAATCGCTAAGTGTTTGCAAATATAGGAATGCCAGCTCTTAGGTTCTAAAATTATTGGCTTTTAGAATGGGATATACATTTTTTTGTGTAAAAGGAATAAAATGTACAGTAAATGGTAAACTGTATCAACGTTTGGAGAGATACACCATCACTAGGGCAAACCATTAGGATGTCTCCATCATACTATCAATTCCCTATCCGAACGCTTAGATGTAATGAAAATATCTGTTAGCCATGATGTGTCATATTTCATTATCAAAAGAAGTAACGACAGAGTGCTAGTACTGCTAGATGCTTTTTTTCTCAATCAATTATGAGAAAGGATTTTTTGAACTGAACAGAAAAACCTTAGACAAAAAACTTTGTCGATTGAATCAATCAATTCTTTATTATGTTTTTTATATATTGTTGACCTTCTAATTTATAGATCAATCGCAAATTTAGGAAAGAGCTTAGTGGACAATACTGTGTTATTTTCACGAACGATCACATTCAGTCATTCAATTCAATACAACTCATTTATTCTCATTCGTACATACATCCATACAAAAACATGCAAGCAATACATTCAAAAAGGTGGATAAAACATTGTTTAAGAAGACCACAGAAAAGGAAAGGGAAAACACTTTTATCTGACAATTTTGTCTGTCGATTTAGATTAAATCGGAATTCTTGTGGCCAAAAAGAAAGGTCTACGCGTTTCGAGTCCCCATAATTACTAGGGCTCTCATCAGGACCTGTTGTGCTGGAAAAACAAGAAAAAAGAAGGATTTACTAAGTCTGGGCGCTCCGCACTGTCTCGTTTTGAAACTGCGAACTATTTAAGGGGTAAACATTACCTCTAGTTAGTGGGAAGTAGATCAGCCGATCCTGAAATGAAACAGAGAAGATAGAAAGGTTGAGAAAATGATAAAGTCGAAAAGTTGAGGAGACGCTGGGATAACATTCATCCTCTAGGATTGCTATTTACTTACATGGTGTTAACTTTCGTCTTGCTTTTAATGAGCTGTAACAGATATGTAGTCGGGGCTGAGGGCGTTGGGACAACTGAGTCTCTTTGTATGCTGTTATAAAAAAATGAACTCAGTGTGAGCAGCTGAAAATTATCATTGAAGCGAATAGTTCTAGTTATCAAATAAAGTCCATTACCTTCAGGGGTAACGTCTCGGGAGTCAATCAGATGAACTCATTTCAGTGAGTTATTCTTTAAGTAGAACTCTGTGAAGAATGGTAGAACAGAGAATTTTTGAACGAACGCTGCATGAGTAGCAGCTTGGAAATTTTGTCTTTACATCGTGATGGAGGTAAAAAGGAAAAAATATGCGCATGCTAATGCCGCCTGAACTACGGAGCAAGTTAATTACCTTGATGGCGGAGTCACGGAGATGAATCGTACGGACTCGCTACAGTTTGGTTGTTGTAGATAAAGCTCTGTGGAAGAGAGAGACTGCCGTTAGATTCAAAGTGGCTCAAAGGCGGTTAAATTTTGGGTACGTTGAGAGATGCGCTGAAAAAAGCCGAAGTCATACCTTGGAGCTCGAGTTTGCTTCGTCCCCTCAGTCTCGCGGTTCGTGAGTGTGATCATGTGATCTCAATACTGATTTGTATCCAAAGAAGACATGGAAGAAAGACTATGCGGGAGGCAGCGTGGAAAATGAAACTGGATTAAGCGATTGAAAGCATATTTTGGCAATATGACATTAAATTCTCTGAAGGTTGATAGCCATGAATGATTAGAATATTAAATTGCCCTGGTTGGTATGAGTGGCAATATGGTAAAGGGACTCGTTGTTAGTTGTCCATATGAACGGAAAAACTTTATTGATACTCTTATATGCAGCACAGAGTAGAAAGTCTGAAGCAAGGTGTTGAGGAAATATGAATTTTTATGATCGATTGTGTCCCCTATCTTAGACCCCAACGGCTCCATGTACATACTACAAGTACATGTATGTTCCCTCCACTCAAGCTATGAAGACGCAAATACAATTGTGTCCAACGTTAACATGTCCTCTTTCAGATCCACCATGAATGGGTTGGATATTCCGTTCCTAAATATGTTTGGCCACCGACTTTATATGGTGCACTTTTCACGTTTCACAGCTCAGGCGAGTAGGCCCTGAATTCTGCCATCGAGCTTTTCCTGCCTTCTGCCTCTGAATGCTCCAGCCTGGACCTGCATCTGTATCAATGACCTTTGTCTTACTTCCTGCGCGGCTGACAGTGCCTGGCCCGGCCTGTTGCCTGCCAAAACTGTATTCAGCCTTCAAGTTATCTGCTCCGCTCCTCGAGAAATGCATTCCTGTCCAGTAGTTTAGGTAAACATCCTTCCAGCTACAGAGCAAAGGGCCCGGCCTTACTGTCTCCGTGCAAGTAATTCATGGCTTCTGTTGCCATGGTAGGCCCATGCCCCCTCGCATCTCATGTAGACACTTAGACGCTTGTACACGCACTAATAGTCAGTATAGAATAGACTCTGTCCGAGAGACCTTTCCTTTTGGATAATACAGTTCCTCAAACACAAGATATTAGATACGATTTGGGATTAGGTCGTTCTGACATCCCAGACTTCTGTCTCCTCATGTAGAGCTAAATGTCAAGTCCCCTTCACCCCCTAGTTACACGTCAATCACACGTCATGCGGCTGCACGCGCATCTCTGCCAAGTATTTCTGCTGACATTGCAGGATTTTCTCATGGATCCACCCACCTGTGTCATCCTCTTAATGACGTTTCTAGTATACGCCTTTTTGCACGCCCATTGTAACGCCTTTTTCATTACGTATGTGTATTCTTATCTTTCTTCTCAGCTGTTACGCCTCCTGCATCTGTCTTTACTGTAATGCATTTCCTATATATATGATTACTTGTCAATAATGTATTGCTGATCCCTTCCTGAACCTTCGTGGTGACGGAACTCGATTGCCTGGTACGAACCATCATTCCTTTGTAAGGAATAAATTCCCTTTTATAACCTCAAATACCACGGATTCTGCCTCTTATTTTTCTGAGTTATTCTTACTAGACTTTACCGCATAAAAAATAGTACAGGTAATTTAAATATTTACCACATAATTGGCGCCCGAACAGGGACACCTCTCACACCCCACGCGCCGGAGGTGCGTTGCAGACCCGGTCTCCTGCCACAGCCGGACGGACAATTACGCGTACCCGCAGGATTTCCTGTATCTCCCTCAGGCCAACGGGGGCGACTGAGGCTGCGATCAACACCCAGACGAGGCGGTGAGGAGTGCGGAGAATCCCGACCAGAGCCTAGCTGAGAGAGCAAGATCCGAGGTATACAGAGGCCCACCAGATTCCGAAGTTCCGAAGTATCTAAGTCACGAGTCGAGTCCAGTCCAGTTTGGTCTAGTCCAGTCCAGACTTCCGAGGCCTTCCGTTCCGTGCTTCCCGGTGAGTACCGTTGCTGGGGACGCATCTAGACGTGCGCATTAGTTTGTGCCGGTCAAGACGAGTTTGGGTACACAGACCTGGTCTGCACTGTTTTAGCAGTGTATCTGTACTGTTTAGCAGTACATACAGTATATTTAATATTATGCAGTTAACTAGTTTTATTCTAATTATCATTATTTGTTTCTAAAAAGTTTGTGATATGTTTTAAATGTCGTGGTATGAGTGACTGTTCGATCTTTATTATTGTGGTTATTGTAATTATTGTATTCAAAACCAAGATTAAGTAGCAAGGTTCAAGATGCCGTTATTTTCAAAATTAAGACAGATAAAAACTAGAAAAGGGATACTCGAGGAAGCTGTTCCCATTCCACCTAGGGACACTCCGGGGTACTTTATGTACCATAAACATGGCCTAGATGCCGTATTTTATCTTGATCTATGGGTGGACTACACCAAGGATTTAGCAGAGAGTCAGAGATGGCCCGCTGCTGGAACGTGGGATGCAGATTGCATCATGAGAGTAGAAGAAGTATTATGGAAAAAGAAAGCCAGACAGTCACAGAAAGATGCCATTGAATTATGGCGTAAAGAATCGCATAGGCGCACAGAGAAAGCGCTCAGAAAAGAAGAAAAAAGTAGGGAAGATTCAGAAAGAGCCCGAGAAAACATATTAATTGACGAAGGTATCCGAGTAAAAACAGAACAAGTAGACAGACAACGAAACACTCTTATGAATGGTATGTATCCTCTTCTGGCCGAGGGTTTGCCTAAAACCACCCTGGAGTTACCAAAAGATCTGCCACCTCCATTACTCCCGATTAAAGTACATTCCAAGACCGCAAAGGACATTTTCCTTTCTTCCTATTTAGATGATGCAGCCCCCGAATATGCTAATGGTGCGCAGCAACGCACAGCACCTGTTAACGACGCGCAACCCCAAGAACAGCTGCACCCACCTCCGCAGCAACAAACGCCTCCTCACGTTCTAAACATTCCATCTGCTTCTACCGTCCTCCCTGATTCCGTACACTCTGCATCCACACTCTCTACCCTACACCCAACAAATCCTTTTGGACTTGGCACCTCAGGAGGTGCGACAGGAGGTTTTTCCACGCCACCGCCAGCAACTAGATTGACTTATAGGGATTTAGCACACCAACGTACACCCCAAAGAGCTAATGACAATATATTAAATGAACCTCTTACAGATTGTAGATATGATCCAGTGCCAGGTAAACACAACAGAATGTTGCTATCTTCAGTACGTTTACGACGAGTCGCAAACTATTTAATGACATTACCAGGAATGGTCGAACATCTAGACAAAATATATCGCTTTGTCCAAACAGGGCAAGGTCCTGAAAGTATTGGCGAGGCCATGGAATACCAGAAGGTGGACATGCAAAAATTATTGTTACGTTTTTTCATAAACTGCTTGATCAGAAACAGAGATAGGCCTGAGGTAGATCCGGAGGAAATGCAAGTACTTACCAGATGGGGTCAGAATATAGCAGACGGAAAACATGATAAACAGAAGTATATAGAAGTCATGTGCCGAAAGATCAGAAAAGAAGTAGAACGAATACATGAAAGAAGATTAGAAGCAGATAAAACTGAATCAGAGGGAGAGGAGGAGGAACAGTCAGAAATGAACACAGGACAATTAGAATTACCAGCTAGACAAACGATAGCTTATGTAGGAAAAGGAAGGTCTTTCAACAATCTGATAAGTCCGATGCGTCCAGAATGTAACAGAATTTTTTCAAACAGTTACCTCAAATCCAAGGACCCCTGAACACTTATTCCAGGCTACTGATAAATAACTTCGAGAACGAAGGGGGTACCATGTGCTCAATTCTATGGATGAACAAGTATTAGCCAGGTCAGCAGTACAATGGGCTGACAGTTCTGAAAAATACAGTGATGATGCGCTAGCACACACGTTTCTGAATCTCACCCCAGATGAACAGCGTTTAGCTAGTATATACATGATACAACATCTCCTTATATTATATAAAGGCCAACACTCCGATCCTGGTCCCCTACCTGATATACTGATAGAACTACTCCTGAAAAAATGGAGAGGTCTAGGTACCGATCTAATTAAAGTAATTCTAGAATACCGACATAGATATAGTGCCTTTTTGTGTCCAGAACATGATCCAGCTCCTCCCATGGAAAGAAAAACGTATTACATGGACAGACAGAATCCCTTACGCGAAGTACACCCAGTCAGGAATGATGATAATACGTTTAGATGCGTGTTCGTGTACACGCCCATAACTAAAATAGAACTATTGGAAATGAAAAAATGAGTGCCCAGCCATGACAACGATCCGGCAGGTTTTCACCGTGAACTAAAGGACATGTTACTCATGGGTGATTATACCTACCCTGACATTATGAAAATATTGAAAGTATTATTGCCTGCCGGTATTTATGAGAAACTCAAAGAAAAAGAGTGGGAAGTGGGAGACCAAAAGATTGATTGGACAGTATTAGAAAACGAAGAAAATGCCCGAACTGCAGGCGTAGGGCTTGGGGACAAAACTAAAGCATTACCAGGATTATTAGTACAAGTATTGCCACGTTTATTAACTACGAAAAAGGAAGACTGGGGAGCAATCTCAGCTTGTAAACAGAAACCCGATGAAGACACTAGTGATTTTTATTCCCGATTTGAAAAATGTTTTGGTATTAATAGCGGCCTGAAAGCAAGTAGCGATTCATATCCACATCTTTTTGTAACAAAACTAGTCGAGAATTCCCTGCCACAGGTTAAAAACAGAGTATTGAAAGTTGAGAGCACTTGGCAAGCTAACACTCCTTCACAAATGTTACAAATGTTGCAGTATCACCAAAATAGAATTAGAGAAGAACAAGAACACGAACAAAGACGTATGAAAGACACGAAAATGAAAATGCTCGTCGCTCAGTCAGTTCCAGCTGACGGTCATAAAAAGGGTGCGACACAGTCCAGTAATTCAGCGGTTCCCGTTAAAGGGACATGCAACTATTGTAAACAGCCAGGTCATTATATAAACGATTGTGCAGTTCTGAAACATAATATCTCTACGGGTAAAACCAAGGAGAGACCACGTCCGCCTAGACAGGACCAGATCCAACAACAAGTACCTCAACATGTACAGCCTATGCCGGTTCCACAACAGACCGTAGCGGTACCACAGTCACAGCCTAGTGCCGCAACACAAAACATGACACAACAGATGTACCAGTATGCACAAAATGATTACCCAGAGTATCAGCGATACACATGAAATAGCCTAGAGAGGGAAGTTGGCTTACCCCTTATTGAGGTTCCCGTAGATCAAGAGGGTCCTTATGTACAGAGTCAAGTATTAGGGAAAGACAGAAAGTTTTTAATTGATACAGGGGCAAGCAGAACAACTATAAGTCACGACGAAGTTCCAGGGGCACCCCTCTCAGGCTCACAAAATATTTCCCTTGGTTTTTCAGGAAAGCCTACTATTAACGAAGTATCGCAACCGCTTACACTTACAGTTGGTCCGTTGACACGGACTACAGATCTATTGCTTACAAAATCTTGCCCAGAAAACTTGTTAGGTATAAAAACATTGAAAGCTCTAGGAGCTATAATATGTTGTTCTCCGGACGGAGTACGACTATTTTTGCGTGACTTTAAAGGTCACTACGTGTCAAGAGACATGGATCACCGGTTACAGAATCTACCTGCACATTTATGGGCACAAGGTCCCACTGATGTAGGTTGTATGCACATTACACCATATCGAGTCACACTCAAAGCAGGAGTGGTATTACCACGAATGCGACAATACAAGTTACCTCCAGATGCTGTAGTAGCTTTACTGCAAATCATTGACGAGCTCATTGCCCAAGGAGTGGTTGTGGAAACCGACTCCAATATATGTAATTCTCCGATCATTCCAATTCTTAAACGAACTGATCCAAAAGCACCGCCAGTATATCGATTAGTTATTGATCTGCGCGAATTGAATAAATGCATTGTACCACAATATCCCGTGGTCCCAGATATCTCTTCATTACTGACAGCTATTGATTCAGAAGCAACGTTCTTCACTGTAATTGACCTTAAGAACGCATTCTTTAGCGTCCCAATCGACCCGGAAAGCCAATATTTGTTCGGATTTAGTTTAAATGGACGAAGCTTTAAATTCGCACGCGCACCTCAAGGATTTACAGAAAGTCCTAGCATCTACAGCCAAGCACTGAAAAGACAACTTGACAGTATCCACATGCCAGTTAACACTGCACTGCTTCAGTATGTCGATGATCTGCTGATCACCGCCCGAAGCGAACCCGAATGTGAAAAAGCATCACTGACGGTTTTACATTTTCTGGCCGACAAGGGGCACAAGGTGTCCCCTTCGAAGCTGCAATTCTGTGCCCAGCAAGTTGTGTACCTAGGGCACTTGCTGTCCAAGGGGGGGAGACAGCTCACACCTGACCGCATCCAGTTAATTGTAAACATGCCACCACACAAGACACAAAAGGAGGTACGGGCCTTCATAGGCCTCACTTCGTACTGTAGGCAGTGGATTCCCCAGTACGCATTTCTAGCAAAACCACTCATTCAGTTGACAACCCAGGAGGCAGCAACAACGACTGTCCTCCCTTGGACTCCAGAACATACACAAGCTTTTGAAGACTTAAAGAAAGCTTTATGCCAAGCACCTGTTTTAGCGACACCATGTTACAGTAAGCCTTTTACACTCTTTGTTACAGAACGTGAAGGTACTGCCTTGTCAGTACTCACTCAGGAACAAGCAGGATCACACAAGCCATGTGCTTACTTTTCTAGCACATTAGATCCCGTAGCTCAGGCTCTGCCTACGTGCCTGAAATCAGTCGCAGCAACAGCTTTAGCGATCAGACAAAGCGATTCCATAGTATTAGGACATCAATTGACAGTACAAGTACCACACGCAGTAGAGGTTCTCTTGAACCGGACACAAACACAACACTTGACTATAGCACGACTGACGGGTTATGAACTAACATTGTTTCAGCCACACATAGAAATCAGACGCTGCAGTACATTAAATCCTGCCACACTTTTGCCATTAAGTGGAACAGACCCACTGGCACATGATTGTATTGAAGTCATTACTATTACGACAAAACCCAGACAAGACTTGACAGATGTCCCATTACCAGACCCAGACCTGACACTTTATGTGGATGGGTCATGCATGAGAACAAGTACAGGAGAATTAGTGGCCGCTTACGCAGTCACAACAGACACTGAAGTCATTGAAACGAATCGTATTAACACTTTGTCAGCTCAAGCAGCAGAGCTCATCGCTCTGACACAAGCCTGTATTCAAGCCAAAAATAAAAGAGTCAACATATACACAGATTCCCGTTATGCATTCGGAGTTGTACATGACTTCGGAGTCCTTTGGCGAGAGAGAGGTTATTTAACTTCTCATGGTGCCAACATTCAACACGGTCCCCTCATTCAAGCTCTATTAGATGCAATACATCTACCTACTGCGATATCTATCATGAAGTGTAAGGCCCATACAAAAGTCACCGATATTATTTCCCAGGGTAACGATCTAGCAGACCGAACAGCTAAACAGACAGCTCAGATTCGGAATCACGCAACGGATGTGACAAAGACAATAGTTCCGACATCGACACACTGCATGACAGTTAAAGATCCCGCCCTTGATGTAATTGACATACAGACACATGCTACACCAGAAGAAATAAAGAAATGGACTGAATTAGGAGGGACCCAAACAGATCAGGGATGGATGACGAAGGGAAAATCTATATGGTTTCTCCCCGACTCCATGGTTCAAGTTATCATTAACACAATACATAGTCCAGCGCACCTGGGAGAAAAAGCTATGCTAGATAGTATTCAACACATTTGGTTTAATAAACACTTACGAGCTGCAGCCAAACAGAAAGTCCGAACTTGTATGATTTGTTGTCAGTTCAACCCAGGTAAAGGCGTACCTGTAGAGCAGGGTGGATTTCAACCTCCCGATCACCCTTTTGAAGTCCTCCAGATGGATTATATCCAGATGGAACGATGTCGAGGATTCAAATATGTCCTCGTAGTTGTATGCGCTCTTTCCCGTTGGACAGAGGCATATCCCGTCTCAGATTACACTGCCCCGACTACTGCCAAGCAGTTAGTTCGTGAATTCTTCCCACGGTATGGTTTGCCCCGTATCGTGTACTCAGATAATGGCCAGCCGTTCTCATCCGAGCTAATGAAACACATTTCACTCTTGTTAGGCTATCAATGGAAATTTCACTGTGTCCGACATCCCGAGGCAGCGGGTCTCGTGGAACGTCATAATCAGACCCTGAAAATACGACTTTCTAAAATCTGTAGAGAGAAAGGTGTCGACTGGATAGTAGCCTTACCAGTTGCACTCTTTTACATGAGAATGGTAGCACATTCTCGCACAGGGCTATCCCCGTACGAGGTGGTCTTCGGTAGGCCACCAAATATGTGGGGGACGCCTATACCTCGTAAAATAACTGATGTTGATTGTAATATGCTGACAGATTACCTTGCTTCCTTGATGTCTGCACTACAATCTTGCCGTTCACAGGTAGCTGCAGCCTTTCCCGACAACACCGAGGTGAAGCCCCATGAAGTGGTTCCTGGAGACCTGGTCTTCATAAGAAACTTCGACAGGAGGAGCCCGTTGGAGCCTCGCTGGCAAACGCCAAAGCTGGTGCTTCTAACCACGAGGACAGCAGTGAAGGTCGAGGGTCGCAAGGGTTGGTTACACTCGAGCCATATCAAGAAATTTCATGGACTACCATCTGATTTGAACTCTCAGCCCTGCCCCCTTCCAGAGACTGATTCAAAACTCCCCCTGGTTGAAAGGACCGAATCACAGGAATACAAACTGAAACTAAGGTCTAGCAAGTCAGACAATTCGATTGTTTAAGTCCTCTCCAAGGTGAATCGGTTGAATAAGTCTCTGACATGTATCCTCTAGACCGAATTAGAGAGAGAAATAGACAGAAACAGCTCGAGAAACATGCATATTGTAAATCACTTCATAGTCACTGTATAGTGACATTGTTGATTATGTTTTTTCTAAGTCTTTTGATTATTGCTGCAAGTATACTGTTGCACATGTACTATCCTATTTTCAAGCGTGCTCATTCTGTTTACAATGTTACTGCCGAACATTCTTTTAGTGAACTACCTCTACATGAGTTGTCCTACAGATTTGCGCTGCGCAACAACACATTCATTAGTATGTTACACCATTCCCATCAGACCAGCAATGCTACAAATTGTTGGATATGTGGCCGACTCCCTCCCTATCAGAAATACAAAGGAGTTCTGCCTCTCTTTCCGTACCCGTTCACACACAATGGTTCCTGTGGAGCATGGTTTAGTTTGATTAACTCTTTAGATTCAAACACTGTAGTTTACCAGAGCAACTGGGTATGGGGAAACCTGAACTTAGTTTTGCTTAAAGCCTGTTACCCTAACCAGGAGGGACTTCCCAAAAGAACAGGAACTGACCTAGAAAATGAAGTATATGGATTAGGTAATTTTACACTTAACGTCATGATTCTGAATGTTGAATCCGAAGCTGCATCAGTCTTGCCCGCTATGTCAGTATTTCCAGTTAAAGGTGAATTATGTGTAAGAAAGAATGGTTCAGTACACATGGGTCATAGTAAATGTACCACTGTGATCGAATTCAATGATCAAGGCAAGTCTACATTTAGAGCTTCCCGTCATTCCTACTTCATATGTGGTCATACCGCATATATACGCTTACCTCCAGATTGGGATGGTACCTGTTACATTGCATTCCTTCTGCCACCTGTTTTCCTAGCCCCTCCTGATTATCATAGGAATACCCATTTAGTACACAATAGACCACAGAGAGATCTCCCGATTGTCGACTACACTGAAACGGCATGGGAGCAATACACAGATTTCAATAAAGGTTTCTTTCCCTACATAGGTGTTGTCACTAATAGTAAACTAATACGTAGATTAACAAGAACCCTTGAAGCAGTAGTGAATTAAACTACTTCCGCCCTAGGCAACTTAACAGAGGAGCAGTCTGCGATGCGGATTGTTGTTCTTCAAAATCGTCTTGTCCTTGACGTCATCCTAGCCGATAGGGGCGGAGCCTGTAGGGTCATCGGATGGAGTTGCTGTGTTTTCATTCCAGAAAACTCGCCATCAGTATACAAAGCCATAACTCGTCTTCACAAGATTGTAAGCCAGATACACCAGAATCCAGGCACCTGGACTTGGTCCGGTTGGCTCTGGAGCGTGTTGTCAGCCTGGGGATGGAAAGTCCTATCCTTCCTAGGTATTGGCCTTCTCATAGTATTCAGTTGTTGCCTGTGTCTACAATGTGGACCAGCGATTTGCGGCCTGTGTGCCACATCATGTATCCCACGTTCAAGTTTTCATTCAAAATCCCGGAAGAAGAAGAAAGAGCAAATGATGTTACATGAACAGATTGATGGATTCCTGAGGATCGATATTTCATGAAGGGTCCGTAGGGGACAAGGAGGGAATGAGGAAATATGAATTTTTATGATCGATTGTGTCCCCTATCTTAGACCCCAACGGCTCCATGTACATACTACAAGTACATGTATGTTCCCTCCACTCAAGCTATGAAGACGCAAATACAATTGTGTCCAACATTAACATGTCCTCTTTCAGATCCACCATGAATGGGTTGGATATTCCGTTCCTAAATATGTTTGGCCACCGACTTTATATGGTGCACTTTTCACGTTTCACAGCTCAGGCGAGTAGGCCCTGAATTCTGCCATCGAGCTTTTCCTGCCTTCTGCCTCTGAATGCTCCAGCCTGGACCTGCATCTGTATCAATGACCTTTGTCTTACTTCCTGCGCGGCTGACAGTGCCTGGCCCGGCCTGTTGCCTGCCAAAACTGCATTCAGCCTTCAAGTTATCTGCTCCGCTCCTCGAGAAATGCATTCCTGTCCAGTAGTTTAGGTAAACATCCTTCCAGCTACAGAGCAAAGGGCCCGGCCTTACTGTCTCCGTGCAAGTAATTCATGGCTTCTGTTGCCATGGTAGGCCCATGCCCCCTCGCATCTCATGTAGACACTTAGACGCTTGTACACGCACTAATAGTCAGTATAGAATAGACTCTGTCCGAGAGACCTTTCCTTTTGGATAATACAGTTCCTCAAACACAAGATATTAGATACGATTTGGGATTAGGTCGTTCTGACATCCCAGACTTCTGTCTCCTCATGTAGAGCTAAATGTCAAGTCCCCTTCACCCCCTAGTTACACGTCAATCACACGTCATGCGGCTGCACGCGCATCTCTGCCAAGTATTTCTGCTGACATTGCAGGATTTTCTCATGGATCCACCCACCTGTGTCATCCTCTTAATGACGTTTCTAGTATACGCCTTTTTGCACGCCCATTGTAACGCCTTTTTCATTACGTATGTGTATTCTTATCTTTCTTCTCAGCTGTTACGCCTCCTGCATCTGTCTTTACTGTAATGCATTTCCTATATATATGATTACTTGTCAATAATGTATTGCTGATCCCTTCCTGAACCTTCGTGGTGACGGAACTCGATTGCCTGGTTCGAACCATCATTCCCTTTTATAACCTCAAATACCACGGATTCTGCCTCTTATTTTTCTGAGTTATTCTTACTAGACTTTACCGCATAAAAAATAGTACAGGTAATTTAAATATTTACCACAGTGTATGTGGCTCAAGTCAGTTTAAACAGTTCAGAGAGCTCATTCAATCCTGAAGTGGCTGTATTAAACTTGAGAATTAACATTGCTTCTCGTCTGGTTAGTTTAAGTTCCAGGTCTCCTCCTCTCTCATCTTGATCAACTTTAGAGATTACTGTCCATCTTAAATCTTTAATCGAATGATTATGACTCTTCCAATGAGTGACGAGTGGCGCTGTTTCAACGTTTTTATTAATCCTTGATTTATGTTGGGATATTCTGAGACAAATTTCTTGGCTTGTTTTCCCAATATACAATAAATTACAGGGACAGCGTATCCCATAAATCACGAATTTGCTTTTGCAATTTGTGAAGGAGTCATGTTTCCAATAGATGGAATTGTGTTGGAAAAGAGAACCTTCTTCCGTAGATGAACAACATATGCAGGTACCACATTTATGATGACCGCATAATGGTGGGAGTCCAACATATTCACGTAGGGTGTTTTGTTTAGTGGTGGGCATGGCTGCCCGTACAATTTGATTTGCAATGTTGCGTCCCTTTTTGAAAGCAAAGAGCGGATTGTCTCTAAGTGATGGATTGATGTTCTTGATCAGGTGCCAATTCTGATTGATAACTTTTTTGAGCATATTTGAGTTTGGGCAGAATGTGGAAACGCATACGATTCTCTCAAGTGATGGTTTTTCTTTCTTTCCAAGAAGTACATCTCGTGGGGTAAACCATGCTCTTTTTAAAGATCTTTTGAGCAGTTTTTTGGGGTAGCCTCGTTGTTTTAGATTGTCCAATAGTTTGGATGCATGGAGCATATATTCGTCCTTAAAAAAGCAGTTGCGTCTGATACGCAAGAATTGTCCGTAGGGCAAATTCTCTTTTAGGTTCCTGGGATGGCTGCTAGTAAAATGTAACGCTTTGTTGCGGTCAGTGGATTTTTTAAAAAGAGTAGTAACCAAGCCATCTTCTGTGGGATAGACCTCTACATCAAGGAATGGAATCTTGACTTTAGAGTAGTTCAAACTGAATTTGATGTCTTCTGTACGATCATTTAGCCAACAGTGAAATTTGTGCAGATTGTCTTCAGTACTTGTCCAAGTCATAAAGACATCATCAATGTACCGCATCCAATTACCAATGTATGGTAGAAAGGGATTATTTTTATAGATGAATTTATCTTCAAACTGGGCCATAAAGAGTACCGCTAGCTCCGGTGCGAACGGACAGCCCATCGCTACTCCTTTTACTTGGTAATAGAATTCGCCATTGAAATTGAAGAAGTTTTTCTTTAAAGCAAAGTTGGCTAGGTCCATAATGAAGTCACTAGGTACTTTAGTGGGTCTGACTCTGCTTTCCAGGTATGAGAACACGACAGCTAGGCCTTCATCCTGTGGTATTTATGTATATAGTGATACAACGTCTAATGTGACCAAGAAGTGAGCATTTTGAACAAACTTTATTGAGGTCAGCTTGTTGATGAAGTCAGTTGTGTCTCGCAGAAAAGATGGTACTTCATGAATGAAGGGTTTTAGAAAATAGTCAACGAACTTGGAGATTGGTTCTATCAAAGAATCACATCCTGAAATTATAGGCCTTCCCGGGGGCGCTGTTTGGTTTTTATGTATTTTAGGAAGTACATAAAACAGTGGTGTTCTCGGATTGTTATTTTTTAGGAACTCATGTTCTTTTTTTGTCAGGAAGCCTTGTTGTAATCCTAATTCAAGTTTTGGAAAAATGTAATTCTTTAATTCTGATGTTGGATCCTTGTTGATCTTTCTGTAGCAAGTTATGTCATCCAGCTGCCTCATCACTTCTGTTGTATAATCTACCATATCCCAGATGACAATTGAACCCCCTTTATCAGCTTCTTTTATTATGATAGAATTATCATTTTGGAGGTTGGTCAGGGCATCCATTTGAGATTTTGTAGTATTGAATTTGTGCTTTCTTTTTTTAGTCTCCATATCTGCAATTGCTGATAGGAGTGTTTTTTCAAAAACTACTACCTCTTTAGGTATCTTGTTAGCAGGTGGGATGAAGCTCGATTTTTTCTTTAGTCCTGTGTTCTCAATAGATTCTGGATATTGGTTGTTGGAAAAAAAGGCTTTTAGTCGAATTTTCCTACAGAATTCGATAGTTTCTGTCTTCAATTTGACGAAGTCCGTATTTTTTGCAGGGACAAATGTTAGACCTTTTTCTAGTATACTCTGTTCATCCGAAGAAAGAGATCTTTTTGATAAGTTGTATACTAGTATACAACTTATCAAAAAGATCTCTTTCTTCGGATGAACAGAGTAGTAGTTTTTGAAAAAACACTCCTATCAGCAATTGCAGATATGGAGACTAAAAAAAGAAAGCACAAATTCATTTCACTGTTTCATTTCAGGATCGGCTGATCTACTTCCCACTAACTAGAGGTAATGTTTACCCCTTAAATAGTTCGCAGTTTCAAAACGAGACAGTGCGGAGCGCCCAGACTTAGTAAATCCTTCTTTTTTCTTGTTTTTCCAGCACAACAGGTCCTGATGAGAGCCCTAGTAATTATGGGGACTCGAAACGCGTAGACCTTTCTTTTTGGCCACAAGAATTCCGATTTAATCTAAATCGACAGACAAAATTGTCAGATAAAAGTGTTTTCCCTTTCCTTTTCTGTGGTCTTCTTAAACAATGTTTTATCCACTTTTTTGAATGTATTGCTTGCATGTTTTTGTATGGATGTATGTACGAATGAGAATAAATGAGTTGTATTGAATTGAATGACTGAATGTGATCGTTCGTGAAAATAGCACAGTATTGTCCACTAAGCTCTTTCCTAAATTTGCGATTGATCTATAAATTAGAAGGTCAACAATATATAAAAAACATAATAAAGAATTGATTGATTCAATCGACAAAGTTTTTTGTCTAAGGTTTTTCTGTTCAGTTCAAAAAATCCTTTCTCATAATTGATTGAGAAAAAAAGCGTCTAGCAGTACTAGCACTCTGTCGTTACTTCTATAGCTTGGCTCAGCTTTACTGCTACCAGCCAAAACCCAGTTTTGTCATTGATATTTCATTATCAGGCACACTTCAGAAAAGAGTAAAAGATTTCCCAATTTAGGAAAGCAATGACCAACATAGGATAACCAGGGGATGTTCATCCCCATATCACATCTGAGGCAATCGCTAATGCTTTGATGATTACAATTTGCACCAGGGTTAGACCAGATGGATAGCCACAGCATCAACAGATAAAGTAGGTTTAAGTCTTCTATATAATATAGACCAAGATCTTCATGACAGATAAAATAAGGACAACTTGGTGGCTGAGAAAAAAGTTGTTGGCAAAAGCGATTCGCTTCAGTCTGTATACACAAAGCTTGTACGTATTCCCATGCCCCTGTCATGTACCTACCAACTGGCACACATTGGGTTTTACAGCTCTCCAGAAATAATGCAATAGGTTTGCCTCCTACTAACGAAGTCAAATTAAAGAGAGCTCCTATTGACTGTGTGCACCTAGCTCTGATGTTTGTATGCCAAGAGCCAGTAGCATCAAACCAGACATCTAGGTAGGGAAAGCAAGACACTTTAGCCGGCTTGAAAGAATGAATACTTGGGGAGCATAGGTTTGAGCACTTCCAGCGGCAGGCTAGAACATGATACTTAGCATAATTAATATGCAGGGAAAAGCTAGACATGAAGTTTGGGAATTCCAATACCATATATATCAAGCTGCTTGAGGTATATGCCAGCAGTAGTGTCATCCGCATATAGTAGGCTGGGGATTGGAGTCTGGTCAATCATGGGGATATCCAATCAAGTTACTGCTCAGGCTGTCAATATAAAAGACAAAAAGTGTTGGGGCAAAAAATATAACTCTGCAGTACTCCCCTTTCTAGGCCAAAAGAGTCTGAGCATACACCATTTGGGCCGTAGCATCCTCTGGCAGATAAATGATGGTGTAATTAAAAGAAATAAAATCACCAGTGTCGCATCCAACACCGGCTCCAGCAACATGGGCCTGTGAACACGGTCAAAGTGGCTAGACAGGTCCATGAAGGCCAAGTACAGAGTGATGCGCCTGGCATAACATATTTCAGATAATGAGGTGGAGGTTCAGGCACTGCTCCATAGTGCCGAGACACTCACTCTATCTGTACACTAAGGGATACTACCCTTGTTTGCCCAAGCCCTTATGTTATTAAAGGCCACGCTACCTTAAGATTTTGGCCAATGAATCGATAAGAGAGATTGGCCTGTAACAGCCTGGGTCTGCTTGATTTCCCCATTTTTTGTCAAAGATATATTTATTGAATGATTACAGCTTACAATTTGGGAAGGCACCACCACAGGATCCCACGCAGGGGATCAGAAAACCTCAGTATGACCATAACAAGTAAACAATTTGCCTAGAACGGCACAAAGCCAGCTCCTATGCACGGTCGATAAGCCAACTGAAGAACACAGTTTCTAAACTTAATGGAGCTGTAAAAGAAAGTCATTGCAGAGGTACCAAGTTAACAGGCAATTCCGTAGAAAGTTTGACTTCCTCCTGTGAAGGAAACCTCCCCAAGGTGCAGCAATGTAATGCTAAACATGAAATAAAGGACTTAAGGGAAAGAGAAAATAAAAAGAAAAGGGAACAGCAGATACAAAATCATCCCATCGTGGGACAATAGCAGTACAAGAGCCCAGGGAGAACCCCCCCAAAACCCCCCCACCCTACCCGTGGCGGCGGCAAAGCCAAAGAAGTGAGATGTTGTGTGACTCATGACTCTGATCAAAATTGAAAGAGGTGGAGGCTTCTAATGGAAGAGGGACAAACAGCAGCCGGGAGGCCTCTGGAAAGGAAGGAAACAAGGGGTCCCCATTTAAATTCAAAGTTCTTATAGTCATCTCTGAAAATATCGGCCATCCACTCCAAGCTAAGCAGTCTCGAGAGGCGGGAGTGCCAGAGTGACACAGCAGGTGCCTCCCTCTGCTTCCAAGCGGCCGCAAGGGTGACTTTAGCTGCCCCAATACAAAGCCACATAATCATTTTTTCTGCCCGTGTCTGATGTACCAGGGAGGCATCGCGCAGCCCCAGAAGCACTCCGGCCATGGTAGTGGGAATGGGGTAACCCAGCATGTCCTTTATATGCGCCAGAATTTCTTCCCAGAAGGGCCGGACAGCCGGACAGTCCCACCAAATATGCTGGAAGTCCCCAAGTAAACCACACCCTCTCCAACATCTGTCCGAGGTGGTGGGAAAAATCTGCCTGAGTTTGGCCGGGTGCAGATACCAGTCCATCATGGTCTTCAAGTGGGCCTCCCTGAGTTCTGTAGAATGATTGAAGCGCGCAATATCAGACCAGAGGTGCAGCCACTCCTCATCAGAGATAGGGCGGTGAATCATGTCTTCCCACATAGACATATACCTGGGGCGTGGGGATGAAGCTGTTTTGAGTAGAAAACTATATATAAATGAGAACACTCCTTTTATACTAGTAGTCTTAGTGAGATAAGCCTCAAATTGCGTGAGAGGCTGTGTAGCAGCATCCCGCACTGGAGGAGAGAGGACCCAATGCATCAATTGTGTATAATGATATCGCTCCGTGTTCTCTAATTGATAATCTCGTTTACACTGATCAAAAGTGAGTGGATCAAAGTTGTGGAACAAGTGCGTTAGAGCCAGACAGCCACCCTTTCTCAAAGCATCAAAAGGACCCTCGTGTTGGGCAGGAGCGAATGCTGGATTAAAATGGAGTGGAGTAAACGGGGATGGGAACATGGTCCACCTGTCGTTGCCCGAGACCGAATCCCATATTTTAAGCGTGGTGCGCGTAGGGGTGCTAATGTACGCGTTTCGGGGTCTGTCCTGTCGCTTTCGCCACACCAGGTCCCAAATGGTTCGCCCCGTCACACTGCGGTCCATATGGAGCCAGTGTTACTCGGAGTCCCGTTGAGACCATTCGGTGAGGGCTCTCAGCTGTGCTGCTTTGTAATAAAGGAGAATGTCCGGTAGGCCCACGCCGCCAGCAGAGCGGGAGCGACGGAGCAGCGAGTAAGAGAAACGTGCTCGACCTCCCTGCCAGATAAAGCGCAGGATCATGGACTTCACTTTGCGGAAGAAATCGGGCTCCAATTCGATAGGTAAGGCCTGAAAAAGGTAAAGAAGTTTGGGCAGGAGAGTCATCTTGATCGCATGGACGCGGCCCAACCAAGACAGGAACAGAGGCTTCCATCTCGTGAGGTCCGATTGAATACGTGTTAGAATGGGAGGGAAGTTAGCTGCAAAGAGCCCCCCAAGTCTCGGCGTCAGATGAATCCCCAGGTATTGAATGGAGGAGGTGGCCCAGGAGAGCGGGGTAAGCGATTGAAGTCGGAGAACCTCAGTAGGTGAGAGGGTAAGATTAAGTATATAGGATTTGCCTAAGTTCGTTTTGAACCCTGATACTAGTTCAAAACGCTCCAGTTCCCCCTGCAAGGGTGGCAAGGATGCCTCCGGCTCTGACAGGGATAAGAGAATATCGTCTGCGAACAGCGATATTTTATGGGATTCTCCCGTAAATGGAATTCCTTGAATGGAAGGGTTGTTTCTGATCGCAAGAGCCAAGGGTTCGATACTGAGTGCAAAAAGGAGGGGTGAAAGGGGACAGCCCTGGCGCGTACCTCTCGAGTGAAAAAAGGTGGAGGAATGTACCCCATTAATCACGACTCTAGAGCGGGGGAGACGGTAGTTAGCTCTCACCATGTTAAGGAATTTAGGCGCAAAACCGAACGCCCCAAGAGTTCAAAATAGGAACCCCCAGTCTACCCGGTCGTAGGCCTTCTCAGCGTCGAGGCCCACCAGGACTGCAGGAATCTGACGCTTATTGGCCTTTTTAATCAAATGAATAATTCTGCGGGTATTGTCGTGCGTCTGGCGCCCTTGGATAAAACCCGACTGATCAGGGTGGATGAGGGTGGGCATGAGGTCATTTAGGCGTTTGGCAATGATCGAGGAGTATAATTTAGCATCAAGATTTAGTAGAGCAATCGGCCTATAGGAGGCACAAAGCTGAGGGTCCTTCCCTGGTTTGGGAATCACAGAGATCACTGCGTCTGACATGGAGTCGGAGGTGGAACCCTCTTCCGCCATTTTATTGAAAAGGCGGACAAGGTAGGGAGCGACATCGGGGGCAAAGGTCTTGTAAAAAAAGAGCCGTATAGCCGTCCGGCCCTGGAGCTTTGTGAGATTTCAGGTTGTGAATAGCCCCAGTAACATCCTCTAAGGTGATAGGAGCGGTGAGTAGCTCATTCCAAGAAGCCGACACCTGGGGCAGAGATAGCGACTTGAGGTAGTCCTGTTGGGCATCCAAGTCTAAGGAATCCCCAGAGTATAGATTCCCATAAAAAGACCCAAAGAGCTCCGCCTTGTCCCCATCCTTATGGGTAATAGCCCCCGCGGGATCTAAGATGCCGCCTATGTATTCCTTCTCTCGTTTGCCTTTCAGTTGTCTAGCGAGATGTTTTCCAATTTTATTGCCCTGGGTGTATGATAGGTGTCGTAGCTTAAGAAGCGTGAATTCCGCCCTGTTATTATAAATAGCTTTGAGTTTACCCCGGAGGGCCGTGAGGCCGCGGAGTGTTTGCCGTGTGGGATTGGTCTTATGAGTGCGCTCAAGGGCCGACAGTTCGGACTCCAGCAGTTCTCTCTCATGGGCACGCTGCTTATTCAGTGCCGCTATACAGTCCCCTCGGATAACAGCCTTCAATGCATCCAAGGTGGTAAACTCCGAGGTATCTTCCGGCCTGTTAGTGTTAAAGAATTCTGTAATGGCGGTGCGGATTTTGGAACAGGAGTCCTTATCCCGAGTAAGTGACGGAGGGAAATACCATCTGGGAGTGGACGAGGCCATCCCCCGCCAATTAAGAAAAACAGAGAACAGACTATGATCCGATACTGAGAGGGGAAGATCTTGGCGTCCTGCAAGGCACCTTGCAGCGACTGGCTCACGAAAATATAGTCCAACCGGGAGTATGTGCGGTGGACATGTGAATAAAATGTATAACCTCGCGACTGGGGGAAAAGAGCACGCCAAGTATCAAGGAGGCCCAGATCATGCACGCGTTGCTGTGTCTCCCCCGAAAAGGAACCCAGGCCGGCTCGTTCAGCATAGGAACTGTCCAGTTCTTTTTGCCATATCAGATTGAAATCGCCCATAAGAACTAGCGGACCCTCTGCAAAATCAGTCAACTTCCCCAGGAATGCGTTTAGGAAACCTGTCTGACCAGTGTTGGGGGCGTACACTGCCGCAAAAGTACAGACTTTTCCTCTAAGGCGGCCTTTAATCATCATCCAGCGCCCTTCCCTATCGCTCTGAACACCTAGTGGTTGAAAGTGCGTAGAAGACCGACACATAATGGCCACCCCTCGATGTTTCGTAAGGGCTGAGGACTTGTAAATCAGGGGAAAGAGTTTGTGTCTGAGACGTGAATCTTCGGACCTGGCTAAATGCGTCTCTTGCAGAGCTACAATGTCAATTTGGTGATCAATATTATATTTCCATACTTTGTGACGCTTTTGGGGAGAGTTGAGACCCCTAACATTCCAAGTACCTATTGAGATCGGCATCATATTACATAAGAAAAACTACATCCCATCCCAGCCCACCAATACCCGACATACCGCCGTCCCCAAACTGCCCCCCGGAAGAGGCAGAAGGCCAGAGCCCATGAGCCATGCCTTCCCGAGCACGGGAAGATTCCCCACACACCGTACAGAAAAGCCGCCACCACACCCCCCCCCCACCCCCCTAGGAAAGAATGAACAAAGAAAAACATAATAACCATTAGCACGTATTTGGTGGTCCCGCCGCGGAGCCAATACGGCCCCTCAGAGACCACAGGGGGTAACAGGTCCGAGGACACAGTCATGCCCGCCTCGGCAGGGAAGTTAACCAAAGGCTAATGTATGCGGCTTTAAAGAAGGTCACTAAAATAGAGAGAGCCAGACTTACCACCGTGCCAAACCTAGACACTCGCACAAAGAAGGCAGCTACAGTGGGAAACAGAACAAGCAACCATAATGTGGTACGAAGAACGCATCCCAAAGCTAACAAGGATACACCCAGGAGTGCCTGAACCACTGAGCTAGTACCAAAAGGGAACAACATCAGTCTTACTTATGAAGTCTTCAGCGTCCATGACCCCACTTTCTCTACCGGGGGAATCCTCAGTCCCAGAGGCAGCGGTCACAGCAGGATACAGAACTCCCCCGGCAGGAGCCGGCCCCCGCCGTGAAGCAGCGGAGGCTCCCAGGGGCACACGCCAAATCCACAAGCGGACCCGGAGGCACGTTGCATAGCCCCCGCAATCCCAGCAGGTGATCAGCGCCGCCCCCTGCGGGACCAGGCAGAGGAAGAAGAGGCCCCTCGGGAGGGACCGCCACCTGCGTCCTGGACGTCGGCATCCCCACCAGAAGGAATGCCCAGCAAATCCAAACCGTCCTGGAGGTTGGTGATGTGGTGTCCTTTATTCCGAAATTCAAAGCTGAGCCCAAATGGATACGTCCATCTGTATCGGATCTTGTCGACCCGCAATTTAGTGGTAACAAGTCTGAGCAGTTGTCGCCGGGCCAAAGTCGCTGGTGCGACATCCTGGTAAATGGCGCAGGTGCGATCCTGGAATGCGATGGACTCCCTAGCCCTGGCTGCCTGGAGAACAGCCTCCTTGACCTTATAGGAGTGGAATTTGGCCAGGACGTCCCGTGGCCGCTTCCTCTCTCCCTGTTGCAGGGGCCCCACTCAGTGCACTCTGTCCAATTTTATTTTGAGCATCTGTGGAGACACAATCTCCGAGAAGAGACCCACCACAAAGGCCTCCAGATCCTGTCCCTCCGCGCCTTCCTCCATGTCTCTGATGCGTATGTTCTCCCTCCGAGCCCTGTTCTCGAGATCCTCTGCCCGGAGCTGCGATTGATGGAGTTGCTCCTTAAGGAAGATGACATCGTCCAGAAGACTGGAAGAGAGCTGCTCCTGCTCTTGATTGTGGGCTTCGAGGTCCAGGACTCTGGTGCCAACTGAGTCCACATCCCGCTGGAGGGAGGACAGCCTCTCGGTCAGGTCTGCTCGCAGCTGGTCAATGGATGTTTTGATATCATGCCCAATGTCTTTGCGTAGTTCAGATTGGAAGTCTTTAAACATGGTTAGCAGATCAGCTTTCGTGAGCGCCATCTCAGCGGAACCTGCGTCCCCTCGCGGTGAAGAACGCTTATCTGCAGTCGAAAAGAAATCGGAGACCTTGCCTGAAGACTTGGCTGTTGACTTCTTAGGCGGCATAAGGCAAACCCGTACGAGTCGTGCTGATGGAGGTAGCGTAAAACGCACCCACGCCGGTCTGAGGAATGATGGTAGGCACCGGAGCTATAAGTGAACCCCTTGCCACTCAACTCCGTACCTCACCTCCCAGGCGTGCAGCCAGAAGCCTCCCGGGAAGACATCCGTGAACCCGGCAGTAAGAGGAATCGTAAGGCTCCAGAGTGCAACAAGGCCCTGCGGACAATCCTGGTGCGTTGCCCCCGCGACGTCCCACAGCAGTGGGGGCAGAAAGATGCGTGATGGTGAAAAGCTGGGTCACCCCCGTGAGGTTCACAGGTCCGAAGCGCTGGCAGGACGCGCAATGTGGATGAGCTGCGAGGGCGAGGTTCGGCGGAAGACAGGCCCCGGCCCATCAAGATCCTCCCCGAAAGGCCACCCAATGTCCAGCTGGACAGCGATTCCGTGTGTGTGGCTTAAAGATGCCCACTCAGGAAGCGCCGACATTCAAGTCTAGGCCGCAGGTCTGGAGGGCAGAAGAGCGCCATGAAATAACGCGGTGCCGCCATCTTAGAGTCAGGCATCCCATCGAAGACATCAGCCGGCCGTTGCTACCAAGTGCCGGTAGTACCGCTGGGGCCCCCAGGCCTTCCCTCACTGCCTCGCAGTCCGGTGCTCTCCAGGGGTCCACACAGCCGCCGCACAGCCGTACAGGCCACAGCCAACATCACGAGGGCGCCGCCATGTTGGTCCGGTGCGCACCTCACGATCAGATGTCGGGGGAGAACGGGGCCGATCCAGCGATGATCAGCACCCGCAGCTGCCCCAGAGCGTCACACGCTCGTAGCCGTCTTCGGAGCGCAGGGAAAGTCGCCGCAGCCGCTGAAGGGCCCTGCCAGGCGGCGTGCGATCCGGGAGCCGAGACGGATTAGGTCCGGTCGGCCATCTTGCCCGGCCACGCCCCCGATTTCCCCATTTTTAAAGATAGCCACAATCAGTGAGGTCAACCAGGAAGGCAGGAACTTAGAGAAATTCAAGTTGTTGAATAAGTTAGGGAGCAGAGGGGGCCAAAAATCTTTATTGAACGTTAAAAAGCTAATAGGGACGCCATCAGGTCCAGGTACCTTATTTGAGGGACACTGCTTCAATGTAACAATCACTTCCTCTGACCCAATTCTAAGTCAAAAACATCTGTGCAACAGAACCTGAGTTTAGCATACTGTGCACTCGATCAAGCGATAAATGTTAGAGAAGTGGGCAACACTATTCAGCAGTAATGTGCGGGTGATCATTAGGGAGGGCACTCTTACCACTTCGCATCCTATTCTCAGTGAGCTAAACTTCCTTTGGGCTCATGTTTTATTTGAGCCTGAATAAGGGCATGCAGCTTATGTAGCCCTATCTCCTTTTTCTGGCACTAATGGCTTGTTTGTAGGTAAACCTGCAGTGTGCACCCTCCACTTTATCCATCGGGTTCTTGGCAAGAGCTTTCCTCAGGCGTCCATTTTCTAAGGAGTACGGAGCATTGAACCATCTTGGGGTCTGTTCGATTCAATGAAGGATAGATGCCATAAGCAAATTTGTGGTTGAAACCACAATGCTGACAACCCCTCCACAACTAAGATACTACAAAGATGAGCTGAAATACATTTAAAAACCGCATCAGTGTTGCTCTTAATTAAGTTCTCAAGAGACAGTCTAGGCTTGGATAACCTGCACACCAATCACAGGCTCCTATTCTTAGTATTGAGTTTGATTCTATAGCTGTGCCAACGGATAGACTGCAGAAAAGGGAGCATAACTGACATAGAAGGAGGGTTATGGTCCCTAATACAGAAATGATAGGTTCGCTCTTAAGCAGAAGGGCGGTCAATTGCACATAGTTATTTGTGGACGAGCACTGTCTCCCGAAGAACATGGGTACCCGAGATATCGCGAGACCCTCTGTTTGTGGACGTTAATAAGATCTTGTTCCATAATGAAATTGCATAGTTCGTAGTCGCAGATTGATACATTCATTGCCATTAGTGTGTCCAAGATCGCTTGTGACCTCAGAAATGGTGCATAGAAATTCTCACGAATAATCATATTTTCACCATTAGCCTGAGGACTGAACAAGTTAGTTATGTTTTCACAGGTTTCTAACAATCTCATGAAATTGTTGTTCTTAGGATAAGATAATTAATTGTTATAGAAGCTGAACAAATAGAATTTGAAATTGTTGCAAAAAAGAATGTGTTTGAACAGCATTACAATTGACATCCATTGAGATGGCCTTGTAGTTTAGTGATAATCTAAGCCGAATACATAAGCCACCCTTAGCGCGACCAGAACTCGATGGTTTTGCTGGGATAGAACAACTGTAGCCATCGTGAAAATATCTGACACTTGCCAGGTCTCCTGTTGTAAGATAATATCAAACTTTTCAATAAAGGACATTTCTGAAGCAAGTACCACTATGTTCCATCTGAGGATATCCACTTTGCGGTTGGGATCTAAAATAGGGGCCCCACGTTTTTTTTTTTACATCGGTCACGGATACAGTTGCAGCAGAGAAAGTATTGTGAACAAAGTTACGCCTATGTAAGTCCATATCTGGGCAGGGCAGTAGGCCTGGGCTAAATTTCCGTTCCGCTCGCGAAAATTGCGATAATTTAACATTTTCGTGTAACGCGGAGAGCGCGAAAATTTCAACATTTCCGCATTCCGCAGCTTAGCCATAATTTGTTTCTTGCTCGCGCTGTAAAACAATACATTCTTGCGCGCGCGCGATCGCCTTACCTGAATCCCCGCGTTCGCCGACAAGTTTTCCCGATCCGGTCGCGTTCTCCACGAGATGTTGGATTGTTGGTAGCCATTTGCGCTGTCTCGCGACAGTTCGCGCCCGCGGTAATGTCATTGGTCGCGCAATCACGTCTTTCTTCTCGCGATCATGCACCGCGAGAAGAGTGAAAACAAGATGGCCGCGCCCGCGAGCAACCGCATGGGTAAGTTGGCGAGCCGCGACCACGCAGAAAATACCGCGAACGGGAGGGAAAAAAACTTCCGCATCTTCGCGATATTTCCACGTGTTTGCGGAGATTTTTAACATTTTCTCGATAATTTGCAAAAATCACTTTCGCAAATTCCGCCCACCCCTACAGGGCAGTAGAGAGAGAAATCGATTCCGCAGAGCAGTCTGACAACCAGTTTCGAAAGGTTCTATGGAAACAGGATTTTCCAAAGTGGTAAATAATAAAACGTGGGCTTGTAAAAAGAACCAAGCTGTTAGACCAGAATGCTACAGGACTGTATGTGAGGTAAACGGGGAAAGGAAAGTAGGTAACTGAGACAGGCATGCTTTAAAAAAAAATGTACATAACCTTCACATTATCCATTCAAAACAAATCATGTAAGTGTGCTAATCAATGTGCAAGATGTGTTACAAGAGACAGTCAGGGTTGCAAGGTGTAGGAGTCAAATGCCCTTCATAGCTCACTGTGGTCTCCTACAAGGATTACAATTCATGCTCTGCAAGTAACAAAAGGATCTCTGTTTTCAAAACAGTAATCCACTTACCTATCTACATAAAATCATAAAATAAAAATCTGCGATCTGCACTTTACATGATGTGCTTTGCAGGAGACAACTATTTTTTAAAGCATATTTTATTGCATTTTCAGTTGGCATATGTTATAACATAGACATACAAGAACACTATTGCATAATTAAGTGGTACATGTATGCTCACAACCTTTTATAAGATTCACACCAAGTGTGTTGCAATATCATGAATAACAAACCCAAAGACGGTAGCAACAAAATAGAGGTTCAACAATCCCCAAATGTCACCCATCCAAAATCCCCCCCCCCCCCCCGGCGCCCCCAAGAACAGTGGGTTATTATGTTTTGCAGGAAACACCTTAATCTTCTATACTTCTTTGATTCAAATTTGGGACAACACAAAACACAGATCTCTCCAACAAATGTGTTCACCTCCAGAGTTATCTCACCATTATTATTATTTTCTGAGATGTATTGGGCACCTCTGCAGCAGATGCCTTAACCCCATAAAATATTTTAAAAAGCAGACTTTGCAACCAATTAAGCAGAACAGATCTACCACCACGCTTTTCCTTGTTGTAAATTTCTTAGTGGCAGGGTTTAATTTTTTTTTTATTACTTGAGGCCCAGATTTTGCGCCAGGATGCTCCACTTTTTTAACACAACCCTGACTCCAAATCCAATTTATTAATTATCTTAATGCACTTTAATGTACTCATGATACATATTTGTGAGATCTTAGTATCTGATGTCACTTCTTGTAATGTCACTTCCAGTGAGGTCCCTTCCTGTGATGCCACATGGAATGTCACGTGTCATGACATTATGTACTGTAAATGCACACATCATGATGTAAATTGTATACTGCCTAACTTGGTCAGTCCCCACACTTCTTTTTATAGGACTTGTGCCCTGTGTGTCCTGGCCCCAAGCAGCAAACAATGAAAGTCTGTCCCGCAGCCTCAGCACTCCCTCAAATAGCGCTGATCTGCCATCTGCACCAATGGGAGTATGGGAGTGTATCATGGCCCCCAGCAGCAAGCAGTGAAAGGCCGTCCCGCGGCCACAGCGATTCCTCAAATAGCGCTCTTTCGCCACCTGCACCAGTGGGAGTATGGGCCTTGTGTCCTGGCCCTCAGCAGCAAGCAGTGAAAGTCCATCCTGCGGCCACAGCGCTTCCTCAAATAGCGCTCTTATGCCACCTGCACCAGTGGGAGTATCAGCCTCGTGTCCTGGCCCCCAGCAGCAAACAGTGAGAGTCCATCACGCGGCCTCAGCACTTCCTCAAATAGCGTTCTTCCGCCACATGCACCAGTGGGAGTATGGGACTTGTGTCCTGGCTCCCAGCAGCAAACAGTGAAAGTCCGTCCTGCAGCTTCAGCGCTTCCTAGTGCTCTTATGCCACCTGCACCAGTGGAAGTATGGGCCTTGTGTCCTGCCCCCAGCAGCAAGCAGTGAAAGTCCGTCACGTGGCCTCAGCACTTCCTCAAATAGCGCTCTTCCGCCACATGCACCAGTGGGAGTATGGTACTTGTGTCCTGGCTCCCAGCAGCAAACAGTGAAAGTCCGTCCTGCGGCTTCAGCGCATCCTAGTGCTCTTATGCCACCTGCACCAGTGGAAGTATGGGCCTTGTGTCCTGCCCCCAGCAGCAAGCAGTGAAAGTCCGTCCCGCGGCCTCAGCCTTTCCTAGCGCTCTTATGCCACCTGCACCAGTAGGAGTATGGGCCTTGTGTCCTGGTCCCCAGAAGCAAGCAGTGAAAGTTCGCCCCACGGCCTCAGCGCTTCATAGGGCTCTTAAGCCACCTGCACCAGTAGGAGTATGGGCCTTGTGTCCTGGCCCCCAGCAGCAAGCAGTGAAAGTCTGTCCCGCAGCCTCAGCGTTTCCCAGCGCTCTTATGCCACCTGCATCAGCGGGAGTATGGGCCTTTTGTCCTGGCCCCCAGCAGCAAGCAGTGAAAGTCTGTCCCGAAGCTTAAGTGCTTCCTCAAATAGCGCGCTTCCGCCACCTGTACCAGTGGGAGTATGGGCCTTGTGTTTTGGCCCTCAGCAGCAAGCAGTGAAAGTCCATCCCGCGGCCTCAGCGCTTCCTCAAATAGCGCTCTTAAGCCACCTGCACCAGTGGGAGTATGGGCCTTGTGTTCTGGCCCCCGCAGGAAGCAGTGAAAGTCCATCCTGCGGCCTCAGCTCTTCCTCAAATAGCGATCGTCCACCACCTGCACCAGTGGTAGTTTGGGCCTTGTGTCCTGGCCCCCAGCAGCAAGCAGTGAAAGTCGTCCGGCGGCCTCAGCGCTTCCTAGCACTCTTATGCCACTTGCACCAGTGGGAGTATGGGCTCTGTGTCCTGGCCCCCAGAAGCAAGCAGTGAACGTCCGTCCCACGGCTTCAGCACTTCCAAGCATTCTTATGCCACCTGCACCGGTGGGAGTATGGGCCTTGTGTCTTGGCCCCCAGCAGCAAGCAGTGAAAGTCCGTCCTGCGGCCTCAGCGCTTCCTCAAATAGCGCTCTTTCGCCACCTGCACCAGTGGGAGTATGGGGCTTGTGTCCTGGCCCCCAGCAGCAAGCAGTGAAAGTCTGTCCTGCAGCCTCAGTACTTCCTAGCATTCTTATGCCACCTGCACCAGTGGGAGTATGAACCTTGTGTCCTGGCCCCCAGCAGCAAACAGTGAAAGTCCGTCCTGCAGCCTCAGCGTTTCCTAGCGCTCTTATGCCACCTGCATCAGTGAGAGTATGGGCCTTGTGTCCTGGTGCCCAGAAGCAAGCAGTGAAAGTCCGTCCCACGGCCTCAGCACTTCCTCAAATAGCGCTCTTCCACCACCTGCAGCAGTCGGAGTATAGACCTTGTGTCCTGGCCCCCAGTAGCAAGCAGTGAAAGTCCATCCCGCGGTCTTAGTGCTTCCCAGCGCTCTTATGCCACCTGCACCAGTGGGAGTATGGACCCTGTGTCCTGCTCCGAGCAGCAAGCAGTGAAAGTCCGTCCCATGGCCTCAGCACTTACTCAAATAGCGGTCTTCCGCCACCTGCACCAGTGAGAGTATGGGCATTGTGTTCTGGTCCCCAGCAGCAAGCAGTGAAAGTCTGTCCCGCGGCCTCAGCGCTTCCTAGCTTTCTTATGCCACCTGCACCAGTGGGAGTATGAACCTTGGGTCCTGGCCCCCAGCAGCAAGCAGTGAATGTCCGTCCCGCGGCCTCAGGGCTTCCTAGCGCTCCTCCGCCACCTGCACCAGTGGGAGTATGGGCCCCAGCAGCAAAGAGTGACATTTAGTCTCACATCAAAACAATACCTCTAAGCAGCTTTGATATGTTGAAATGCTCCCCTCCACCTGAAGACCATCTTGTGCATACATGGAATGACATGCCATCTTAGAAGTAGCACCATGTGTAGTGGCTCATCCGTGTTGTGAACATCTGTAAACCCAACCTAAGCTGCAGCTGTGAGCTGGCACCCCTAAAAAAATTTATCACAAGGTTCATAGAAGATGTGTATTTCAGCTCACTCCCAAGCCCCATCAAGACCAGATCAATTCCGTGAAACTGCTCTCTGCAATCGCGCCTGAACAGAGTTTGCCCCCAAGCAGACAAGCAGCTGGACAGCTCTCACCCCCTGCAGGTTGCCGTGGCATCAGAAGGCCCAGGGTATATGGCAGCTTGGAAGGGCACCACCAGCTGTAGCACCATCATGGCAACAGACGCCCCCCCACAAAGCAAAAATGCCTGCAAATGAAACACACCACACAAGTTATACTTGGGAAAAAACTTCTGCATGTTTATTACATACAACGTTATGTAATCTGGTGGGTTAGCTTACGGGCGATCCAAGGACAGGCAGCCTTCTCGCCACCTGCCCGCCTGATGAGCCTAGCAGCAGAGTATGTGCGGTGGACATGTGAATAAAACGTATAATCTCGCGACTGGGAGAAAAGAGCACGCCAAGTATCAAGGAGGCCCAGATCATGCACGCGTTGCTGTGTGTCCCCCGAAAAGGAACCCAGGCCGGCTCGTTCAGCATAGGAACTGTCCAGTTCTTTTTGCCATATCAGATTGAAATCGCCCATAAGAACTAGCGGACCCTCTGCAAAATCAGTCAATTTCCCCAGGAATGCGTTTAGGAAACCTGTCTGACCAGTGTTGGGGGCGTACACTGCCGCAAAAGTACAGACTTTTCCTCTAAGGCGGCCTTTAATCATCATCCAGCGCCCTTCCCTATCGCTCTGAACACCTAGTGGTTGAAAGTGCGTAGAAGACCGAAACATAATGGCCACCCCTCGATGTTTCGTAAGGGCTGAGGACTTGTAAATCAGGGGAAAGAGTTTGTGTCTCAGACGTGAATCTTCGGACCTGGCTAAATGCGTCTCTTGCAGAGCTACAATGTCAATTTGGTGATCAATATTATATTTCCATACTTTGTGACGCTTTTGGGGAGAGTTGAGGCCCCTAACATTCCAAGTACCTATTGAGATCGGCCTCATATTACATAAGGAAAACTACATCCCATCCCAGCCCACCAATACCCGACATACCGCCGTCCCCAAACTGCCCCCCGGAAGAGGCAGAAGGCCAGAGCCCATGAGCCATGCCTTCCCGAGCACGGGAAGATTCCCCACACACCGTACAGAAAAGCCGCCACCCCCCCCCCCCACCCCCCTAGGAAAGAATGAACAAAGAAAAACATAATAACCATTAGCACGTATTTGGTGGTCCCGCCGCGGAGCCAATACGGCCCCTCAGAGACCACAGGGGGTAACAGGTCCGAGGACCCAGTCACGCCCGCCTCGGCAGGGAAGTTAACCAAAGGCTAATGTATGCGGCTTTAAAGAAGGTCACTAAAATAGAGAGGGCCAGACTTACCACCGTGCCAAACCTAGACACTCGCACAAAGAAGGCAGCTACAGTGGGAAACAGAACAAGCAACCATAATGTGGTACGAAGAACGCATCCCAAAGCTAACAAGGATACACCCAGGAGTGCCTGAACCACTGAGCTAGTACCAAAAGGGAACAACATCAGTCTTACTTATGAAGTCTTCAGCGTCCATGACCCCACTTTCTCTACCGGGGGAATCCTCAGTCCCAGAGGCAGCGGTCACAGCAGGATACAGAACTCCCCCGGCAGGAGCCGGCCCCCGCCGTGAAGCAGCGGAGGCTCCCAGGGGCACACGCCAAATCCACAAGCGGACCCGGAGGCACGTTGCATAGCCCCCGCAATCCCAGCAGGTGATCAGCGCCGCCCCCTGCGGGACCAGGCAGAGGAAGAAGATGCCCCTCGGAAGGGACCGCCACCTGCGTCCTGGACGTCGGCATCCCCACCAGAAGGAATGCCCAGCAAATCCAAACCGTCCTGGAGGTTGGTGATGCGGTGTCCTTTATTCCGAAATTCAAAGCTGAGCCCAAATGGATACGTCCATCTGTATCGGATCTTGTCGACCCGCAATTTAGTGGTAACAGGTCTGAGCAGTTGTCGCCGGGCCAAAGTCGCTGGTGCGACATCCTGGTAAATGGCGCAGGTGCGATCCTGGAATGCGATGGACTCCCTAGCCCTGGCTGCCTGGAGAACAGCCTCCTTGACCTTATAGGTGTGGAATTTGGCCAGGACGTCCCGTGGCCGCTTCCTCTCTCCCTGTTGCAGGGGCCCCACTCAGTGCACTCTGTCCAATTTTATTTTGAGCATCTGTGGAGACACAATCTCCGAGAAGAGACCCACCACAAAGGCCTCCAGATACTGTCCCTCCGCGCCTTCCTCCATGTCTCTGATGCGTATGTTCTCCCTCCGAGCCCTGTTCTCGAGATCCTCTGCCCAGGGCTGCGTTTGATGGAGTTGCTCCTTAAGGAAGATGACATCGTCCAGGAGACTGGAAGAGAGCTGCTCCTGCTCTTGATGGTGGGCTTCGAGGTCCAGGACTCTGGTGCCAACTGAGTCCACTTCCCGCTGGAGGGAGGACAGCCTCTCGGTCAGGTCTGCTCGCAGCTGGTCAATGGATGTTTTGATATCATGCCCAATGTCTTTGCGTAGTTCAGATTGGAAGTCTTTAAACATGGTTAGCAGATCAGCTTTCGTGAGCGCCATCTCAGCGGAACCTGCGTCCCCTCACGGTGAAGAACGCTTATCTGCAGTCGAAAAGAAATCGGAGACCTTGCCTGAAGACTTGGCTGTTGACTTCTTAGGCGGCATAAGGCAAACCCGTACGAGTCGTGCTGATGGAAGTAGCGTAAAACGCACCCATGCCGGTCTGAGGAATGATGGTAGGCACCGGAGCTATAAGTGAACCCCTTGCCACTCAACTCCGCACCTCACCTCCCAGGCGTGCAGCCAGAAGCCTCCCGGGAAGACATCCGTGAACCCGGCAATAAGAGAAATCGTAAGGCTCCAGAGTGCAACAAGGCCCTGCGGACAATCCTGGTGCGTTGCCCCCGCGACGGACCACAGCAGTGGGGGCAGAAAGATGCGTGATGGTGAAAAGCTGGGTCACCCCCGTGAGGTTCACAGGTCCGAAGCGCTGGCAGGACGCGCAATGTGGATGAGCTGCGAGGGCGAGGTTCGGCGGAAGACAGGCCCCGGCCCATCAAGCTCCTCCCCGAAAGGCCACCCAATGTCCAGCTGGACAGTGATTCCGTGTGTGTGGCTTAAAGATGCCCACTCAGGAAGCGCCGACATTCAAGTCTAGGCCGCAGGTCTGGAGGGCAGAAGAGCGCCATGAAATAACGTGGTGCTGCCATCTTAGAGTCAGGCATCCCATCGAAGACATTAGCCGGCCGTTGCTACCAAGTGCCGGTAGTACCGCTGGGGCCCCCAGGCCTTCCCTCACTGCCTCGCAGTCTGGTGCTCTCCAGGGGTCCACACAGCCGCCGCACAGCCATAAAGGCCACAGCCAACATCACCAGGGCGCCGCCATGTTGGTCCGGTGCGCACCTCGCGATCAGATGTCGGGGGAGAACGGGGCCGATCCAGCGATGATCAGCACCCGCCGTTGCCCCCCGCCGCTGCCCCAGAGCGTCACACGCTCGTAGCCGTCTTCGGAGCGCAGGGAAAGTCGCCGCAGCCGCTGAAGAGCCCTGCCAGGCGGCGCGCGATCCGGGAGCCGAGACGGATTAGGTCCGGTCGGCCATCTTGCCCGGCCACGCCCCCGATTTCCCCATTTTTAAAGATAGCCACAATCATTGAGGTCAACCAGGAAGGCAGGAACTTAGAGAAATTCAAGTTGTTGAATAAGTTAGGGAGCAGAGGGGGCCAAAAATCTTTATTGAACATTAAAAAGCTAATAGGGACGCCATCAGGTCCAGGTACCTTATTTGAGGGACACTGCTTCAATGTAACAATCACTTCCTCTGACCCAATTCTAAGTCAAAAACATCTGTGCAACAGAACCTGAGTTTAGCATACTGTGCACTCGATCAAGCGATAAATGTTAGAGAAGTGGGCAACACTATTCAGCAGTAATGTGCGGGTGATCATTAGGGAGGGCACTCTTACCACTTCGCATCCTATTCTCAGTGAGCTAATCTTCCTTTGGGCTCATGTTTTATTTGAGCCTGAATAAGGGCATGCAGCTTATGTAGCCCTATCTCCTTTTTCTGGCACTAATGGCTTGTTTGTAGGTAAACCTGCAGTGTGCCCCCTCCACTTTATCCATCGGGTTCTTGGCAAGAGATTTCCTCAGGCGTCCATTTTCTAAGGAGTACGGAGCATTGAACCATCTTGGGGTCTGTTCGATTCAATGAAGGATAGATGCCATAAGCAAATTTGTGGTTGAAACCACAATGCTGACAACCCCTCCACAACTAAGATACTGCAAAGATGAGCTGAAATACATTTAAAAACCGCATCAGTGTTGCTCTTAATTAAGTTCTCAAGAGACAGTCTAGGATTGGATAACCTGCACACCAATCACAGGCTGCTATTCTTAGTATTGAGTTTGATTCTATAGCTGTGCCAACGGATAGACTGCAGAAAAGGGAGCATAACTGACATAGAAGGAGGGTTATGGTCCCTAATACAGAAATGATAGGTTCGCTCTTAAGCAGAAGGGCGGTCAATTGCACATAGTTATTTGTGGACGAGCACTGTCTCCCGAAGAACATGGGTACCCGAGATATCGCGAGACCCTCTGTTTGTGGACGTTAATAAGATCTTGTTCCATAATGAAATTGCATAGTTCGTAGTCGCAGATTGATACATTCATTGCCATTAGTGTGGCCAAGATCGCTTGTGACCTCAGAAATGGTGCATAGAAATTCTCACGAATAATCATATTTTCACCATTAGCCCGAGGACTGAACAAGTTAGTTATGTTTTCACAGGTTTCGAACAATCTCATGAAATTGTTGTTCTTAGGATAAGATAATTAATTGTTATAGAAGCTGAACAAATAGAATTTGAAATTGTTGCAAAAAAGAATGTGTTTGAACAGCATTACAATTGACATCCATTGAGATGGCCTTGTAGTTTAGTGATAATCTAAGCCGAATACATAAGCCACCCTTAGCGCGACCAGAACTCGATGGTTTTGCTGGGATAGAACAACTGTAGCCATCGTGAAAATATCTGACACTTGCCAGGTCTCCTGTTGTAAGATAATATCAAACTTTTCAATAAAGGACATTTCTGAAGCAAGTACCACTATGTTCCATCTGAGGATATCCACTTTGCGGTTGGGATCTAAAATAGGGGCCCCACGTTTTTTTTTTTACATCGGTCACGGATACATCAGTTGCAGCAGAGAAAGTATTGTGAACAAAGTTACGCCTATGTAAGTCCATATCTGGGCAGGGCAGTAGGCCTGGGCTAAATTACCGTTCCGCTCGTGAAAATTGCGATAATTTAACATTTTCGTGTAACGCGGAGAGCGCGAAAATTTCAACATTTCCGCATTCCGCAGCTTAGCCATAATTTGTTTCTTGCTCGCGCTGTAAAATAATACATTCTCGCGCGCGCGCGATCGCCTTACCTGAATCCCCGCGTTCACCGACAAGTTTTCCCGATCCGGTCGCGTTCTCCACGAGATGTTGGATTGTTGGTAGCCATTTGCTCTGTCTCGCGACAGTTCGCGCCCGCAGTAATGTCATTGGTCGCGCAATCACGTCTTTCTTCTCGCGATCATGCACCGCGAGAAGAGTGAAAACAAGATGGCCGCGCCTGCGAGCAACCGCATGGGTAAGTTGGCGAGCCGCGACCACGCAGAAAATACCGCGAACGGGCGGGAAAAAAACTTCCGCATCTTCGCGATATTTCCACGTGTTTGCGGAGATTTTTAACATTTTCGCGATAATTTGCAAAAATCACTTTCGCAAATTCCGCCCACCCCTGCAGGGCAGTAGAGAGAGAAATCGATTCCGCAGAGCAGTCTGACAACCAGTTTCGAAAGGTTCTATGGAAACAGGATTTTCCAAAGTGGTAAATAATAAAACGTGGGCTTGTAAAAAGAACCAAGCTGTTAGACCAGAATGCTACAGGACTGTATGTGGGGTAAACGGGGAAAGGAAAGTAGGTAATTGAGACAGGCATGCTTTAAAAAAAAATGTACATAACCTTCACATTATCCATTCAAAACAAATCATGTAAGTGTGCTAATCAATGTGCAAGATGTGTTACAAGAGACAGTCAGGGTTGCAAGGTGTAGGAGTCAAATGCCCTTCATAGCTCACTGTGGTCTCCTACAAGGATTACAATTCATGCTCTGCAAGTAACAAAAGGATCTCTGTTTTCAAAGCAGTAATCCACTTACCTATCTACATAAAATCATAAAATAAAAATCTGCGATCTGCACTTTACATGATGTGCTTTGCAGGAGACAACTATTTTTTAAAGCATATTTTATTGCATTTTCAGTTGGCATATGTTATAACATAGACATACAAGAACACTATTGCATAATTAAGTGGTACATGTATGCTCACAACCTTTTATAAGATTCACACCAAGTGTGTTGCAATATCATGAATAACAAACCCAAAGACGGTAGCAACAAAATAGAGGTTCAACAATCCCCAAATGTCACCCATCCACCCCCACCCCCCAAGAACAGTGGGTTATTATGTTTTGCAGGAAACACCTTAATCTTCTATACTTCTTTGATTCAAATTTGGGACAACACAAAACACAGATCTCTCCAACAAATGTGTTCACCTCCAGAGTTATCTCACCATTATTATTATTTTCTGAGATGTATTGGGCACCTCTGCAGCAGATGCCTTAACCCCATAAAATATTTTAAAAAGCAGACTTTGCAACCAATTAAGCAGAACAGATCTACCACCACGCTTTTCCTTGTTGTAAATTTCTTAGTGGCAGGGTTTAATTTTTTTTTTATTACTTGAGTCCCAGATTTTGCGCCAGGATGCTCCACTTTTTTAACACAACCCTGACTCCAAATCCAATTTATTAATTATCTTAATGCACTTTAATGTACTCATGATACACCTGATAAACATATTTGTGAGATCTTAGTATCTGATGTCACTTCTTGTAATGTCACTTCCAGTGAGGTCCCTTCCTGTGATGCCACATGGAATGTCACGTGTCATGACATTATGTACTGTGAATGCACACATCATGATGTAAATTGTATACTGCCTAACTTGGTCAGTCCCCACACTTCTTTTTATAGGACTTGTGCCCTGTGTGTCCTGGCCCCAAGCAGCAAACAATGAAAGTCTGTCCCGCAGCCTCAGCACTCCCTCAAATAGCGCTGATCTGCCATCTGCACCAATGGGAGTATGGGAGTGTATCATGGCCCCCAGCAGCAAGCAGTGAAAGGCCGTCCCGCGGCCACAGCGATTCCTCAAATAGCGCTCTTTCGCCACCTGCACCAGTGGGAGTATGGGCCTTGTGTCCTGGCCCTCAGCAGCAAGCAGTGAAAGTCCATCCTGCGGCCACAGCGCTTCCTCAAATAGCGCTCTTATGCCACCTGCACCAGTGGGAGTATCAGCCTCGTGTCCTGGCCCCCAGCAGCAAACAGTGAGAGTCCATCACGCGGCCTCAGCACTTCCTCAAATAGCGCTCTTCCGCCACATGCACCAGTGGGAGTATGGGACTTGTGTCCTGGCTCCCAGCAGCAAACAGTGAAAGTCCGTCCTGCAGCTTCAGCGCTTCCTAGTGCTCACATGCCACCTGCACCAGTGGAAGTATGGGCCTTGTGTCCTGCCCCCAGCAGCAAGCAGTGAAAGTCCGTCACGCGGCCTCAGCACTTCCTCAAATAGCGCTCTTCCGCCACATGCACCAGTGGGAGTATGGTACTTGTGTCCTGGCTCCCAGCAGCAAACAGTGAAAGTCCGTCCTGCGGCTTCAGCGCATCCTAGTGCTCTTATGCCACCTGCACCAGTGGAAGTATGGGCCTTGTGTCCTGCCCCCAGCAGCAAGCAGTGAAAGTCCGTCCCGCGGCCTCAGCGTTTCCTAGCGCTCTTATGCCACCTGCACCAGTAGGAGTATGGGCCTTGTGTCCTGGTCCCCAGAAGCAAGCAGTGAAAGTTCGCCCCACGGCCTCAGCGCTTCATAGGGCTCTTAAGCCACCTGCACCAGTAGGAGTATGGGCCTTGTGTCCTGGCCCCCAGCAGCAAGCAGTGAAAGTCTGTCCCGCAGCCTCAGCGTTTCCCAGCGCTCTTATGCCACCTGCATCAGCGGGAGTATGGGCCTTGTGTCCTGGCCCCCAGCAGCTAGCAGTGAAAGTCTGTCCCGAGGCTTAAGTGCTTCCTCAAATAGCACTCTTCCGCCACCTGTACCAGTGGGAGTATGGGCCTTGTGTTTTGGCCCTCAGCAGCAAGCAGTGAAAGTCCATCCCGCGGCCTCAGCGCTTCCTCAAATAGCGCTCTTAAGCCACCTGCACCAGTGGGAGTATGGGCCTTGTGTTCTGGCCCCCGCAGGAAGCAGTGAAAGTCCATCCCGCGGCCTCAGCTCTTCCTCAAATAGCGATCGTCCGCCACCTGCACCAGTGGTAGTATGGGCCTTGTGTCCTGGCCCCCAGCACCAAGCAGTGAAAGTCGTCCGGCGGCCTCAGCGCTTCCTAGCACTCTTATGCCACTTGCACCAGTGGGAGTATGGGCTCTGTGTCCTGGCCCCCAGAAGCAAGCAGTGAACGTCCGTCCCACGGCTTCAGCACTTCCAAGCATTCTTATGCCACCTGCACCGGTGGGAGTATGGGCCTTGTGTCTTGGCCCCCAGCAACAAGCAGTGAAAGTCCGTCCTGCGGCCTCAGCGCTTCCTCAAATAGCGCTCTTTCGCCACCTGCACCAGTGGGAGTATGGGGCTTGTGTCCTGGCCCCCAGCAGCAAGCAGTGGAAGTCTGTCCTGCAGCCTCAGTACTTCCTAGCATTCTTATGCCACCTGCACCAGTGGGAGTATGAACCTTGTGTCCTGGCCCCCAGCAGCAAGCAGTGAAAGTCCGTCCTGCAGCCTCAGCGTTTCCTAGCGCTCTTATGCCACCTGCATCAGTGAGAGTATGGGCCTTGTGTCCTGGTGCCCAGAAGCAAGCAGTGAAAGTCCGTCCCACGGCCTCAGCACTTCCTCAAATAGCGCTCTTCCACCACCTGCAGCAGTCGGAGTATGGACCTTGTGTCCTGGCCCCCAGTAGCAAGGAGTGAAAGTCCATCCCGCGGTCTTAGTGCTTCCCAGCGCTCTTATGCCACCTGCACCAGTGGGAGTATGGACCCTGTGTCCTGCTCCGAGCAGCAAGCAGTGAAAGTCCGTCCCGTGGCCTCAGCACTTACTCAAATAGCGGTCTTCCGCCACCTGCACCAGTGAGAGTATGGGCATTGTGTTCTGGTCCCCAGCAGCAAGCAGTGAAAGTCTGTCCCACGGCCTCAGCGCTTCCTAGCTTTCTTATGCCACCTGCACCAGTGGGAGTATGAACCTTGGGTCCTGGCCCCCAGCAGCAAGCAGTGAATGTCCGTCCCGCGGCCTCAGGGCTTCCTAGCGCTCCTCCGCCACCTGCACCAGTGGGAGTATGGGCCCCAGCAGCAAAGAGTGACATTTAGTCTCACATCAAAACAATACCTCTAAGCAGCTTTGATATGTTGAAATGCTCCCCTCCACCTGAAGACCATCTTGTGCATACATGGAATGACATGCCATCTTAGAAGTAGCACCATGTGTAGTGGCTCATCTGTGTTGTGAACATCTGTAAACCCAACCTAAGCTGCAGCTGTGAGCTGGCACCCCCAAAAAGATTTATCACAAGGTTCATAGAAGATGTGTATTTCAGCTCACTCCCAAGCCCCATCAAGACCAGATCAATTCCGTGAAACTGCTCTCTGCAATCGCGCCTGAACAGAGTTTGCCCCCAAGCAGACAAGCAGCTGGACAGCTCTCACCCCCTGCAGGTTGCCGTGGCATCAGAAGGCCCAGGGTATATGGCAGCTTGGAAGGGCACCACCAGCTGTAGCACCATCATGGCAACAGACGCCCCCCCACAAAGCAAAAATGCCTGCAAATGAAACACACCACACAAGTTATACTTGGGAAAAAACTGCTGCATGTTTATTACATACAACGTTATGTAATCTGGTGGGTTAGCTTACGGGCGATCCAAGGACAGGCAGCCTTCTCGCCACCTGCCCGCCTGATGAGCCTAGCAGCACAGTGGCGAACCACTTAGTACTGCACCTTCTGTTGATCCCCTTCCCGGATCACCTGACCACCCTATATCCATTATACTCATGCCCTTCTGGGCGGAGCGTAGCTAGGCAAGCCCCTGGTTGCTCAGGCCCACAACCGCCCGAAGGACTAACGGGGCGCCGACATAGAATCCGTGAACCTCCCATGAGGCTCTTGGGGTTCGGCTCTGGCACCACCGTGTGCCGCGCAGCGGTACCGTTCTGTACCCGTACGCATTCCAGATCACCCTGTAACTCCGCCACAGCCCTGGAGGCGGCCAACCGTCGCTGCCGGGGCCCCCCACCAACTGCTCTAGTCTATTACCTGCAACCTTTATGTGCTAGTGCCTCCTCCAAGTCTAGCAGGAATAAGTCCATCCCCATTGGAGTGAGGTGTACCCCGTCGGACTCGAAGTATCCTTTGACCCTTTCCTGAATCATTTCGTGTCTGATAAAACCCAGGCCCCTCTGCTGAGTGAACTTGCGCACGGAGCTGTTCACCCGTTTTCTGGACCGCTCCACCGCCTCGCCAGACTTAGCACCCTGCCAAACCCTCCGAGGCAAAATCTCTGACCACCAGAGCTCGCACTGACCTAAGCGTTTGCTCATTTCCCCCAGGTCAGTCTTCATGGCATGCAGGAGCGGGGTCCTCCCCGAGGCAGTCAAGTCATTGCCCCCCAGGTGGATCTCCAAATAATTGGGCGGGGAACCCAACGTGGCTAGCGAGCGCTCCAGTCTGTTCATGAGGCTGCACCATCTCATCCCTGGAAAACCCAACCATTCAAACTTTGTCCGCGAGAATCGCCACATCCAGTTCCTGATCGATGCCCAACGGGCCAACCGGGAGATGGCAGAGTGCCCAATGACCCACACACATGACCTGAAGAAACAAAGGACACGTTCCAACTCAAAAGTTTATTACCAAACAATAAGTCATTGCACTACAACCACCAAACCATAAACATGTGGCACACAACAGTGCACGTTACAGTCCTATATACACTGAGCAGGCCCCCTCAGGGGCGGATATATCACTTATAACACTGAGACTCCCAGCGCCCCACTTTCATGACCTGTGCTGGTTCCAGGCCTGCTGAGAATGCAGTGGTGGCCGCACCAATCCTGAAGGAGTGGCTTGAATATTTTTTATCAGCCTGGAGAAGCCCAGCCTTAGACAGGCAAGCAACCATTACCCTCTCTACCTGGAAGATGGTTAGGGGAACCAGGTCTGCATGAATCAATAGGTACACCGGTGCAGCAGGGTGAAGAGAGACGAACTCCCGAGCCCTGGCAACCGGGCAGTATCTGGGGTCTCCTAAAGGCAGTAGCTCCACCATTACCCCCTTCTTGTTCTGATCTGTCTTTGACCTTCGAAGGTGGATTGTTAACTCCCCCAACAACCGAATATCCGCTATGCCCAGTGCATCTCCTGACCTATCAGATTTGGACCGAGCCACTAACTCGCTGATCCGGAATGCTCCAAAAAATACTCGGCAAATGGAGGCGGAAAAGAGGGATGCCTCGTAAGGCAAGTGGGTGACACCTCCCAGGACGTCTAGCATGGCCTGCAGGATGGGAAAGGTGATGGGGGACCTGTTGTCTGGCACCCGGGGCTCTTCCCTGGCCCACCCCTTCAGAGCCGCCCTGATGGCAAAGGACTTGGTAGGGTCCTGTCCTCCTCTAAGCCTGACATCGTGACTGACCGCCGCTAGATGACCAAAGACCCAAGAATGACTCTTTCCCTGTTTTTTGGCCCAGACCACGTAAGCCTGTACCTTGCCCTTCAAGGGTACCCCGGCCAGGCCCAAGACAGCAGCCACATTGTTAAAGCAGATAGGTGTGCAAGGTACTCTTTCCTGGTACCAGGGGCCAAGGCCCGTTCCCCCATGGCTCTTAGCTGTTTTTCCACTCCAAGATCCTCCAGAGGGTTGCGGGGAAGGGGGTCATTTCAGCTCTCGCCTGCAGCCAGGCCTCCCGGAATCGGAGCCACTGAAAACGAGAGAGAGTGTCAGCCGCAACATTCTTGACCCCCTCAATGTGACGAGCCCTACACTCCAGGTTGCAACGCAGGCACCCTCTGGCGAGCTCCCTGAGCAGGCAGAGCACCAGCGGGCCCGCCATATTGTCCGACCAGAAAAGGATCTTTCTGTCAGACAATATGGCAGGCCACAGGTGGAGGGATGTGACAATAGGGAAAAGTTCCAAAACGGTGATTTTGGAAGTGATGCGGCGTTTGCGCCACGCATTGGGCCATTCCTGTGCACACCATTCTTCACCCAGGACTGCCCCAAAGCCCTCCCTCCCCGAAGCGTCCGTGAACAAGCTGCGCTCTGGACTGTCCACCCAAGAGGTCCTCCAGATAACCGTCCCATTGAAGTGCGACAGGAACTCCCCCCACATTACCAAGTCCTTCTTCAAGCCTGCCCCCAACTTGACCAGGTGGTGTTTTCTAGACACGTTAGCTGTGGCCTTGGCTAATCTCCTGGCGAACACTCGCCCCACCGGGATGACTCTGGCTGCAAAGTTTAACTTGCCCAGGAAGCTTTGGATGACACCCAAAGGAGCCTTGTCTTTCCCCAGCAGTGACTGGATGTCCTGACGCAAAGCCTCGACCTTCTCTGCAGGGAACCTAGACACACCCGTCACCGTGTCAAGCTCGATGCCCAAAAAGGTGAGAACCTGCGCAGGACCCTCCGTCTTACCAGGTGCTAACAGCAACCCTAGGTGTCTTACAAGTTCCTGAAAACATTGAAGCCCCCTGCTGCACTCCTGTGTTCCCGCACTCCCAAGGAACAAAAAATCGTCCAGGTAGTGGGTCACCCCATCTACGCTGAACCTTACTGAGAGGGCCCACTGCAGGAATGAGCTGAAGGCTTCAACGTAGGCACACAAGACCGCACACCCCATCGGCATGCACCCGTCGTAGAAGAGTTCACCTTGCCACTTAAACCTAACTAGGTGCTGGCTCTCAGGGTGGACCGGGAGAAGGCGTAAAGCGGACTCAATATCAGCCTTGGCTAACCACGCTCCCCTGCCTGCCCTCCTGACCATGTCCACTGCCATGTCGAGCGAACAGTACGAGACCGAGCACGAACCCTCCTCCAGCCAGTGATTCACTCAATCCCCCTCCGGGTATGACAAGTGCTGGATCAGCTTGAACGCCCCTGGCTCCTTCTTCGGGACCATCCCCAAGGGAGAGACAACAAAGTTCAGAAGGGGGGCATGCAGGAAGGGGCCTGCCACCCTCCCCAGGGCCGCTTCCTTCTTGATCTTTCCCCTACCACTTCGGGATGATCCCTGGCTGACCTGAGGTTTTCCGCGTCCCTGTTTACCAGAGGCCCCAGGTAGGGAATTCTGAAGCCCTCCCAAGAACCCCTGGACTAGCGACAGTCTGTCCTTCGCATTGGGGTACTCCCTTAGTAGAGGTAGCAGGTTGGCGGTGACAATGGGGGACGGACCTTTGCCCAGGGGCTCCCAGGAGGGGGCACCACAGGGGGTGCCTGGTGGGCTGGGCTGGGGAGAAGGGTGGGTGGGGACCTGGCACGAGGAACCCGGACCAGGGGCCTACTTGTCGTGTCTGGCGGGCATGGAGGTGTTCTCGCACTTGTCGCAGGAGGTGGCCATGTATGGGGAACCGCACTTGCTGCAGGTGTGGGATAAAAGACAGGCCTTGCCCCAGGAGCATGACCCAGCATTGAACAACCTTCACGTACCACTGAACACTCTCCTGGGTCCCTGCTTCTGGCCCCCACCACGGCCTCCCCGAAAGGGCTGCTTGAACTGACCCTTCCTGTCCTGCCTCTGGCCCTTGCTCGACTCTCCCTTCTTTATGGTGGAGCTAGGCTTCTCCTCGGCCTCAACCCTGCCCTTGCCCATGTGCTGGACCCAGAGACGCACTTCCAGCTGGTCCCACCCCAGTTCCGGACACATGGCCATCTTCTTCCTGAACTCGCAATCATACCTGTACCAGCCCATCCCGCCATTAGTCTCCGCCTCTTTGGTGATGATGCTAGCGTATTGGAACAACCCCGGTCCTTGTTCTGGGTACCGCTCCATGACCACCGCTGCCAAGATAGCAAAGGCCTGTCCCCACCTTTTACTATTTTTGTCAGGCCATGCTTGGAAGAGAACCTTCTCGTCCTCCTCCTTACCACTCATTTTTATGTTATCCACCCCTTCTGCCCCGTGCATCAAAAGCGTAAAGATGTCGATAAATTCCCTCCTCCAAATCCATTCCTTGGCCGCCAGGGGCACCTCCCACGCTAGTGAGCACCGGCCGGACAGCAGGGGGGCCAAAGTGACTTGTGGCGCGGGAGCAGGGAGGACAGGAGGCGGAGCAGCGGGGGTGCCTGATACCGGGGACGCAGGCAGAGGAGTGGCGTTGGCGGCAGGGACCACGGGGGGAGCGCATGAGGCTGCGGGCGGGATGGCTGTCTCTGCTCTTATCTGGCCGTCTAACTCGAGGGAGGTCACCCCTAGCGCGCCTGCTCCCGTGGGGGAGGGGAGAGTGCTCAAATGCCCCAGGCTCCGGCACGGGCACTGGGACTCCTTGCTGCATGCTGCCCTGTGGCAGCCTTGCTCGGTGGCTGCCCCCCCACATCGACCCCAAACATTCGTGACTGAAGGGGCACCTGGTGCCTGAGCTGGAGATGCTCGTCTAGCTACCCCAACACCACTGTTCGCTATGTTGCCATTGCTGAACGCCAGGAGACCAGCTGTGACCTCCGTCATGAAGTTTGATAGCGTGTCCGTGAGCTTCCCCAGGTCGTCACGTGTGGCAAAGTTCGTAGGCGGCGTCGCATTGACCAGGGGGGCCACTGGTCCGTCTGCGGGGAGCAGGTGAGCGTCGGCCACAGGCACGGCCACAGTCCGCACATTGCTTGTGTTGCGGCTCCTAGCTACCAGCGGTTCAGCTGGAAAGTCCTTAACTGTGGGCCTGTGGACCCTCTTGGATCTGGTGGGCCCGTTCTCCTCTGCGGGTTCCTGACCCGTGCATGGGGCAGGCGTGGCAATACCAGAATCGTCCAGGCTGTGAGCCATCAACAGCTCAGAGGCCCAAGCCACTCCTTTGGCCCTGACCATCTCCATGACGGCCGACAATTGTGCATCTTGGGAGGTTCCTGGCTGGGAATTCTCCACCTGGGACATCATCGAGAAAAGCAGGGGGGATCCCTGGCTATTCATCCGGACGGATCTGCGAGTGCCCTCCTGGAAGAGAAATTGAGTGGTGAGACAAAACCTAGCAGCTGGTGCCGGATCACATTCCAGTCCTCGCCTTCGACACTCGGTCCCCGACCCTCACCCCTTACTTACTTCCTGTGTATGTTACACTCTTCCTGACGATGCTCGATTAGTCATGAAGCCTGGGAAGGACTTGCTGGACCCTGTGTGGGGATGATGGTAAAATGTTAGCCAAAGGACATGGTGGACTGCCCTGTATGCCCCTCATGTCTCCTTTCCCCCACGCTCTGGTGACCCAACCTGGCCCCTATGGTGGTGCTCCCCCAGATGGTTACCTCAGCGAACACCTCAGCCAGACGACTGGTGCTGAACCCTGCACCTCTTCGAAAGTCCGGGAGAATGGAATGTAGCTGGAAGACAAAGCAGGCGGCGTGAGAAGGGGTGGTGGCTTCAACCACCTGGCTGTGGTCACCCCGGGGGGGGTGCTTAGGTTAACCTGGCCATGTGGCCGCCCCCCAAGGCCTGTTGCGGACACCCTTGCCTAGCACCACAAAGGTTAGCGTCAAAATGCCCATGGTGCTGCCTTGCCACTAGCGGCTCTTACATGTTACCTGTGCGTTCGCAGCGGGGGGTGTGGCATCAATCCCTTCCTGAATGAAGAAACAAATCAAATTAATACATTCGCACAGGGCGTGACTGTCACAAAGAGGCAACAAGGGTAGCCATCCGCCAGTGCACTGTGCACGGCCGACCTAACCCTCCCCCCCCCCCCCCAAGATCGCCAACCCCCCGGGCGGGACCCCCGGGCCCAGCACCTGGGGCATGCGCCCCTCCCCAGGGCTCCCATGTTTGCGTGGCCACTGGAACAATGACTGTGCATTATATTACCTCCCTTTCCCTCTTTTGTTTTTTTGGTGTAAATTCATTCGCAGGAAATGCCCCTGTGAAACCTTTCCACCCTAATGAAGGAAACAGACCCTTGCGAACACGCTAGGCCAGGGCAAACCGTGTCATTGAAAGGCCATGGATTTCCACACCATATTTCCAGGAGCAGCTACAATCGTATATGTGGATGGGAGCAACCGGGGAGTGGGCTCAATACCCAGGACTGGTACTGTGTGCATTCCAGGCGCTCAGCAAGCAGTAGCTGAGCAGGCGGGTAAAGCTCAAGAAACACGCGCCGTGGTTCCCCACAGACTCCGACCAGGTGCAGGTGGCACGCCTGGATCACAGCTGGGACGAGACCATGCGGCCTGCCGGATGACCCGATAGCTGTGGGAGGAGGAGGAGCACGCCGCACGTGACCCGCCCCGGGCACGCGCACCGCACAAGGAGGCACCCGGCAGCGAAGCCTGAAGCGCGAGGCCTAGCAGGACCCAGCCTCCTGCCCGGCCTGCACCCCCCCCTGGCCCGCAGAAAACGTCCGCGTCCAAAGCGCGTGTTCCTGCAGCAGTCTGCGTGTTTTTTTTTTTTTAAAAGGGCGGTAATTACCAAGATGATCCCACGCAGCCTGACTCAGACCAGCTGAGTTTGCTCTATAACTTGCTATTCTCTTTGTCTCGAAACTCATGGTCATGGTACTAATTTTGTACAGACGAAACACGTGTTGGCTGCAATTCGTCTTCTACATGTATTAAAGAATATCACAATCAACACTATACTTAAGACTTTGGTGGATTCTCATTTCATCATCTGGAAACTGCTAGAACATCTTGACAACATTTCAGGAATATTATTGAAAAGAATTACTGCATTATCATTGGATTACAATATCTATCCAGCATTTACAATATACTTTTACAGTTTTGGGATGTGCTACTTAAGCCATTTTTCTTAGGGATCTTATAGGTGTTTGGTCAGAAATATTGGCTTTGCCAGTGTATTTAAGCTATGTTGTAGAGTAGTGTGGCTGTTGTGCAGCATGTTGCAAAGTTATAATAAAAATCGTTATATGCATTTTTGTTTCCTTATATATAATTAATAATATATTATGAATAACTGAATGACCCTATCAAAAAAAATATTAACATAAAAGCGAGCTGCAACACAAAAAACGGAGCCTGCGTCTGCGTACCCTGCGGAACTACGTAGCAAAATGATCCATCTCGTACTGTGACATTATCCGCTGAAACATTGGCCAGAGAAAACATTCTATGTAGTCTCTCTTTTATTTCTACAAGACAGCTCTGAGTCCTCTTGTCACTTGTGATCAGCGGCCATGTTGGACCGAAGGTCTGACGTAGGATGTAATATTGGGCTCCTCTTTGGAGCATCAATTACTGCACTTTGAAATCTCAGTCCTACGACAGCTTCTTAAGCCAGCCTGATGATGCCTCACAGGTGAATCTTTTAATCATAAGGATATGATCAAACAGTGCTGGTCTGATTTCCCAGAAACGCCATTAAATTACTTGCTGTTCAAAGCGGAAGTTTAGGGTACTGTGAAAATGCATATACAGTGTTCAAAGGGTTGCACTTTTAAACTGTCATAGGGCACTGACAGTCTTTGTCTAAAACTGCATTTTATTACCAGCGGTACTCTGTTCACTTATGTAGATGTCACTGCACCACACAAAATATATTTGAAAAATATAAAAATCATCAGCTAATCATTTTTATTGCCGATGGGCATAGTAATTATTCCGATTATTATTTAATTGCATAGTCACTAAATGCAACTCTTTCCCATTGTTATAAGACAGGAAAGAGGGCCTTATATTTGCTGCTTCTTTCTTGTATATAAGTTGCATTGTATGAGATTTACGCCTTTCTGGTATTTCACCTTTTCAAGTGAAAATTTGCATTTCAGGTACTTTTAGTTTTCATGAAGTCATTTTTTACTTCTCTGAGTTCCACTTCTGCGGACCTGTATTCTGTCTGTGAGGGGCCGCATATCATTACCTAGCTAGTTTGCTTCTGCGATGGCTTCTTTCTGTTTCTATTGCTACCTCAATCCACTGGCCGTGCGCCGCGCTCTTCCCGCTCGGGCTGTTTCTCCGCACACTGATGCCGCCCGCCTCACATGGTGACTGGGTGGGAGGGAGGTGGAGGGTTGGGCTGCGCTGTAATGGCGGGTCCTGTGGTGTGATAAAAGTCCCAAAAGTGGTGTAGATTTAGTTTGAGGACAGAGTTTTCTGGCACTTGCATAGCCTAATAGGTGGAGTAACTTGGTACAGATCCTAGAGCGGGGTGGGATGGGCGGTCATCAGAGTCGGAAAAAAAGAACCAATTGAGCTTCGGGCAGAGAGCAGAAAGTGTGCGTCGCCATTAGGGGCATGTTCAAGCACAGCCAGTCATGGCCTATCGCGCCGTCAAAAAAATAATCGCCCCGCTAGGGTATTGTGATATTTATATAGCGTTTACTACCCCTATATGGGAGCACCCCGACTATTTTCCCAACATTACTGTTTAGTGCACGCCTTGACCTGAACATGATCAGCTACTCTGCTACGCATTTTTTTTATTTTCTGCCTGCATTCTACTAACACTGTTAATTAGCCGCGCCGTTACCGAATTTAGTGCGCTTTGGAACGTTGTTATGAACGTCCGCTTTGGAGGAAAAAAATCTAATTGATGTAAAGTATATTATTTTTTAATTCAGACCTCAGCAAGTGTAAAATACAAAGCAGGACTGCTCAGTTACTTTGTATTTCTTAAAGGGAACAAAGCAGTAACATTAGTATTCAGGGTTCAAAAACAGATATGAAACTGTGGCCTCGGCAAAAGGCTAAAGTAACAAGTGGGGGAGTGCGGCCGAGAGCAGGGACGCGCAGCATTTTCCTTGCGGGAGCGAGCATGATAATTGCTACCAGATGGCACCGCTCGCTCCCGCAAGTGAATCGCCAAACGTGCATGCGTTGCCATTGAAAGCAATGCAACGCGTGCACGTTTTTAGGGCAAAAACTGAATCGATCCCAAGAGGTCTCCTCCTTTGCAGCGCATGCGCGCTGTGTATGCGAGACCTAAACACACGTGCTACGTGCACCAGTGTGTGCTTTGCTATCTATTCTAGGTCAAGTTCAGCTGTGATTGAAACCCTGGTGTACGCTTGCACACTCTGGTGGGTACACAAGGCCTAGGAGATAACGTAGGGAAGACATGGGCCATAACACCTGTTTGTTATTGAGCATATTTCCTTTACAATAATAAATAGTCTGTGCCATTCTTTGTTTGAATAAAACTACTTGGACATTATATTTATTGTGTGTGATACTTGTACTATTTGAACAAGTGGTAGAATCCTGTGACACTCTTCAGGAGAAAGCCTAGATTGATGTGCCTTGCTACCCCAAAACCTAACATTGAGGCACTTGTCGATTCCGTACATGAACTGCTCTAGAATCACAGATGCAATTCACGGAATGAACTGCCCTGAATCACACGGGCCACGGAGAACTGGCCCCACAGACTTACTTGTATCTGAAAAACTTTCACATGGAAGAAAATGTTTCTCAATCATCAGCGTCATTTGAAGCCAGACCAGGATCCAAAAGCAGCTTTGGCAGAAATGTTTAAACCACCCCACATTGAAATGTACAAACGAGCACCCACTCCTTTGCGGTTTCTTTGTCTCTTGTGTTGTCTCTTTCTTTCCAATATCTCCGAGTCCTTCTCTCGCTCTCTTTTTTCTCTGTTTCTCCCCGCTGTGCCTGGTTCCATAAACCTCGGGGAGCTGGATACAAGGACAACTGGCCTCCAATGTCTCCAGCCCCAGGAAACGCCCGATGGATTAAATGGTCAATCCGACCCTGGCCTGGGAACATTGACGGTGGATTACCAACATTTGCACATCCTTCCCAATGCCACGAGCTTGTGAGGAGCGCAGTGTTCTCTTTTTTAAGTCTTAGTTGGTTAGATATGTTTTTGTGCCCCAAATTGTGCTTGTGCCATGACAAACCGAAGAGCATTGATTCGCTTGACAGTGTAGGAGCAAGCTGAGCAGGTGAATAACAACCGGATAACCCACTGATTTATTATCAAACCAGGTGACTTCATGTACATTACGGACATATTAGACTACGTTTTGCTCTAGCACACCGACCACTCCAGAGCAAAATCCCTTAGCTATTGTTGCCTTAGTGGTACAGGTGGTACAGGTGGCTAATTTCAGTCCTCAGGCAACTGTTACTAGTTTTATAGCTAAACCAGTTCTACCCCTTGTCAACTACGGGCAAAAACTAGGTGTCATTGTAGATTAACAGTTGCTATCCATGGTTTTCCCTTTGCTATTTATTGCGCTTCAATTGTTATCCCTCCTCTCAGGACTCCTAAAGGCCGGGACAGGAACAGAAAATAAATAGGGCTCTTGTGCCAGCTCCCCCTGCCACAGTTCTTCTGTCCAGCTTGACCACAGTCCGCTACCCTCTGCTGCTCGTCTAGCTGCTGCCCTCTGTTTGTGCCTCCTCTGCTCGTTTCTTCCTCTGTTTTGTCTTTCTGTTCGTTTTTCTGCCCTCTGTTTTAGCCTCTTCTGCTCTGTTTTGCCTTTTCTGCTCATTTCTCTGCACTGTTTTGCTTTTTTCTAATTGTTTTTCTGACATCTGTATTGCGCTTTTCTGCTTGTTTCTTTCCTCTTCCTGCCATTTCCCTCCTCGCGCCACCCAGTGTCCCGCCCTCCCCTATACCTACTTAATAGAGGCCATAGCACGATTACTTTGAGCAGGTCCTCAGCCACCTCAATCTGCAACAGTTCTGTCCAAATTGGCCACAGTCTACTACTCCCTGCTGACTGTCTACCTGCTGCCCTCTGTGCCTCCTCTGCTCATTTTCTGCCCTTTGTTTTGTCTTTTTCTACTCGTTTTAATGACCTCTGTTTTGCCTTTCCAGCTCGTTTTTCTGCCCATTGTTTTGCCCTCTTTTGCTCTGTCTTGCTTTTCTGCTAATTTTCTGTTCTCTGTTTTGCTTTCCACTCGTTTTTCTGCCCTGTTTTGCCATCTCTGCTCACTCGTTTTTCTGCCCTCTGTTTCTGCTTGTTATTTCCCTCTTTCTTCCTTCCCTCGCCCTAGAGGTGACAGTGCCGCGCTCTACAAATGCTGATTAATTGATTGATATTATGACTGTTAGGCGTAAAGTTGTCAACCCTATGTGTCATTGATGGTCTTAAAGTGTATGATGACCTTTCAGCTATTCCAAACTTGCTGGCAACATTTCTACGTGGGTAATCGACTAGGTTAAAATAGCACTACAGATTCACTTATTACTATTTTTTGTGGAGCTTCCAACCCCTGGTTGCTGCCTCTGTCTGACACCACTGTTTGTTTTTAATTCCAGTCCTGTGCATTGTTTTCGTGTTCTGTCAACAGTCTAAAATTATTCATTTCATCCCTATTATTCTTCTAGATTTGTGGTGGCCTGTTTATGTTTATACATTAGGTTTGTAAACTGTAAAACGATCTCCGAGTGGTTTGAAACTCTTGATAGGCATATGGGACCAATAAAAAGCCCCAAAAATATGTGACTTTACTGTCATGGGGTATGGTATTCTCCCACCAGGTATTTTGTTGTTTGTTTTTTTCTTTTCCACACCACATTTTTTATTTTAGTTTGCAATCCTACAACCTTCTATTATGTGCATTCCAATTGTCTAAGCAAAACATATTTTGTTTCAAAAGATGCCTCACTAAACAAAGCGTGTCCTTGTGCCCTGGGTTAGAGTTGCGTGCCAGTGTTTCACACTAGTCTATTCCTATGGTTAAAGAGTGCTTTTTGAATAAGGTAGTTAATCTATGAGACAGGATCTCTTTGGACATATGCATGCCGAAGGTATAAGTACGCTGAATTTCCTAAAGAGATTCACCTAGCCTAATGCGGAACCAAATACACGTTCACATGCATACCAGTGTTCAGCTCACAGATAGACTGTTTATCAATCCAGCACTCTTGAAGTCAGCCATTTGCATAGATACTGGGTTTTGAGCATGTAGGAAAGTGCCCCTTTTTGCATTGTTACCCCCACTTTTTGCCTGGCATCTCATGCAACCTGACTTGATGTGCCCTCGGTCCCTGCCAATCAGGTTCCCAAGGCATGTGTTCTTTTCCAAACCTGTAACTTTGTACCCACAATTGGCACATCTCAAGCCACAGGTAAGCCCCTTGTTAAAGGTACCATGGGTACCAAGGGCATTGTGACCAGGGTAGGCCTCTTAGGGCTGCAGCACCTATTGTGCCATCCTTAGAGGCCCTGTACCTTAACACCCACACACTGCCATTGCAGGCTGCATGTTTTGGTGCAGAGAAAAGTGAAGAGTTGACATGGCACACATCCCTGTGTGCCATGCCTACAACCCACTGCCTGAAGCCTAGGTAAATCAGCCCTCTATCAGGGTACACTAGCCCTCAGGCGAGGGTACAGTGGCATGAGCCCTGTATCCCTACAGTGTCTAAATCTTAGACATTGTAAGTGTAGTAAAGCCATAAAGAGTGTATGGTCTGGGAGGGGGTCATTACGAGCTACACAGCTCCATAATGGCTTTACTAAAACCTGGGAAGTTTAGGAGAAAACTTCTCAGCACATTAAACCCCCATTGATGCCAGCGTGGGATTTCATGTAAATTGCACTCAGAGGGCATCTTAGAGATGCACCCTGAAAAACGACCAGCCCTGGTATGGTTCCTGAATGGCTGCCTGCCATTTGCCACCACCAGATAGGTTTCTGGACCCATGGGTAGAGAGCTTCTGCTCTCTTGGTCCAGAGACAAAGCCCATACTGGGCAGAGGTGTCATGCCAACTCCCACAGGATGGGCTGGTTCCACGAAGGGAAGCTTCAAAGGCTTACCACCTCTGGAAGCTGTCCTTGCCTTTTGATACCCCAGCAACTGGTTCTCACCAGTTCTGCGCCCCATATTGGGCGGGAGAATCAGCTGTAAAAACAAGCTAGGAAGAGAGGTGTGCCCACCTTTGCCAACTCCACCCTTCAGGTGGGGGAGGCTAGGTGAAGCTCACATCTCAGTCCCCTCCATCTTGAAGATGAGGGGACTCAGACAATTAGGGAGAGGCTCATGCCCTCTCCCACTGGAGGATGGCATAATAGGGGATTTATCCTCCCCAGTGAAAGCACCCTTTTGTCACGACCTGCGCACCCCTCTAAACACAACTAAATTTAGTATTTGGGGGCAACCCTGAACCTTGCCTCCTCAGATTTGAGGAAGAAAGAAGAAGGACCGAAGAGCTGTGCTGACCCAGGAAGAAGAGGACAACTTCCTCTTTGGGCCCCTGCCCTACAGGCATGTCCGCCTCCAACCTGCCTATGGCATAGAACCTGGCATTTCCAGCAGCCAGTAGCCCCCCAGTGGCCAGAGGACCTGCCCTGCACTCACCTTATAGACTCGGTGTCCCTTGAGCTCCGGATTTGCTCAACATAGACTTCAAGACCAGAATCTGGATTCCGGCGACCCTACGATTCTGCACCAGTCTGCACCCAACACCCACGGCCCGAGTTCGAGTGGCCCAACACAACGAGGAGGTCTAATCAGCGATCTTGACCTGGGATCTGGTGATTCCCCAACCACCCTCCGGCTCCAAGCCGACGCCTACAACTTCATCCTGAAGAGTCCCACCAGACCGCGACTGGAGCTGGTAAGAAAACCCAATGCCAGAAGACACCCCTACATCCTCCACCCCTCGGCCTTGGATGGCCCAACCAATGGTGTCTAGGCATCCCCCCAAGATCTCAACTTACCTCTCCAGCCAGTGGTCGCCTTCAGGAAGTCTCCCTGCCTGAACCTAAAGCAACTTTCCCAAACCGAAGGTCTCCATTTGGAAGCACGGGGTCCCCGACGTCTTCTTGGCCTCTCGCCCCCGGCCGCCCGAGTGCCGCTGGTGGTGCAGCTCCTGTGCTGGTCATGTGCCCCTGCAGTGCTGACCTTAACCCCAGGAGCTGTGCTCTCACACCCAAGTAGCCTGCTCATAGGCAGTCCCTAACTGAAGGCCACTTTAGTCCCATTGGCTAACATTGGGCCACTGCACTCTGCATCTGGCTGCCCCAATGCCGCTGGTGGTGCAACTAGAGTGCCTACCTAGACCTTGGGGAACATTGGTACTATCTCCCAAAACTCCCACTTGTAAGATGTTTACTTACCTTCAAAACCGATAACCTTTTCTTCCCAAAGGAACCTATGTTATGAGATTTTGGGCCTAAAATGTTCTAAGTGTTGAACTGTTGTTTTGTATGGGAAACCAGAAACTAAAATTCAAAGCCAAGAAAAGTCTTACTTACTTTGTATTGTGAGATCCTTAGGTGTGGTATCTAGGCATACCACCCCAGTCCCCAAAGTAAACTAAAAGTAACTAAAAACTATTCTAAAAGTAATTATTGTACAATGCAAAGTGCTTTCTGAATCAACACCAACCTGTAACTATTGCAAAATTCAATCATAACTGCATGCCATTGCGAAATTCTGCATTCCAAGTATATTTTACCTACCTGTAACAAGTCCTGCTTGGTTCTAGAATTAAAATACAAGTATACCTTTTTTATACTTACCCGTCTGGTCTGGATTCAGTCTCTGAGTTAGGGCATCAGTCTTGATTGAGTTAATACAATAAATGCTTAACACACCCTCGAGAAAGGCCTAACTGCTCGCCCACACTTCCACAAAGAGAGCTGTTAGTACTTAATTAATTGAGCCTCTGCTATACCTCTGGGGACCCCTGGACTCTGTGCACACTATACCTTACTTTGGTATAGTATATGCAGAGTCTGCTTCCTACATTGGTGGTTCAGCGGTGGGATGTAAAGCCTTGCATTTATTGGACTAACTTAGCCAACCTCAATCCAAAAATTGTCTTTAGTACAACAAATTTTTTTATTTGACTTGTTTTCTCCAAATTTCTAAAAGGCTTGTTAGGGCCTTGAGTTAAGTCCCTGTAGACTTTTTTTAGAAAAAGTAAACGTCACTGAAGTTAGGGGGGAAGTATCTAGAACTATTAGCACAGGTAATTTAAAAAACAACAACTAGAAATATAATAACCAACACAGGGAATATGGCTTAGGAGCTCTACCTCTCCCCAGAATACAACTCCAGTAGTTCTTGGCAGGTTGTGCAAGGGACCAACCCACAGACGAGGGTGAAGGCCTTCAGGAGAATGGTAGTGAGGATGATGAAGTCTTAGACCCACCACCTCAACTACTTAGGGAGGAAGGGAACTTTGTGTCCTACCCTTCACACACAAGATGTACAGGGTCTGTCTACTACAGAGGTAGGGCCAATGCCATGCCAGACAGTGAGGACAACTTCATTGAGGAGGATCTCCTTTTAGCAAGGATGACCCGAAGACTAGACCTAGAGACTAACCTCCTAGCTCTAGAGAATGAGAGAGCAGAGATGGGCCTAAGACCCATCAATGGTGGCAGTAGTTTCAAAAGTCATGAAAAGGAAGGATCCTATGATCCTAAAATCCCCAAAGGGATTGTACCTACCTTTAAGGATGGTGATGACATCACCAGGTGGTTCACAGCCTTTGAGAGGGCTTTTGAAGCCAGAAAAGTAAGGAAGTCTCACTGGGGAGCTCTCATTTGGGAACTGTTCTCTGTTAAGTGCAGAGACAGACTTCTGACCCTTAGTGGGGCAGAATCAGAGTCCTGTGAACTCATGAAGGGAACCCTTATTGAGGGATTTGGACTCACTACTGAGGAGTACAAAATTACATTTAGGGGGGCTCCGAAATCCCAGAGTCAGTCCTGGGTGGAATTTTGTAGACTGCTCAGAAAAGACACTAGGTGGCTGGTTGATTGGAAGTAAAGTGCAGAATTATAAAAGACTTCATAATTTTTTTAATGAAGGAACACATTTAAGCGTCTGCATCAGTGAAATGTTGCATCAGTATCTGGTAGACCTAGGTCCAATTTCTCCCTAAGAATTGGTGAAAGAAGGCAGATCACTGGGTCAAGACAAGGGTAATCAACACAACCACTGGGGGTGACCAAAAGAAAGGGATCATAAAGCCTTCCCAAGGGAAAGAGGGTGAGAAACCCAAAGATAAAATACAAGAGTCTTCTAAAGGCCTCCAAAATTCTGGTCATGGGGGGTGGGCCCAAGAACTCTTTCCAGCCCACTAGTGGGTTTAAGGAGAAAAGGTTTGATCCTGCAAAGGCTTGGTGTTTCCGCTGTAACAAGAAGGGACACCGAACTGGAAATGCTGCCTGTCCCAACAAACCAGCCCCTAGTCCCCCACCAGTTTCTACTGGTATGGCAAATATCCAGATGGGATCAATAGTGTGCCCAGAGCAAATCAGGGTTCACATTGAGGCTGTTTTAGTCTCTGAAGGGGAGAGAAGGTTAGCCACTTTGGCGGTCTGGCCCCATAATTTAAAGAAATACCTGCTGTACCCCTTAGTGAATGGGACTAAGATAGAAGCCCTGAGAGATACAGGTGCCAGTGTCACTATGGTGAGAGGTGCACTGGTTTCCCCAGAGTAATACCTTACTGGAAAAAAACCTATACAGATACCAATGCTGATAGTGTCACCACTAACCATGCCATGGCTATGGTGATATTAGACTGGGTGGGTGGGGGGGTGTTGCTGGCTTGAAACAGGTAGTGGTCTCTCTAAAACTCACAGCTTCCTGTCTTCTTGGGAATGATGTGGAATCCTCAGCATGGGCTGAGGCAGAAAGAAAGACACATACAGCCATGCTGCAAATCCCTCCGATAGTGTGTGTCATAACAAGAGCACAATGCATAGCACAGGGTGTAAGAGGAGTGTTGGAACCTGAAATGATGGCGCAATCTCCAGAGAGGAAAGGTAGGAAGACTAGTGAAACAGCTTTCACAAAGCAGAAAGATCAGGACCCCTCTCCTCAGGGAGAGAACTTGTCAGCCTCAGAGGGAAGTGAGCCCTTGGAGCGTGAACCTTGTGAGATAGAGCTCTTGGGACCAGGGGTACCCTCTAGGGAACAGCTGTGCCTTGGACTGCAGGTCTGCCCCACTCTTGAAGGCCTGAGGCAGCAAGCTGCTGCACAGGAGCAGGGAGATATCAGAGGCTCCCACAAGGTCTATTGGGAGGAAGGACTCCTATACACTGAGGCCAGAAACCCCAAACCGGGTGCCACTAGGAGAGTGGTAGTGCCTCAGTTGTATAGGGAGTTTCTACTCACTTTAGCCCATGACATCCCACTAGCTGGACATCTGGGCCAGACCAAGACTTTTGAAAGATTGGTCACCCACTTCTATTGGCCCCAGATGTCCCAAAAAGTGAAGGGGTTTGTAAGCTCCTGTGTTACCTGTCAAACCAGTGGCAAGACTGGAGGACACCCAAAGGCCCCATTCATTCCACTACCAGTGGTTGGGGTACATTGAGATGGTAGGAGTGGATATAGTGGGTCCACATGAAACTCCCACAGCCTCAGGAAACAAGTTCATACAAGTAGTGGATCATGCTACTAGGTATCCTGAAGCCATTCCCCTTAGGACTACTACAGCCCCTGTGGCAACCAAGGCCCTCATTGGTGTCTTCACCAGGGTAGGGTTTCCTGACGAGGTAGTATCAGACAGAGATACCAACATCATGTCTGCACACTCAAAACACATGCAAGATGAGTGTGGAGTGATCTACAAGTTCACAACACCTTACCACCCACAAACCAATGTCCTTGTTGAGAGATTTTATAAGACATTGAAAGGCATGATAATGGGACTCCCTGAGAAGCTCAAAAGGAGATGGGATGTTCTGTTGCCCTGCCTGCTTTGTGCCTACAGAGAGGTGCCTCTGAAAGGAGTAGGATCGTCACCCTTTGAACTTCTGTTGGCCACCCTGTAAGGGGACTACACTTTCTTGAGAGGGAAGATTGGGAGGGACCCCATTATGTACCAAAGCAAGATATGGTGGACTATGTACTAGCAAAAACAGTGGATGGACAGAATGCAGAACAATGTCATACATTCACCCCAGTACAGAGATCTGGGCCTAAATCCATCGTTTTTTTGCTCACCATGCCGTTCCAGTTTGAACCCAGCCAACATTCCATCCATCATCTTGTGTGTTTTGGACTATGTACTAGGCCTTCGTTTCAGGATGGCAGAGTAAATGCAGAAAACATCCATACACCTTGAGGTCAGCCAGGAGCTCCACAAGCTCTAGTATGACCAAAAAGCTGTACTGGTAGAATTCCAACCAGGGCAACATATGTGGATATTGGAGCCAATGGAGCCAAAGGCCCTCCGGGACAAATGGAGTGGCCCTTACAATATCTTGGAGGAAAAGAGCATTGGTAACTGTATAGGTTTTTCCGTTAAGGTATTACTGTGGGGAAACCAGTGTACCTCTCACCATAGTAACACTGGCACCTCACTCTTGTTTTCCAGGATAGGGTAAGGGCCACTCCATTTGGTAGACCTGGGCACTTACAGGTCCCCCAAACGGGTGATAAATGTGAACGGCATCAAACTCTATTGTGACATGGCTGATGTAAACATGCTCATGGTTACTGATAAGGATCAGGAGACAGTGAAACTCTCCCTGACCTCCTCTCCTACATCCCCCACGATTGGTCAGTATATGGAGTTGTCTACTCAGCCACCCTCTCTGCCCAACAGCAGGCTGACTGCACCCAGGTTCTGCAACAGTATATACATAACTCTTTTCCTTGAACCCTGGTCAGACACCCTGGTGTACCCATGATGTGGACACTGGAGATAGCGTGCCTGTCAAAACCAAAATCTATCACCAGTCTGACCAAGTCAAGTAAAGAATCATGACTGAAATAAGCAAAATGCTGGAGTTGGGGGTCATTGAGCCTTCTGAGAGTCCCTGGGCCAGCCCAGTGGTTATAATCCCCAAACCTCATCCACTGGGTGGAAAGAGAGAAATGAGGTTTTGTGTGGACTACGGAGACCTCAATGCTGTCACCAAGACAGATGCATACCCCATCGCTGATTAATTGAAAGACAAGTTAGGGGCTGCCAAATACTTAAATAAACTAGACTTAACTACAGGGTACTGGCAGATTGGCATGGCCCCTCGAGCTAAAGAAAACAGCATTCTCCATACCTGCTGGGCACTTTCAGTTTACTATGATGCCCTTTTGTCTAAAGAATGCTCCTGCCACCTTCCAAATGTTGGCGAATCAAGTCCTTGCTGGGTTGGAAGGCTTTAGTGCAGCCTATCTTGATGATATTGCTGTGTTTAGCTCTTCCTAGCAGGATCACCTGGTCCATCTCGGGGAGGTTTTACAGGCCCTGCAAGATGCAGGTCTAACTATCAAGGCATCCAAGTGTCAGATAGGGCAGGGAAATGTTGTGTACCTGGGCCACCTTGTAGGTGGAGGCCATTCTGGATTGGGAAGCTCTAACAACCCAGACCCAAGTCATGGCATTCCTTGGCTTGACTGGATACTATAGGAGGTTTGTGAAGGGATATGGGTCCATTGCGACTCCCCTCACAAAACATACCTCCAATAAGATGCCCAAGAAATTGAACTGGACAGCTGGTTGCCAAAAGGCTTTTGACACCCTAAAAGAGGCAATGTACTCAGCACCTATTCTCAAGTCTCCAGATTACTCCAAGCAGTTTACTGTTCAGACTGATACCTCTGAGCTAGGGACAGAAGCGGTCCTATCCAAGACAAATGATGATTGGCAAGACCAACCTGTTGCTCTCATAAGCAGAAGGCTACTCCCAGGGAACAGCGTTGGAGTGCCATTGGGAGAAAGGCCTTTGCTGTGGTTTGGTCCCTGAAGAAGTTGAGACCATACCTGTCTGGTACTCGCACCCTTAGTTCAAACTGACCACAGACCTCTCAAGCAGCTGATGCAGATGAAAGGAGAAAACTCTAAACTTTTGAGATGGTTCATATCCCTACAGGGAATGAACTTTACAGTGGAATATAGACTTGGAACTGCCCATGCCTGTTCAGATGGCCGTTCCAGATTTTTCTACTTAGACAACGAAGACTCTCTTGGGAAAGGTTAGTCTCATCCTCTTTCTTTTGGGGGTTGTGTTGGAAAGTTCCCCTTTTTGCATGGTTACCCCGCACTTTTTGCCTGGCATCTGATGCAACATGACTTGATGTGCACTTGGTCCCTGCCAATCAGGTTCCTGGGGCCTTTGTTTTGTACCCACCTGTACCTTTGTACCCACAAATGGCACTTCTCTGGCCACAGGTAAGCTCCTTGTAAAAGGTACCATGGGTACCTAGGGCACTGTGACCAGGGAAGGCCTCTAAGTGATGCAGTACCTATTGTGCCATCCTTAGAGGCCCTGCACCTTAACACCCACACACTGCCATTGCAGGCTGCATGTTTTGGTACAGAGAAAAGTGAAGAGTCGACATGGCACACATCCCTGTGTGCCATGCCTACAACCCACTGCCTGAGACCTAGGTATTCACCCCTCTAGCAGGGTGCACTAGCTCTCAAGAGAGGGTACACAGTGTCTAAGTTCATTCTTAGACATTGTAAGTGTAGTAAAGTCATAAAGAGTATATGATCTGTCACGTAGTTCCTAATAATACCTCCTGTATCTCTTTGGGACCCTCCCGATCTGGGTTCGGGCTCCCTACTTCAAACAACTCCTTACAATGATTGCTGCTTTCCTATGGGGCAAGTGCAGGAGCAGGGTAGCCCTAAGTATACTTATGCGCCCTCAAGCAGAGGGTAGGCTGGTGGTTCCAGACTATGAATCCTATTATTTAGCGGCCCAATTTCAGTGGCTCACACAATGGGTCGCGTGGGCCACTTGGCGGGGCAGGAGCCTGGAAGGGTTTTTGGGCCCCTGATGGTTTTGTCCCGTATAGTACTGCGACTCCCGATCGGTCCTCAGTCCCTCACCCTAGAATTTGCCACAGCGCAGAAATGCTGTAACAGGTACCTGCGGAGGGCCTCGATCAAACGCCCCTATGCCCCAGAGATTCCATTGCAGATGTGCAGGGCCTTACCACACGGGGGTACCTGGCAGAAATTGGAGGATTGGGCACAGCGAGGGTTAACCATTATGGGGGACCTTTACGAGGGGGGAGCCCTTCTCTCGTGTGATGAGCTCCGGGCCCGTTATGACTTGCCTGGGGGCGACTTCTTACAGTACACTGCCCTCACGACAGCCATCAGGAAACATTGGGGAACGGGTCTGACGGAACCGCCCACTTCTATGGGATGCCAATACGTGGTAGTGGCGGCAGGCACAATCAAAGCAGTGACATGCCTCAACAGATGCATGACACTGGAATCCTTACCCCCTATCTGCTCTAAAGCTTAAGTGGGAAACGGACAAAAGGACTGCCATCCCCGACAAGGCATGGGATGAACTGGTGGAGAGAGCCTGGAAGAGCACAAGGAATGCGAGGTTCCGGTTAATACACTTCCATATTCTACACAGAGCATACATTACCCCGGAGAAGCTACATGCATATTTTCCGACCCACCCTGCGACTTGCCCGAGATGCATGTCAGATAACGCAGATTTTAAACATATGCTGTGGGAATGCCCGGTCCTAGATAGTTAGTGGGAGAAAGTGACTGCTTTACTGTCAGACATAACCGACAGGGACCTGTACCCATCCATGGCTCACTGCATTCTACACTGGTTTCCTTATACCTCGAAAAATAAAATCACCAGTAAATTTATAGACCTGGGCTTCCTACTAGCCAAGAGAACCACCACCACTCATTGGAAAGAACAGCGGGCTCCTAGTGCCGTTAAGTGGAAAGCGGACCTACTGAAATGGGCAGTGTGAGGGGGTGATTAAGTTACAGATTGCAAACCGCACGGGGAGTGAAAAGGCGATGGAAAGGGCGAGAGCTTGGAACTGCTTGTCATGGTGCTCAAGACCCCTGACATAGCTGGGGAAGAAGTGCCTGTGAATGACCCGGTGGCAGCGGTAGATTAGTGCATGGTACGCTGGGCACCCACCCTGTTTTGGCTCCTCTGGATGCGTAATGGCGCCTGTCCTATGTATATCTGTTTTCCCTTAATTTCCCCTCATTCCAATGAGTTGCCCTTTTGCAGCTATAGCTCCCTAGATCCTGTGAAGCCAGTACATAAGTGACATGCCTGGGAGGGTGGGGAGGGAGGGTGGGGGGAGAAGTTGGGGTTTTCAATTTTTTCTACGATCTGTCAAGGACATTTGCACAGAACTTACTCATGGATTTGCCCAGGCTGTAGGTTTGGATAGCACATGGGGTGAACATTGTATCTCCGATTAAGTATAAATGCCCAGGATCATTTTGGAATACTCATAAGCCTGTCCGAAAACTGGTATAAAACACCTTCTGACGCTATAACTGTGCCTTAACTAATCTACTTGAAACTGGGCAACTGAGGATTATATGATTCATGTAATCGAAACCCCTTGTTTCTCTCCACGTTTCATTGCCTTTTTGGATGTATGAAAAACCAATACAACTGTGTTTAAAAAAAATAAATGTAGTTCCTAATAATACATAGTACCTGCGCTTTAGACATAAACAATGGGATTGGTGTCCAGACTGTTTCCAGACACCCCCCGAAGGACACTAACCTTTAGACCAACTATCTCACAGTGTCACTTTGAGAAGCTGGCTTAGTATATGGTGCTGAAACTCTGCACTAATCCAGACAACGCTTATGGTGATTTTAGTGGTTTTAGACAACCTTAGAAAGCTCTCTAAGTGGTAGCTGTGGAGAGCAGCCTCCAGGCTTAGTTCAGAAGGAGTGTAAAGCAGCTTGTTTAACCAGAACATAATCTTATTGGTATAGATTAAGTGAAAAAGATCCACAAGGTGTATTTATAAAAATATGTATTTATTATAAGACACTCACTAACACATACAAATATTTCCTACCTGTAGATACACGAAATGCACACAATACTTTGCAAAGAAAACAGTAAGAAGCAAGTATTACACAGTGGTCACGGGGGGGAACCAAACCATAAACTAAAATAGAGGGATGCAAACCACGACTCAAGTGAAGGCTATACCCAGAAGACATAGAAGTGCTAGGGACCCAAGGAACCACCCGAGGTAAGTCATCAGGAACCCCACGGAGGCCGTGTGCAGAGTGGGAACATGACTGTGGGCTCATACAAGTCAATGGGTAAGTCGTGGTTGCAGTTTTAAAGAAGGACCCTTCCGAGTGACCCTGAAGAAACCCTGTGAAAGACAGAAGGTTAGAGAGCCACCCCACCCGTGGATACCCTAGGAACCAGGATACCTACACCAGGGAAGCCGGGTGCATAGGTGTGAATTGGCCCCGGAAACCTCTGTCGAATTCAATGGAGGATTCCAGGAAGATGCCTCTGGCGAAGAAATGGAGAGTGCCTGGTGGAATCCAAAGGTGGATTCAAGTTGAGAAGTACCTTCAAGCAGAGGGGACAGAGTCTATGCCACTAGGGAGTGACCAGGGGCCATGGAAGTTGAATGCCCACCGGTGTAGGGTGTTGCAGGAGAGATGATGGTGACCTTGGAGCTGCAGCTGTGTGGGCCAGACAATGCTGTGGAAGATCAGGAGCCATTCACCAGCTGTCCCACGTTGGATGTCTAGAGTTGAGGGTTTCCGTCAGGAGCACCAACAAGCCTTGACAACCGCAAACAATGTGGAAAGTGAAGAAGGTGCAGTGTAGGGACCAGCGAGGTCCAGGTGACTCGCTACAAACAGAAGTCAGAGCAGGCCCAAGCAATCAGGGGATCTGCTGAAATTCGACTCCGACAAGGGATACTGGCCTCAAACTTGGTGAGAGGACAGGGCAAGCCTTATGAAGAACCACAACCTGTTTTGCTGAGACTTTCAGAGTCCGTGGGAGCCTAGGACCAGCAGACCAGTCAGCTTTGTTGTGGGGCCTGCAGTTGCAGGGAAGTGACTCCTTCACTTCAAGGGAGATTCCTTAAGGTGTCTTGGATACCCAAAGGCCTCGGAAGGTTCCTGTATAGAGCACAGGCACAGATGTTGCAGCAGACAAGCAGGGCGACGAGACCAGGAGCAGCAGGAGTCTTCCCAGTTGCAGTCTCGATACCCAGAGCGAAATCCAGCGAAATCCAGAGTGCTCAGACGGTCAAAGAAGAAGTGGTGTTCTGACATGAATCTTGTCCCATGACGAGTCTTAGGTCCCACCTTCAGGTAAGCCCTTAAGTACCCTAAGGAAAGGGTTGGGACAATTCAGGGTTCCCTCCCACGGGAGGGGTCGGACAGTGGGGTGGATACTCCTATGTCCTTTGTCCAGTGTTGCGCCAGAGCGGGATCCAACGGCTCCCTGAGCTGGTTTGAACCGGACTATGCAAAGAGGGCACCAACTGTGCCCCTCAAGCGGACTGAGTGGTGCTGGCAAGTGCCCCCACCCGGCCCCAATCCACTAAACCCTGTCTGGGAGGTGGTTACACCTCCCTGTGACAGGATACCTATTGTTCTGCCTTCCCCTGCTCAAGCTTGGCTCAGCAGCAGGAGGGCAGAATCGTGTCGCAGGTCGGCAGCAGCCATGTTGTGCTGTCCAGTTTTAGAAGACTGGTAACGGGAGCACTGAGGGCCTCCCGGAGGAGCTTTACAGTGCATGGAATCATACCTCCCACACCGTTTACGATGTGGGAGTATGATTCCAACATGTTTGATACCAAACATGGCAGGGTTCGTTACAGCCAGTTTAGAGTTTGCCATCATGAAATGACGCATAGCCACTCTATATATCGTAATGGCTGATGCACTTACAGCCTGGGAGAATGGACTCTGAAGGTTGTAGGAGTGTTCTGCACATGCAGAGGTACCCTCACACTTAGAACCGAGCATCTTGCCTCCAGGATTGGATGGCCTGCCTTAGGGATGACTTATAGGTTTTAAAGTGCAGTGACCCTAGATATAGGGAACCCTATACCTGTCGTAAGGGGTGCTAGCACCAGCTTCCACAGACTGTAATGGCAGGCCCGTAGTCACGATTTGAGTTGTCTCTCATGGATGGCATAATACATGCTGCAGCTCATGGGAGACCCCCGGTATACCTATGCCCTGGGTACCTCAGTACCACCATATACTAGGGTCTTATAATGGTACACCAGTAGCCAATATTGGATGCATCTAAGTCAATTTAAGGAAGAAAGCACAGACACTGGGGTCGTGGTTAGCAGGATTCCAGTCAGACTAGTCAGAAATAGCATGGCACCAGGCAAAAAGTGGGGGTAACCATAAAAGCAGATCCTACTTTCCTACAGCCACCATAAGCCTCCTAACCTTACCAAGGAGCAAATTGTTTCTGGCAACTATCGAACATGACAACCCTTGATCCTTCAAGGATTGGGGAAACAGTGCAGTACTTTTCCCTCAGTCAATCGTGCTCACTTAGTCTCAAAGAGACACACAGAATAAACAATGGGGACGTTTTCAATAAGCATTTATTGAACCAGCGTCATTCTAGTTTGCTGCAATAATCATTAGACAGAAACAGTAGTATAGGATGACAAGTACCAACAGAGTAAATAAAAGGCAGAATTCTACCAGGGTGCTAAAACAGTGAATAAATGCAGGCATATAGATACATGGCAGTAATAAAGCGTACTCCTATGATGCAACCCTACCTAAGTGTACCTAGCATGTATGTGGGTGTAAAGCCAAGAATCCCCTAGGAAAGAGCCAACCCCATTACCTGATGGGAGAGAATGAAGGACCCTGTCTTGGTCTGGAGTTGGACACCCCGTAAGGGATGTCAGACCGCTGCGTGTGGTAGCTTCTGCAGGCCGGGACACCAGCATCTAGTATCAGTGTGGAAGATTCTCCTCTACTTATCTAGTGATATGGTTCTTGTATACCAAAAAGATAGCCTTGGGGTTCCTTACACGATCGATATGTTGTGAGTACGATTATGCAAATGAGCCTAAAACAATACCTGCAATTATGCAAAGCAGTGCTTTTGCCCTAGGATGAGGATGACTATGACTTTTACACAGAGTATGTTCAGGCTGTTATGTACGTCAATTGAATGGACTTTTTAAGAATTCTTATGCATAATAAATGAGGCTCGTTTCCAGGAAAATGATGGACATTTATTTTGCACATAACTGCGTAAAAGATCAGCACTAGAACCGTTATGCAGAGCAAGATAGACCAAATGTAGGTAAAAGGTTGTGTAGCTACCTAGGCCTAGATTGGGGTATATTGGAGGTACATAACACCCACTCGTCATCCGAAGGTTGATATGGTCAACTAATGCTAAAATATGCCCGTTTGAAATGCATAAAAACATTGTAATAAAAACCAGTGTAAAAACATCTAAAATCTTGGTATATGTAAAAAATGATGCTATAAAAATTAAAAAGCTCCATAAGTCCGCTTAATAGTCAATATACTGTTAGACCAACTGAGCACATCGAAAGCCATGTTGCTCAGTGAGAGCAGAAAAAGTAAAACAAAGAAAGGTTTTTCGAATTCTAATTTGGCTTGTTTTGGAAAAAGGCCGAAATGTTCCTGTCACATGGAGAGCCAGATGTTTATGTGTCCTGTGTTGGGGACGTAACATCACTGTCGCTCGCATTCGCAGACGACAGTCCCTGTAACACCTCTTGTATCAGGTCAATGGAGCAAAGATGATCATCTTCAGTTCCCACAGCAGCTGCAGAGGGAACACTTGATACCTGTGAACCTGTTGTAGAGCCGTTGTAAATTCCGACAGAAGCTGAAGCATCCCGTGAGGGCTCTGAGAATGCTGTCATGAACATGGGAATTCGCTAAGGACACTGTAACATGTGGGCCTTTAAGGGGGTCCAGTAGTACGTCAATGTCCGGTGGCACAACCGATGGAAGAGTCAGACAAATGTCCAACATGCATTCCTATCCGCAGAATAAGCAGCTGAGTACAGGCAAAATGCAGTCAATCCAGACTTGTCTGAATGATAGGAACCAATGCTCGTTTAGCTCCCGAAGCTGAGGAGATGGAGTACCATGCGTTCACCGCGACATCGCACTGGGACTGCCTTTTCATATCTTGAGGAACTGGGCCCTCCATTACGTAGCAGGAAAATTAAAATCAGTATACTCACTACAAGTAGCAGGACCAGCGGAAGTCCTCCAAAAATGCTTCCCAATATGAAGTGTATAAACGCTGGAATAACTCCGAAGATTGTTTGAAAGGTGTTTCATAGTACATAACCTATGCTCTTAAATAGTTGCACGATCCCCCTCGTATCAGACATGTTAAAGATACGATGAACCATTTCCCTGAAATGAAGCAGGAAGTTTGTACGGACTAGCGCCTGTATCTCAGATGAAGTCCTTGCAACCTGGAGATCAAAAAGTCACTGGGGCTGAGGTTAAGGCCACATCCTACTGCACACGCATTACTTTCTGTCTGCTCAGAGAATCAAACTGTATAAAGGAAACATTCAATGAAGGCCCCCTAACTGTGTGGGTTGGTGGAAACAATACGTGCATATAACAAGTAACCCTGGAACTTACTGTGACTAGATATGTGATGCCTGGTACCATCCCACAACAACCGTGAGTCCCTTGCTCACTTTGCCACTGGATTCAAGCAAGCCTGGCTGAAGACGGCTGAAATGCCAGAAACCGGTCCTAGGAAGCTTGTTTCCGGTCCAGGGAAGACATGGCTTGGCAGTTCGGGCTGGACTGTTCCCATGAGGCACAGGGTCAGACTGATTTGCATATGACCATGTCTGAACTGGGGTGGAAGAGTGGGCTAAAGAACGGTGATGGATTAAACCCAGATTAGTTGACTGGGGGTGAGTGCTTGCAATGTTCAACACTCCGTCCATCATTTCCTTTGGTTTTTATGTTGTTTAGTGCCACCTGGACGCCATATAGGTGATTGACCCAACTGCCACCTGAGCCTAAAACCCTAGCTGTTAAGGATTGCTTTACAGAGCCGCTTTAACACTGGTGGCGCCCTGTGGGACATTGTTTGTTGGTGCCTCCCAATGACCACCCCTTGCACGCATTCCCTCACTACCACCCTTTAACACTGCCCTTCAAGTCTCCATAACCACTGTCTCTCAGATTAATTTAGTTTTATAGCACCACTCATACCAGTGTAAGGTGTAAGGGCACTTTGTATCATACACACATTGCATAGATAAAATCATACGTGTGTAAATCAGTATATAAGGAATGTTACATCAGACAGGACTACAAGGTATAGAGTCACATGTCATCCATTATTGTAGGCAATATAGTTTAAGAGGTCTAAGTCTGGAAAAGCACAAATTCAGAATTTAAAACATAAAAGCATTGTTGGGGGTTCTCTCCAATAAGAATTGATTTCTACCCAAATTAACCCTTCTTGTAAGATTAGGATAATGAAAGATTGGCCAAAAAAACATATAGCTCTAATATATAACTTGCAGTTTGCATGCAGCTCTTTGATGACAGTTAATAGCTCGCTGTTCTATGTTAGGATTTTAACTTACAAACTGTAAGTAACAAAAGGATTTCTCTGACTGAAGCAGTAACACACTGACCTATTTTACATTATATGCACCTTTTGATCTGCATGGTAAACGTTCTTTGCAGCAGGAATATTAACCCTCTGTACTACCTTACAAGCAGTCAAAACTTCCCCTAGACAAAACTCCTGTCTCTCTCCAGGAAGACGATTAATCACCGGAGTATCTTGACATTTTAATTGAAGCCTGAATATTGCTGGAGGCTAGGAACTCGGCAGCAGGTGCGTTTAAAAGAAGAATATACTGGCAAACTGACGCCACCCCAAGTCAACGCCCGGTGTGGTGGCACCGATTGCACCGCCCTAGAGCCGGCCCTGTTGCGCTTTAAGTCCTGGTTTTTCCTCTCCACAATCGAATTTCCCTCTGGATGATACGGAGAGGAATACCGCAATGCAACACCCAAACGTCCCATGGCATCTTTGTAAGCCTGTGAGCTAAACGCAGGGCTACGGTTAGAATGTAAAGTGCCAATTGCATGTGTCCCTGTGATGACTCACAAATCCTTTAGAACAGCTTGGATGTCAGCCGAGCGCTAGGGCCAAACCCACAGGAATCTAGCGCATGAATCCCCTGCCACCAGGGTGTACTTGTAAGTCCCATCAGATTGTAAGGGGCTGCAGTGGTCCAAATAGACACATGCAAGAGGTGTGTCTGATATCAACAATGATGTTTGTGGTGGACGTGCTACGGTGATACCTTCCATCTGCTGGCAGATGTCGCACTTAAGGACATAACCCTTGGTCTGTACAGTGACACCAGGCCACCTATAACGCTGCTTCAGCTGCAAAATAGTCACAGCTATACCTGTATGTGCTGAACCCAGACCCTTGTGTGCAGCTAGAATTAATCCTAATCTGCGATCCATGTTTGGTATTACTCTATCCCCCACTCCTGGAATTTGAAAATACAGAATGTTTTGCACATCTAACTTCTAGGAGAACTTGAATGGAAAATCTTTTGGCAAGACTGAGCTGTTGTTGCGCGTGGCATTCACAGCTATCATTATCTGTCCGTCTAACCTTGTGCTAAAACGAGTGATTGTAGCAACGGCATAAGTTCGCACTGTCGCCTTGGCGACATCATCAGCCAGTTAATTCCCATCAACTTGCATGCCAACACACTGATGACTCAATGTATGAATTACATTAGCCAGTGGCAAGCCTTTTTCAGCTCTGCCACTTGTTCCCAAATCAATTTATGCTTTATTGTGCAACCTTTGGAATCTCAAAAGCCATTTTTGCCCCAATAGCGAAGATATTCATTGTATGACTGGACATAGTAAAACGAATCGCACACAATGAGTGTGGGGGATTCCTGATCCATATATTTTAATGCCAGTATCAGGGCTTTTAGATCTGTCAGCTGTGCCGGGCAAATCTCCTAGAGCCTGCATCTGTGTATTGCTAGGACGGAACTTGCCGTCCAGCATATGTCCCTTCACAATCACACATGCTGTGCTGTATTGCTGTTTATTTCCTACGGTAGGCTGGGCAGATCCGTCAGTGTAACTAATGTATTCATACTGATCTAGTGGTATTATTTCATTCAGAGGAGGATATTCTTGTCCGTAATACAGGAATACTTATGTTTTTAATGTAGAATCAAATTTGTACTCTACATCTGTTGCAGTGAGAGAATTAGCCCATTGTATCCATCGAGGATGCAGTGCCTTTTGGAATTCTTGCTTTGGTAACAGCCTCTAAGGTTGGTACTGTAGTCACAACAATTATGTGTTTCCCTTGAGCAAGTGCTCTTTCTCTCACTATAGCAGTCTGTACTGCTGGCAGTATTTTTTCTGTGGATACAAAATGCATTTCAGTCTTTGTGTACAAATGTGATTTGCATGCAGTGGGTACAGTTTCGCCTTAATTGAAGGTGAGGTAAGTGTACCTAGATTGACCCGCGACTGACTACATGGATCACCAAATTCGTAGTATTACACGTGTAAGTGTTTGAAAGCTATTATGTCAGTTTGTACGGAACTGAGAATTTCTGTGTGTTCCTGTGTTCAATGTTGAACTGAAAAAGTAAGGTCTGATTAGGTCATAAAAAGGTTTTACCTTTTTGCGTAATCCAAAATGTAAGTTTTGCCAAAATGTAGGAATCCTATAATGGAATGTAAGTCTTTGGTGGTTGGAGTTGCGCACAATTTCCCAAAACATTAGCTGCCAGGCTTTTTTCTTTACTTGATAGCTCATATCCCAAAAATAGGACACTGATGTGGGCAATTTTTGATTTTTAAAAGTGAAATTTGTAGGCCACAGTGGTGAACCCCAAAATTATGTTGTTCACCTTGTGCAAGTGATCCAATAACTCATCGTCAGTCAGATAAATATTATCTACGTAGGACAAGGCCTCTTCATCACAATTTTGAAGTAACTCTTACTCTTGCTGAGAACAACCCAGGGCTATTCTTATATCCTCGGGGCAGTCTATAGAAGTGGCGTTGAGAGCCAAGCGCTGAAAATGCAGTCAAATATCTGCTTTCATGTGCTATATTTTGGCCGAAGAAGTGTTGTTTTGTATTTCTTCAGCACAATGTTATTCATTAATGCGGCACTATGTGCATTTTGTACTGCAAATGTTTTAGTGCATGTGTTCAAATGCTTGTAGTCTAAAACTAGACAGTATGAATTGTCGAGTTTCATTATGGGAAACAACAGATTATTCATGGAAGAGGTGCATTTCTCAATCACACCTTGGTATTCAAGGTGATCTAAGATCTCCCTGACCTGTTTCTTTGCGTCATGTTATATTGGGTACTGCCGCTGTGGAGTAGGAGTAGTTTTTAATGGGATTTCATGGTTTATCTACTTGTTTGATAATGTAGTCTGAAGTGCAATGTATGTCTCTTGGCTTTGCTCGCTCTTCTGATCTGTGTTCTGACTGCCCTTCCCTCTCTGAGTGTTTCGATGAACCCTGAAAGGAATGAGAGGAACGTGTATAAGTATCCTGACACTTCTCGGGTTTTTTAATATTATCACAGTTTCTAAGGTTGTACTTTCTATCAGAGGGCTCCTGTTGAGGAGACCCATCCTGTGATCGTGATGCATTCTGCTTATTATTATTTGTTTGTTTGTTATCCCATTTTAGTAGAATCAGGTGCTTGCTTCAAGTTATCCTTTTCAAAATTACTCGCTACTTGTGGTTTCACAGGTCTAGCTCCAAAATTATCTCTACCAAGCGAAGCATAGGTTTCTATGATAATCTTAGGCAGTTCTCACTCCTGTTGTGCAGGACTGACTTCCCTTAGGCGTTGGCGTATAGCCACCGCTGCCGCCCTCTTTTTTATGTTAGCTAACATAATGGTGGATACCTTGGCAAAATTACATCCCCAAGTCCAGGGCAGGTTCTGCCCCGTTCTCATTCTGTATTTGTTTCAATACTTCTATTATGACTGCTATTGAGGTGGTACCATGAGTTCTGGTATAAACGGCAGTGAAAACTGAACCCCAAGTGGTGCAATCCTCTATTGGGGTAGCTATTCCGATTGGCAAGCAAATTGTTAGTATTCTGTGTTTTCCTGCTGGCCTGTGTGGGGAAACACTGCCTCAAGCTGCACTATGTTAAGAGCTCTCCAGAACGGCATCTGCTCACGTCTAGTGGGCATTCGTTCCATAATCGCGTTCAGCCTTTGTGGGCTAATTTTTGCTGCGGTCCCTTGAGGTTAAATTGTAAGTGTTCGCATAACAAACTGTGTAAGATTTCTGTAAGGTTTACTATCTCTTGCAAAGTGTACGTAAGTCTGCTGTTTTCAGTGTTTCAATTTCTGGATGTGGTGTGTAAGCAGCTAGGACTGGCCAGGTCGCTCCTTCTCTGCTGAGCGGAACAAGTCTCACTTTTTCTGTGGTGTGGTGGTGGGCACCTTTAAACCAATTTATATGCTTTTGTTATGTTAATGGGACTTCTTTGTTCTCGTATAGAAAGGTTTCTTCCTGAGTCTCGTTTGGAATGTAAGTATGAAACAAATGTGTGTGTACATCCGCAGGTGGGAATTCAACCCAAGAATAGAATACTTCTGTCCGGAATGCCTTGTGTGCCTCAATCACGAAGGACCCCATCCCACCTATTGATGAGAGACCATAATCTGCTAATTTCATAGTAAGTGCATGTCTGCAATATTCTGAAATGTTAAGAGCACCTTCCTGCTCAGCTTGCTCTGTTCTAGCACCACTTGTACCAGCATCCCTGTTGTTAGACATTATGGGAAGAAGTATAAAGAAAAAGTGAGATGGCATAAAATTGCAAGCAACTCTCTCTATTAACCAGTTTTACAGTACTGAATAAACCAGCAAGGAAGGCTGGTACTCAGTATCCCAGATCACCTCTTTTCTAATGAGCAGTGACGGAAATCTCTTATTAAAAGTTATAAACTCCTCCTGAGAAGGGATGTTACTGTCCCTTTCAAAATAAATACGTGTAAGTGCTCGGTACTTGAGAGTACCTCCACATTTAAAGTACTGATAGAATCCAACCCGTGACGGCTATAGAAATTTGAGAGTGATTGGACACAAATAAATGGCCCAAGGTTCCTTGAGTGAGCAAACTCAACTCTTCCAAGGAAGGTTTGTTAGTGGAATTTCGCTTGTCGAAATAGCAAACAAAAGGTGCAAAATGGGGCATTAGACATCACATTTTCCCCCAAAATTGATGTATATAGAATACTATTCCAGTGTTTCACAAAAGTAACCTGTGCAACATATCATTACACAATATGCCTCCAAAATAGACTGCACACTACTGCAGACTGTTTCTCGAAACAGAGCTATAATATCGCTTCCAAGTGTACCATAGAAGTGCTGGGCATCATGGAACTACAGAAATTGCAAACAGAGCTGTTTCTATATCAAGGATAAGTCAGACACAAAACACAGGTAACATCTTTACTGCATAGTGTGACACTTAAAGAGAGCTGTGCAACAATTTGCAAGAGAGTGAAAACAGAGGAAATCATAACCACAATAGTTGCCAAACTGACTCTTTACATTGGTAAAACCAACAGTAGGTACTGACTTTATAGCCAATAGTCAATTGCCTTCTGGGACTAGTAGTCTAATGTTTTATAGTCTAATTTTCAACTATGTAAAAGTTAGCTCAAATTCGATTATCATACGAAGTGTTGTTGGCTAAAATGTCAGGAGTTCCTCAAGGTCTCACTCTAGAAGTGGGGACAATTGGCTGCAACACATATGACTACAGAACAATAGGAAAACTAAAGCTTAATTTGTTTAAAAAATTGTTGAGGCCCAAGTTTGTCTTCTCTTCTCAGAGGATAGGACCCAAAACTGCCATTGCAACTCACCACAGACCCAAATGACATCCAGTTCTTATTCTGTGATACATAATTTGGATCTGCTGCTGTTCCTCAGTCTTGACCTGCACCACAACCCCCTTTTCCAACACACACAGGACATACTGTTCTGTCAGTGTTTCTTAGTGCTGACATACAAACTCATTACAAACTAATGCGGTAATCCATGATACGCCAAAGGACCTAGGTACAACCTAGTAAAGCCAAAAGGTGGTCTTAATGTCCCTGGATGGGAGAACCATGACCCCTACATTAAATTGAGTTAGTCACTCAATTATTTACACTAAATAATTTGCTATATACGAGAACAAAGGGTTCCAAAGGGTTCTTCTGTAGACACCAGAGAGAAAGACAAAAGTTTTTTAGAAAAATAATCTGTTATATTTGCTTATTTCCTGAAATATCAAAGCAGATAATACACACGAATGACAAAGGTATATCAATCAATGGTTGCTCTAAAGAACAGAATGCAAAGAAAAGGAGTTCATGTGCAATGTGAATAGTAAAAGGGACATTTTCAGAGAATAGTATAAAGATCATCATTTCCATCATTTGTAACAATGGACATTGGCTGAAATATAGTTAAGAAAAATAAATCAGTGCACATAGGCCTGTCTTCAAAACAGCTTTTTCTTATTCTTCCATGTCCGCTTCATGCGATGATGCTACTCTACTCTGAATGCATAATCAAAAACAAGGGCGGACTAATAAAACATAATCCAGGCCATGGAAAAATGGTGTCGATGTTTCGACACGACTTAGCCGTAGAGGGTAAATTCAGACCTCCACATGCGGGTCTTCATAGGGACAAAGGCCTGTGTATGGGGCAATCTTAAACAAGCATTGGCATAATCAATAGGTCTCGCCATTGGGACCTTATAAGTGTTTAGCCATGCAACAAGTTTCCTTGGTATGCAAAGTAAACATAGGTCATGCAGGAGCCATTTGATATCTCTTACAGCTCCCCAAACTGCAAACATGTGACGACATGCGTATTTCACAGTACGTATGTAAACTACTACGCCTGAAAATAAGAATAGTCATGCTGGAGGCGGCCATGTCACCGCGTGATGTAATCAATAAGCAACAAATCGCTCCGCCGCTTGGGAGGGCTACTCTGGCAGGCATAGGCATAACCCATAATCATTTTTGTTTACCACAAGTCGTGCTGCCAAGTCGGATACTATTAACAAATGGGGAACGTTAATGGGCCTGTGTCGGAGCGACTGATACAGGTAGGAAGTGGCAACTGTGATAGTTTCAACCATTATTTTACTCATGGGATGGGGAATAGGGCTCACTCCCACTTAACTCGGAAACAAGGCAAGTGACATTCCTTCATCTCAAACTATGGCCATGAGTACGACGACTGACGCGACCCCCATCCCTGCACCAATGCGATTTCAAGGATTGGGTCGGGACAGCCGGAATGCAAACGAAGCTGTAGGTAACTGGGAATAACATCGGCACCCCCCTTAAATCTTAAAGTCACCCAGGCCTCCTCTCATACCCATACCAGACAGTCTGACTGGAGCCTGCAAACATTCCTCAAAGCACAACAATGGCCAGAAATAGGATGAGGGAAGAGAGCAAAGAGGCATAGATAGGAGGCAAAAAGAGGAGGAAAATAGGAGATGAGAGGCTGATGACAAGACAGTTTTGAATGGGGTCTATGCAAAGTGAGGTTGGGGCAGAGAGGAGGAGGTAAAGAAACAAAGGGGTGGGGAATAGGAAGTGGAACAAGAAAGCAAAGGCCAAATAATACAGAAATAAGATGAGGCTGGGGAGAGAGAGCCAGGCCAGAGGAAAGTGGGGACAGATGTTAAGGCTGAGCATAGCTAGAAGAAGGGACACAAATGGCATGGGATGCGCAGAAGGGAGCACATAGACAGATAAGCGGGGAGTGCACAGAGGTGGAGGAAAGCAGATGCATATGCAAAGATTCAGAGAGAAGCGTGGCAGGCATGGAAGAAGTGCAGTTAAAAACAAAAGCCACACGGAAGAACGGGGGGGTCAAAACTTAAGTAAGAAGCGAGGAGGGTAAACGGGGCAAGAGTATGTAGAATAAGAAAGATACAAATTATGGTAAAAGTGGGCTATCCACGTACGTCACGGAAGAAGTAAAGGAAAATAAGGTGGTTAGAAGAGAGAATCAGTGGGAGACAAGGCAGGGAGGGAGCCATTGGTATTGAATGGATGAGGATCACTAAAATGAGCAGCACCGAAGAGAGAATAAAGAGAGTAGGGAAGCCAGCAGAAAGTAGCAGTAATTATCATACATATATATACATATAAATATATATAAATATATATATATATATATATATATATATATATATATATATATATATATATATATTTATTTATTTATATATAAATAAAACGGGAACAACTGTGATCCAGTCTGAGTACAGAGATGGCAGGGGGAAGACATGGTGAGGGGAGACGATAGACGCCTAGCAAGATCGAAAGAAGGGAGGAAGTGGGAGTAGGAGGGGGAAGAGGAGGTGCCGTGCAGAGAGCGGAAGAGGAACAGGGGCACGGCTTCGAGGGTCAGTCCATGAGCAGCGTTTACCTTGTGGGAACAAGCAGTGGTGCCATCCGTATCCAAAGCGCGGGCATGATAATTGCAAACAGATGGCGGCGCTGCTCGCTCCCGCAAGGTAAACGCCGTACATGCACGAGTGCTCATTGGAAACAGTGCAGTACATGCACGAGTTCCGAAAAAGTCCGGATTCCTTTCAAGAGGTCACTCCAAAGCAGCGCTTGCGCGCTGCGTAGGTAAAACCTAAAAAATGAAATAGTCAATCAGACTTAATTTCCCTGGTGTATAAGCTCTAGAAAGAAGGAAGTTCAAAAATCAACCCAAAATGGCAAAACGGGTCAGTCCACAGCTTGCAATGGTACTTAATCTGCAACATAATTACGTAACTATGAGAATTTGCCAGTAGAACATAGACTGGTCATCTACAATGTTTGTGGAAAACTAAACAAGGAGTTGGTACAGGATAAACTTGCCACTGCACATGTGCGGAGTAGTTTGAGTCACTTGCTGGCTCTTTATGTGGGGCAATTGGGCATACGTAGTGTTCTTATAAGGCTGTTTGAGTGCATTCACGCTCTGATAGAAAAGGTCAAAAAATCGCTGTGCTTCACTAAAAAATGAAAATTGAATCTATCAGAAGCCTGATATGGGTGAACTCCCTACTTGGGAGAAGCCCACACTAGCCTTTCGCTTGCGCTGATAAGAGTGTCATCACTTACTGGCTAATCGTTTGTCACTTGCTGAAGCGATCTCGTCCGGACGGCCTCCGTCCGTGGGTGACAAGTGTACAGTGATGGCAGAAGCTAAAGTGGAGGGAAACTGATGTGTGGAGGCCTACTTGGCATAATGGCCATCATGTACCGTCATACGTGACATCGAGCTCGGTGTCAAAGAGTGAAACAACTTGAAAACTACAGAAAAAAGACTACCTATTATTTGACGAAAAAATTAGCAATGTACTCTTACATTACTTTATTGAAAAAACAGGCTCCTAATTTTCTGTTGTGCACATAAACAACATGTCGGTCAATCCGCATGAACTGACTTATACACATAAATCCCACATATTTACAAAGCCAGACAGACGTATTTTGTTAAAAATTATTATATAAAAGCCACAAAACAATATACAATACAATATACAGCAAATGAAAAACCAAGGAAAAAACAAGTTAATTTGGACACAACATAAAAAGTATAATACACGTATGTACTTATAAACAAACCTTTAAATGTACATACGTGTATTATATATTTTATGTTGCCCATAAGTAGCATTGTGTCCTTTGTTAATATGTACATACATGTATTATACACTTTATGTTGTCCATAAGTAGCTTTGTGTCCATATTAACTTGTTTTTTCCTAGGTTTTTCATTTGCTGTATATTGTATTGTATATTGTTTTGTGGCTTTTATATAATACATTTTGGGAAAAATTGGGGATGAATTTTATTGGATCAATTGGTGGACTGGCTGAAGGGAGAATATTTGCTTTGATTGTGGTGGATTATCATTCCAAATGGGTCTCGTACAGATTTTATGAGGGAGCCTAATATTTCTAGTGTAATTGCGTTTTTGAAGGAATTGTTTCACTTTAAAGGGGTCCTGGCAATTTTAGTTATGGACAATGGGGTCCGATTTGTCTTTCTCAAGATGGCTGTGGTTTTAAAGAGCTTGGGTATTAAACATCTTTATAGCCCAGATGGGAATGAATGATTGAGAGGGTGAACCCGATGTTCAAGGAGCGTATTTAGGTGGTGAGTTCTGCAGGTTTGAAGGTGATAGAATCTGGTGTTTTCATAATACACTGCATTCAAACACGGGTGTGTCCCCTTTTGTGTTAAGAGGTAGGTACTCTTTCAATGAGTTGTTACCAAAATGGGTTGTAAGTGAGACTTGGGTGAATTATGGCATTCTAAGTCCTGATCAAATAAGACCCAGGGTGGATGAATCCCAAATTAAGTCCAAGGTCGGGTATGATGAGGTGAAAAAGGTGAGAGATGTTGAATTCTGTGTAAGGGAGCAAGTTAGAATTAGGAGACCGAATGGATCTAACAAAATTTCTTCTAGATTTCATCCTGAGACAAAGATTGTTCAAGTCTCCAAATATTCATTGAAGGAGGTGAATAAGAAATGGTAGAGTATGAGAAATGTGTCCGGTGTAAATGGTGGCAATGGTATGTGTGCTATTAATCACCTTAACTCACCTGATTTCTTTGGTAGTGTTTTTTCTCCTGCATCCATGGGAAGTGGAGCAGTAAAGGGTGACATGAATACTGAGGCAAGTGTTTCCTTGGCTGGGAGTGAGGATTCCTTTCTTGTCGTGGAGAGGGCTTGTGTGGTGGTTTTAGAGACTCTAGTTTGCAGGGTCTTCATAACATTGATTTGACCTGGCATTCTGAGTCTTGATCAAATAAGAGCCAGGGTGGATGAATCCCAAATTAAGACCAAGGTCAGGTATGATGAGGTGAAGATGGTGAGAGATATTGATTTTTGTGTGGTGGAGTGAGTCAGAGGGAGGAGACCAAATATATCTAGGAAATTTTCTTCTAGATTTTATCCTGAGACGAAGATTGTTCAAGTCTCCAAAAATTCAGTGAAGGTGGAGAATGGGAAATGGTGGAACAAAAGAAATAGTTCCAGGGTGCATGGTAGAGATGGTATGTGTGCTACTAATGACTGAGGAATGTGTTTTCTTGGCTGGAAGTGAGGATTCTTGTTCTGATCATGGAGAGGGCATGTTTGGAGGTGTTGGAGACTCTAGTTCGCAGGTTCTTCATAACCTTGATTTGACGTGGCAGCGACTTTCTGTAAGTGGTGGTGTTGCCAATGATGTACCCAAGTTCAGAGAGTTAAAAGAAGTGTAAGAAAACCTAGGTACCTTAGTGAATATTCAGTGCCATGATAAATATTTGCTGTATGTTATATAATTGTCATTTGTTCATGTTTTATTTACTTATTTTTTTTATTGTCTTCTTTATTGTTTGTAATTTGGTATACTATGTGCTTTGATTGTACTTTGATTTGTATATGTTATCTTTTTTTTGTGTTCATGTCTTAGAGTGGTGAGATGTGTTATACGCTCATTGGTCTTATTGCTTTAATTGGAATGTTATTGTTGAAACGCTTTCTTGGTTTCATGTTGTCACTGGTGGGGCCCTGCGAGGTTCCAGACTGGCAGTTGCGGCTGGGTGAACCTGGAGCATTTGCGAGGAGATGCTTTGTGCTGACTTTCTTTGGATAAGAATAAATACTACAACTACAGTTATACTCCTGCGCTCTGTAGTTTCTCTGCCACGTTACAACATTAAGGTGCTGTATATAGAAGGGCTAACACAGCTCCTTTGTTTCACAGTACCATTTATACATGTTGATCAATACAACTATCAAATGTTGTGTTCAAAGCAACACATTTTCAGTCAGTTCTGGAGAATTCACCAAGTTTTACAACACTCAGGGTCCATCACAGCAATAGGACAATTATTCCTTCACATTAACTCATAATGTGTGTATCAATTAGAAAGTAGTATGCCTAATAGAAATACTAAGTGCACAGCAGCTGGATGTTAGTGAATGTTGTAAAAGACAACCAAAGGCTGTGTTCAAGGGTATACCAATTAATAATACAATCTGCCCCGAAAAAATATCAAAACGTGTGACCTACGAACTAATAAATAATCTATTTGTAACACTCTATCAAATATTCTTGAGAGAAAATAAAATACTATATGTACAATTAAAAAAGGTACAAAAATATGTGTGCAAAAAATAAAACACCAGCTATGTCACTTAATAATGTTTGCATTATAATAAAATTCTATCTGCTATTTGCATGACAGAGACCAACATCTGCACCCTCCTCGACCGAGGTGTGACCGCAGCACTCCTCCTCCTGGACCTCACAGCCACCTTCGAAACAGTCTCCCATCACACTTTCTATGCAGGACTCCATGACGCAGGCATCCTCGACAAAGCCCTGGAATGGATCGGCTCCTTCCTCACCGGCTGAACGAAGAGAGTCATACCTCCACCGTTCAAATCAAAACCCTTTGAGGTCAGCTGTGGAATGCCTCTGAGATCCTCCAGGAGCCCCCCCATTCCAATCTTGAAGCCATCGTCAGGATCCACAGACTCAAGATCATCTCCTACGCGGACGACACCAAAATGATTCACTGCCTCACCGACAAACCCACATCTGCCAAGAGCAACTTTCATGATAGGATGAAGGCACTCGCCACCTGGATGTAGGACAGCTGCCTCAAGCTGAACTCAAACAAGACCGAAGTCCTCATCCTGGGCTCCTCCCCCTCTGCCTGGGATGACTCTTGGTGGCCCGCAGGACTCGGAATCCCCACATCCACAAACCACAAACTGAATCTCTGCATCATCCTGGACTCCTTGCTCTCAATGAACTGACAAATCAACGCCGCCTCGTCCTCCTGCTTCCACATGCTCTGCCTCCTTTGTAAGATCTTCAAGTGGATCCCCACCGAGTCAAGGAAAATGGTCACTCATGCCCTCGTCAGCAGCATACTCAACTATGGCAATGCATTCTACCCCGTCACCACCCAGAAACTCAAAAGAAAACTGCAGCCCGTCTAGAATACCTCAGCCAGACTCATCCTAAATATCCCATGCCGCAACTACATCACCAGCCACCTGAGAAACCCTCAGTGACCACCTGTCAACAAGAGAATCACCTTCAAGCTTCTCCTGCACACCTTCAAAGCCCTCCACAACGCCGGACCTGCATACCTCAACCGTCGCCTCTCCTTCTACACTCTCACCAGACATCTCCGCTCAACTGGCCCTGGCCACCGTCCCAGGGATCAGCAAGTCCATGGCTGGAAGGAGAACCTTCTCCTACTTCGTTGCGAAGACCTGGAACTCCCTGCCTCGACACCTGAGGCAATCCCATCACTGCCGCAATACAGGAAGGACTTCAAGACCTGACTTTTCGACTGAACCGCAGACCCAGCCCCCCGATCCAGCGCCTTGAGACCCTCATGGGAGAGTAGTCTCACTTTATAAGATTTTGATTGATTGATTGATGCCATTTAATAGCCCATTAAAATCTGTGTACCAGAAAAAAGTGCTAACCATACTGGTCAAAAAGCTTGAAACACTTCCAGAAATATCAAAGCTCAAAAACAATATTACAAAAAGGCAATTTTATTCCTCATCTGTATCCAGGAGGCTGGGCAGGAATTATGACAGTGATTAGGACGACAATAACTGGGAGTGATGATGTTTACTGGTAAGCACTCTGAATATTACCTCCTCCTCAGTCTTCCTCCTTCCATTCATAATGAAATGAGCATGTACCCAAGGTGAATACAATTGCTGAAAGTGACAATAAAATCAAAGACAACATTCAATACTGCTACACCCAGAGTGCTTATTATAAATGTGGAGTCACAGGTCCAATACTTATACCCCTTTCCGCCTTTGAAGTAAGAATACTTCAAAGGATATTCTTTGTAGTGCACAGATCCTGCCTTGCCCTGACCTGGCTCCTGACACACTACAGGGGGATGGAAACAGCTCTGTGTGAGGATAGGCACAGCCCTATTCAAGTGTCAGTGACAGCTCCTCTCAGGACTCTAGCTCAAGAAGTCCCATCAGCCTGGTGATGGGCCATCAGTATATGCAGGTCACACCTCAGCTCCCTTTGTATGACTGTCTAGAGTGAATTCACAAACAGCCCAACTGTCAGTCTAAACCAAAAGATTGTTCCATAGGCAGCGAGAAGCAAAACATGGTAACACAAGTAGATGATGGATGGAGCGCTGAAACTTTTCAGACACTCACCCCCAGTCACAGATCTGGGTTGAATCCATCATCGTTCTTTAGCTCACATTGCCACCTCAGTTCAGACCTGGCTATATGCAAATCAGTCTTGACCCTGTGTCTCATGGGAACAGTCCAGCCCAAACTGCCAAGCCAGGTTTTCCCTGAACTTGAAACAAGCATCCTTGGACTGGTTTCTAAAAGTGGCATTTTCAAATACACAATTTAAAAACCAACTTTACTAAAAGATGTATTTTTAAATTGTGAGTTCAGGGATCGCAAACTACAAAACTCTATCTATTCCCAATTAAAAATAACACATGTAAGAGGCTACAAGGCATCTCCAGTGATAACCTATGGGAGAGATAGTCCTTGCAGTAGTGACAAAAGAAATTGGCACTATTTCACTATCGGGACATGGAAAACACACTATCACATCCTACCTTTCACATACACTGCACCCTGCCCATGGGGCTACCTTGAGCCTACCTTAGGGGTGTAGAAAAAGGGAAGTTATGGTGCCAGGTCAATCATGGCAGTCTAAAACTGCACTTACAGACTCTGCAGTGGCCGGCATTTGACATGTTTGTAGGGCTACAAAGGTGGGTGGCACAATCAGTGCTGCAGGCCGACTAGTAACATTTGAATTACAGGAAAAAACATGCCACGGATGCTGGGTCTATCAGTCACTTTCACAAGTTCTGCAAAAGATAATGAGTGCTGAATGTGGACGAAAAGCAGACAGGCTAATTTAATGTGCTCAAAATGGAGCCTGACTTTGGGAGTTTACGACTGGTTATGCTCACTGCATATACTGTCCACAACCTGAGAAAGAAAGAAGAAAGCAGAACTTCGGAAGAAGGGCATTCTCCTGAGAGTCGAAGAGATCATGCAGGGATTGACATGACCTCAGAGATAGGGACAGCTCCATCAGATGATTACAATGAATTGACATACACCATCGGCAAGCTGATTCTCCATTGCCCAGGGGATCGGCTATTGATAGAGATAGGAGAATGTGATGTGCCCATGTTTCTTATTCTTCATCCAGCTGAGCTAATGAAAGAACACTGGAGCCTCTGAAGTGATTGACATAGGCTCTGGTCACCCTATTGTCTGTCTGAATCTGGATTGGCTGATTTTGTGCATGAGGGCAAAGGCTACCAGGGCCTTGAATAGTGCAACTAGTTCCTTGCGGATGGAATAAGTTAGCATATCCTACTCTGACCATAACCTTAGGAATAGAGACTTTGCCTAGACTAGTCCCACACCCCTGGCTACTGGCATCCGAGGTCAGTACAAGAGCAGAAGAAGGAGAAAGAGAAATCACTCCAGCTAAGTTGTCTGGATTCAGCCACCATTGAAACCTTTGGGAAATGACCTGATTCACTGGGACCTCAGCCTAGTAGTTCTTGAAGGAGGAGTTTCAAGGAGCTAAGAGGTGGTTGACTTGGGGTAGAGATGAAGGCAGGCCCAAAAAAACAGATGAGGCCCTGTCACCATATCTCCTTGAATAGTCAACCAAAGCTCTCCCTGTCGCTGAATGCCTCTGCAGTATATAATTCAGGGGGGCAGATCACTTTCTGTTGCCTTTGAAGAGAGAAAAATACTGCCTCAAGTCTGTAATGGAACAAAGCCGCAACAAACTGGAGACTCTGAGTTTGCTGCAGGTATAATTTCTCAATTCTCAAAAGGTCTTCCAATGTCCTGCACACCTGACTGACCACTTCTAATGCCTTGTAAGAATCACAGATTAACCTATCATCCAGGTAAGGAAATATTAAATGGGATGGCCGCTTACGTGGTATAAGCACCTGTTCTTGGAGTGAAAATCAAGGCTATTTAAGCTCTTATGATCGCACCATCCACTTTTTTGTCTGATGCATCTGAAAGATACGCGTCCTTGTAGATATTAGCATCCCCTTAAGAAAAAAAATCAACCAAGATGTCCATCTTAACCTGAGCTGGGCATTCTTCTTTAACCAATACAAGATGCGTCTTCCTACCAGAAACCTTGGAAAAGAAGATTTTTCCACATCCTCTCATTCTCTGGCCAGAAGGCTCCTTATTGCCATATGAACTGGCAGCAAATCTGGAACATTGCATCTATGTTGGGTAAAACCATCATCTTCATTAGCTGTAGAAGATGACTCAGCCAAAAAGACAAATTACAGCTGATGTGTCTAATAATCTCAGACAGGTCAGCTCCCTGGATGTCTCTGCCCCTTTGATCCGCCTCCTCCTCAGAAACATCAGAGTTGGGTTTTAAGGCAAGGGTTTCTTTTTAGGTGCAGAAGGGCCTTCATCACTGCCTCAACTGCCTTATTTTTCATCTGCTGCAACATGTCCATTTGTTGGGGATTAAGTATATTTGTAGATGCAGAGGCCTGGTGAACCTGAAAGACATTTCTTCTTTCTGAAGAACTGCATGTGAGTTACACCAGCTCGGGAGAGGTCACAGGCAGGCCGCATTCAAAGGAAAAATCACCCTGACACAAGGCATGCGTGAGGTGCTTTACAGCTTTGCCCCCTCCTAAGTAGGTTTATACAGGAAGTCATTTTGTGAGCCATTTTGGGAGGGGTGAAGCCAGGACTTTAAGTGGGGAAAAAAAAACTGGGGGTGCTCTAAAAGAGGCATGGCAAATTTCTTAAAGGGGTGTGGCCTATCTGAGTAGGGGCGCGGTCTAAATCAAGATAACTAGCATTGTGTGCTTAAGAAAATCATGAAGTCACATCCAGCAAAGGATAATAAAATAGGCAAAAAGGTATATTTATTAAGTATAAGCCATAAAATATCAAACACTTTAAAAAACAAGTAGAAAATATTTACATTACTTAGAAATCTATTGCAGGATTTCCCAAAACCCTTGAAGATATTCACTGTGTCTATTTTGCTGGGGTTTCTCACAACAATTTTCTTCAGCAGACCTTCTACCTTTTGCCAGCCAACTCTTTACATACAGCTTTGAGTCAAATGTTTCAAAAGGAGGACCATTGAGTTTTACCCATAAGCATGAAGAAATGGTCTCTACAAGAAGAGAGGCCCTTGTTGGACAAGCAATTAAGTTCATTGAGCTGAAACCCCTCTCGCAATCTGCATTACTTGCTGGCAGGGTTTCCATGCAAACTACTAACTTTTTTAACGCTTCAGAGGTTTTCTTTCCACCAACATCTTTAATAAGTCTAAAAGCTTGGATAGTATCTCTTGCTGGCTGCTGAAACTCTGAACACTGTTTCTGGAAATCTGTTTCACCATAAAGAAAGCATTCATCACCAGAAGGCAAGTTGCCTGCATCTAGCACACTGAAGCTGGCTATAAGTTCTTTCTCAGAATCCCGGGCACATAATTTATTGATATTTACAGACAGACTTTGGTAAAACTGGTTTTGATTAAAGTCAACAGAGTTACTTCTACCATGGAAAAGAGGAACATCCTTGAATTTGCCTTTGTCAACTGCTCTGAGCCGCAGAAGCAAACTCCCCTGGTGAGTCCTTCATTGCTCTAAATATACGTACTTGACTAACCAGAAGTCTGTGGGCATTAACAATTGTAATGTCCCTCCTCTGTAAGGAGAGTGATAAGTCTCTGAGCTCTTGAAGTGCATCACACAATACCCCAAATCTCTGATAAAAGAATAGGATATAAGCTTCTTCAAGAGACCTTCATACTTACTCCGGTCTCTTATGGGTCTGGATGGGTTTTAAGAAGCATTCTCAAATGTTTACACAATTCCATCAGTCTCTCTCTCTCTCAGCCAGTAAGTCTCTCCGTCAGTCAGTCTCTCTCTGTCAGTCTCTCTCTCTGTCAGTCTCTCTCTCTCTGTCATTCTCTCTCTCTCTGTCAGCCTCTCTCTCTCAGTCAGTCTCTCTCTCTGTCAGTCTCGCTCTCTCAGTCAGTCTCTCTCTCTCTGTCAATCTCTCGCTCTCTCAGTCAGTCTCTCTCTCTCTGTCAATTTCTCTCTCTGTCAGTGAGTCGCTCTGTCAGTCAGTCGCTCTCTCAGTCTCTCTCTCTGTCAGTCAGTCGCTCTGTAGGTCAGTCGCTCTCTTAGTCTCTCTCTGTCAGTCAGTTTCCATCTCTCTGTCAGTCTCTCTCTCTCTCTGTCAGTCTCTCTCTCTGTCAGTCTCTCTCTCTGTCAGTCTCTCCCTCTCTCTGTCAGTCTCTCTCTCTGTCAGTCAGTTTCCATCTCTCTGTCAGTCTCTCTCCCTCTCAGTCAGACTCTCTCTGTCAGTCTCTCTCATAGACAGTCAGTCAGTCTTTCTCTTTAAATAGCAGTATTTCTCTACTATAAACAGACACACAACTGAACCTAAAAATAGATATCTGAAAGAAACACGTTAGTTAGATTCCTTACCTTAGAATATCCCCAGGCGTCAGACTGGATCCGGAAAGATTTTTCGTCAGCAATACCATTGCGCGTCGCTAGGCGTCGTCTACGGCTCCGCGTCCGTCATCGGCGTCGTGAAGGCCGGGATGACGTCGTCAGAGTACTTAGACACCGCCCTCGCGCGCTGACGTCAGTTCTTCTTTTTTCCGCATCAGTAAGCGCAGATCCGGGAAGAGCATATCCTTTAGTCACTTTTTGACTAAACTTTTTGGACTTTTTTGGTTCTTCTTTCGAGTCGACCTCGACTCCTGGTGCCGGTAGGGATGCCCGGTTTCAAGCCGTGCGACGCCTGTAACCGACTGATGTCAGTTACGGATCACCATCGTCGGTGTCTCTACTGCCTTGGGGCCGACCATGATGCCCAGTCGTGCCCCGACTGCCGGGCCTTGACCTCGAAGGCTAGGCGGGAGCGGTCCTGCAAGCTCCTCGAGCTCCGGCAGTCGGCTCCGCGCCGCTCGAGGTCCCGGTCGAGGAGGAGGTCGAGGGACCGGTCGCGGAGCCGAAGTCATCACCGCTCGTCGGGTTCGAAGTCCTCGCATTCAGGTAAGTCGAGGCACAGTACAAAGAAGTCGAAGAGGCGACAGCGCTCTTCTGACTCTCCTTGCCTGTCGCGCGACTCGGCTGAGGGTTCGGGCGGCACCACCCGCGCAGCTCCGTCGGAGCCGCAGGAGTCCGGACGAGGTTCGAGACTTCCTTGTGGCCATGAGGAGTCTCGCTCTGCCATTGCGGCCTGTCGGCGCGCCATCGGGCCCCGCTTGGGAGGCCTTGCGAGCCGGAGGCTTCGGCCTGGCGCCGTCATCAACTTCGGTCCCGATGCCGTAGGCCCCCGTGGGATCCAGGCCAGGATCCCGGTCGACGCCGGTTGACCTTACGACCCCTCCGCCGGCGCCGACCCCTATGTCGTCCCCAGTTTTAGCCCTGGTCCGGCATCGGAGCGGCGCCGCCCGGCGCTGTCTCCGGCGCCGATGGTTGAGCAATTCATCTACCACCCGCCTCCGTCCTTGCAATCTGTCTACCAGGAGTCGGATGACAGGGACGACTGGGAGGGGTCTGAGGACCCTCTGGCACAGCAGTGCCAGTTTAATCAGGACTGGGCAGACAAGCTGGGGGATGCCAGTGGTCTCGACACTTCGCCTGACACTGGCTTCATCTCTCCTCCCTCCGTGGCTACAGAGGAGGGTGCAGCCTATTTTGTGGTGCTGCGCAGGTCTGCCGAAGCCCTTCACCTGGAGCTCTCTGCAGCGGCCGTGAGGACTAACCTCCTCACTGAGGTGCTTCAACCGCCAGTAAGCTCTTCGGAGCCTCTACTGCAGTTCAATGAAGCACTCACTGATGTTCTGATGGGCACCTGGTCCAAGACCTCCACAGTCACTCCTGTGGACCGGAACGTGGCCTGGTGCCACCGCCCTGCTCCGGGCGACCCCAGCTTTCTGTCAGTGCACCCCACCCCTGAGAGTCTGGTTATCCAGGCCTCTACGTCCCAGACCGCCTTCCTGTCCGCTCCTCCGGATCTGGAATCCGGATTTGGGATGAGACTATTTTCCTCCCTCAGTTTGGGGTTGCGGTCCATTAATACCACGTGCCTTTTGGACCGTTACACCCACTACTTGTGGGATACGGTGGCGGACTTGCTGCCCCAGTGTCCGGAGGAGGCCTGGACATGGCTTGCCCAGGCTCTTGCTGAGGGGTGGGATGCAGCACGGTACTCAATTCGATGTGGGCTTGACACCACGGACTCGCTAGGTAGGGCGATTGCGACGACGGTGGCGATTCGTCGCCACACCTGGCTGAGATCCACGAATTTCTCAGGGGAGGTCCAGAGCTCACTCATGAACATGCCTTTCGATGGCCGTCGCCTTTTTGGTGACAAAGCAGATAGTGCGCTAGAGCGCTTTAAGGACTTCAGGGCTACGGCCAAGTCCTTGGGCCTCTCGGCCCGCGCCCGAAAACTTCCGCTTTTCGCCCCTTTCGTGGCGAAGGAAGGGGCGCCCCCGCACGTCCGTCTAGCCACAGGCCGCAGAACCAGCCTTAACGCGGTTGCAGACGTGGACTCCGCCGAGGCGGAGCAGGGGGACAGAGAGCCGGTCAGCCCACATCTGCTCCCGCAGCATCTGCCTCAAAGCCTTCCTAGTCCGACCTTTCAGGCCCATTCTACGCCAGTGGGAGGCAGAGTTCGCCATCACCTGCTCCACTGGCGTACCATCACGTCGGACAGGTGGGTGCTGCAAATCGTCCGAAGGGGCTACTCCCTCCCCTTCGAGGCGACCCCTCCAGCCATGCCACCGCAGTACCACCGCATGTCGGGGATCACTTGCAACTTCTGCAGGAGGAAGTTACGGCTCTCTTGGCCAAGGGGGCCATCGAGCGCGTTCCTGGTCCAGAAGTAGGTCGGGGTTGTTACTCCCGCTACTTTCTGGTTCCCAAGAAGGGCAAAGGGGGCCTACGCCCTATCTTGGACCTCAGGAGCGTCAACGCCTTCCTCCGGAAGGAGAAGTTCAAGATGCTCACCTTAGCTCAGGTTCTGGCTGCCCTAGACCCTGGAGACTGGATGGTAGCGTTGGACTTGCAGGACGCATATTTCCACATCCCCGTCCTGCCGGCCCACCGGCGTTACCTGCGGTTCACGGTAGGCTACGAGCACTTTCAGTTTACCATGCTCCCCTTCGGCCTCACCAGTGCCCCTCGGGTGTTCACGAAAGTGATGGCGGTGGTCGCAGCTCATCTGCGCAAGTTAGGGGTTCCAGTCTTCCCCTATCTCGACGACTGGTTGTTGAAGGCGGGCTCGCTCCAGGCAGTCGTCTCCCACCTCCAGACTACGGCCGACCTCCTGCATTTGCTGGGGTTCTCCATCAACGTGCCGAAGTCGCATCCGAGTCCCTCCCAGAAGCTTCTTTTCATTGGAGCGGTTCTGGACTCGGCGCTGTTTCGGGTCTATCCTCCAGAACAGCGGGTTCGGGATATATCGGCTCTGAGTCCGATCTTTCAGCCTTTATCCTGAGTTTCGGTCAGGATGGTCCTGCGGCTGCTGGGTCTAATGGCCTCCTGCATCCTGCTGGTACATCACGCCAGGTGGCGGATGCGGGCTCTGCAGTGGGACCTGAAGTTCCAGTGGGCTCAACATCGGGGCAACCTGTCCGACCACGTCCTGATCTCGGAGGGCACTGGAAGACAGTTGCAGTGGTGGCTCACGGACCTCGATTGGGTCAGTGGCAGATCCCTCTCCCTCCCCCAACCTGAGCACGTAGTGGTGACATATGTGTCCCTCTTGGGATGGGGGGCCACATGGGAGAGGCGGAGATCAGAGGCCTCTGGTCTCCGGCAGAGTCCCGGCTCCATATCAACCTATTGGAGCTGCGGGCGATCCGGCTTGCACTGAAGGCATTCCTTCCCTCTGTATGGGGAAGTGTAGTGCAGGTGTTCACGGACAACACCACCGCCATGTGGTATTGCAACAAACAAGGCAGGGTGGGGTCGTGGACCCTTTGTCAGGAGGCTCTGCGCCTCTGGACATGGCTGGAACATCAGGGCATCACCCTGGTGGTTCAACACCTGGCGGGCTCTCTGAACACCAGGGCGGACGAACTCAGCTGCCAGTGCATGATGGATCACGAATGGCATCTGAACTCGGACGTGGCGCAAGCCCTCTTTCGGCAGTGGGGAGGGCCTTGGTTAGATCTATTCGCCACTGAAGAGAACGCACAATGTCATCAGTTCTGCACGTTGGGATTTCCAAGGCGGCACTCGCTCAGAGACACTTTTCGTCGCGAGTGGAGTTGCGGTCTGTTGTACGCCTTTCCGCCTACACCACTTCTGCCCAGGGTGCTGAAGAAGATCAGGCGCGGCCGGGCCCAAGTCATCCTTGTGGCTCCGGATTGGGCACGAAGATACTGGTATCCCGAGCTACTCAGTCTGTCAATCGATCCCCCGATTCGACTGCCTCTTCAGGAGGACCTTCTGTCGCAGCAGCAGGGGACGGTCCTCCACCCAAACCTGCCCAGCCTCCACCTCCATGTGTGGAGATTGAGCGGCGACAGTTGATGCCATTTGACTTGCCTCCTGAAGTCTGTGATGTCATTCTGGCAGCCAGGCGTCCCTCCACAAAAACGGGATACGCCTGCAGGTGGAACAAATTTGTGGCATGGTGCACAGCAAAGGCTGTGGATCCCCTTTCCGCCCCTCTTTCTGAAGTTCTCCTCTTTCTTCTCTCCCTGGCCTCAAGGGATATCTTTCAGCTGTTTCTGCCTTCTTACGGCTTCCTGATCAGCCTTCTCTTTTCAAGACCCCTGTTGTTGCTAGATTCTTTAAAGGCATTACCCACATGTTTCCTCCTGTCCCTTTCGTAATGCCTCAGTGGGACTTGAACCTGGTGTTAACCTATCTGATGTGCGCTCCTTTTGAGCCACTTCATAATTGTCCTCTTCGTCTTCTGACTGCTTTCCTGGTTGCCATCACCTCTGTCAGAAGAGTGAGTGAGCTCCAGACTCTTACTTCTAAACCTCCTTCCCTCTCTGTCCATCCGGACAAGGTTGTTCTCAGGAATCGTCCCTCCTTTCTCCCTAAGGTGGTTACTGCCTTTTGCATCGGCCAGTCTGTTACATTGCCCACCTTCTTTCCGCCTCCGCATCCCTCGAAATAGGAAGAGCGGCTCCACCGTCTGGACCCAAAACGTGCGCTCTCCTTCTATCTGGACCGCACGAAACAGCTCCGGGTGGACGACCAACTCTTCGTTGGCTACGTGGGCGCTAAGAAGGGGCGGGTGGTGCACAAGCGATCCATCTCTCGGTAGGTCGTTTTGTGCATTAAGGCCTGTTATTCCTTGGCTAAGAAGGAACCTGCTGTGGGGCTGAGGGCCCATTCCACTCGGGCCACAGTGGCTACTACTGCCCTGGGATGGGGAGTCCCTCTGCAGGACATTTGTCAGGCAGCAACGTGGGACTCGCTGCACACGTTTGCTAAGCATTACTGCCTGGACAGCCAAGTCCGGAGGGACGGCTTCTTTGGCCGTTCCGTTCTCCAGGACTTCCTGGTGTGATCTTGGTTCGCAGACCCACCACCGGGGTTGGTATTGCTGGGGTATCTATTCTAAGGTAAGGAATCTAACTAACGTGTTTCTTTCAGATGAACAAGTTACTTATCTTCGGTAACGATGTATCTGTAAGAAACATTAGTTAGTTAGATTCCTTACCGCCCCACCCATCCTCCCCATTCTGCGAACTGATATCTAGGGTTAAGGTCATCCCTTTCAGTGCCCTAGATTCATGGCACCAGTGTTGGTTTCTTGCATGGCTGTGCGTTCCTGGCGCGGAAAGCTATGTACAAGAACTGACGTCAGCTCGCGAGGGCGGCATCTAAGTACTCCGACGTCATCCCGGCGATCACGACGCCGACGACGGACGCGGAGCCGCAGACGAAACCTAGCGACGCTCAAGGGTATTGCTGACGAAAAATCTTTCCGGATCCAGCCTGACGCCTGGGGATATTCTAAGGTAAGGAATCCAACTAACTAATGTTTCTTATAGATACATCGTACCGAAGGTAAGTAACTTGTTCTTTTAGATCGAACTACGGTGATATATACACATAACTGACATGGATCGCCTGGTTACACGGCTTTTAGTGGGATGAAAAACCTGGGGGTTCTCTCAAAGGGCCATGACCAATAAAATTAAGAGCATGGCTTAAAAACATGTAAACAAAAATCTGTGCTTAGCATAGTGTGCCACCCTACTGGTATGTTGCTGTTTGTCATTGGATCCAGATATATCAGATACAACCAGTAACATTATACCTGCAACAAGTCAGGACTATTGGCTTTGCCAATAGTTGTTAGTTGCATAAAATAAATAAGCAACAACTATGGCTTTGTTGTATATAAATTATAATATTGAAAATGCTTCAGTTCTGAAAAGATGAGACTGTGTAAGAACTAAAACCAGTCTATTTGAAATTACATCAAAATCTTTGAGCAATGATGCTGCTACTGAGATGAGATTTGTTTTGTTCACCCTGAGGGCGAAAATGGAGACCCCAAAAGTTAGTTGCATAAGATAAATAAGCAACAACTATGGCTTTGTTGTTTATAATATATATCATTGAAAATGCTTCAGTTCTGAAATGATGAAACTGTGAAAGAACTTAAACGAGCCTATTTGGAATTACATCAAAGGCTTTGTGCTGCTGTTGAGTTGAGATTTATCTAAGGGCGAAAATGGAGACCCAAGTGGTTGTTAGTTGCATAAGATAAATAAGCAAAAACTATGGCTTTGTTGTATATAATATTGAAAATGCTTCAGGTCTGAAATGATGAGACTGAAAGAATGTCGATTTGAACTGACAAAGGCTTTCTGAGCAAGCAAAAATGGAGCCCCCGATAGCTACCCGTCTCAGCACCTGCTTTGAAGCACCTGGCCCACTAAAAGCCTTGCCTGGTAACTCCGGGAGAACAAACTCGATCAAAAAGTAAATTTAAGCTGATGATTAACTCACAGCCGGTTTAGAGTGTCACACAGAACTTAATTACATCAGTGTTAGTAAACATAGGGGGCATGGCCAGCCAGCCATCATGGCGGACGCAAATCTCTAGTGCTCCGTCCATCGATCCCCTATTATCCGTTATACTTCTCCTGAAAGTGCCATCTGCGGCATCGATGCCCAGGACCGGGCGTAGGAAGGTGCGCCGCATCTGTGGAATACTGTACAAAGGGGTCTGACCCGCTGGAGACGAAGCGGTGCGAGCAGCAAACGCACGGCCCTGCTAACGGTTGTGCCGCGCGCGGACATTTTGGGGAAGAAGATGGCCTCCCGCTGTGCAAAGTCCACCCTGTAGCTGCGGCGGGGTCTCCACCGGCGGCGTGTCTGGGTGGTGGGAGCGCTGCTCTGCCACCGGAGAACTGGTGCCTTGCTGCGGTCTCCCCTGAGGTCATCACCGGTGAGCTGGGACAGGCGAGGAGGATACGGTGCGCGAAGACGGGTGCCCGTGCAGGGAGGTGGAAGCTGAGGGCAGCGAAAAGGCCCCTGTACCGAAGCTTGGAGCGCCCAGGCGTACGGGCGCCGTGACAACAGCGGCGGAACCCCACCCGCACTCGCCTATTGCCCAGGACAACAAGCGCTGAGGGCATACCGCCTGCCCACCCGGCTACTGTGGGCGGCGCGGGGCTGGCAGCTGAGTGGCGCGAAATTGACCAGAGCTGCGGTGGCCACCGGGAGCAGATATCGGGCATCTCCCGAGGCCCCCTCGAGGCGCAGAGGAACACGGTGGGCAGTGCAGCGCGACCTTGTGTGGGAGCCTGAAACCTGAGAACTGTATGGAGTAGGCGCCTGCCTAAGAAGCAGCTGGCTCGGACGGGGTAAGAGGCGCCTGGAACCCCTGAAGAGCGCAGGAGAGTGAGGACTGTGGCAGACATAGCAGTCGGTCCCGGTGGGAGTGCCTGCAACACCGTCGCCCTACCAGCAGTGCGGTCTGAGGCAGAGCTGGGACCCCCGAGCCCTAGGGCCCAGTCAGTGACTGGGGAACTGCAGTGGCCTGTGGCGACGAGGTCAGGGGCCCCCGGAGAAGAAAGTCTGTGACACGCCGGTGAGGAGGCTCGGGAGGAGGAGCAGGCGCTGCTCCCCGTGGATGGCTTGTAGAGTCCTTGGCTGATGCAGGCGGGAATTTGTGGTATTTGAAGGACTCCATGGACGATCCCAACTGAAGCCTGCGAGACACGTACACAGCGCATTACCAGTTGGCCACTGGTAGCAAGAGATTGCTGGAGCGCCCTGCTCCCACATCATTCAGACACTGCTGATGCCACGCCACCGGCTACAGGAGACTTGATGCTGGCTGAGTCGCCCTCACTCAGCAGCAGGTGTGCCGCTGGGTTCGACTGCGCCAACGCCTCTGGCTACCGGAACATATCCTACGGCAGGTGAGCAGGCCTGGAAGAGGCGATCCACGGACCCCACAGTCTGGTACTGGGGATACTACACACCAGGGGTGCAGAGCGACGGGGCAGCCGCATACAGTACTTACCTGACCGCACCTCTTGGGCGATCTTCTCGGACGAGTACCTTTGGACTGTGACGTTGTTGACACATTGTTTTCTCTTATCTCCTGCGAATGCCCATGGCGCAGCAACGTGTAATGGGCCGGATACGGGCCAAGGCACAGCAAGGACACCTGCGGGCCACCAGCCTCAACCCCATGCACGGGATTGCGGGGGAGATGCCGGAACCAACGACCACAGCCCTGGCGGCCAAAATGGACTCCATCCTTGCGGCGGTAGATCAGATTGGTGCCGCACTGGACCACACCAGAACCTCCCTGGAGACCAGGATCGACAAAGTCACCTCGGACTTTACCTTGCTTCACGCAGATCACTGGAAGCTGGCCGACAAAGTCACTGCACACGACCAAACCCTGAAGGAGCTCCAACTTGTGATGCAAAACCATACAGCTGCACTGCAGGATCTGATAGACCGAGTCCATATATTGGAAGACCAGGCAGAGGATGCGGAAGGACGCTCACGTCGTAACAACATCCGCGAGGTTGGTCTGCCGGAAGGCCTAGAAGGTAGAAATCCGGAACAGTTCACAGAACGATGGCTGCGCGATCTTCTGGGAACGCTGTCCGCGCAGTTTGTGGTGAAGCGGGCGCATCGCGTACCAACGCAGAAGCCGAAGGCAGGTGCCAGACCACGCCCATTCATATTTAAATTACTCAATTATAGGGATAGAGATAAGGTGCTCCGTGAAACACGCAAGTTGGACTCCCTCAAAATGAGCGGCAGCCAAGTTATGCTCTTCCCAAACTACACTGCTATCGTGCAGAAGTGTCGGAGCAATTACATGGCTGTGAAGCGTCAACTCTGGTCCTTGGAGCTACCTTATTCGCCGCTGTTCCCTGCCCGACAACGTGTGGTCACGAACGACGGGACCCGCCGCTTCGACTCTCCTGAGGAGGCCTGGGACTGGCTGGAGGAGTCGGGATTGTGGACAGGCATGCGGCCCTCGGGCCCAGATGGCGACAACCCATCGAGCAGGAGACCGCGAAGACGACGGAGACGAGGACACCTGAAGGCCGGAAGCCTGGGGGCTACGGCTCCATCCCCTGAAAACATGAGGAAGGAACGGCAGGACGCGCTGGAGGCAGTCATGACCCTGGGATCTCCACACCTCCATGACCGACCAGACTGTTGCACGCACGCTATGCTGGTGACCAGTGGCTCCTCGTCCCCATTCACAGAAATCTCTGAAGATCTTGGTCTGCCAGTGATCACCTCACAAACTGCTGATGGCATCCTATGATGAAGAGACGACACAATGTACTTTAACATGAGCAGCTCACGCAAGTAGCACGCAGTTTACTGTACTATATAGTCTTGCTGGCTGGTACACATTCTTTTTTGGGGGGGCCTTGGGTTACACATCATACGACCCCCGCATTGCGACGATACCTTAGTGGGATGTCTGTCACCGGGCACAACAAGGCTACACTACTGGTTGCATACCCGCCTGACTCGACTGACAGACCCGCGTCTTGCTGGTTCCATGGGACGCTTCTGGAGCTTAGATAGATGGCACACTAATCACATTGACAATGCAGGGGAAGGCTATACTATAACATCACTAACACGCACCCCACATAGGCAACACATTGCCTTAGTTCAGAATTCGTTACAGAAGTTTGGACGGCCATTGCGAAATGACCGCCCCAGATGTTATGATGGTAACAGTTAGTTTTATGTTGTTGTATACAATGCAGCGTTCCGACACACTCATACAGGTCCCTAGCCTCCACGCCCTGTGAGACGCCTCATCCATGGCGTCCCTGTCGATCACCACAAACAGAAATGACATGAGCTGACATCATCACATGGAACATCCGTGGTATGTACACGCCTGCACGCCGCTACTCCATCTTTGCATATCTCCAGAGACACTCAGCAGCAATCGCCCTGTTGCAGGAAACACACATGACCCGGCCGGAGCTCGACAAGCTGCGCAGACGCTGGAGGGGACATATATATGGCACAACATACTCAGCGCATGCGAGGGGCACATTAATCTGGGTGAGAGCGGGCACTCCATTCATTTGCGAGGACACAGTGATAGACACTGATGGCAGATACACACTGGTGAGGAGGACACTTAATGGCCAACAGATATTATTAGGCTCCATATGCGCCCCAAACACTGATCAATCCACGTTCCTGGCGTGCTTGTCTGTAATACTGTCTCCCTACGTAGGGCTACCCTGGCTGCTGGGAGGGGACTTCAATTCGGTACTGGATGTGCACATTGACCGGTCCTTCCCGCCGCTCCGGACAACGATGGCGGCTACGAATGTGCAGGCACTCGCGGACTGGTTGTCACACTGGGCAATACTGGATATATGGCGTGTCCTGCACCCCACAGACCGAATCTACTCCTATTACTCTGCAGCTCACGGCTTACATGTGCGGCTGGATAGGCTGGTGGGCTCGCAGTCACTGGTCCCCCTGGTTGAGGTGGTGGAATACCTGGGAAGGACGCACTCCGACCATAATCCATTACGGCTAAAACTAAATTTGGAACCTGACCGCCCTCCCATACCCACCTGGCACCTCCAGCCTTCGGCACTAGAAGACCCCGAATTCCGTGCATCCCTGGAGACAGCTGTCCTGGACTATTTTGAACATAATGAGGGGACGGCGAGCTCCGCATTAGTGGAAAAGGACGCCCATAAAATAGCCATTAGGGGGCACTGCCTTGGGGCCACGTTGAACTTGCGCAAACAACTGACCATGGCGCTCACTCGCCTAGAATCGCAATTGCTCCAGTACGAACGAGACAGAGAAGGTGGGGGTAGACAGTCAGGCCAACTAGAAAACCTCAGGGCACAACATGCGGCTCTTATGGAGAGACTGCGCTGCCATAACTACGCTGCCCACGCGGCTCGCACACACACCAGAGCAGACAGAGCGGGTCGACTTTTGGCCTGGCTGTTGAAACAAGAGAGTAAACATGCCCCAATTGGAGACATACGCACACCGGAGGGCTCATTAGTTTACACACAAAGAGAGATACACAAAGTGATGTCAGACCATTATGCACAACTGTACCAATCCAGGGGGCGTTGTTCCGAACTCGACCTAGAGCGATTTTTCACATCCATTCAGCAACCAACGGCCTCCGGAGCACATCAAGAGGCACTTAATGGTCCCCTCACTCTAGAGGAAATCAGGGAGGCGATTGGATCCATGGCGTCCGGGAAAACGCCGGGACCGGATAGCCTGCCCGCTGAGTATTACAAGGCTTACTGGGAAGTTCTGACGCAGCACCTCCATACTCTCTACTCCACAGCCCTGACAGACCACGCGTTGCCCCGTCTATGCAAGAGGCCTACCTGGTGTCCCTACTCAAACCAGATCGAGACCCTGAAAACCTACAGTCATACAGACCTTTGGCACTCCTGAATGCAGATTACAAAATATTCGCTAAGTTATTGGCGAAACGTCTGGCGCCGGTGGTCCCCAAACTGGTCCACACCGACCAAAATGGGTTTGTACCCAAACGCAGTACATCATTGAACTTGCAGAGGTTCTTCCGCGTGGCGACAGACAGTTGGAGGGACTGGCCTAGAGCAGGGTGCCTAGTGTTAGACCTTGAGAACGCTTTTGACTGCTTAGAGTGGAATTATCTTGCGGTGGTGCTGCTGCGTTATGAGTTGGGCTGGGAGTTTCTACAAATGGTGGGCCTGTTATACAAAAAACCCACAGTCCGGGTGCGGCTAGGGCCATATATTTCCGATGCCATCCTGATATGCAGGGGAACCAGGCAGGGGTGCCCACTGTCGCCCCTCCTGTTTGCGCTGGCGATCGAGCCCCTGGCAGCGGCCCTGCGGGCAACGCTGGGAGATGGAATACCCCTTGGGGATGCAACGCACCAGGTCTCCCTGTATACGGATGACCTTCTGGTATTCGTGAGGGATGTGAGAGCTATCCCAGCTCAACTAGAACACATCTTGCGTGACTTTGCTGCCCTCTCTGGCCTGCGGGTGAACGCCAATAAATCCTGTCTTTACGCGTTTGGGGGGGACACTCAAGACCCGGGCTATGTTCTAGCCGGTACGCAGGTGCAGTGGAAGGCTGATACGTTCCGCTATCTGGGTATCCAGATCTACCGTCAACCGGCTGACCTCTTTGATGGTAACATGGGCTGTGCGGTGACGGCCATCAAGTCGCAAATGAATTTCTGGAAGACGCTTCCGCTAACAGTCACAGGCAGAGTGCCGTTATCTAAGATGGTGGTTCTTCTGCGTCTCCTGTATCATTTCGCTAACCTACCACTATATGTTCCGGCGGCCTTCTTTAATAAACTTGCTCTACTTCTTAGAGACTTCCTCTGGGGCAATGCGCGTGATAGGATAGCGCTGGCAAAGTTATACTTACCCACAGATCAGGGGGCCCTAGCTGCACCCTGTTTCGAACACTACTACTTGGCTGCACAGTTGCAGTGGATAGCCCGATGGCTCGTGGACAGAGGTCGAGATGACACGGCGACCACAGCTCCCCCCTCTCACTGGACGGTATCACCAGGCTTTTTCACCCGGCTGTTAAGATGCCAACGCCGGCTCCCCTCCTTCTAGCGGTGGCTTATAAATGCTTCCGCCGCTGCCTATACATTACCAGGGAACTAGTCCCCTACGCGCTGGCCATACCACTAGTGGGCTCCCCAGCGGGTCTGGGGTGCTCACATCTCTGGAGCTTACTGAGTGGCATGATGCCGACATACAGACCCTGAAAGATCTGTATCAAGATGGCGTGCTCATATCATATGAATCCCTAATCGAAGAACTGGGGCTCCCGCCAGGACAATTTTTAAGACACCGTTCACTGATCACCACACTAGCGTCTAGGTGGGGAGATATGAGCGAAGAGCAGAGTCAACATCTCATCATACAGTATCTACATGTTATGGGACGTGGCCGGCACTCAATCCGATGGTTTGCTGCATCCCTTCGCACACACGCGGCGATAAAACTAGACACACTCCGATGCAGGTGGGAGACGGACTTAGAGCGGCAGCTGGAGGACAGGGAGTGGGAAAAGATATTGAAGAGTTCCAAACGCATTCCCAGAAACATGCGGTTTCGTCAAATTCAATTGTTCATAATTCATAGGGCATACCTCACACCTGAGAAGATCAATAGGTATTTTCACCGCGTGGACGCGACCTGTCCCCGCTGTGCGGAGGTGGGGGCTGGACTGGTGCACATGCTATGGGGCTGCCACACACTACACACCTATTGGTGGGCTGTCGGCGAGACGCTGTGCGCATGTATGGGCCGTAATATACCCTTTAAATGGCCTACCTACTTGTTGCATCAATTTCGTAGGACCCCGGCCACAAAAGTTACTTCTCGTTTCCTTGACTTGGGGCTGGTGGTTGCCAAACGACTCTTAACGAAGAGGTGGAAGGCGCAAACCTCACCACACATAAAGGCATGGAGGTATTCACTCCTAGCGTGGGCCAAAGCAGAGCGAATTGCCATCATATGGGAGGAAACGCTGGGTCTGCATAAGACGCCCATGGCAGCGCAATGGGAGGGTTTGCTTCAAGCCCTAATACACACGAAGGGGGACAGCCTCGAGCAGCGGCCGGAAGACGAGGGAGATACCCCACACGCTGAGATGGGAGATCTGACAAGCACACCCTTATCCCATCACGCAGACACATTTATACCAACGCTTGATTAGGAGGGACACCGATATATGCGGAGGATGGCGTTGCAGTTCTGTGGAGAGCAGTGGGATGAGATGTGAGGGACGGAGGGGAACAGGAGATAGTAAAAATAAGAGGGGGGAGGCACAGGGGACAAAGTGAGGGGCGAGCAATCAGAAGTCGGACTCAGCTGCTGTAGTTGGTTTTTTGAGTTACTGTTTGGTTTCTAGATAACATCTGTGCGCTCACATGAGATGTATGACCTGTAACATCATGTATATGGTATGGAATCACATTACGAATGTATAGTAGACTTCATCTTTGCTGACATGACCCACCTTTTGCGGTTCAATAAGGAACTGAGAATACGATGCCATCAGTGTATATGGCAGGACATTCCAAACTCATAGGTGTGATCTGAGCGATACTGTCAAAAAGTTCTAAATGTGGCTGCAATGATATGATGAATGTTGTCTTTCATACACATGTAAACACTTTGAAAATAATAAAAACAGATTTAAACAAATCAGTGTTAGTAAACATAGGAAGAGCAGAGCAATGTGAAAGTAGATGAAAATGAAAGTCAGAGGGGTCTGTCTGGGTCGGCTTTACTATTGACTTGAGATATCTACTTACTTCTGAATTGTGCCTAAACATTTTCAATGCAGCCACAAGCAAAACAAAAATGCTCAATTGTAACAATATTTTCGAATTCTGGGGAACCAGTGGCGCTCAATATTTGCCTTTATTTCCCTTCGGAGGGCTGTTCAATCATTTCTATGCATACGCAGTGCTTTCTATGAGGGTGCTTTACCACCGCATATATAAATCAATACACAGAACAAGTCAGCTTTGGCAGTGAGAGTGTTTTGAAAAAGATAAATGGCGCTTTGCAGTGGAATGCGAAAGCTGCGAGGAAGGGGATTAAAAAAACGGCAATTAAAATACTCACGTTGCAGGCTTGCAGGCTGGGAGGGCAAGTCTTGTGTGGCTTCAGAAGGATCCTGGCTGCGGCAGCTCTGATGCGGAGGCAGGGTCCCGACGGTGCTGGTAGGGCTGGCGAGGCGTCACGAAGGTAAGTTTCCTTTTCACTGCTGTTGGATTCTGTTGTAGACCCTCGTCCCTCGCTTGCTTTAAGGCAGAGCAGGGTCACACTGGTTGCTGGAGAAATCTTGCTGCAGGCCATAAAAGCAGGGTCGTGCCGGTTCTAATCAGCTGTTGTTGTGCCGATGGCTGGCATGATGACGTAGTTGGCGCTGCGTGTTCAAAGGGAAGGGAAATCCTGAGAGAAAGTGTCTCACTTCAAAGGATTTCCACTCCTGCTACAATGACGTCACGCCTTAAGCAGTGCGCGTGCATGCTCACCCGAAACACCAACAAAAACCTGGACGTCTGGTCACCCTACCTTTGACCTTCGAGGCCCGAAAATAGAGCCCCCTAGAGACCCGTTATGAGGCCCCCCTCCAAAAAAAACTGGGGGTCCTCAGACCCCCACAAACCCCCCCACTGAAGGCCCTGGGTGAAGCAACTTTTCATTGTGTCAGGAATGACCAGTGAGAAAAGACTGACACTCATTTGGTTTTGTCTGGGACCAGGAAGACTGTGGAGGAGGTAATATTTTGTGTGCCATACAATATAAATAGAAATGATGTTGTAATATGCCCTGGTTAGCCATCTTATGCCAAGGTACTGTCTCAATATATCAGAGTATTGCTGAAATATGTTTTTAATAATGTGGAAGTCTACTGCACAGCATTTCAAATTGTGAGAGCTGATATCAAGATTATATATCCAGCTATATATCTTGGAGGCTCAGGCAGCCAAGATATCTCTCACCTTGGTACAATGGCCATGATGTCGGTTACCAGCTTCTCTATACCGCACACTTTGTGATGCACACAGACACCCACTAATACAAGTGCAAAGAGAGGCACACGCAAGCATGTACAATAAAAAGTTCATATGGGAAAACTCAGAAAAATGGGGACAGATTGAGGCACAAACTGAAGATGACATTCACACTCTCAGAGATATAAACACACATTCTCTCTCACGCTTTCTGCTCCACTCACAACACAACATAAGAGACACAAAAGTAACAAACGCTAATGCTCTCCAAGTTTTCAAGGCTTTCCCACTTCCTTTGTCTGGAAGCAGATTTGCTCACACACAATTGTTTACCATAGTGATAAATTATGTGTGAGTAAATCTCTTTAGAGTATAAATTAACATTTTGTAAATACCAAACATTAATTTATACTTATAAAACAAAATATTGGAGCACTTAAGTCAACTTAGGTTCTTAAATGGTGTCAGTGAGATAATTGCTCACTCCCTACTAATGGCTGTACCGAGGCGAAAAAAGGAGTACTATTGAGTCCGCTGGTTTTAACACCTATTTTTTCTTCTGTGTTACTTGAACAGAATTTGCTTCTCCACGTTCAGATTAAGTTAAGTATTTTTAGTTTCTTTTTATTTTATGTGTATTGTCATTCTCGAGCGGCTGATTATGTTTGTTTTAGCATGCCGCCTTCCCTGCTGAGCGATCAGGAGGCCGCCTCTGCTTGTTGATGCCGACTGCCACCTTGTCTCAGCAAGGAAGCCGCTGCCACTTCTGTTCCATTATCTCTGCATGCTACCTTCCCTGCTGAGCGTCCAGGAAGCAGTCGCTACTTTATTTATGTAGACTGAGGCCTCACCTTAGTGATGTTGCTGGTCCCCCTAATAATTTATAGTGCATGCTGCCTTTCCCACTCTGAGGGAGGCTGTCTTTTTGGTATCCTATGTTGACAGTGCTGATGGTTCCGCATTTAACCCCTTCCCCGCTCATGACGGAACCGTTCCGTCATGAGCCACGGTTGGCGTGTGCTCATGACGGAACGGTTCCGTCATGACAATCCTGTTGGCGGCCGCTCCGCCTGCGCGGCGCTGTTTCCCCGCCTGTGCGGGGCGATAACGCAAATGGGCGGAGTCATGACGGAACCGTTCCGTCATGAGCACAGCTCAACTGTGGCTCATGACGGAGCGGCTCCGTCATGAGCACAGGCCCACCGCGCTGCCCCCCTGCCCCCCCCAGCGCTGCAGCGGAATGTCCGCAGCAGCGAAGGGGTTAAACTGATTGATTGGGCTACAGGTGGTGCCATTTTTTCTTGTTTCATTTTATTTCTTTCATATGTAATTTACATAATAAAAAAACATTTAGCTTTTGTCCATGGCAAAAGGTTGAGGGAGAAGAACTAAGTAAGATACTTAAACATTCCAGTCAGCCCATCCCTGCGGACTTGGATGAGGCAGTAAGGGGCTATCATTCCTGGATCGACCTCGCTGGACAGCAGTTGGCCCCCCTGACTTTGTGGCACTCAGCCAAGCAATCTCCCTCTGAACCATGGTTCAATGAGTCCTTGAAGGCACAAAAACTAATCTGCAGAAGATTTGAAAGAAAATGGAGGCCATCATTCAAACCTATAAAATGCTCATTCTGAAGACCAAATCAGACTTCATAAAAGAAAAAAAGTAGCAGCTAACGGCTGTGCTAAAAGGCTTTTTACCATGGTTAAAAAAACTCTCTAAGCTTCCGGAAACTCAAGTCCAAGAAAGTAGCCAGCAATTCTGTAATAAGTTAGCTGATGCCTTTCAACTAAAAGTTAAACAAGTCTTCAATTCTTTTGTGCCCCAAAACATCCCAAGTGCCAGCCACACTCCTCACACCAAAGCAGATGGCTGCTCGACTGCCACACTTCCTACCTTTCCATCAATCTCGCTCGATCGGACCTTCAAATTAGTCTCTTCTTGCACGAGACCCATCTTCCACCCCAAGGTTCCCCTCCCTTTGCCTCCTCCTAGGGTCCCAATAGATTTTTTTGCAGCGTCAGTACTTATTTGCGGGGGGTCTGCACACTGATACACAGCTCCCTCCCTTTCACTTTACTGCATAAGGAAGAGGACCCCCTTGGGTGCTACCTGCTGGTTAAGGGTACACTGTTGGGCCAAACGGTACTTCTTTTCACCGCTTATGCCCCAAACACTGACGATTCAGAGTTTTTTACAAATCTACATGCCCTTCTCAATCGGCACGATTATGATGTTCTATTCCTGGGTGGGGATCTTAACATTTGGCTGAATCCCGCTCTTGACTCCTCCAACCCTCACACCATACTGAAGGGTCAATCTCTTGTGACACTTACTGACCTGATTGGTGCATTGGACCTTCAGGATATTTGGCGACTGCATCACCCATCGGCCCCTGGCTACACTTTTTATTCCGCACCCCATTCAACTCACACGCGCATTGACTACGTTTTTGCTACAGCGGCGGGTTGTCGCTGGATTGCAGGGATGAACGTACTGCCTCGCACTCTGTCCGAACACTCCCCCTTAATTTTACGCTTAGTTATCCCTCACTCGGCGGTGTGGGAGCGTCGTTGGTCCTTTCCCACCTCAGCCCTCCTTGACGAGGTGTTTCGCGCTGAGGTTAAGGAGGCCATTACGGAATACTTCGCCCTAAACACTGGCCCAGGCAGGACTTTGGCTCGTCTAGTAAACCCCCCTAGAGGGGCTGGACATATTACATCTTCCGTCCGTGGGGACGGGACTGTTGCCACGTCTGACTCGGACATTGTAGCGGAACTTGTGGCCTATTCCCGTTTACTCTACTCCACAACACTGCCGGAGGGATTCTTGCAGCACCTTTCATATTTGGAGGAGGTGGCTATGGTCTGGTTCTTGGCGCACCCCTTCACCGTTGATGAAATTTAGTTGGCAATAGACGAACTCTCGGGTTTTAAGGCCCCAGGCCTAGATGGCCTCACCGGGGTATTTTATAAAGCGTATAAGGAATGTTTAGCGCCCCAACTCCTGGAGGTGTTTGCTGAGGCGTTGGAATCGGGCACACTCCCCCTTACCATGCGCAAGGCGGTCATCTCCTTGATACTTAAACCAGGCAAAGATCCCACACATTACTTGTCCTATTGCCTGATATCCCTTATACATTTTGATAACAAGGTTCTGGCCAAAACGCTCTCCTCGAAGTTATCAGGGCGTGTTTGCACACATGTCACCTCGGGCCCCGCCCCCTCCCTTCACCATTGCGCAAACGTGCCCCGTGGCACGTTTTAAGTTGGGGGATAAAGTCCCCTTGAATCCTGAGGGTCCCTGGGGTCCAACTAGCCCACCAGGTACCTCCAGTAAGTGCCACAGAGCTGCGTTGCAGAGAGGTGTAAAAAGTGGCGTGGCCTCAGACCACCTCTCTGCAACGCAGCCCTGTGGCGCTAACTGGAGGTACCTGGTGGGCTAGTTGGACCCCAGGGACCCTCAGGATTTGAGGGGACTTAATCCCCCAACTTAAAACGTGCCATGGGGCGTGTTTACACAGTGGTGAAGGGAGGGAACGGGGCCCGAGGTGACGTGTGCAAACACGCCCTGTGGCGCATTTTCAGTTGGGGAATTAATTCCCCTTCAAGCCTCAACTTGCCCACCAGGTACCTCCAGTAAGCGCCACTGCGTGGCAGAGACGTGGTCCAGGCAAAGCCCCTTTTTGCACCTCTCTGCAACGCAGCTCTGTGGCGCTTACTGGAGGTACCTGGTGGGCTAGCTGGACCTCAGGGACCCTCAGGAATTGAGGGGACTTAATCCCCCAACTTGAAACGTGCCATGGGCGTGTTTACACAGTGGTGAAGGGAGGGAGCGGGGCTTGAGGTGACGTGTGCAAACACACCCGTTGGCGTGTTTTAAGTTGGAAAATTAATTCCCCTTCCATCCTGAGGGCCCCTGAGGGCCAACTAGCCCACCAGGTGCTTCCAGTAAGCGCCACTGCGCTGCATTGCAGAGAGGTGGTCCAGGTAATGCCTCTTTTTACACCTCTCTGCAACGCAGCTCTGTGGTGCTTACTGGAGGTACCTGGTGGGCTAGTTGGCCCCCAGGGGCCCTCAGGATGGAAGGGGAATTAATTCCACAATTTAAAACACGTGATTGCAAACGTCACCTCAGGCCCCGCCCCCTCCCTTCACCACTGTGCAAACGCCCCCGTGGCGGGTTTAAGAGGTAGTTTTAATCCCCCTGCCCTATTATGTACTAGGGCCTTACAGAGGAGGTCATGCTAATCACAGGGGTACCGCAATGCATAGTGTTCCCTAGTGTATGTAGGTGTTTTCACTGTATTCTAAGTGTCTTTTAGCATAGCACTGGCTCTAGGCCTGGTTAGTCAGAGTCAGTTACCACCAGTACCCGTCTGAAAAAGTTGTGAGCACAGGATGATTTTGCAACAAGGCCTCTTTCTTTACCTCTTTCTGTGCACGTCTTGCTTCTTCCTGCAATTTTCTTCATCTTTGTGGACTTCTGTTGCCTCTTTCTGCATTTCTTTTGCTTCTTTCTGTGCGTTTTTTCTTCTTTCTTCACATGTCCTATCTCTGTAGGCATACTTAGAAACTAGCATTTAAAAAACCTTTGAAATTCACTTAAAAAACCATAGGTTTCAGATACGTTATAGTTAGAAATTAGCATAGAAAAACCTTTGAAAGTCACTGAAAAAACCATAGGTATCAGGCACGTTGTAGTTAGAGATTAGCATTTAAAAAACCTTAGAAATTCACTGAAAAAAACGTATGTTTTAGGGAAAGTTATAGTCTGATGGACATTTCACTTGTACAAAACCATAGAAATTCCCCCGTTATAGTTAGTTCAGCTAACTATAACTCGTGCCCCCGCAATGCACTGCTGATGACGTCACATATTACATCACTCATGACATGGTCAGTGACATCACTGATTACATCACTCATGACATCTCAAATGACATCACTGATGACATCATCCATGTGATAATTTGATGCATCTTCTCACACCCTAATATAACTTTTGATACACCCACTCTGAATTACAGACTGCCATTCTCAAAACCATAGACACTCCAAGACCAATAACTAGATACCCACTCACTGATTCTTAGGTCTACACACACATCCACTCACTCACCCGTACAGTCACTCATACTTACGGTCACTCAGTACAGGACTATCACATGCACTCATACACCTATATAGACACTCACACACCGCCACTCATCCATAGAGGTACTCACACACATAGTCAGTGATGTAAAAAATTAATCACACTCCCATTTACTCACCTATACAGTTATACAAACACCAGCTCACTTACTCATACAAATACTAGCATATACTTACGCTCTTATACAATCACTGATACAAGCACAGACTCATCCATACAGCCACTCTCACAATCACACACTCTCAGTTATAGTCATTTATATACTCCAACACACATATATACTGCCTTTCACATATGTAGTTACTCACACATATACAACTGAGATATACATTCACTCACTAACACACCCATACACACACTCACCCACCCATACAGTCCATCACAGATGCACTCTTGAAACCATGCACCCAGTTAATCACCCACTCACACATCTATGTACAGAGTCACACACACCCCACCCACACAAACACTCAGGCACCCATACAGATACTCAGACAACCAATCAATAACCCATATAGACACTCATGTAGATACTCGCAAACCCATGCAGCCGCTTACACACCAACAGACGGATACAGTCATTCACACAGTTTACTCACTAACCCATGCATTCAGTAAGATAAGTTTAATCACTCACTTATAGAGTAAGTCACGCACATACTAAATCATCCATTCAGACACTTATACACCCACTTATTCTTCAATACGCCTTTCCCTATAAATATTAAACCTATTTAAGCTTTAGAGAAACACACAGTCACTGGGTGATGTCATTTGAGATGTCATCAGTGATGTCATCAGTGAGGTCACTGACCATGTCATGAGTGATGTAATATGTGATGTCATCAGCAGTGCATTGCGGGGGCGCGAGTTACAGTTAGCTGAACTAACGATAACGGGGGAATTTCTATGGTTTTGTACAAGTGAAATGTCCATCTAACGATAACTTTCCCTAAAACCTATGGTTTTTTCAGTGAATTTCTAAGGTTTTTTGAATGCTAATCTCTAACTATAACGTGCCTGAAACCTATGGTTTTTTCAGTGCCCCCTTGTCTACTTGGATGGAGGGAGACTGTTTTTTGCATTTTAGCACGTAGCCATGACGCGCAAGGGAGGCCCTTCCTTTAGTGTCTTGGGTTTAATGGCACTTACCCAGACCACCCTGCATCCCATGGAACAGAGACTCTGCTATCAGTGATAGTCCATGGATTCGTGGAGTGACATCGCTACTTCATTGATGTCCCGGACCTGCAACCATTGGGATTGCGAGGCTGGAAGTGAGGGTTTAAAAGACTCGTTTTTGCCCAGTAATACGCCGCAATCCTTAACCTGACTACGTTCTCAGCCAGCCTTCAATTAGATGTACTGCAAAAATCTGGCTATCAGGATCACTCACCGCGACATCGCGACACGAACAAACTGCATGCTGGGAGTTGCAGTCTTTTTACATCAAATCACCAAAGTGATTCCTGCTGAACGAAGCTCAGGTGTGCAACATTCTACTTTAGATGGGCCAGCATATAAACCACACTCAGGATTCCAGCGACAGTGGGATTTGGAAAGGAACTGCATCTGATGAAAGCGAAAGCTGAAACGCGTCATGCCATTCCTTTAAATAAATGAAATTTTAAACCTCGCCGTGCCCCCTTGTCTACTTGGATGGAGGGAGACTGTTTTTTGCATATATATATATATATATATATATATATATATATATATATATGCGCTCTCAGGAAAATTCAGGTCCAAACATCAATAGATAGCAAGTTGTTTAATTCACATAACGCGTTTCAACTGCTTACGCAGTCTTG